>NC_056075.1:41038445-41714278 GCF_016772045.2 Ovis aries | reverse complement strand
CAAGAGTCTGCTTCAACACCACAGTTCGAAGGCATCAATGCTTTGGCGCCCTGCCTTCTTTACAGTACAGCTCTCACAACAATACATGACCACTTGGAAGACCATAGCCTTGACTATACAGACCTTTGTTGGCAGAGTAATGTCTCTGCTTTTCAACAAACTGTCTAAATTTGTCATTACTTTCCTACCAAGAAGCAACTGCCTTCTGATTTGAGGGCTACAGTCACCATCTACAGTGATTTTAGAGCCCAAGAGGAAGAAATCTGTCGCTATATCACTCTATCCTTTACCTTTTTACCATGCTGTTATCCCTTATGATTTGGCTACTCCCTCCCCACAGGGCTTCCCAGGTGGCACAGTTGATAAAAAGTCTGCCTGCCAATGCAGGGGATGCTGGTTCGATTCCTGTGTTGGGAAGATCCCCTGGAGAAGGAAATGGCAACCCACTCCAGTGTTCTTGCCTGGGATAACCTACAGACAGAGCAGCCTGGAGGGCTACAGTCCATGGGGCCACAGAGAGTCAAACGCAACTGAGCAATTAAATACCAACTATCCTAGGTACTTGGGATATGCCAGTGAAAAACACAAAGGTTCCCATTCTAGTTCTCTGGTTCTCCAGTTCTGGCTGGATGTGGTAAGTAGCCATGGGGAGAGAGGGACAGATAAACAAAAACAATAAGTAAATTATATGGTACATGAAAGGTGAAATAGTCAAGCCAAGTGAAGGGGATTAGGAATGCCAAGGAGGGGTGGGTGCGGTCAGGCTTGGTCTCAAGGAGGTGATACTTGTGCACACACTTGAGGGAGGTAAAGGAATGAACCACACCAGTGTTCTCAGGAGAGGCGCCCAGGCTGGGCTGTTTGTGCAAAGAGCATCCCAAGAGCCTGTGTGCCAGAATATTTTAAACTTCAAGCGTTAAAAAGACACTACCTGGACCCATGAGCCTTTGAAAGTGATTAGAACCAGAAGAAATGAATCTGTTAGCTTCAAAATTTAAAGTGATGATATTGAAATTAATAAACATTGAATTATATGTCCACCTGTAATGTAACATTTTGTCAATTTCCTTAATTGTTGAGTTTCTCAATCATGTGTTTGAATATCTTAATGTTTAATAACAGAGATTATATTTCTTTTACTTCACAAAAAGTTCCCAAACATATATGACTGTTAAGAAATCATAGATAGTTACAGTAAATTATTTATTAAATAACTTATTTATATATTTATAAATTACAGGAAAAATTCTTTATTATAAATTATATTATCATTTATTATTAATAATGATTTATAAAGACAGTAAATATTTATTAAAAGCAAATTTATAAAAGCCCTTGTAAAATGTGTAGCAAAATAGACTTGCTTTTATGTGTAATGGGCTAAGTTTTAATATATTTGATGTAGTAAGGAGCAGAACCTGTGAAAGTAAGATTAGGTCCAAGATGATTTTAAAATAGTCCTGCATCCAGTGTTGGCATCATCCCACAAGAATGGGTCAGGTTCTGGCAAACAAACAAAGAAATGCAAATTGTCCGGTCTCGGCCCTGATGCACTGAGTGTCCCTGGGCGGGGGCCCAGCAGTCTGCACTAGCAGCCTTCCAAGCGATCCTGATGCGTGCACACTCAGGTTAGAGAACCAGTGCTCACAGCAAGGTTATTTGTGTGACCGGCTTCTTGCTCTACCATCACAGTTTCAAGGCACAGAGGTTACCCTTGAGGTTGGCAAATCCTCAGCCAGGGATCGCCTCTGACGTTCTCCAAGAGGCTCACGTCAAGAACATTTGAGATTTTTGAGGGCTGGCTCCTGATTTCCAGAGGAGCTGAACTTACGTGATCAAAAGGATTCTCCAGCTCGCTCCCCTCCCCCTGCCCCTTCATGGCACCACAGATTTTGAAATTCTAGACTCACTCAGGATGCCCAGTTCGGAAAAAGGCTTTCAGAGGAAAACTCACACTGACGCTAAGACCCTTTTGTGAGATCTGCGTAGACACCCATTGACCAGGAGGAACCTTCCAGAGTTTCCTTTTTGTAAAATTAATTATTTTTTGACATATACACACTGCTGGATTTGCTTATTTAATTCTGGCTGTGCTGGGTCTTCTCTGCTGCATGCGGGCTTTCTCCAGTTGCAGAGCACAGGGGCTTCTCTCTACTTCTGGCGCTCTAGCTGTTTCTCATTGCAGTGACTTCTCTTATTGCAGATCACAGGCTCTAGGCCCACAGCTTTCAGTGGTTGTGGCACAGGGGCTCAGTAACTGTGGTTCTTGGGTCCTAGAACACGCAGACCTCAGTGGTTGTGGCAAGCGGGCTCAGTTGCTCTGCTGGATTCTTATCCGCAGCGCCACCAGGGAAAGCCTTCCTTAATGTGTCACTAGAGGAGCCAAGCTTGAGAATAAAGAAGGCAAGGCAGTGGCAGGACGGAGAGATGCCATGGGCGGTGATGTTACAAAACAAGGCCAAGGAGGAGGTGGGGAGAGAAAGACCCTGAAAGAGACACACATCCCTCTCCCGCCCCATCTCTCCAGCCCTGCAGGGAAGAGTGAGCTGTAATGTGGCAGGAGAACTAGGGCAACGCTTCCAGAGCTTCCCACTGACCCCAGCTCAGGCCATCCTGATGGAAAATCACTTCACTTGCTTCCTGTGCCTTTTCCACTTGGCTGGTTCCTGAGATTTTTCAGCCCAGTGAGCAGTGGATTTAGATGAGCAGCAGGAAGAAAACAGGAGAAAGGGATGGGGCAGGGAGAGCCTGGAGGGCTTCAGAGAAGCAACCCTGGGGGTGACCAGGAGCTGAGACCTGGGACCTAGAGGCCAGCAGTGTGAGGATCCGGGGAGGAATGTTCCAGGCAGAGGACAGAAAGCCCAAGGGCTCAGAGAGGGGAAGGACTCAATGTTCAAGCAGCAGGAAGAAGCTCAGAGTGGTGGGAGGTGTGGGAGCAGGTAAAGGGTTAAGGTGAGTCCACCAGGGCGGTGGGGGGGCGGGGGAAGGCGGGCCCTGCAGGATCGCTGTGCCAAGGTAAGGAATGAGATGGCGTCCATCATATTCAGCTGGGGTTGTCGGATAAAACAGAGGGCACCCAGTTAAATCTGAATTTCAAATAAATTTTATACTAGAAAATCATTCATGTGTTACTTGGAATTCAAATTTAACTGGCATTCTGTGTTTTTATTTGTGAAATGTATTTTCCAAGTCCTATTTGAAAGGCAGTAGAGGGTTTTAAGCAGGTTTCCCAGGTGGTGCTCGTGGTAAAGAACCCACCTGACAATGTACAAAAAAGAGCTTCACGACCCAGATTGTCACGATGGTGTGATCACTCACCTAGAGCCAGACATCCTGGAATATGAAGTCAAGTGGGCCTTAGAAAGCATCACTTTGAACAAAGCTAGTGGAGGTGATGGAATTCCAGTTGAGCTGTTTCAAATCCTGAAAGATGATGCTGTGAAAGTGCTGCACTCAATATGTCAGCAAATTTGGAAAACTCAGCAGTGGCCACAGGACTGGAAAGGTCAGTTTTCATTCCAATCCCAAAGAAAGGCAATGCCAAAGAATGCTCAAACTACTACACAATTGCACTCATCTCATACACTAGTAAAGTAATGCTCAAAATTTTCCAAGCCAGCCTTCAGCAACAAGTGAACCGTGAAATTCCAGATGTTCAAGCTGGTTTTAGAAAAGGCAGAGGAACCAGAGATCAAATTGCCAACATCCGCTGGATCATGGAAAAAGCAAGAGAGTTCCAGAAAAACATCGATTTCTGCTTTATTGACTATGCCAAAGCTTTTGACTGTGTGGGTCACAATAAAGTGGAAAATTCTGAAAGAGATGGGAATAGCAGACCACCTGACCTGCCTCTTGAGAAACCTGTATGCAGGTCAGGAAGCAACAGTTAGAACTGGACATGGAACAACTGACTGGTTCCAAATAGGAAAAGGAGTACGTCAAGGCTGTATATTGTCACCCTGCTTAATTAACTTATATGCAAAGTACATCATGAGAAACTCTGGGCTGGAAGAAGCACAAGCTGGAATCAAGATTGCCGGGAGAAATATCAATAACCTCAGATATGCAGATGACACCACCCTTATGGCAGAAAGTGAAGAGGAACTGAAAAGCCTCCTGATGAAAATGAAAGAGGAGAGTGAAAAAGTTGGCTTAAAGCTCAACATTCAGAAAATGAAGATCATGGCATCTGGTCCCATCACTTCATGGGAAATAGATGGGGAAACAGTGGAAACAGTGTCAGAGTTAATTTTGGGGGGCTCCAAAATCATTGCAGATGGTGACTGCAGCCATGAGATTAAAAGATGCTTACTCTTTGGAAGGAAAGTTATGATCAACCTAGATAGCATATTAAAAAGCAGAGGCATTATTTTGCCAACAAAGGTCCGTTTAGTCAAGGTTATGGTTTTTCCAGTGGTCATGTATGGATGTGAGAGGTGGACTGTGAAGAAAGCTGAGTGCCAAAGAATTGATGCTTTTGAAATGTGGTGTTGGAGAAGACTCTTGAGAGTCCCTTGGACTGCAAGGAGATCCAACCAGTCCATTCTGAAGGAGATCAGTCCTGAGTGTTCATTGGAAAGACTGATGCTGAAGCTGAAAGTCCAATACTTTGGCCACCTCATGCGAAGAGTTGACTCATTGGAAAAGACTCTGATGCTGGGAGGGATTGAGGGCAGGAGGAGAAGGGGATGACAGAGGATGAGATGGCTGGATGGCATCATTGACTCAATGGACGTGAGTCTGAGCGAACTCCGGGATTTGGTGATGGACAGGGAGCCCTGGCGTGCTGTGATTCATGGGGTCGCAAAGAGTCAGACACAACTGAGTGACTGAACTGAACTGACAATGCAGGAGACTTAAAGAGACATGAGTTCGATCCCTGGATTGGGAACATCCCCTGGAGCAGAGAATGGCAAGTCACTCCAGTGTTCCTTGCCCGGAGAATCCCATGGACAAAAGAGTCTAGCGGGCTACAAGCCATAGGGTCACAAAGAGTCACACACGACTGAAGTGACTTAGCAGAGAGGGTTTTAAGTGGACTTCCCAGGTGGTGCTAGTGGTAAAAACCTGCCTGCCAATGCAGATATAAGAGACCCAGGTTGGTACCCTGGAGAAGGGCATGGCAACCCACTCCAGTATTTCTTGCCAGGAGAATCCCATGGACAGAGGAGCCTGGAGGGCTACAGTTCATAGGGTCACAAAGAGTCGGACACAACTGAAGTGACTTAGCATGCACAGAGGGTTTTAAAACAATGGAATGACAATTTGATCTAATTTGTAGCCTAATTGGGTTGTTGGGTCTGCTCTATGGGCTGTGGGCTGGGGGGTGGGGAGGCTGGAGGAGAATTGGGAATTGCAGATCAGGAGGGAAAAGAGGCTGCTTGACCAGGCTGGTAGCCGAGGAGCACAGCTGGGCAGGTGTCTGCTCATAAGGACAGGCCACCCACTTGGGGTTTGTTGACTAATTGAGCAGAAGGGACCCCAATCCTAGGGCCACCCCCAGTGGGCAGGGCACCCTTGCCATCAGTTTCAGTGCTGGTGGGTTAACAAAACTCTCTAAGACACCTGGTGCTTGAGAAGTCTTGTGACACCCAGCATCTTGCTGGGTCACTGGGGTTGATGGCTGTCTGGGTGGACCCAGAAAGAGAGTGCCCAAGAGGAGGAGGAACTCTCAGAGAGTCATACGTGAGTACCAGGGAATAGCCGTATTATGAAATGTTAGGTGTGGTCACATCTGTGCAGGGAATGGAGTGGTGGCTGTGAACCGGGTCAGTGGACCTTCAGGGCGTAGATGTCCCGGAGGGAAAATCTGACTAGTGATAGGAAGGCCAGACAGTGGCCAAGGCTTCACCAGGGGCACCGTCACAGTGTCCACACTCCAGTAGCTTGAGTTCGCCTCCCCGAGTGCTCGCTGCATGACTTGTTTGAGGAAGTTTCAGGGGAACTTTGTGTCTTTGGCTCAAATCTTTTAGTGATGCCCGTGCTGTGCCGCGCTATACTTAGTCGCTCAGTCGTGTCCAACTCTTTGCGAACCCCCTGGACTGTAGCCTGCCAGGCTCCTCTGTCCATGCGAATTCTCCAGGCAAGAATAATGGAGTGGGTTGCCATGCCCTCCTCCAAGGGGTCTTTCCAATCCAGGGATTGAACCCAGGTCTCTCACATTGCAGGTGGATTCTTTTACTGCCAGAGTCATGAGGGAAGGCCCAGAATCCTGGAGTGGGTAGCCTATTCCTTCTTCAGGGTAACTTCCTGACCTAGGAATCGAACTGGTGTCTCCAGCACTGCAGGTGAATTCTTCACCAGCTGAGCTACCAGGGAAGCCCAGTGATGCCTGTGAAGGCAAGGCAACCCACTCCAGTATTCTTGCCTGGAGAATCCCCATCGACAGAGGAGCCTGGTGGGCTACGGTCCACAGGGTCGCAAAGGGGACGGACACCACTGAAGCAACGGAGCACGCACGCATGCTGCTGCATGCAAGCTGCAAGGGGGCTGTTTCTCCACTGCCACCTGGACAGTGACCAGGCCAAGGCTGAGGTCAGCCAGCGGTCTTGAGACGCAGGCTTCAGGGTGCCAGGACATGCCCGGTCGTGTCTCCTGGGCCTTAGCAAGGCTGTGGTGCATCTAGAAATGGGACAAATGCTGCCTACGCCCTCTGTGTCCTGCCTCGTCACTGGGCCCCAGAGCAGGACAGCTTGTCCCCATGAGGCTCTTTCCAGAGCCTCTCCCCACTGCCCTGGCACCAAATCTGGTGACCAGGCAGGGTCCGGGCGCAGGTGTGCTCCAGCCACACAGCCGCTCGCCTCGGGGGCACCTTCCCTTGGGCAAATAAGCTCATGCAAAGAGACACCTGTGGTTGGCCTCCTTGCCGGCTTATCAGGCACACCCACTGCCTTTGGCCTTACCTGCTCTGACGACATTACAGCAAATCCTTCTCCTTGTGGAGGACTGCATATTTTCACATCATCCTGTATTCATTTCCTGTGGCTGCTATGATGAATTACCATGATCTCAGTGACCTAAAACCACATCCATGTATATTCCCCTACAGGCGTGGCGGCCAGTGTCACTGGGATAAAGTCAAGGTGTCGGCAAGGCTGGTTCTTCCTGAGGACTCTAGGGAAGAAGCTGATCTTCACCGCCTCTGGCTTCTAGAGTCTGCTAGCATTCCCTGGCTTGGGGCCACATCACTCCAGTGTCTGCTTCCACAGTCTCCTCACTTTCCACCTCTCTGATCTGCTGCCCTCCCTCCTCTTATAAGACCCTGATGCCTGCCTCGGGCCCACCTGGATAATCGAGAATAATCTCCCCATCTCAAATCACTCCTGCAAATTTCCCTTTGCCGTGTCAGGTAACATTCAGAGGCTCTGTGAATCAGGACATGGATATCTTATTGCCAGTATTCTGCCTACCACACACCCCCATCCATCACAGCATCTCATCTTCACAGTGGCTCTAGGAAGCTGAAAAACTGAGCCTCAGGAAGGTTAGGTGATTCTCTGAAAGTCACACAGCTAGAAAGTTGAAGGAAAGGGGAAGTGGACTCCAGGTCTGTGTGATCCTAACTGAATTTAACAGACTACATAGTCATTTCAGAGGTGAACAAGGCACTTGGATCATCAAAGAGGTCTTTGGTGTTTTCCTTCTGAGATTTCTGCTCTTCAACGTGCCCAGGCTGGCCTTTGGCCCTCCTTCTTTTCTTGGGGGTTGAGATTTGAGTGTCTGTCTGAGCACAAAGGGAACACCTGCAGCCTGTCCTAGTTCGAGGAGTGACCCACATTCGAAGAAGGAGCTCGGCAAGCCACCCTGGGTCTCCCGTCTTCACAGCAGTTCAAGGGTTGCTCACACGCACGCTCACATGTGGTTTGGTAAATGATTTTCTCAGTTAACCCATGAGTTAATAAGCTTCCTGTTACTTAAGGAAATGCCCCAGACCCCAGGGACCTTCAGCCTTGATTCGGGTGCTGAAATCAGCAGAAAAAAAAAGATTCTGGGGGCAATGTTATGTTGTGTTAAGGAAGGCATTACAGTTTTTATATTTAGCTGGTGTTAGAGGAGGACAGAAAGCGTTGTTCACTCCCTGGGTATCTCAAGGGCACATAAAGGAACAGCCGCACCTGCCTGCCAGGAAACATGCTCAGGCCACAGTAAGACAGCGGTGACTCATGGAGAGCTTGCCGGGGGAAGCCAAGCAGTTGGCCGGGCTGCTCAGTGATACAGAGATAAAGAGGAGTTAATCACTGTGTCCGAGACTCGCTGAGCCCTTTCTGTGGCTCTGGGTCATGACAGCTCCCCTGCTGCTGGCTGCCCTCCCACCCCACACCCATGGAGTCCGGCTTCCTGGTTGGTTTTGTGTGATGCTGGGCTCGAAAGGTCTCTCCTTAAGGGGGTCCAGGAGTCAATCGGGCCCCTTTTTTTAGGGTGAGAAATGAGTCAGGGGAAGATAGTTCTGGGTGGCCGAGAAACCAGGAAATCCTGCTCAGTGAAATAAAAGTTGAAGCTATCTTTGCTTCAAGTCACATCAGCTCCTAGAATGGATTGATCTGCCTCTCAAATGTGGCTGATGGGAAGTGACTGGGACCTAGAGAAGCAGGAAGGATCACTGCTGGTGGAAAAAAAAAAAGTGTACCATCCACCATCCATATTACAGAGCAATTTTACTATTTGCCCTTGGACCCACCAACTTCATATAAAGTGAAAGTAAGTGAAAGTCGCTCAGTTGTGTCTGACTGTGACCCCATGGACTGTTCAGCCCATGGAATTCTCCAGGCCAGAATACTGGAGTGGATAGCCTTCCCCTTTTCCAGGGGATCTTCCTGACCCAGAAATCAAACTGGGGTCTCCTGCATTGCAGGTGGATTCTTTACCAACTGAGGTATCAGAGAAGCCCAATTTCATATAAAAGTGTATTTAAAATATGCATATTTGAATGAAATCACATAGGTTTTTAGAATTTGTTCTGGTTTTCCAATTAATAGTATATCCTGGAAATCTTGCCACTAGAACATTTCAACAATAATTTTTCAATGATTGCATGGTGAACAGTATTCTAATTCCTACTGTTGGACAGCTAAGATCATGCTGATGTGTTGCACTGTAAACAATGCTGCAAGGAGCAACTTGTAACTAAGTCATTGGCTCTTTTCTGGATTTTATTTTCATCAATATAAATGCCTAATGTGGATTTGTTTAATCAAAAGGCTACATTTTTCAGTACTCTATTATTTCTGGGTGATAAGCCACCCAAAACGTAGTGGCTTAAAACAGGAATTAACTATTTCTCATGATTCTGAGAAATAGGGCTTTCCTGGTGGCTCAGAAGGTAAAGTGTCTGCTTGCAATGCAGGAGACCCGGGTTCGATCCCTGGGTCGGGAAGATCTCCTGGAGAAGGAAATGGCAACTCACTCAAGTGCCCTTGCCTGGAAAACTCTAAGGATGAAGGAGCCTGGTGGGCTACAGTCCATGGGGTCGTGAAGAGTCAGACATGGCTGAGCGAGTTCACTTTCCTTCTTATCACGTTCATGATTCTGAGGGTTACTTAGAGAAATCCTTCTCAGGGGAATAGCCTTCTAGGGTCATTCACACAACTGTAATCCCCTGGAGGGTGCGATGGGCTGGAAGGTTCCAGGTGGCCTTATTCACAGGTCTGGAATTGGTGCTGACAGTTGGCTGAAGCCTCAGTTCTCCATGTGGCCTCTCAGCCTTCAGTAGGCTAGCCTGGACTGCAGCACAATTTGGTCCCAGGGCTCCCAGAGGACCAGGGTAGAGGCTGCAAGCCCTTGTGGTCCCAACTCCTGAACTCACACAATGTTACTTCTGTCACATTCTTTGGCCAAAGCAAGGCCCATGGCCAACCCTCTTTCAGGAGGGTGGAGAAAGAGACTCCGTCTATTGATGAGTGGAGAAGCAAGGCCAAGAGGCAGACACAGGGAGGTGGGATTCACTGAGGACCTTATTATAATCTCAGTGGTAAAGAATTGGCCTGCAATGCAGCCAACGCAGGTTTGATCCCTGGGTCAAGATGATCCCCTGGAGAAGGAAATGGCAACTCACTCCAGGATTCTTGCCTGTGAAATCCCATGGACAGAGGAGGAGCCTGGCGGGCTACAGTCCATAGGGTTGCAAGAGTCAGACACAACTGGGAGACTAAACCATCACCATGGTAATTTACATCCCAAGACATTTTCTAAAATGTTTCGTATTACCCTCAGAAAGGCGGTGCCGATTGACACTGCCACCAGCCAGCATCCTTTGGGAATATTTATTTTTAAACAAACTGGGGCAAGCACTTCTGGAAGAATGCACACAATATGTGACGGCACTGGAGGTTTCTGTCTCCTGAGTGGACACCGTCATACCCTGGGGTGGCCACCCGGGGACACGACGGCACAGCCAGCACCCGTGCAGGGCGGTGAAGGGATGGTCATTCAGCTCTGTCTCTCCTCGGCTGTCTGTCTGTCACTCCTGCCCAAGCCCCTCCGCTCTCCCCAGACCATCACAAAATGCTCTTAAGTGTCAAGCTTCCTTCCCACTCTGTGCCACTCTGGTCTCCACCTCTGTGCCGTTTATTATTCAGAATGATCTTTCAAGGCACACATTTCATTTGCAAATCCCCCTGATGTCCAGCCCATCACAGCTCCAGCCACTTCCGCCTGCTGCCCTGGCTCTGGCCACTTGGCCTTCTTCCTTGCCCTCTAATGGAGCTGGCTCCTCTGCCCCTGTACTTGTCTGGACTGAATTTCTTGAGCCCCCAACTTTTCCTTTTTTAAAGAAACAGCTTCACTGAGATATAATTCATGTATCATACAATTCACCCATTGAAATGTCCAGCAATGATTTTTAGTATATTTACAGTTTCGCTACCATCACTTTTAGAACATTTTCCTCATCTCAAACAGAAACCCTGTACCCTTTAGCTGTCACCCCTCTTCTCTCTCCAGCCTTGTCCTTCCTCCAGCTGTAAGCAACCACTAAACTACTCATTTTCCTGTTCTGGCATTTCATATGCGAGGAACCATATAAGGCTTTTTTATGTGTGTGACTGGCTTCTTTCACTTAGCATCATGTTGTCAAGGTTCATTCACCTTATAGCATGTATCAGTAGGCACTTCATTCCTATCTACAGCTGAATAATATTCCATTGAAGTCATCATTAACTTAGTGAACATGAATTTGAGCAAATCCAGGAGATAGCAAGGGACAGAGGAACCTAGCTAGATGCAATCCATGGGGTTGAAGAGTCAGACATGACTTAGCAACTGAACAACAACGGCTCTACTAAATTTGCTTATCTGTTTATCAGCTGATAGACATTTGGGTTCTTTTCACCTTTTGGCTACTATGAATAATGAACATTTTTAAAAGGTAGGAATATGGATGGTTTTTTTATTTTAAAATATTTTCCTGTGTTTCCCACAAAGAAAATACTTTTATAGAAGAGGAAATATGATCAAACAGCAGGGATAAATGAAATGAAATGAATAATGAACACTTGTGCACAAGTTTCTGTGTGGACATATGTTTTCGTGTCTTTTGGGTATATACTTGGTAGAATTGCTGGATCTTATGGCAACTCTATGTTTAATCATTTGAGGAACTGCCAGACTGTTTCCCAAAGTGGCTGCACCATTTCACATTCATTTTCATCATCATCATCCCACCACCAGCAGCAGCATATGAGGGTTCCGATTTTTCCACCCAAATCCATTTTAATTCCACTCCTACTCAAGTCTCAGCCCAGGTGTTACTTCCGTGTGGAGGGCTCTCGCTGGGCCGTGCACACCCTCCTGGGACCTAGGTCAGCTTCTTTGCTTTAAGCGTTCAAAGAAGTGGGCTTCCTCTCTCCAGGGCACTGAGGCATCAGTCAGTGCAAGGATTCCATCAACACCCACCTCTCCCCACACTGTGGGCTCCATGCGGGTGGAGACTGTGTTGTTCCCTTTTGAAGCCCTGACCCATGCCACAGTGGCCGCCCACGGGAACTCTGGCATGAACGAATGAGTCAGGGTTGAAAGCACAAAAGGTACGTGACTCATTCAGTCACCAAGTAGAGCCCTGGGAGCCGTTCATCCTCTTCCACCCTGTCCAACATGGTAAAGTGTTAGTCGCTCAGTCATGTTTGATTCTTTGCAACCCCATGGACTATAGCCTGCCAGGTTCCTCTGTACATGGGATTATCCTGGCAAGAATACTGGAGTGGGTAGCCATTCCCTTCTCCAGGGGATCTTCCCCACCCAGGGATTGAACCCGGGTCTCCTGCGTTACAGGCAGATTCTCTACCATCTGAGCCACCAGGGAAGTCCAATATGGTAACCACCGGCCAAATATAGCCACTGAACACTTGAAATGTGGCCAGTGCCACTTAGAAATTAAATTGTAGATTTTATTTCACTTTGAATGCAATTTAAATAATTGTCAGTGCAGGTGAAACTGAGGTATCACTGGAACCTTCAGCACAAGAGCTGAGTCCTGCTTCCTGGACATCAGAACCCTCCTCTCCCGCAACATGCTTCTCCCTGCCCCTGAGGAGGCGGCCCGCAGACCAGGCAAATGTTTGGGTTGGCCGAAGGGTGAGCCTCAGGCACGGCTGGCCACTACCGCTCCCTCCTTCAGGGCCTGGGGAGAGACCAAAATGCTCAGTACTCTGTGGGGAGGGGGATCTCTAGAAACCAGAAGGACCTGATCCTGTTCCTTCTACTTGCACTTGTGGCTATTTAAATTCAACTACATTAAGATGAAATAAACTTAACTCAATTTCTCAATCACACTAGCCACGTTTAACTGCAGTGGCTACACGGGCTAGTGGCTACCATATAGACCAGGGTGGATATAGGGCCTGTCCATCACTGCAGAAAGTTTTGTTGGACAGCCCTGCCCCAGAGGTTTCCCTGCAGAGGGTTCTCTCCTGCCTCCTCCAGAAAAGTCCCTCCTCCCTGCCTCCCAGGTCTCAAGGCCTCAGAGCTTATGGGCCAGACTCCCACACATCCCAGGCCATCCCCCTGTGTGCAAATGGGGCTGAGACTTCTCCCACCCAGTTCCTGGGGAGCCCACCCTTCCCCACCAGCAACTCTGCAGGCCAGCATGCCCCCTTCTCATCCCAGGCTTACAAGCAAAAATTTCCTCTCTCGTCTGATATGCTCGTCTCCAGGATGTAAAACTCTCAAAAGAAGAAAGAGGGGAAAAAGGACCTCTGCTCTTTCTAATTCACTCTCATCCTGATGAGCTCATGGGAAAAGACAGTTCATTTTTCCCCGGGTCCTCTTTTTCCTGGTCATAGGTACAGCCATTCACTTCCATTCTTCTCCTCTCATGGAATCAGCGGTCTCAGTGAATGATTGTAACTGGGAAGGTCTACCAACAGTGCCTGTCTCAACTTTTTCATTTTGCATAATGGGAAACGCCCAGAGGAGGAAAATTACTTGACCAATATCACGGAGCATCCATCTTGACCTAATAAATACTGTGTTGTGCTTAGTCACTCAGTCGTGTCCGACTCTTTGCAGCCGAATGGACTGCAGCCCGCCAGACTCCTCTGTCCACTGGGATTCTCCAGGCAAGAATACTGGGGTGGGTTGTGATAAATACTGAAGGATTCCCAACATTAAGGAGGAACAAAGATAAATTGTATCAAGCTCCTTCTATGTGTTGGGTGCTTTACCAATCACATCAACTTACGTAATACCACAGGTCTTATGGCCCAATTCAGATTAGACTCTGAGGTCCAAGAAGTTAGATGACTTATCTAAAGCAACACAGCTAGTAAGGGGACAGAGCTAGGACTCAAACCCTTGCCTTGCTACTTCAGGACCCAAAAGAGTTGGTATGCACAGAGTGAATCCTAGGCTATCTCTGTTGGAGGGGAAGGTCTAGGGAGATGAGCCAGATGGTGGGTGATGGGATAAGAACACACAGAGAAGGTCATGGATGTGGCATTTAACATGCTATGTTGACCAACACTCATGGTCACTGCTTTTGGCATTGTGACTGTGGGTTTCTTAAATTGCAGTCTAAGAAGTTCTCACGTGTAAGATCATCTTAAGAATTTTTTATCTTGATTGCTACTTCCCAGGTCCAGAGATTTTGTGATGTGAACACTGCTGATGTTTGCACGACCAGAGCTTCACCTGGGATGTAAAAAAGTTCCCTTTGAACCACTTAAGCAAGGAGGACCTGAAAGATGGGTTTTTAGGTTGCAAATTTCTGCCACTGAAATTCCGGTTCCCACTTTTGAGGCAGACCTTGCCCCCTAGTGGAAAGGGGTGGACTCTGCATCACAATAAATGGTCCACCCATAAGAGAAGTGGAAGTGAAAGTCTCTCGGTCCTGTCTTGACTCTTTGCGACCCCGTGGACTATACAACCCATGGAATTCTTCAGGCCAGAATACTGAAGATTCCCTTCTCCAGGGGATCTTCCCAATCCAGGGAAAAACCCAAGTCTCCCGCCCTGCAGGCAGATTCTTTACCACCTGAGCCACAAGGGAAGCCCAAGAATACTGGAGGCAGTAGCCTATCCCGTCTCAAGCGGATCTTCCTGACCCAAGTATCGAACCGGGGTCTCCTGCATTGCAGGCGGATTCTATACAAGCTGAGCTACCATGCTCAACCCATAGGGGAGTGCCTCATTAATGTTCTCTAATTCATATTGCAGGAAATTTAGTTTTAAAAATAAAATTGGCCAATGTGGTGAAATAGATTCACAGGTTTGTTGCTGTTGTTGAATTTTTTTCACTGGTGGAGGAAGACAGTTGGGTGTGTGGGGTTCGGAGAGGAACCCTGCTGGAGAACCGACATATTTAGATCAGAGTTGTTTCTGGGTGTGACCCCAGACCTCCTGCATCTAGACCTCCCAGCAGCCTAGGAGTTAAAATGCAGGTTCTTCCCAATGAATAGCCCTGTCGGGGTGAGTATTAGGTGTTCAAGAAACACTTCAATTAGACACCTTAAAACTTTTGGGGCTTCCCAGGTGCTGCTAATGGTAAAGAACCTGCCTGCTAGAGCAGGGGACGTAAGAGACAAAGGTTCAGTCTTTGGATTGGGAAGATCCCCCGGAGAGGGGCATGGTAACCCATTGCAGGATTCTTGCCTGGAGAATCCTATGGACAGAGGAGCCTGGTGGACTACAGTCCATAGGACCGCAAAGAGTCGGACAAGCCTGAAGTGACTTCGCACGCTGCACAAAACTTTCGCCTCTTCTCAGTGGGCTGTGGAGGGAAGTGGAAACAGGTGGGCTCTCTGGCCAGAACTGAGGGGCCTCCCCCAGCTCTGCCACTCCGAGGAAACTGGGATGCACAAAATTTGAACTTGCTGAGACTCAGCTGCCACTCTCCCCGAGGTGGAAAATATACCTACCTTACAGGGAGTTGGGAGGATTCCGGGCGGGCGTCGAGTGTAGCATCTTTGTAATTTTATTTATTTATTGGCTGTTCTGGGTCTTCATTGCTGCGTAGACTTTCCTGTAGTTGTGATGTATGAGCTCTCATTGTGAAAGCTTCCTTACTGGGGCTCCGGGGCTCTAGATTACAGCTCGGTAGTTCTGGCACAAGCGCCTTGTTGTTCTGCAGCATCTTCCCAGACCAGGGAACAAAGCCGTGTCTCTGCTCTGGCAGGTAGATTATTTGCCACTGAGCCACCAGGGAAGCCCAAGTGTAGCTTCTTTGAACCAGAACTGTCACTCTGAGCCTGGGCCCTCCCCACCCCTTATGGAAATGACATCATCCCCTGTCCCTGACGCGCCAGGTCCATTTTGAGTGTCTCCAACTGCTGGCCCTGGAGGCAAGGGATAAAGCCCCAGCCCTTTAGACCCTTCCCCATCCTTTCCAAGAATACCTTTCTCCTACATATCTGGCTGTTGGGCTCTCACAGTTCAACTGATCACCTTATAGAGGCCTTTTTTGGAACTGATGTTCTGCAAGTATATTCCCAGTCCTGCGGACTCTGGGAAAATTGACATTGCGTATTCCAATCAGCTGAGCCAGGACAGGGGTTTCCCTTAGCAAGTGGGCAATCATTCATGTCTCAGCAGCACTTCCTCACAGCCTCTTCCCTCTTGGACATCTGCAGACTTGCTTTTCAGAAGCTTTTAGTTCTTATCTTTCCTGTTACCCCCTGGACTGTGGTAAAATGCCACCAGGCTGCTCTTTCTCCAGACCCAGTGATGTCGATCCCCATCCCCTCGTATACCTGGGGGGGCTGCTCCAGGGGGAGCTGTTACATGTAGTAGTGGCTGCACGGCTCACAGCACCTGGGGAGATGGGAGACAGAGGGGCTGCCTTATCCCCCTTTTATAGACAAGGAAGCACCATTCAGAGACAGGAAGTGACAAGTGACTTTTCTGACTTGGCACAATTATTTTGGAGGCAAGGCAAATTTACATTGCTTCTTCTTCCAAGGCTGTGCTTCTCTGTTAAAAAACAAACAAACAAACGAAAACCATCCTATTTAAGAACCATCAGGTTCTAAGGAAAAACTCATTGCATAATCCCATTTGGAATGGGAAGAAAACTCTAAGCGCATCTAAAAATAATTTGGGAAGGTCACCTGCCAAATTCTGAATGATGGGAGTCCCACTGGATTTTATTCTTTGAATTTTCTTATTTTTTTTCAGACAAGCCTGTATTATTATATAGAAGTAGCATTTCAGGTATAAAAAGGAAATGATCTTGCTTATTTGAAAATAAACTACAGATCCCTATGAAGACTCAGATGAATCTCAAACATAACGTTGAACAAAAGGATGCAGGTATGTAAGAGGGCACGTTGCATGATCCTGTTCATTAAATATTCAAACTAAATGGCCAACGTAATGAATGTGAGAGTCAGGATGGTGTTTACCTTCGAGGACCAGCAGTGCCTGGGAAGGGGTTCAAGGCGGGGTGGCACCTGGGGTGCTGATCATGCTCTGCTTTTGATCAGGTGGCTGGGATGGGGGTGTGTTCACTTGCGGTGATTCATCATCCTACATCATAGCTTTTTAGCATTGGTTTTGAGTTTTTATGATAATTCACTCAATTCCTATTTGAATGATGGTGTATTTTGACACAAGGAGACTGCCTCACTTGCCTGGCCTTGTCCCAGCCCTGCAGGGGTGGGAGGAATAATTGAAGCCATGTTTTCCAACAGGCTACCCCAC
This sequence comes from Ovis aries, assembly GCF_016772045.2. Classification (NCBI taxonomy): domain Eukaryota; kingdom Metazoa; phylum Chordata; class Mammalia; order Artiodactyla; family Bovidae; genus Ovis; species Ovis aries. The sequence continues at coordinate 41,697,151 of NC_056075.1, read as the reverse complement.
TGGGTCACACCTATCAGTTCATCAAAACACTTCATATCAGGGACAGTCTGGAAAGCATAAAGCATAAAGGGTTTTTGAACAGAACAAATATAATAGAGAGAACAGATCACACAGATGAAGGAAGACCTGGGAAGGCAAACAGGAGAAGACCTGTGAGGCAACCTGGAGACTATCAGGAAATCTTCAGTGCCCTGGGGCTGGAGGGACACACAGGTGGTCCCTAGAAGCAGAAGCAAGGCCATCTGATGGGCCTGGAACCACAGCAGGAGGCTGCCAGGTAGGTACTGGGATAAGAGTGGAGCTGGAGCCATAGAGGAGACACAGCTCCTGCTGGAAAATGCTGTCCACAGCCCAGAGGGTGAGAAATTCCCGGGTTTCTCCCAGTCTCCTATTCTGCAAACTCCTGACACCACTTCCTGTTGGCTGGACCTGGCCAGATGCAAGTGGGGGAACAGGGGTGAGGACAGGCCCAGCTCCCAGTCCCTTTGTCCAACTCTTCCCTTTCTCACGCTCCCACCAACCTCTCTCCCTGCCAGGTCACTCTGCCCAGGGCATCGGTCCTCTGCTGGGAAGGAGGTTCCTTTAGCCCAGCTGCTTCTAAGGTGATCATTAGACTAAATTTAGTCTACCACCTTGTTGTCCATACAGCATCAGCAATGCTCCATCACGTTCCCAAAGACACCGGATAACACTCTGTGATGGACACACTCTAAAGTGATCCCTTGTATAAGCCTCTCCCCTTGAGTTTAGGTACAACATGTGACTCTCTTGTAGCCCAGAGAACATGGTCAAGGTGATGGGTAATCACCAAGATGACCTTGGATTACGCAAGGCTCTGTCTTAGCAGACCACAGTGAGAGGAACTCTCCTGCTGGCCTTGAAGGACAAACAGCCATGCTCTGAAATGTCTCTAGAGAGCCCCATGTGGCAGGGAAGTGCAGGGGGATGCTAGAACCTGGGTGGCTTCTTCCCAATAACCAGTAAGCAGTCAGGCCCTCAGCCATACAGCGGCGAGGAAATGAATCTGCCAGCAACCTCACGAGCTTGCACATGGCTTCTCCCCACTCGTGTCTTCAGATGAGAACACAGCCCAGCCACCACCATTGTAGACCTGACCCTGAGCAGGTGATGCAGCAAAGCCACCTGGACTATTGAGCCACCACAACTGTATAATAATAAATACATGCTGTTTTAAGCCACTAAACTTGTGGTGCTTGACTACACTGAGAGAGAAAACTAAGCCACAGAGTGGGAAGAGAAACTCTCTTCCCTTGTTTTCTCCAAACCACAGAGTTCCATTTAAAAAGGTGGGACAGTCAGTAAGTCACTCCATGCCTTATAATTACTGGTGTCCCTTCCTACCTCTTTTTCCGCCAGGGTCAATGGGCAGGTACATTGTTCTGTGTAGCAGGCAGAGAATGCATCACGAAAGGGGGAGCCCTGCAGCTCCCTGCTGGACTATGCTGTTACTGCTGGTGCTCCCATCAGAGTGCTCCCGAATATAATCAAATTAGGGCTGGACTCAGGGAGCTTTGGGGTCAATGATGGCAACAGACTCGTGGCTCTGGTACCTTCCATCCTCAAACAACACAAATGGGAGTGTTATCATTTGAATGTATCTCCCCAGAATTCACGTGTTGAATTCTAACCTCCCAAGGTAATCTCCTTAGGAAGTGGGGCCTCTGGGAGGTAAATAGGTCTGGAGGGCAAGGCCCTCCCTATGGGATTAGTGCCCTCATTAAAACAGGCCCCAGAGTGCTCCCTACCCCCTCCACCATGTGAGGACATGGGGAGAAGACAGCCGTCTATGAACCAGAAAGCAAGCTCTCACCAGACAGCACACGGAATCTGCAGGCGTCTCAATCTTGGACTTCCAGCCTCCAGACTGTGAGTAATCCAGTTTGGTTGTTTATAAGCCCCCCGCCCCACAGTCTGCGGTGGGTTGTTATAGCAGCCCAACAGAACAAGACAGTGAACAAAAGTGCTAACGCGACCATTGCTAACAAGGAGAGTCAGCTGAATATTTGAGCAGCCCCTTAATGTTACTTTATTTCTTCTTATGTGGACCAGTGGAAGAAATTCTTCTGAAAACTGTTAAGATAATGAGAAGACGAATGAAAAACTTGCATAGATAGGGATGCCCACAGTCTGGATTTTCAAGGCCTAAAAGATGAAACAAAACAAAGCAAATGAAACTTTTAGGATAAATGCAATCACCCTCTAGACGGGCTGAAAAGAGGAAGGCCTAGCAACGGTGTAAGGTGCTTGCTTCTCAACTCTGGCTGCACACCAAGGATCACGTAGGGAAGGTTTTTAAAACAAACTTTAAAAAATTAAGTCTAACTTGAACACAAGAGAGTGCACCAAACTTAAGGAAACATCTTGATGGATTTTCCCAGGTGAGCACTCCTGTGTGGTCACCATCCTGATCATAATAAAGAACATTTCAGTTACTTCTGAAATCTCTCTCATATTCCCTCCTGGTCAACATTCCAGCTTCCCCTGCTCCTGCCTCCCCAGTTCAGTTCAGTCACTCAGTCGTGTCCGACTCTTTGCGACCCCATGGACTGTGGCACAGTCATGGTGATGTGGCTTCCCTGTCCCTCACCAACTCCTGGAGTTTGCTCAAAGTCATGTCTATTAAGTCAGTGATGCCAACCAGCCATCTCATCCTCTGTAGTCCCCTTCTCCTCCTGCCTCCCGCCTGCACAAGGAAATTGCTATTCTGATTTCTAACATCATAGAGAATAACTTGAGAAGCTTTGAAAAATACTAATACCTGGGTTCCCCCCCAACCCCCACAGGATATCTGGTCGAGTCTGGGAGGCACTCAGACCTGGGGACTTTGCAAAGGACCAGGTGATTCTGATTGCAGCCAGGACTGGTGTGCACGCACACACCCATTCCCTGAAGGGCAGTGAGGGCTTGGATTCACAGCCTCCCAGCACTGCAGACAGGCTCTCCGGCAGTTTCTGGATTGCAGTCATCAGGAGCAAAGCCAGGTACTGAATCCACCTGGATGCCAGGGCAGCCCATTGAGGCAGATGACCTCAGTTCTCCTCAGATGAGCAACAGGCAGGTAGGCTGGGCTGTGGATTTTGGTGGAAGTGACAGGTGATATCCAGGCAAGAGAGGAGGTGCTGGCAGCAAATACCCTCCACCAAACATCCCTCCTCCCCCTAAAAGTACCCTTCCATATTTATAAAAAGGATCTGCATGTGTGCGTGCTCAGCCGCTTCAGTAGTGTCTGACTCTTTTCAACCCTATGGACTGTAGCCCACCAGGCTCCTCTGTCCATGGGGTTCTCCAAGCAAGAATACTAGAGTGGGTTGCTATGCCCTCCTCCAGGGAATCTTCCTGATCCAGGGATTGAACACATGCCTCCCACATCTCCTGTACTGCAGGCAGATTCTTTACCGGTGAGCCACTAGGGAAGCTGGAGAAAGGACCTGGTGTGACCCGAGTCAAGCAGCCTGGTTTGACTTAAGAGTTTTCAGTATGCCCAGATTTCATTCTAGGAGGTTTCTCTTTAGCGTAATTTGGAGCTGTGATAATCCTTTAAAAGCCTAAAAAAAAAAAAACCCCCCCAAAAAAAAAACCTAACAAACTTCTCCCATAGAGCACTGGAGATGTAAAGCAAGTGATCCCCAAAAAAGGTGCAGAGGAGAGAAACAGCAAAAAAAAAAAAAAAAAGAAAGAAAAGAAAAAAGAAATCAAAGAGAAAAGACGAGCACTCACGTGGCTTTTGCAGGATGGCTTGACCAACCCGAACTTCTGTGTGATGTGGTTCGTCCTGAACTCTTGCCATTTGCCATCCACCAGGGTCTGGGCTCTGATCTCGTAGGTCACCAAGCGTTCTGCTCTCAGGCTGATGGGAGTGTTCTCATAGACCGCAGAGGCACCCTCCAAGTCAGTGTGCCTTATTCTCTGCAAGAAGGGGGACCCGCCTTAGGTGGGACTGAAACCGGTGACCCAGAGTCAGCGAAACCTAGTTCCTGGCAAGCCCTCCTGTCTGATGTGTGCAGGGAGCAAGCACTTCCCCATGGCCCCATTTCCCGAGCACACTTGCTGCTGAGTCAGTTGGCATTTGAACCCTCACCGTGAGTAATGGCCGATGGACTGGGGTTTGGACAACCCAGGAAAATGCCAGGAAGTCAATCTGTATTGAATTGGAAGGTCTTCACATGGCTTTGCCAGAATTTAAAAACCGACATAGTATTCATATGAGCACTTTGACTACTGTTAAATAATTCACCTCTTCCATTCAGTAAAATCCATCACGTACGGAAATGCCTGAGTCACTGAAGACCAAGGACTGGCCCAAGGAAGAGATGTGACCCGCTCAAGGACACATAAAGAGGTGTGGCTAAGCTGGAAGAAAACCCAGGTTTCTCATTCATGTATCCATTCATGATCCAAAGGTACCACCCCTACCTTCTTGATACTGTGATTGGCAGTGGTAATAAAGAAAGATATGATAGGGCCTCCCTGGTGGGCCAGTGGTTAAGAATCTGCCTGCCAATGAAGGGGATAAGGGTTTGATTTCTGGTCTGGGACAATCCCTCATGCCACGGGGCACCTGAACCCATGTGCCACCACTACTGAAGCCGTGCTTGGCAACCAAAAAAGCCAACACACTTTGCAAAGAGGAGTCCACACACTGCAACCAGAGAAAGCTCTCCCACAGCAGTGAAGACAGTGCAGCTGAGAATAAATAAATTTTAAAGAGATATGGTAATATTAAAGATAGGGTTTCTCAAGGAGCTTAAAGTTTATGAGACTTCTAATCAAATCCTAAGTGGAGCATAAGGGTCCACCATCAGAGTTGTCACCATCATCATGGGGGCCCTGTTCCAAGTTTTTTGCACAATGTAACACATTTCATACTCACAACAACCTAGGGAGGTAGGTCGTATTACCTTCTCTGTCCTAAAGTTCTGGAGAGTGGACCTTAGGAGGTTCCTGGCCTCACCAAGATGATACAGCTCACCAGGCAGTTTGAATTCAGTCTCTACTCTGAAAGCCAGCTCTCCTGCCTCTCCTCAAAGTCCAGCAGGAGCTTGGAAGTGAAGGCCTTCACCCTCCTGCCTCCTCCAGGGTCCTGTCCACAGCTCTGCTTTGCCACCCTAAACAAGACCATTCCCTCTGTCTTTCCAGGCACTACACGCTACCTCCACGAAAGAAGGGCCACCTGTAAAGCATCACCCAGCATGTACAAATTGAAAGCATGCTGAAAGATTTTCCTGGCAGTCCAGGTTAAGACTTCGCCTTCCAATGCAGGGGATAGGGGTTCAATTCCTGGTTGGGGAGCTAAGATCCCGCATGCCTCATGGCCAAAAAACCAAAGCAGAAATAATATTGTAACAAATTTAATAAAGACTTTTAAAATGGTCCATATAAAACACCCTTAAAATAAAAAAAAGAAATAAAATGAATTGAGCCCCAGATGTAGTTTCAGAGGACTAGCATTTAACCCTGGCCTTAGCAGTGGAAGCCATACAAACATGAAGACATTCAGTTTTGAGATCCTCATCCGTTAAATGGGCTAATAGCAGCAACCTCACAACGCTGTTGCAAAAATCAAATGACATCACATCTATCAGCCTGATTAACACCAGGCCTACAACACATTCCAAATGAATTAGCAATTCATGTTTAACCAATTATTATTAACTCAATATGAATTGACTGACTCTCAAAGGCTGTTTCAGAGACATACCTCTCTTAATACCAGGCCTACAATACATTCCAAATGAATTAGCAATTCATGTTTAATCAGTTATTCAATATGAATCAACTGAATCTCAAAGGCTGTTTCAGAGACAAACGTCTCCTCTGCTCTGTCCTTCTTACCTGCATATGAAAACTATAGGAGGTAGCGTCATGCTTGATTCCTTTTATCTCAAAGAAGAATCCATATAAGGTAATCACTTTTGAATGTGTCGTATACTCCTAAATGAGGAAAGGTAAGCAACAAAGGGACAGGAAAAAAAACACCTTCAGTATTCAAAGGGAAGAGGACATAGCAAAACCAAATCTAGATGCAAAGACTAAAGGGACTGATTTGTGATTTAAAACACAACAATTTTAGCCTAGGAAGGAGAAGAAAAGACAGACTGTAGTGACTTTACAAATCTCTACAGGTTGGCACTCATGGGACTATACTTTTCACTCTACATGCCCCTTAGTGGGGAGAAGAATGAGTTAAGCACGTTCTTGGATGACCCGCAGTCTGCAGACCTTTAAAACAGAGTGTTCTGCTACAATTCAGTGGGCCTGAGAGACCCTCCATGCCCACAGCATTGCAGGGTGTCCTGGCCACTTCTGTCTGCAGTCTGTCCACTTGGACAGATCTCTGCAAGCAAGGGGCTGGACCCAGCCCATCCAGGCTTGACCCAGGAGGCAGTATCTGATGATAGATTCAGGGCCCCAAACCCCTAAAATATGAACTCTTTTGCGATCACTTCTTGGTGGCTTTAGTGAAGAGGGAGGGTTGCAGTTATTTCCTGGAGAGCCACGCCTATCGAGGGAGCCCGAGACAGTGCAGCTGCTGGCCCCTCCAGCTCCGGCGGCGGCTGAGTCCCCGGGTGCTCTGCAGCCGAGCTTCCAACTCACAGCTGGTTCGAGTCTGGGCTGCATCAAAATAGCCGCCCAGAATAGCCACCCTGGCAACCTTAACCACGGGCTTGGAGTGGAATCTCTTCTTGAGCGGTTGGCAGCTCACCATATTTGTGAGGAAGAGGATGACCAGCTCATTCCAGGTTGCCCAGGTCTTTCCTGACTTTAAAACAGAAAGCTCTACATCCCCAGGGAAATGACTCCAACCCTGAAAACTGAGACAGCTGGTCAACCTCATGGGGCGCTGCAGCTGTGTATATCAAGTTAGTGAATGGCCTATCCCAGGGCTCTGTCTTGTGAATTTTACCCCTGAGGGGGTGGTGAGTGTTCAAGAGCGACACCTACAATTTCCCTTTCTGCCTTGGCCATCTTGCCACAGGTAATAATTGACCATGGCCATTGTACAAAGGTCTCTAACCAAGCATGAGGTGGGATGGTTCTTCCCCTTGCTCAGCCTGGTGGTCAGTACCTGGTTAAAAAGCAGCCCGAATCTCACTGCCTGGGTGCTTAGGTCTTTCACGTGGGCCATGTCGCCCCCATTCTCCAGCTGAAAGGAAAAAATACACCACTTACCAGCAACCTGATTCCTCAACAACATCTTCACTGCATTGATCCCAACATCCCTCACTGTGTTCAAAAGAGTTCTGTCTCTGGAGCCTACATTCACCCATGAGTCCAGTCCACAGTACTTACTGAAAACCTGCTAGTCAGGTACCCTGTTCAAAGATTTTACAGAATGCAAAGATGAGGACACGAAAAGTGCCCCAGCATTTTTTTTTTAGCTGAGAAATAAAATGTGTTCATTGGGAGCCCAATCACAAGGCAGAGCATATTCTTGGCTACAAAGTCAAGACCAGGTATGGCCCCACATGGCAGGCTTGGGGTCAGGAGGGAGCAAATTTCAGGAGGATGACATTGGTGGTGGAGGGCAAAAGGAAGGAGGTGTGTGGGCCAGAAGGAGATGAAGAGGGAGGTGGGGCACTCCCTGAAGTGTCCAGCTCCAGCTCCGAGACTGTCCCCCCCTCTCTGTCACCCCTCTCCTTCCCTGCTCCGTCAGAGCACAGTTGAGTTACGTCCCAGAAGAGCACAGTTCCGCAGAGGCCTTATCTGCTGTGGGGGGGCCACTGGGCCCTGTGGTTTGCACATTACAATAGCTGTTTGTTGAGCTGAATTGAATTTTAACTAGTGACTCATAAACCTTCAGAACTCAAACACTGCCCCATTTCATCTCTGAAAACGCATGATTGGAAGCACATAAGAAGCACAGTAGTTTGCACGGACAATTCACAAAGGGGGAAACACCACATGGAAAAATATTCATATTTTCTAGTAATAAAGGGGATGTCTATTAAAAAATGAGATGCCATTGTTCACTTCACAATTGACACAAGTAATGGAAAAGGAAAATGCTCTGAGTTGCTGAGCTCAAAGGAAGGCACCTCATTTATCACTGGGGAAGGAGTAATTTGGCCCCAAGTTTGCTAATATGTATCAAGAACAAAAGTGCACATTCCTTTCGGGGCCAGTATTTTTTACTCTTCAAATATTCCTATAAGAAAATAATTCTCAGTCAAAATAAACCATCATGTGCAAATGCATTCACCATACAGTCTATTTATAATAGTTACCGATCAGAAACACCATGACTTCTCTACAACAAAGGAGAAGCCAAGTAGCACTGGCCAGTCACCAAGTGGTAGGGTTAGGGTTAGGGTTTGTAGCACATGCTTTTGGTGAAAGAGTTTGCAGCCATTAAAAACAGTGATAATAGAACATTTCATTAAGTGTTTTTTTTTTTTCTTTTATTTTAAAGACTGGAAGGTCATATGCAATGAGATGTTAGCAGTAGTTGTTTTGGGTGATGGGTCTGAGGCTATGCGTTTGCTTTCTTTCAGTTTCTCTGCATTTTGAAAAAGTCCAATAATAAGTACATGACATTTGTGTTAGTGAGGAGACTCAATGTGGAGGGCCATGTGGCCAATGGTCCCTGATTCTTCAGGTCAACAGGGCTGATGCTCTAAACACCTGGGCTCCAAGGCGGGGCCACCTCCCTCCTCCCCTCCAGGCTTGGCTCTATCCACTTCCCCTGGGGAAGGATCCAGATACTTCCCAACCTCAGAAGCCCAGAGGTTTCAAATGCAAAACACATCCCCAGAAAAAGCGAAGGCAATAAATTTCGATAACTGTTTTCCTTGCTGAGTTGGCGACTTACCGCATGGTAGTGGTTGGCCGTAACCCGGACCAGCCAGGATTCAGGGAAGAAGTTTATGTGCCTAAGCTCTTCCAGATCCTTGCCTGGGAAGAAGCACAAAGGGAACATTCTTACGGATTTATTCCTAACAGAACCGCAAAAGTCTTCTTTACGGAGAAGAGGAGGAAGTCCGGGCGCTGAGGATGGGAGAGCATTCCTATCCCATCCTTAGACATGCGGGACCCAAGTGGGACATTTCAAGGCACTTTCTCCCAAAGTGTCCACAGTCAGCCTCCCCCACCCCCCTCCCACAATCCTGCCCAGGAGGGAGTGTTGAGATCTGATAAACAAGTGTTTTTGGAGTGTCTAGAAGCCATTTGGACAAATCTAGCTGGGCTCCATCAACCATTTGTGGGGTTAGATCTACTCATTCAATCTGGATGACTAGAAATGGCTTTGAAAAAATTCTCCAATGTCCTTTCAGATGCAAACACCTCACCTAGTGGCCACCTGGGCTGTCCCAAACACAGTCCCCAAGAGTTCCCTCTTTTTCCAAGCCTTGCCTTGGGCCCAGAGCATAAGGATGAGGAAACTCTAGCCTGGAGCATAGAGCCACAGCTTTCTGCGAACTCGCCGAGCAAGGGAATGACCCAGAGGGGCTGCCGCACTAAGAGGCCAGGCACTTGGTTAGTTGGCAACAACGCAGTCCCGGGAGCCGAGTGCACTTTCACAATCACTGAGTCCCTTCCATCCATCGTCATGTTTCACAGAAGCTCTGATTATCCCCATTTTACAGACAAGGAAACTGAGGCCGGGTGGCTAAGTGACTTTCCCCAAATCACACACCTTGGAAGTGATAGAGCCAGATATCAGTCTCGGCTAATTCTTTTGGAAATGGCTGGTGGGCTTCTCTGGGAGTGCTGAGGGGTGGGGCAGCCAACAGCCTCCCCTAGACGCCCTCCCACGGGCAGGACTTACCTTTGGTGATGCTGTGCAGACGCAGGCAAAGGAAAAGCGAGATCAAGTTCTGTCCCACATCCCGGTCCAGAAAGGAACAGTTCTTGGGGAAGCTTAGCAGAGGTGCAAAGAGGATAAAAGGCTTTCAGAACCCTCCTTTCTGGAATAGGCTGGGTCTCATGAAAGTCACATCAGAGGCTAAGTGAGCCCACCCAGCAGAGGTAGATGGTGCCTGGTTCTCTCATGGATGGATGGGGAGTGCAGAAGCAGAGGGCGGCTGCCACTGAGGTTGTAACGAGACAAAAGGCTATATATCCCTCTCAGTGGGTGCTTCACGAATACTTATTAAATGATGATGGAACACATGGAATTGTACAGAGGGTTTCAAGATACATTTTCTCGCTTGAGTCTCACAAGCTTCTCAAGGGGGCAGACAGGACTAATACCATCAGCTCCATTTTACAGAGGGAAAAACAACGACTCAGCCAGGACTTGAACCCATAGCTGCTGATTCTTCCTGCACACATGCTGCCCTTTGAGTAACTGGCCAAAGGGCAGTTGAGACATTTCAAGAGCACGTTCTGGGACATCCCTGGTGGCTCGGTGGTAAAGCAGCCGCCTGTCAATGTGGGAGACACCAGAGACACAGGTTCTGTGCCTGATTCTGGAGGATCTCAAGTGCCATGAAGCAACTAAGCCCGTGTGCACAAATGTTGAGCTGCTCTAGAGCCCAGGAGCCACCACTACTGAAGCCCGAATCCACTAGATCCCGTGCTCTGCAGCAAGAGAGACCACTGCAGTGAGAAGCCCCCAGTTTAAAAGCCCATGCAGCAACGAAGACCCAGCACAGTCAAAACTAAATAAAATTGTTTTTAAAGAAGCACTTTCTGGTAGAATTAAAAGGCAAGGTCAGATGAGTGGGTAACTTGTTTTAGCAGCTGGTTCTGGGATCAGCTCTGCGACACTGTTAATACTAAACTCAGTTAATTTCCACACGTGGCTGACGTCAGGACTGGGCTGAGATCACACTCACCTTGAGAAGACACGTACACACATTCACTCCTGTTTTGAAACAACTTGCTTTGTAAAATAGTCACTTTTGACCAATGGGGACAACAAGGGATAATTTTCCAAGTCCCTTTGGAAACGTAGCCATTCCCTCAAGTCAGTTCCTGTATGAGACCAGCCAAGGGCACTTTTAGGATATTTTTCCATGAATCAGGAGTGGTGTCCAAATCACACCCTGTCCCAGCCAGACTGAACGCTCCATTGGCTTCATGTCCCGCCTATGCTGGGGGTGCCTACCGCCCTGCCTGGGGACCATTTGTTTTCACAAGATCTGGGAATTCCTGGGGCTCTCCAACTCCTTCATGGCAGTGGTCCCAGGAGAGAAGATCAGGGATGCTGAGGCATTGGGAGAAGGGATGGAGCATGAAGATGAGTGAGTGAATGCAAATTCAATGACTATTAGAATCCACTGGGGACCTGGGCTTCCCAGGTGGTGCAAGTGGTAAAGAACCTGCCCACCAATGCAGGGGACATAAGGGACATAGGGTTTGATCCCTGGGTCAGGAAGGTCCCCTGGAGGAGGGCATGGCAACCCACTTCACGGTATTCTTGCCTGGAGAATCCCATGGACAGAGGAACCTGGCAGGCTACAGTCCATAGGGTTGCACAGAGCTGGAACAACCGAAGCAGCTTAGCATGAAAGCACTGGGGACCTATCTCTGGAGTGGATGGACAGGCATAAGTAAAGAAAGGCTGATACTTCCAGGAGTGCAAGGCTATTGGTCCCGAAACCAGCCCTCCATTACCTAGGGCAGTAAGAGCTGGGCTAGTGGGGGCCATGCCAGTACCCCAAGAAACACGGACCTCTTTGCTGGACCAAACACTGTTGCTTGCCTCCTTTTTCTGATTTGAATGCCACTTCCTTCTCTCTCTCTTACCATTTAATGGAAGAAGAAGCTGGGCAGCATCGTGGCAGGTTCAGGCATCAAGGAGGGAAGAAGGGGCTGATGGCACAGCAGCCCCGTCCAGATTCGTGCTCTGAGGAATAAGCCTGTCCTCTCGGCAAGGGCGCCCCCAACTCAGAGCAGCCCGGGAGAAGACCGAACTTGCTGGAGCTGCAGGTTAATATGGTCTCAGCCCAGAAGGGAAAGGACCATCTAGAAGGCAGATTTCCCCTCCAGCTCAGAAGCCCCCAGGTGCCAACTCCACAGCTTGTGGGAAGGATGCTGGGAGGGTAAGGAGGGACCCGAGGCTCCCTGCAAGAGGCACTCAGACCTAACAACCATCAGCCAGAACCTCTACGGAGAGACCGCCTCCCCGAGAGGACTCTGGAAGGGTTTTGTTGAGACAGGCCCCTTGGGTCACAGGAAGTGGCACTGATGGTGGCTGACTTGGCCAGGTCACAAGTCAGCTCATCCATTGCCCAGCCATGCTTGGGGTCCCTGAGCTCGGGCCCTGGAGTCAGACCGACCAGGTTCCAGTCCTGGGGCAGCCAGCCGTCAGCCATGGGATCCCGCCTCCCCAGGCTTCCATCTCCTTCTCCGTCCGGGGGGACAATGGCCACATGTACTTCCCTGGGAGAAGTGGAGGTGACAGTTCTTGTGAAGTGCTGGGCCCAGCTGCTGGTCCCAGTGGCACTCTGGTCCTCTCAATTACCACCGTCGTCTCCTCCGCCCAGGGAAAGAGACCTGGACTGGAGCTGGTCAAATGCACGATCAGGGTTTTGGTGGCATTCATTATCACTTATTGTTCAGTCGCTCGGTCGTGTCTGCCTCTTTGTGACCCCACGAACGGCAGCACACCAGGCTTCCCTGTCCTTCACCATCTCCCAGAGTCTGCTTAAACTCATATCCACAGAGTCAATGATGCCATCCAACCATCTCATCCTCTGTCATCCCCTTCTCTTCCTGCTTTCAATCTTTCCTAGCATCAGGGTCTTTTCCAATGAGTCAACTCTTTGAATCAGGTGGCCAAAGTATTGGAGCTTCAGCTTCAGCATCATCCTTCCAATGAATATTCAGGGTTGATATCTTTTAAGGCTGATTGGTTTTATCTCCTTGCTGTCCAAAGCTGCCACCCTCTAACTCAATGGAGCTCCAGGCCACCTCAAAGGAAGTAAACAGTGGCCTCAGCTGCTAATTCTCTATATTCCCCAAATATCTGAGTGGTGTGTGTGGTCCAACCCCTCAAATCAATGGGCATAATCTTACCCCGAGAGCCAAGGGGGTGGACCATGGCAGAGCCGGGACTCTGTCGAGACTTCTGGAGACAGCCCGAACATATTAATCTAACTCAGTTCCGCTGGTCAGGGTGGGGAGGGGTGGCATCTGGATTTTCTAGGCCAAGGATGAACACACTTATCAGTCTCTTTATGTCACATGAAGTGGGGAAGCTGGCTGTGGAGTCAGAGCCCCTTCGTATCACTGTTTGGTGGACTCAAAGGCTGGCCTGGCTTCCCCTGGTGCTGAGCTCTGTCTGTACAGACACTTTGGGGTTAGCAAGGGCATGGCAACCCAGTCTAGTATTCTTGCCTGGAGAATTCCATGGACAGAGGAGCCTGGTGGGCTACAGTCCATGGGGTCAAAGAGTTGGACACACTGACTAACGTTTCTGAGAAAAGCTTCAGGCTATGGTATCTGACTCTTAAAGGTCATCGGAAACCCTTGGAGCATGAGCCCCTTAGGGAGGATGGTTCATAGATCCTTGATTCTGAAAGACACGCTCAGGTCACCTCTGGGTTCTGCTCACAAGGCACTGGGAACAAATCCCTCCTTCTGACCTCCTGAAAGACAGCGCTGAGGAAAAGTCTCCATCAGACCAGTGCAGGCTGTCGCTTTAGAGCTGCTGTGAGCCATGACCTTCTCCTTTCCTCCATCCTGTCATCAGTTAGAATCATTTACCCTTCAGACTCAGAGCCCCATTAGTCCAGCACTTCAACTTTTAGCCTTTTAAATGCACACTCTAAAATTCTGACTCATGCTACAGCATAGAGGAAACTTGAAGACATTATGCTAAGTGAAATAAGCCAGACACCAAAGGACAAATACTGTATGACTCTACTTATATGAGGTTCCTGCTGCTATTTAAATCCTAAGTTGTGTCAGACTCTTTGAGACCCCATGGACTGTAGCCCACCAGGCTCCTCTGTCCGTGGGATTCCCCAGGCAAGAATACTGGAGTGGGTTGCCATTCCCTTCTCCAGGGAATCTTCTTGGCCCAGGGTTCAAACCCGTGTCTCCTGCTTGGCAAGCGGATTCTTTACCACTGAGTCAACCTGGGAAGCAGATGAGGTTCCTAAGCAGTAAAATTCACAGAGACAAAGATAGAATGCTGGTTGCCAGGGGCGGAGGGAGAGAGGAATGGGGATTTATTGCTTTATGCGTACGGAATTTCAGTTTAGGAAGAACAAGTTCAGGAGAAGGATGATGGGAACCGTTGTACGACAGTGAGAATGTACATAATGCCCCTGAGATGTACACATAAAAACGAGTAAAATGGTCATTTTTATGTTTTTATGGTCAGTTTTATGTTTTTTACCTCAATAAAAAATTGGTGTTAAAAATTACTTCGTCTCTATGAGAAATGTTTGAATATTTCATATTTTAAAGTGAAGCTTGAAATGCATGACAGACTTGGGGCAATAATACACAAGGGAAAGGGCTTTTTTTCAAAAGGTAACTCGGTGCAGAAGACCCGGACGCCTTCTGAAACCCAAGAAGCAGGAAATGTTCCCCTCAGCTCCCGACACCAAAGTGTGGTAAAGAAACAACAGCTCTGAATGTCGCCAGCACCACCATCACCCACCAAATGTCACTGCTGTTCAGGGCATCCTGCCAAGTGCCGTGCTGGGCCTCTGCTTTGAGTCAGAATGAACCTACGTCAGACTGAGGAGGGAGCATTGTTAACCTCCAGTCAGTAAACAGCAGCAGTGGGACTCAGACTCAGGGCTGACACCTTTCAACACACACCTCATTTATGGAATACGTTTGGCCCTGCTTCCTGGATTGTCAACTCTGTGAAGATGGGGATTTTCATCTGTTCTATTTACTCATGTTCACAGCACACTTTACAGTGTCTGGCTTTCCGCCAGCTTGCAATATTGTTAAGTGAATTAACCAGATGAATGACCTGGTCCTTGCCGACCCACCAGCCTATCATACCATCCCACCCCTCCGCTTACCTGTAGTTCCTAGGAATGCAGCTCCAGCCCAGTGCATGTGTGTGCACACACGCATATAACATCACACACACGTGCATGCACAGACCAGGCTATTCTATGTCAATTTTCCTAAATCCTCGCGGGGTTCTGTCTGTTGTTGCCATGCTTATTTGTCAGGCCAAGTCCTATTGGTCATTTATCAAGAGCAGTCAATGCCATCTTGATGAGGCAGATGAAGATGGTCCTGACCTTTGCCCAAAGGCAGAACTGAGACTAGAAATGTTATCTAATAATGACTCTAACTGCCCTTTGCAAAGGCCTCCTGCATTCAGACACATTCCTTGTGTTCTCCAAAGTCTCCACTCTTATGGTTGAAGAGGATGTTTGGGGTTCACCCAGTTTGGGTAAAAGGGCTTCCCGGGTAGCTTCCCTTCCCACTTCCCAGGCATAGTGGTGAAGAATCTGCCTGGTAATGCAAGAGATGCAGGTTTGATCCCTGGGCTGGGAAGATCCCCTGCAGTAGAAAATAGCAACCCACTCCAGTATTCTTTCCTGCCTGACAAATCCATGGACAGAGAAGCCTAGTGGGCTACAGTCCATTGGGGTTGCAAAGAGTCAGACATGACTGAGTGACTGAGCAGGCATGCACATCTTGGGTGGAAAGCCAAGAAGCCAGGAAGTACAAAGGTAGGAAGGAATAGGAATCAATGATATTTAGGCACCTTGAAAAGAAGGAGATTCAATTTCCTGGAAGCCAAGCTGAGGGAGACGGGAGCCATGTGGTCAGAGTCAGAGAAGAAATCAAACCAAGAAATGCAAAAGTCAGGTCATGAGAAATCCTGACTTGAAATATATGAACCTCCCTGCATAGGGCTTAATGGAGTGACTCTGAGAGAACAACTTAACCACCTGCATGTCCATGACTCATGGAATACCTCAAAATGAATGTTCCTGTAAAGAGATCTGAGTTTCACACCACGGTTGCCCAGTTTTATGAACACTGCATGGTTACATCTGTAAACGCCATCCATTCATCACAGGAGATGCACGGCTTCTGTCTGACCAGGCACTCAGCATTATAGTGCATTTCATTCCAGACGCCTGAGGGCTGGGCCACTAGGGACACAGGGCATGGCTGGGTGGCTCTCCTTGGAGGCTCCTCTCGAGAGGTATATGTGAGTTGAGAGGTATATGTGAGTTGAGAGGTATATGTGAGGAGGTGCTGGGCTTGTCAGACCAGGGTGCACACGCACAGCCAGCACATGCTCTTGTTCTCTCTGCAAGAAACTCAGAAGGAATCCGTCCAGCGTGCAGGTGAGATCCAGGAAGACTTCCAGGAGGAGTCCTTAAGCTCTGTAAAAATTGGGTCAGATTTGGGCCTGACATGGGAAGGAGGAGGAGCTTCCCTGGTGGCTCAGACGGTAAAGAATCTGCCTGCAACGCAGGAGACCTGGGTTGGGAAGATCCCCTGGAGAAGGGAATTGCCTGGAGAAATCTATGGACAGAGGCTACAGTCCATGGGGTCACAAAGAGTTGGACACAACTGAGTGACTCGCACTATTACTTTCACTAGGAAGGAGAAGACTTAACTGCAGAGGTCAGAGAAATCTAATATTTGGGACTGGGTGGAAACTGACTTCACTGACTGCTTTCAATGACCTCCTTCTGGTGAGGTTGCTGGAATCCACCCTTGCAGTGTCTGCGAGGGACCCATTTAGGGCTTAATAAAGCAGCTAAAGACAAGAAAAACAGGTCTGTTCATGACTTGCCCTTAACTCTAAGATCTCAAAGGCTGTGTCTGAAGATCTAGGCGGCCCAGGTCCACCCAGCTCCACCACCAATTTGCAAAAGTAAGCCCCTACCCTCCCTGGCCATTCATCCCTGAATAGATTTTACAGACGTACTGTTGAGTAAAAGAAGCCAGACATGAAAAGTCTATGCTCTAAGATTCTATTTATATAAAATTCAAAAGCAGCCAAGAAAACCTCCTAGAAAAAGAAAGCAGGATATTGTTTACCTTGGTGTGAGATAGTGACTGAGATAAGACACATTAGGGGGCTGGTCAAGTTCTGATTCTTGGTCTGGGTACTGGTTATGGGCTTCCCTGGTGGCTCAGACAGTCAAGAATTCGCCTGCAATGGAGGAGACACGGGTTCGATCCTTGGGTTGGGAAGATCCCCTGGAGGAGGACATGGCAACCCACTCCAGTATTCTTGCCTGGAGAATCCCATGGACAGAGGAGCCTGGTGGGCCACAGTTCGTGGGGTTGCAAAAGTGGGAATGAGTGAGTAACCAAACAGGTGTGTGCACTTTGCAGAAATTAATTGAGCTGTTCACTTAAGGTCTGTGAACTTTGCTGTATGTTTTATATTTTGATGAAAAATGTACTTTAAAAAAAAGTGGAAAATTTGCCTCTGGCCCTTTTCCCATGGATGAGTCTTTACAGCTCCCCTGGGCTTCTCAGACTGCTAAGTGGAATGAAATGATGACTTTTCCTCCATGGACCAATGAAGGCAATGGTTTTGCTTACATTTTTTTTTTTTGTTTTTCTTACAAGGAAATGTTAAATTTAATTCTGGACAGACTATTTGTTTGTCTAAATTAACTACTGCCAGGAAAACAGGCTGTGTGCGCTGAGCTGTGTGCCTGTGCGTGTGTGTGTGTGTGTGTGTGTGTGTGTGTGTGCGCAGGTACGTGCACACACATGCATGTTCCCTTTCTACATTGATGTATTTAGACAAAAATGAAAATAAGCTTGAAGACGTTCTTAAACATGGTGATAAGGAAATGAATTACCCCTTTAACTTTCCACTAGTGTCCCCATTAGTGTTAATCGCTCGGTCATGCCCAACTCTTTGTGACCCCATGGACTGTAGCCCGCTAGGCTCCTCTGTCCGTGGAATTCTCCAGGTGAGAATCCTGGAGCGGGTAGCCATTTCCTTCTCCAGGGGATCTTACGGATCCAGAAATCGAACCCGGGTCTCCTGCACTGCAGGCAGATTCTTCACCCTCTGAGCCACCGTTGGTGCCACTGGCATAGAGAAAATGTCCAGTAATTATGTTGAATGAATGAAAAAAAAAATAGAGGAATAAAACAGCACGAGCGAGTACTAAAGACTTGGACATACATCCTTACTTGCAGGTACAGTGGTGCTGAAGGAGTTAACTACTCAAATGCCTTCCCTCCTAGCTCAAGACATTGCCAAGACAGATGAGCAAAGGAGTGTCTGGTCTCTTTGGCTCAGTTGCTGCTCCAAACCCTCCTTCCTGGACGCTGGGCCGCTGCTGGCCCAGCTGGAACCCCGAGCTGCAGCTCAGCCTTACTCTTGGCTGGTCTGACATTCAGGCAGCTAGTCTCGCTGCTGTCACGTTACGAAAGTCCCGTTGCGGAGATCCCCGTACTGTGAAGGTCCACTCTGACCTCTCTTCTAAACCACTCTGTCATTGAAATAATTTCAACAACAGATGCAACTGTAAAAATGGGGCCAGACAGCCAACTTCCTTGGTTCTCATTCCCAGGCCTGTGTAGTGTCTCCCGAGGTCTGCTCCTCTGCCCCACCTTTCACTGCTCCTGGCGTGTCCCCATCAGCCGCCGTGGAAACTTCCCTGCCTAGCTGTTCCTTCTGTCTTCACTGGACTGTGGAGCTCAGCTCTCCTGGTGACTCAGTTCTGGAGACCATGGCTTCCCGAAGTCTCCCTCCTCCACCCTGGGAGCAGAGGTGCCTTCTCGAAGCCCGAGCACTCAGGCCAGCAGCTCTGAAGCTCAGCCCTGAGGATCCTCAGGCCAACACAGAGCCTGGGCACCGCCAGTGCCTGCTCATGTCCTAGGTCGGCATCACCAACCTAGCGAGGCATTATTTCTCACTGAACCTTATGAAAGCCTTAGAACTCTTCCTAGTCTAGTCCACCAAAGAGACCCTACTCATCAATAAAGATGGAGGGACTTCCCTAGCATTCCAGGGGTTAAGACTCTGCTCTTATCCACTGCAGGGGGCGCAGGTTCCATCTCTGGTAAGGGAACTAAGTTTCCACATGCCGCAGGGTGTGGCCTAAATACATATATAAATAAATAAGCAGATTTATCAGCCACTCCTCTTATTTTGAGTTGCAGCAGACATGCTGTTCTCTGAGTCTGGCATCGGCATAGTAAGACCCACTTCTCTGATGAATGTTTGATGGAATCTCATCTTTCCCTAAGCTTTTATATGCTCAGCATGGTGCTCTGTAAGCTGGGGCCGCAATAAAGGATTACAAACCCTCCCTTTCATGCCTCCCTGACATGCCCAGGGAGGCAGAATGCATGTGCCCACCAAGCTGTTCAGTGGGAACCAGTGGTTGAAACTCCCACGGGGTCCCCTCCATGGATGGACAGAGAAGAGGAGGCAACTCCAGCTGGCTGGAGTAGGGGTGCCGGGGAGGGAGACTGCTGATCCCTTGGCTTAATTCAGTTCAGTCCCTTAGTCGTGTCGGACTCTTCGCAACCCCAGGGACTGCAGCACACTAGGCCTCCCTGTCCATCACTAACTCCCAGAGTTTACTCAAACTCATGCCATCCAACCATCTCATCCTCTGTTGTCCCCTTCTCCTGCCTTCAATCTTTCCCAGCATCAGGGTCTTTTCAAATGAGTCAGCTCTTCGCATCAGGTGGCCAAAGTACTGGAGCGTCAGCTTCAACATCAGTCCTTCCAGTGAACACCCAGGACACGCATTTGGGAGGTGAAGCCACTGACCAGGGAGCGCCTGTGGGTGCCACAGTTCTGAGCTTGGGGAGCGAGCTGGGATGGCAGGCGAGCCACCCATAGTCCTAAAAACGGGCCATGGGCCTCCAAGTTGGGGGTGAGCCTGGGTGACCACCAGGGGCAAGAGCATCTGAGGTCCAGAACTGTCTCGTCTTTTCTCCCAGGAGGACACCAAACTTGCCGGAGGGAGAGGGAGGGGGAGGGAAGGAGGGATGCAAGGCAGCTGGGCAGGCTAGCAGGACTGCAGTCAGAGAATACAGCGCTGGGTATAGGATACCATCCCGACTGCTCAGGTTGGGCAGGGAGGCCATTTGGAAACACGTGAACGGTTTCCAACAAGGAATCCCTGCAGGCTCAGGGGCCTTGGAGAAACGCACGACGCAGAGGGCTGAGGTCCGGGGTCAAAATGGAATCACTGTGGATTTGGGAGGAATGGAGAAGCTATTACTGTGAGACCCACCCCCAGGCAGGAGGAAGCTTCAAGACCCCAGCTCAGGCAGGCCCAGGAATCCTCACTTTCAGGGCCACATGCCTCAGCTCCCTCACTTCCACTTGTTCCTCTCCCAGTGAAAAACAGTTGAAATGAATCACCTACATTCTAGCTCATTTCCTATCTCCCGGTTCTAGACGTTTCCAGTAGGAGAGCTAACCTGGTGCCAAGTAGTGACTTTTCCTGGTGTGCATGACTCACTGGAAAAAGTGCCTCTTGGGCTATTAAAAGAGTTGGTGGGGGGGGGGGGAGTGTGGATTTAAGACATTTGAGTTCAAAGCAAATTATATAGAAGCTAAGCAAGGACCTATCATTCCGGCAATGAATACTGCTTTCCCCCGATAACAACACAGGAAAAAATGGGCTCTTTAGTTGACATGGTGCACAGATGTTCTAGGAAAGGATTAACTACTTTGGAACAAGGCCAGTGAAACTTGGCATAAGCAGGTCAACGTGCTGATGAATATGTGGAAGGCGTGTTTCTCTGCTAAATGCACTTGTGCAAAAGGAAAGGCACCTCCTGATTTCCTTGAACACACCTTGTCTTGCTTGGAAGCCCCCATCACTGCTGATGTGGGGAACAGAAGGTAAGCCTGCCCATGAAGGAAAGACAGTCCATCTAGGGTAGATCCTCCCGGTGCTGTCTTTGCCCATAGGACCACCACACTCAGCCACCAGCTTGGATGATATGAGAGTATTTGCAAGGTTTTAATAGAGGCTAAAAAGACACAATGGGTTTCCCAGGTGGCTTAGTGGTAAAGAATCTGCCTGCCAAGGCAGGAGACGGGGGTTTGATCCCTGATCCAGGAAGATCCCCTGGAGAAGGAAATGGAAGCCCACTGCAATATTCTTGCCTGGGAAATCCCATGGACAGAGGAGCCTGGTGGGCTACAGTCCACAGGGTCACAAAGAGCTGGACACGCCTGAGGGACTAAACAGCAACAAAGAGAAGCAAAATAGGTTACTGTGCTCACCTTCAGCTTACTGTTCCTGGGCCCCGTCCTGCCCAAGCTGACACTGCTAATGGGCTGAACAGATAGAAAACACAGGCAGAGGAGGACACAGCAGGGGAAGAAGATGCGCTGCAAGGCAAGTGGCTAATAACAGCACTGAACCGGGCGGCAGCCTCAGGACTATTCTGAACACCAAACCCGGGGATTCACTACTGAACCTGCAGCATGCGCAAGAGAGGAACCCTCTCATTCCAGGAATGGCAAGCGAAGCTTCTCGGCATTTGGCAAGTCTGGGTTCAAGCCAGGCTCTAATCCCTTATCACTTGTATGATCTCTGACAAGACAGTCATCTCTACCTCAGTTTCCTCAATCTGTAAAATGGGAATAATAAAACCAGCCCCAAGTACAATATAGATTAAACGAGATTACAAATAGAAAGTACTGATCAGATTTGCTGCATTTAGTAAGCATAATTAAATGGTGCCCATCCTTATCCTCTAATAGTTATTTATTTTTAAAATTAATTGGGGTATAGTAAAATTATTGGAGTATAGTAAAATTATCAGAGTATAGTAAAATTGTTAGAGTATAGTTGCTTTACAGTGTTCTGTTAGTTTCTGCAGTACAGCAAAGGGAATCATTTATATGTATACCTATATCCCCTCTTTCTGTAATTGTCATTTTTCACTGAAATGTTGAGATATATAACTTATAGAATTTATAAGCTTAGAGAGTCTAAGAGACTAGATTAATGCTATGAAGTCCTTTTAAGTTCAAATGCTTTTTCATCGGACATTCGGAATGCTACTATCTAGTGAAACACAAACCAGGATGCTCTGGTCTGATTTAGGTATATTTTAAGCATGAAAAACTCAAGGCCAATACAGAATGGTGATTTTCCTGAGGGGAAAAAAAAGTACCATTTGTATCATGTTTTTTACTTGACATAGAACACGTGACTGTCACAGACATGACACAGACTGTCACAGTCGTGGCACAGACGCACATGACTGTCTCATAACCCCTATTATACACTTTTCAAAGTGATCTAGCGGTGCAAAGTTATCCCATGATCTTAGATCCCTTAAGAAAACTGCATTGTAAGCCCTCTGAATGATACTATGAAAAACAGTATCACTAACGCTTCCTCCATGGTATTATGAGCAAAGAAACAGTATGTCCACAATTTATCAATCAGCACTAAGTTACGTTACCTGCTAAAAAACATCAACACGGTTTCGTACATTGGAAACGTCTGAGTTTTGTTGTTCAGCTGCAAGTAGACCCACAAAAGGAGTGTTTTCAGAAGGTGAAACTCACTAAAAGTAAACAACCTGGCCAAAACAAAAGATTGAGAAGTCAGTTGAGGAGCAGCAAAAACGACGCTGTGCGTGTGAAATGAAAAGTGGAGAGTGAGTTCAGGAAGGAGGCGACGCCACCCTGAGTGTGTGTGTGGACTCACAGAGAGACACCAAGGCTCCGGTCACTCAGCTGGTAACTGGCATGGCTGGGATTTGACCTTCAGCCAACCTGAGCCTTCACCCACCTGCTGTGCACTGTAAAATCATGACCATCTCATTGAATGAGCTCCTAGCAGGAGACGGTGTTCTCAAGGTGGTTCCATCTGTCCTCTTATTAAATTCCACCCAGTAACCCTGCAAAGCTGGGATATATTTCTTACTTTTATAGATGTGGCTTCCCTGGTGGCTCAGACGGAAAAGAATCTGCCTACAATGCAGGAGACCCAGGTTCAATCCCTGGGTCGAGAAGATCCCTGAAGAAAGGCATGACAGCCCACCCCAGTATTCCTGCCTGGAGAATTCCATGGACAGAGGAGCCTGGTGGGCTACAGTCCATGGGGTTGCAAAGAGTCAGACACGACTGAATGACTAACACTTCCACTTTCATACTTTATAGATGTGGATACTATTGAGACTGACCCTGTTTATTTTAAAATTTAATGTTTTGTTCATCATGTTAATTTTCACTGTAAAATGTGGCACTAAGATATACTTTATCTCAACGGCTGAAGGATTTGGTGTCCCTTAAATTTTGCACCCAAGGTGAATGCCTCATTGGTCATATTCCAGTCCCGGGCCCAGCTGAGAAATAACTTGTCCAGAGTCACACAGTTCTGAGGTCAGACCTGGGCAGGGGTCAGTGCTGCCCCAAGTTGGCTGTGGAATCTCTTGCAGGCTGCTTTCTGGCCCTGCAGCTGCAACTCGCTCATCTGTAATGCAGCGATTACAGCCATTGCTAAGAGGATACAGTAAGTCCCCTACATACACAAAGCTCTTTTGGAGAGCGAGCTCGGAAGTCCAATTTGTCCCTAAGTCCAACAAACTTTCAATCCCTGCAACCTACTCCAGTATTCTTGCCAAGAAAATTCCATGGGCAGAGGAGCCTAGCAGGCAGGCTACAGTCTATGGGGTTGGAACGAGTCGGACACGACTGAGCAACTAACACTTTTACACTTTCCTACAGACTTAGCCTAGGTACCCAACTAACACAATTAGCGATTTACCACTGCTTTTATGCTTGTTTCCAGACATCCTAGACTTGAAGCAAAGATCCTGTACCATATACAGTATTGTACAGTAAAGTACACAAAAACACAATTGCTTATAGAGGGTGCACACATGTGAGGTATGCCAGGCACGTGAACTAACTCACATGACTGGATATGAATGAATGCACACTCCCAGCTTTGAAAGTTCGAAGCCTGAAGTATGTTGGAGACTGACTGTACTATGGAGACTGTGTGAGGCGGGTTTGTATGAGTTTCCCGTCACTGCTGTAATAAACTGCCACAAACCAAGTGGCTTAAAACAACACAAATTTGTTGTTGTTCCGTCACTAATTCATTTCTGACTCTGAGACCTCAGGGACGGCAGCATGCTAGCCTCCCCTCCTTCAGTATCTCCTGGAGTTTGCCCACATTCATGTCCATTGAGTCGGTCATGCTATCTAACCATCTCATCCTCTGCTGCCCCCTTCTCCTTTTGCCTTCAGTCTTTCGTTGCAGAATCCCTAAGTACAAAATGAACCTCACTGGGTTAAGATAAGGGTGTGGGCGTGGGCGTGCTCCTTCCTGAGGTTCTAGGGGAGAATCATTTCTTTGCCTTTTCCAGCTCCTAGAGGCCACTGGCACGCCTTGGCTTGTGGCCCCCTCCTGTATCTTCCAGGTGCATCTTCAAATCTCCCTCTGATTCTGACTCTTCCTCTTCCCTCTCCCACATTGAAGAATCCGGTGATTCCATTAGGGGCACCTGGGAAATCCAGGGTAACCTCCCCAACTCAGGGTTATCCTGGGGCCACTGCAAACTTGATTCCCCTTTGCTGTGCAACCCAACATTTTCACAGGTTCCAGGGGCTGGGATGTTGACATCTTTGGGGGACCATTACTGATCTGACTGGGCTTCCCTGCTGGCTCTGGGCTTCCCTGCTGGCTCAGATGGTAGAGAATTTGCCTGCAAGGCAAAAGACTAGGGTTTGATCCCTGGGCCAGGAAGATCATCTGAAGAACGGAAGGGCAACCCACTCTAGTATTCTTGCCTGGAAAATCCTATGGACAGAGGAGCCTGATGGGCTACAGTCCACGGGGCTGCAGAGTCAGACACAACTGAGCAACTAACACACACACGCACCCAGACACATTGAGCTGACCACACACACAGCTTGCCTAGCACAGTTCCTGGACACAGTAACGGGCTCAGAGGACAGCAGCTCCAACTCGTAGGTGGTGGGGCTGGATCCTGGCTCCAGAGCCCACAGTGCCTGCAGCGGCACAAGGCATCTCAATAAGAAACAAGGGGGACTTCCCTGGCGGTCCAGTGGGTAAGACTCTGCCCTTCCAGTGCAGGGGGTGTGGGTTTGATCCCTGGTTGGGGAACTAAGATCCCACATGCTGTGCAGCACCACAAAAAAAAAAAAAAAAAGAGAGAGAGAGAGAGAGGGAGAGAATAAATCAAGAAATAAGGGATGACAAGAAGAGAATGCTGCTGTCCATGAAGTCAGCTCTGTAAAGGATGCTTCCCAAACAGCTCCTCTCACAGCCTCTGATGACTTAGTTCTCCAAGGAGTCACTGCAACGTTTCTTAAACCCACTGATATTTTCTGTCTCTGACCCTGGAGGTGTACCCTGGCTTCAAAATGTATCACAGCCTCTTCACCCACCACGTCAGCGGTCGTGATGGGTGGAAGCCAAGCTCAATCGGGACTCCAAGGGCGGCGGGAATGTCATCTTCCCACCTCTCCCACTATTTCTGGATGCGGTAGAACAGTCTCTTTCCTATTCTTTGTTTTTAGGGACCTACAGATGCACTGGTTTTGACTGTGGCCAGACAGGACTGAATTTGACACTGTCTGGGCAATAATGGAGAGGCAGGAGGGGAGAGCTCACAGAACCTCCTGGAACGAGGTTCCCAAAAAGAACTCTGCAAGGACTCCAACAACTGCTGGGCTGGGGGGCTCCGTGGCTTCTGTTGCAGAACCCACACTTGAGGGCCCCACACACAGAAGCTTCTTTGAGATCTTACTAAAGAGGGGGGTAATCAGGAGCTCCACGGATAAGGACCCTGGTTATAATTTTATGATGAAAGATAATTGTCGAAATAAAGTCCTCAGTTTTTAGGCCAAGTATCAGCTGCTGTTTAGTCACCGAGTTGTACCCAACTCTTTAGTGACCCTGAGGACTGTAACCCACCAGGTTCCTCTGTCCATGGGATTTCCCAGGCAAGAATACTGAGGTGGGTTGCCATTTCCTCCTCCAGGGGATCTTCCCGACCCAGGGATCAGACCTGTGTCTCCTGAACAGGCAGACAGTCTTTACCACTGAGCCACCTGGGAAACCCAAGTATCCAAGCATTAATCCTAAAATATTAGTTCCTACAGGAAATAATCACACTGAGGACATTCAAATATTTTTTCATTTACCTAAGAGTTCTAATGATCTGAATCAAGATGGAACTCACAGAGATCCTAAACTTCCCTCCAGCACAGGCAAACATCTGGACTGCTCTACATGTGTTTACAGGGGCTCATAAGCGGCCACTGGGATGTAATGGGTGTAAAAATGCCTTTAACAAGATACTGTCCTCTATTTTGTGTGTGTGAGAAAACTACATATAAACCATAAATGCTCCTTTTGAATATAGGCTATAGAGAAAGCCGTGTCCAAGGGAACAAGAAAATATGAGCGAGGTTACCCACTGCAGCACTGATAGTCCTAGCGAAACAGGAAGCCACACCAAACAAAAAGATGTTAGAAAGGGAATGAAAAAAATTGCTGTCTGTTCATCCGCTGAAGCCCTGTACAACAACTAAAATGAAAAATGCTGATTAAGTACATAAATATCAACATGGAGAGAATAAGCCACATGATGTTCGTGACTAGTAGCAGAATGTCACAATCACTACGAGAAATTTAAACCTTTGCAAAAACCATACTGTGCATAATTTTCGCATGTACATATATGTAAGCAAGCATGCAATCTCATGGGTTGGAGGCACACAAATCCACAACAGTGGCTCGGCTGACTTTTAGGAGGGGGAGGAAGACAAGGGGAAAGATGAAGAATAAGGCTGTGAGGTGGAGGGAGGGCTGGGGAAGGTGACTTTTGCTTTGCTGGATGTTTCATTTCTTAATTTATGACAAAACTTTACCATGTGTTCATTTGAGGAGATGGATCCAACTATATTTTGTATTATCCGCCTACCTCTGTAACTTTTTTTATAACAAAAAATATGACCATATGACCACCCATGTGTCTGGCCATCAATAAGGAATAAGAAGGTTTGGAGCAGAGCACATCAGTGGACTGATAATAACCAAGGGTGTTGAGGCCACTCAGACCTGGGTTCAAATTTCAACTCTCATTTTGCAAGGGGGGAGCAATCCTTTCCTGTGATCTCCATTCTGCAGGGGGAAACCACAAGGAACACCCTCCAAAGGGGTTGCTGTAGGACTGAGACCTGATTGCCCACTCAGAGTATTCTATACTCCCCAGTGCTTCATAACTGGTAGGTGGTGCTGTTATTAGCCAGAGAAGCGTTTTTGTTCAGTCACTCAGTTGTGTCCAATTTCTTGTGACCCTATGAACTGCAGCACACCAGACTGCCCTGTCCTTCACTGTCTCCCGGAGCTTGCTCAGACTCATGTCCATTGAGTCGATGATGCCATCCAACCAGCTCATCCTCTGTTCTCCCCTTTTCCTCCTGCCCTCAGCCTTTCCCAGCATCAGGGTCTTTTCTAATGAGTCAGGTTTTTGCATCAGGTGGCCAAAATACTGGAGCTTCAGCTTCAGCATCAGTCCTTCCAATGAATAGCTTTGGGAAATACTACACTTGAGAGGGAAGCCCATTGGTGCTGCAGATGCCGTAGAGGACGCAGTGGCTATTCCCACGAAATTCCTGAGCCCTTGAGACTCCTTGTATCATAGACAGGAAGTCACGGAGGAAGAACATGTTCCCCCTGGTTGCAGGGCAGCTTTTCGTGCAGCTAGAACTGGATAGATAACCCTCTGAATTCTCTACCCTCCTAAGTCGACATGGAGACTGGCTTCCAGAAAAACAGAACGTGGAATGAAGCTTCCATAATATTACAGTGAATGAAACAGGGTCACTGAGTGATGACCTCCAAGAAGAAAACTAACTGAAAACCAGAGGCCCAGGGGGTCAGGAAAACTGTGTGTATTTTACTGAAGGCCATTTACAAGATGGAAAGAAAACCCAAAGGAAGATGAGGTCAAAGGGACTTTGGGCAAGGTGAATAGCCTCGAAGTTGAAACATCTGCTGAGATGGACATTGTTTCCAACCCAAACACCATGACCACAAGCCGGGGATGGGTCACAGTCTACGCTAAGTGGGGCCAAGAGACTCTCCATCCCTGACCCTGGGCTGGCCTTTCCACAGCTCCTCTGGGCCACGTGACTTCCCAGGACAGTCCAGATCTCGCTGAGCTCCGGTTGTTGGGCTGGCTTCTGCTACACACGAGGAGACGGTGCAGCCATGAGGCTGGGAGCCTGGACCTTGGAGCCTGGAGCCCCGAGCTCCAGCCCTGCCTTTTATTACCCCTCCTATCTTAGGGACAATGATCATACCTACCACATAGGGTTGTGAGGATTAAAAGGGCCAGTGCACACAGCGCAGCACACACCCAGAAGCGCTCGGTGAAAGTTAACTCGCCCAAAGGTCTCTTCTTAATCAGGTGTGGTCTGTGGTGCCAAGCCCACCAGACACTCAGATGAGAAGCACGAGCCAGGTAAATTTCTAACCATGTGCCCGGGCACTGGGTGTGGCCTGGGCCCCTCTTTCTGGCCCTCTGTTCCCCACCTCCCTCCTCCAGCTTTAAGGCAGGACATCAGCTTTAAGGACAGCAACCAGGTGGGGAGAGTTCACCTGGGAAGGTAAGAAGTGAGCATGAGGTCTGCGAGCTGAGAGTGTGGTCCTTCCAGGGCACAAGAGCTAATGATATGCCCGAGGTCATGCAGGCTTCCCCCAACCCCCGCCTCTGCCCAGAGAGCCTGGCACCGTCAGTGCTGACAGCCACTTCCTGGGGAGGGGCCAGAGGAGCAGGACCCAGTTTCCACATCAGTCATGTCTCCCCAAACCTGTGAGTCTAGACACTTGACACGTAATGTTCTTGACCTCTTTTCCTGCCCAGCCAGCGTTTTCTGGGGCCTATGCCATTGCTACCATGCTGGCTGTGGTCATTTTTTTCCCCTTTCTTGGTTAAATGCTACCAAGCGGGGGAAGGACAGCTCAGACTTTCCAAGGGAGGGACAGTGTTACAAAAAGTCTAAGGGCTGCCCTGTTTATCTTTTCTTCAAGGGTTGCACAACCTTTGCTCCATGGAGGGTGGAGAGCACATGCTTCTGGACAGACCATGGACAGCAGGGAAAAATGATTGTGGGAGCCCACCCAGGGCCTGGGGATGCCATTAGGACCCGAGTTCCCGAGGTCACGTTATTGAATATGTGGTCCTAATCAGATCCTGCACTGGAGGAAAAAGGATGCTATGAAGGTTAGTGTTAAGTAAAAGATCTTAAGGTATTACATCAGTGTCAAATTTCCTCAAGTTGTTAACTGCCTTGTGATTATATTAGAAAAATTCTCTTTATTATGAAACATTGAAGTATTCAGAGTTAAGCGAACATGATGTATGCAACTTGTCCTCAAAGGATTAAAAAACACGTGCTAAGAGGCACACACAGATGCAAAAGATAGAGCAAACAGAGCAGAGACTGAACCAAACAGGGTAAAGGGTACTGAGAGGGCCTTTGCACTATTCTTGTTATCTAATTTGCTTGAAACTATTTTCAAGTAAAATATACTTTTAAACACTAATAAAAACTAAAGTGCCTTTGGCTTAGGAACCTCACTTCTAGGAATGCAATGTGGGAAAATAATCTGAGATGAAAATAAATATATATCGAAGAATGTCACCAAGGTGCTATTTATATCAGTGAAACATTGGAAATAACCTAAAAGGCTTTGGCTGGAGTCAAAGGCAAGCCTTGTGGTGGTCACGTGGATAAGACAGGAGCCGAACTGGCAGAGCTGAAGACCTTTGGGTTAGCGATTTGATTGGAAGGGGGGTTAAGAGCAGGCACGAGCCTGGGTTAGCCGGCCCTGCGCTGATCCAGGTGGGAGATGCGGAGGTTTGGCCTCTGGCTGGTGCCCACGCGGAGGCCCACAGAGATGGAGTGCTCTTTGGGGGAGGATGAAGTGGTGTCCAGAAGGACTCCCAAGGGCATGACAGTTGGTTGAGGAACCTGGGGTAAGGGGCGCCATATAGGACAAGAGCACCAAGCATCAGCGCTTAGCCTTAACTGTCAGAGAGGCCATACAGGCAGTGGAATGCCTGGGTCTAGAGCCGCTAAGGGAAGGGGCCAGGGCTGGAGACAGAAACTGATTTAGGGCTGAGAGCTTTTTTCTTTCCCCCTTTTCCCAAGTTTCTAAATTTTCCATGATGCATGCATCTTAATATTGACAGAACTTTAAAAATTATTTACGCAATCACTTAATTCATTACCAGGTGGGTGAGACAGACAGAATCTGCCTGCAATGCAGGAGACCCAGCTTCCATCCCTGGGTCGGGAAGATCCCCTGGAGGAGGGAATGGCTACTCACTCCAGTATTCATGCTTGGAAAATCCCACGGACAGAGGAGCCTGGCGGGCTGCAGACAGTGGGGTCGCAAAGAGCTGGACATGACTGAGCGACCAACACTTTCACAGCGAAACAGCGGGCACCCCAAGGATCCTTACTCTGCTGAACAACATCCTTCCCCCTGCCTGAGCACAGGACCCACGTTTTGGCCCCTCCAGAGGCCAGGCTGTCCAGGAGGCCGGGACATTTGGGATGGAGGGGGCACTGCACACTGCACATATCCAGCAGGGGTGTGAGTTCGGCACTTCCCCACCCCATCCATCTACCCTACCCGTCCCCCCGCCATCCCCACCTCCTACCCCAGAGGCTCCTTCCTGAGAGCCAGCTCTGACCTGGGGGACTTCAGCACTTTGTGGAGCAGCTCCTTTGGGATTTTCCGGAGGTGGATCTGTGTCCCCACCAGAGGGACCAAGTTCATCTCCATCCATTTCTCACAGGCGGTGGTGAGGGGCTCTTCGTTGTACTGAGAAGACAGGAAACACCCATTGAAAAAGGAGTCTCTGGCACTTACCCTGGTGGTGCAATGGTTGCGAGCCTGCATTTCCACTGCAGAGGGTGTGGGTTTGATCCTTGGCCAGGGAACTAAGATTCCACCTGCCGAGGGTGCAGGCAAAAAAATAATAATTTTAAGGTAGAAAGGAATCCCTGATATCTCAGCGCCCTCTGCTGGAATATGATGATCCAACAAGCGTGCTCTTAGAAAGGCCCTGCAGCAGCCCTGCTCAAACCTCTTCAAAACACAGGCACTAACATTTTCTGAGTGTTAGCGATGCTCAAGGCGCTGTACTAGGTTGATTCAAATCCATCCTGCTACCCTATGAGGTTGGTTCATCATTATTCCTATTTCACCAGTGGAAAATCTGAGGCTCCAACATTCCTGCTCTTGCCTGAGGTCATACAACTAGTTAAGTGGTCTGACCTAGTTAAGTGGGCTTGCATGCTGAAATGCAACTAGCTACATGGGCTTGTATGCCGAAATCTCTGGACCGATGTCTGACTGATCATGGAAGCTCTACCGGCCTTGGGTCTCACTTTTCTCCTCTGATAATGAGAGCTAGAATACATCATTTATTGCCAACCCTGATGTACTGACTGGGCCCAAGTGGGATGCATTTCCCTCAGTTCCACCAAGAATGTCCTGGAACACTGTCTGCTGTTTTGATGAGAAAGGCTGTCCCTTTTCCTGCCCCCTTCCCCAATTAAAGCTTTTCTATTTGGGGGGGAGAAGGGATGTTAAATTATTCCTTTAAAGACAAAATGATTTTTTTCTAATTGTTCACTTGGCAAAAGGTGGGCACTGTTAGGTTGGTGCCATCAGACAGATTTTTTGGCGCTGAAATCCCAGAGTCTGGGTGCTCTTGAGGGTCCCCAAGATGCTGTGTGCCTGCCAGGTTGTTCTCACCTTGCAGCCAGCCAGGTAGAAGTTTTTGATGGTGCTCGGCGTGAGTCCGCTCATCATGACGGTCACACACCTGCAGAGAGAGAACACTGTCCCTGGAAGGCCTGGGCTACTTTCAGGAAAGTGAGAAGCCCCAGAGCCTTTACTCAACCGCATGCCGGCAGCGGAGTCCTTTTATGCAAGGGGAAGCACCTTATTTTAAGATCGTGGACATAGGGCTGGAGGGCAAGACCAGCAAGGCTTGTTGCAAAGAGCTCTGGGCTAAGGGAGGTGAGCTCTGAGATCAAATCTTTCTGAAGAAAACAGAGTAGCTTTGGCACCAAGGAGAAGTATTACTGTTTAGAGATTAAGCCCCTAAAAGCGCCTTGCTGTTGTTGTTTGGCCGCTAAGTCGCATCTGACTCTTTGCATCCCCATAGACTGTAGCCCACCAGCTCCTCTGTCCATGGGATTTCCCATGTAAGAATACTGGAGTGGGTTGCCATTTCCTTCTCCAGGGGATCTTCCCAACCAAGGGATCAAACCCTCAGCTCCTGTGTTGACAAGAGGATTTTTTACCGTTGAGCCAAAGGGAAGCTGAAAAGCACCTTGCTAGGTTTTAATTTTAGTCAGGATGACATTTGGTTGTCTTCCTGATGAAGGCAAGTTTTT
The DNA here is from genome assembly GCF_016772045.2 of Ovis aries. Lineage (NCBI taxonomy): Eukaryota > Metazoa > Chordata > Mammalia > Artiodactyla > Bovidae > Ovis > Ovis aries. Next base: position 41,664,816 of record NC_056075.1, on the reverse strand, counting down.
CCTGTACAGACCACTGCTGAGCTTCTTAGAGGGGCCTCCAGTCCTATTTCCTCTCTGTATGAGAGTAGATTGAAAAAGCAACTTTCTGATGAAAATCTCCATCCTTTTCACACCTAGGCCTCATTTACTTGTTGTTGTTCAGTCAATCGCTCAGTCTGTCCAATTCCTTTCAACCCCATGGACTGCAGCATGCCAGGCTTCTCTGTCCTTCAGTATCTCCCTGGAGTCTGCTCAAACTCATGTCCCTTGAGTCAACGACGCTATACAACCATCTCATCCTCTGTGGACCCCTTCTCCTCCCACCCTCAATCACTCCCAGCATTGGGGTCTTTTCCTGAGTCGACTCTTTGCATCAGGTGGCCAAGTATTGGAGCTTGGTTCATTTATTTAACAAGGATCTGAACACTTACTGGGTGCCAGGCACCCTTTGAGGCACTTGGGTTTTGAAGAACAAAGCCAGTGGGCCCAGCACACGTTGAGTAAACATACAGACAGGTGACCACATTATGACAGCTGTATCCCAAAGCTGATAACACAGAGAGGCTCTGGTCACTCTCCCCTCCCAAGCCTCAGGCTCTCCTCTGCTGGCAAAACCAGGTAGAACCTGCTCCTATGGCCTTCGAGGTCTGCATGACCTGCAGTCACCCTAACGGTCCCACCCACCTTTCCCATCATCTTTCGACGTCCCTCCCTGACTCCAGCCACATTGATTCTCAGTGACCAAGCAGCTCCAGTTTCTATGCCCTCATCGGCCAAAGCCCCCTTCTCTTACATCCTTGACAGCTGGACTCCTACCAGGCTCAGCTCAAGTACCACCTCCTCTTGGAATTCTCCCTGATTGCTTCTCCCCACGTGTTCCTTTTGCTTTGATTGTCATACCCTCGTTCAGCCTGAGGCTTCTGCCTCCTTGAAGCTAGAGACTTCCAGGAAGCAGCCCTCCCAGCATACATGCATCCCAAGAGTCTCGTCTGCGGCAGCCTCTGCAGCAGGTTCTGGAAGTACCTGCCATGTACAAGGCTCCTCCGCTCCTGGGGCTCCTGGGCTCGCCGGGAGCCGAGCTCACAGATCAGCAAGGGGAAACCCGGTGTGAGGAGGGCCGTGTGGAAGGTTCAGGCCCCACCCCTCACCACGCTCGGTGTTTTTCAGGTGCTGGCTTTGCCAGCGGGGATGCGCGGACAGAATTAGCTGGGTCTGAAGCTAGGACGCAGAAATCAGTGCTCCTCACACCTTCCCCCATGGTCCCCCTCCTCACCGTGAGCCTCCCTGGCTGGGCGGGGCTGGAATGGCCAGATTTCCCAGACCCGAGGACAGGGAAAGGCTACCCAGGCCAGCTGCCTCCGGACTCAGAGGGGCTGGGGATTTCCACTTCCGGAAGGTCTAGCGGCACCAGGCAGTAACTTACAGATGGGAGCTTTGCACGGAGGCAAGGAAATGTCCTGCCAGCCCTGAGCCTGGAGGGACACAAGTGACCCTTCGGGAGGGTGTGTGTGTGTGTGTGTGTGTGTGTTTGTGTGTGTGTGTGTGCAGGCAACAACCAGTAACTATGATCCCAGCTGTGTCAAAGCAGACACTGATGCATCTGATGTGTGCGTCTAAGGAGCAGCGGTTTCGTGCTGGCAGGGATCTCAGCCAAGATGGCCTCTGAGAGCCCATCCAACGTACCTGGGGTGGCAATGCTATCAGAGTGACCTGGGGGACTTCTGCTCACCCACACACACACACACACACACACACACACACACTCATGTGTACATGCACACCGAGGCTTGCACTGCCACATCCCTGCCAGCTGCACCGTCAGCCTCTCGAAGGCAGGCAACACCCACCCCGGCTGGGTGTCAGGCCCACCTGTCTCTGAGCAAGGATTCCAGCCCCACCACAGTTATCTGCAGCATCTCAGGGAGGGCCCATGAGCTCCAGGCAGGCCCAGGTTTGCCCATCAGCGGAATGATAGTCTTGGCTCAGAATCTGGAGCCCTCCCCCTACAAGGCATGTGGAGGAGGAAAGAAAGGATGAACCTGCCATTCCTGACTCTGCCCCAGATAAGCCAGAGCGAGGGCTCCAGAAGGACCACGGGGCTTCGAATCTGACACCCAGTACCGCAGCCGAGGCTCACAGACAGGAGGTGGCCGGAGGGAAGCTGGCCTTCCAGATTCGGGGTCAGAGATATCTCCCTGCATGGCACCAGTCACTCAGAAACACCTGTGTACAGAAGCTGCGATTGCGTAGTGGTGATACGTCACAAGGCTACGTGCAGCTGAAGTCATGTGGCACACAATGGCAGGGGAGTGGGGATTCTCAGGAAAACCTGGACCAGGGTCAAGGTCAGACGCCTTGGTTCACCTCGAGACTCCACGACCTGTCCCTGCCTATGACGGCTGACCTCCCATCTCCCAGCCACCCACCAGTCTGGCCAGGCCGACATGCTGGAGTTCCTTGTCTGTGTGTCCTCTGCGACCACAACCAGACCTCTGACAGCCTGCACCCCTGGGTTCAAGTGGCATCTGCATCACCAATGGGGCTTCAAGATGCTCCAGACTGAGGATCTGGCCAGAGTTATTTCAGGTGACCCCAGAAATGAGGCATTGACTAAAAAAAAAAAAAAATCTGTGAGGTTGAATCTGGCGAGGTGAATTCTATTAAAAGTGAGTTGAAGGTCCTTGGAAGAGATCCTGCCCCTGCCTTTTACAGAGCTGCGGATGTCCTCTGTAGGCTAGGATGGGAAGTCCATTCATTCATTCCCTCAAATGAAGAAACGGAAGCTTAGGGTGGTGAAACAAGCCAGGCAGAGCACCCCTGCCCTAGATCTCCTGTCTACTGAATTGCATCAGGAAGTAAGAAATCAAAGAGCTACAAGAAACCACCGCTGTGTTCAGGATGTGAGAGTAATAAGCACACATCCGTGGAAAATCCCCAGAGAAGGGACAGAATATTCGAGAAAAATTAATCCCATCAATGCTTTTCCATTTGGTTCACTTACTTTTCATAAGCATTGATGGAATGTAGGATTATTAGACAATACCAAAAAAAGAAGTGTAAAGAGCCAACTCATTGGAAAAAAATAACCGTGATGCTGGGAAAGATTGAGGACAAAAGGAGAAAGAGGCAGCAGAGGATGAGATAGTTAGATAGCTTCACTGACTCAATGGACATGGGTTTGAGCAAACCCCAGGAGATAGTGAAGGACAGGGCAGCCTGGCGTGCTGCAGTCCATGGGGTCACAAAGAGTCTGACAAGACTGAGCGATTGAACAACAACAAAAAAAAGGTAGGGGGGAGTTCTAAGAAATGCTTCTTCAAATTGCAGGTACCAATTTTACTTGAAATTAATTTTATATAACACAGAATTTCCATTTGCGAATCCCCCACCTTTCACACCACCCCACTTCACTCCTTCCCAGTGTCCCGGAGACAGCTGGACAGGAGCTTCAGAGGGCAGGGACCCTCCCCATCAGGCGCCCACTGCCTCTCTGGTGTCCTGGAAAAGCCCATGAAGTCATTCTTAAAGGAACACATGCATGAATAAAGGTGTGGTTGAATCAATGGCTGAGCCAAGTCCATCTGGCCCAGGGCCATTGAGGCGAGGGGGAGCAGGAAGGGTCGGGACCACCAATGAGAGAGTGATGTCACCACCTTGTCTGAGCAAATCGGAACAGGAGGTGTTAGGGTGGTAGGTTCTGGGCCCCTGGGGCCCTCGGGGTCCTGGCTGCTCTACCAGGAGGCTGGGCGGCCTCACCTTTGAAACAGGCTGCTGAACTGGAGGATGTGAGCAGCGGCCAGCACGCCCAGCACGTCATCCAGGCCTATCTTCACCTCGCGCATGTAGAGGTTCTTCAGGGCCGTGGCGAAGGCTGGGGAGGCAGCATCCAAGGGCCAGCCATCAGCCTGGGGGCTCTGCAGCCCCGTGTCCCCCACGTCCAGGTGCCCCCCCCTCCACCCTTGACCACCAGCATGCTGGAAGAGCGTCCCGAGCTGGGGATGGGCGAGATGCAGTGGACAGAACGCGCCCACTCCGACCTGGGTGCAGACGCTGCCCAGGCTCCCAGCCCCCAAAGCAGTTGAGGATGAAGCTACAGAAAATAGGGCTCTTATGAAAAATCTTGTGTGAGTCTGGGCCTTGGGGCTTCTGTCCTAACCTGGGCGGTCCACGGCCTGGACAGGGAGGTGGTCACTGCCCAACATGTGTGCAAGAACGCACGCTTTGTTTTCTTTGGAGATGACGTACTTAACAGCAGGTTGTTCTCAGACTGTCCAACTTTCTGTGACCCCATGGACTGTAGCCTACCAGCCTCCTCCGTCCATGGGATGTTCCAGGCAAGAGTACTGGAGTGGATTGGTTGCCATTTCCTTCTCTAGACAATCTTCCTGACCCAGGGATCAAACCCCGGTCTTCCGCATTGCAGTCAGACGCTTTACTGTCTGAGCTATCAGGGAAGCCTTCCTCAGAGTCTGGGGTCTTCAAAAAGGTTAAGGACCCCTGGGAAGAGCCAGGATAATGCGCTAGTCCCCAGTTAGGGGTAGATGGACTCGGCTTATTCCAAGTCCTGCCTGATCCCAAATAGCGCTGGAGTGCATTCCAGGCACTCTGAGGACAACCAGCCCCAACGAGGCTGGACGATTTCCTGAGGGCACGTGACAGCAGGTTGTATTAATGCCTGTCAGTAGGTATTTCTGAGTGGCCAGGATGGGAGGGGGAGAGGCTGAGCCCAAGGAAGCCCTCTGGGCTGCTGGAAGGCAGCCAGGAAGGGGCCCTGGGGGGAAGCGGGGGCAGGGGGGGGTGGCAATGCTTAGGGCAAGGGTGGGCCTGAGAGCGCTGCCTGGGCGCCTGGCCCAGAAGGGCAGTGACATTGTCCCTCCCGGGTCCATCTGGGAAGCCTGCTTCTGCCTCTTTACAAGGATGAGCACCTTTCTTTAGCAGAATTCCCCTCTTCTTTCATTTCCCCGAGTTGGCCCAGCCTCCTTCCCCACCTCCCTGCGCCTCCGAGCTGTGTTTACCAAGGAGGCACTGTGCATAGCGAGCCTCCAGTTTGTGGTGTTTCGTTTGCTTTTCAAATCTGAGAGGGCTGCTTGTTCAACGACCTTCTCAGAATGCCAGAACAGGGGCGTATTACCTTCTTTGGTGACCAGAGGGTCATTGATCTTCAAGGAGAGGATCATCTTCTTCACAGGGCGCTGTTCTCGGCTCCTCCCAGGCCGCTGGGCTAGGGGAGGAAACGGGACCAGGGTGCACAGGTGTGATGGCTGCACGCAAGGCGCAGCCTGAGGCTGCAGGACCGTGAGCACAACCTTGACCTTGGCGTGCTTTGCTTATCTTTGTTTGTTTGTTTGTTTTAGTTCAAGTGTGGTTGAAATGATTATTTATTTTGAAATAGTTGAAGACTCCTAAGAAGTTGCAAAAACAGTACAGTTGTCATGTCCCCATGGGCCAACTTTTCCCAATGATCGGACACAACTGCTGTGACCGTCAGAACTGGGACATTGATGGTCACACTGACACCGGCCCTTCCCCTTCCCTCCCTCTTTCTCTCATTAGGCTGTGAGCAGCCTGAGGGCTTCCCAGGTGGCTCAGTGGTAAAGATTCCCCTTCGATACAGGAGGCACAGAGACACAGGTTTGATCCCTGGGTTGGGAAGATTCTCTGGAGGAGGAAATGGCAACCCACTCCAGTATTCTTGCCTGGAGAATTCCATGGACAGAGGAGCCTGGCAGGCTAGAGTCCATAGGATTGCAAAGAGTCTGACAGGACCGAAGTGACTTTGCATGCATGCACGCACTGCAAATCTTGGAAACAAGGGGCCCAGGGCCTGACACAACTGTGGTGCTTGCAGGGGAGACACTGAGAAGCTGTGACAGTTTGGCCACTGAAGTCTCATTCCCATACCTGCCCTGATGTCCCCCAGTTGGGCCCAGCCTCTAGCACGGGGCTGCAATTAGACCAGCTGTCTTAGGAGGGCCACGTCTTTCAAGTGAGCCTATTCTACGTCTTTTGTGTGTGTGGTTTTTTTGGCCGCACCATGTGGCATGTGGGATCTTTAGTTCCCTAACCAGGGATTGAACCTGTGCCCCTGCAATGGAAGCTTTGGAGTCTTAACCACTGGACCGCCAGGGAAGTCCCAACTGACACCACTCTAGACTTACTAAAGACATTAACGATAGCACTGTTTTCCCCTTCCAAATTCTCTTGGCTTTCCGAAACTACAATGAGACATCACCTCACACCAGCCAGAATGGCTATAGCAAAACAATCCATGCTGGAAGGGGTGTGGAGAGAAGGGAACTCTCCTACGCTGTTGGTGGGAATGTAAATTGGTACCACCACTATGGAGAACACTATGGAGGTTCCTTAACTAAAAATAGAGTTTTTTCTTATTTTTAGAGTGTTTTCAAATGCCATATGACCCTACAGTCCCACTCTTGGGCATACATCTGGAGGAAAACATGAGCTGAAACGATACGTGCACGCCAATATTCACTGCAGCACTGTTCATAATAGCTGAGACACTGAAGCAACCTAAACGTCCATCGGCAGAGGAACAGATAAAGAGGTGGAACGTATACACAATGGAATATTACTCGGCCCTTAAAAAGAATGGAATAATGCCATTTGAAACACCATGCATGGACCTAGAGAGCATCACACTGAGTGAAGTTTAAGTCAGACAAAGAAGAAATATCTTAAGACATCCCTTATATGTGGAATCTAGAAAGAAATGATACAAATGAACTTACTTACAAAACAGAAAGATTCACAGACTTATGGTTGCTGGGGGTAAGGGGTAGTTAGGGAGTTTGGGGTGGCCATGTACACACTGCTCTATTCAAAATGGATAACCACCAAGGACCTACTGCACAGCCCAGGGAACTCTGCTCAGTGTTATGTGGCAGCCTGCAGAGGAGGGGAGGTTTGGGGGAGAATAGGAAAAAAACCACAAATTCTCTTGATTTTCAATGTACCCACTCTCTGGACCTCCAGGGCCTTTCACTGGTTTCCCAGGAAGAGCTGTGACCTGGGCATAGGGGCCAGGAGATAACAGCTTGGTGTCACTTTGAAGACAGTGGGACAAACACATAGGAAGAGCAAAGAAGATTCTGAGGCAGTGTGAAGCTCGTTACCGTTCTGTGGGAATGCCGCAGCCTGCTCTGGGCTCCCAGCTCGGCCGGGAAGGGCTGAGTCAGAGGCTCCGTGGCCGGGAAGATTCCGGCAGGCGGCCAGGTTCCTCCTCCTGGCTCAGGGCAGGGCAGTGACGGGGGGCTCCGGCAGCCTATCTGGCTCTGGAATATCAGAGCTTTACTGCCACGTCCTGGAAATGCGATTCCATCCTGGCTGGCGTGCCGGCTGCCCTGGAGGCCTCGAATTTTCCATGGCACCTGCTTATGAGGTGTCTGGAGGAGACGCCAGTCTATATTACCTAAGAAGCAGCTGGCAAGGCTGCAGGAGAGGAATGTGTGGGACAGATAAGGGGCGACTGGGGATTACTGGGATCAAAAATCAAGAGAAAAAAGAAAGAAGTGACCTAAATAGCTTTGGGTGTGAGGTGGAATTAAGAAAAGAGAAACGAAAGGAAAAGAACAAAGAAAATTGATGGACACGTGTAAACTTCCAAACAGCACGCTTAGGGCCAAACAAGCCACAGGTGTCAAAACCACGCCCTCTTTCTAGAAAACCCATCTGCAGACTCAGCACCCACCCATATTCTCAAAGAAGTAGGCAGAGCCTCCTCTGTAGCAGCTGGATAAGAATGTGTTCTTGTGAAAATATAGCTGACGCTTACTGAGTGCTTGCTCTGTGCCAGGAACTGTTCTAGAACTTTACACCTGTTCCTCCTCCATAGCGAAACACAACAGAACCATTATCCCATTTTACAAACAAGCAGACTGAGGTTAAGTCCGGTGATGAGGTCAAACCACGGGCCTTGTTCTTAATTGTAAGGGTGATCGTGGTCCCCCAGTAAGTATCCAAATGCCCATTTGGGGCCTCTCTAACCAGAGTGTCCTTGGGGCGCCCACCCTGGGTGAGAACCTACCTTGCAGAATCTTCACTGACTCCTTCTCAGGGTTTGCGTTGCCCCGGGCCAGGCCCATCAGGTAGAGCTTGGCCAAGGTCTCGGACTGAAAAAGCTGGGGCTGGTGGAGTTCCCATTTGAAGCCAAGGCATTCAAGAATCACATCTGAGGAGGGGGAAAGAGGCTGAGCAAAGGGTGTCACAAAGCCCCGACCTGAACACGCTGTCACCCTTCCTCCTGCATCCTGTCTGTCTGTCCCATTACTGAGCAGACGAGTGGACAGGCGGCCTTGCTGGGCCTTTCAGGAACAAAGCTCCAGCCCCACGGAGCTTCCTGACAGCCAGGCAGAAATGATGGGCAGACTCACAGGGTAACTTAGAAAGCAATAAATGTCCACCAGGGCTGCCGACCAAGAGGGGCACGTAGGCTGCCCTCCAACTCGGGGACTGGAGGAAAAGCTCCATGGGGCAGGGAGGCTGGCTGCCGCACTCTGGGAGGGGGGCTCACCTTGTCTCCCGTTACCGACTGAGCGACTAACACTTTCAATTCTCTGTTTGGGAGGGATGGAGGGGGCTGTCCTGAGCACGGGAGGATGTTCAGCAGCACCTCTGGCCTCTACCCACTGGATACCAGTGGCCAGCCTCCCACCCTGGAGTTGTGACAACCCAAGATATCTCCAGACATTGCCGAATGTCCTCTGAGGAGCAAAACTGCTACCTGGTCCCCTGTTGAAAAAGTACTGGGCTGTCATTGTTTATTTGCTAAGTCGTGTCTAACTCTTGTGTGACCCCATGGATTGCAGCCTGCCAGGCTCCCCTGTCCATAGAGATTCTCCAGGCAAGAATCCTGGGGTGGGTTCCCATCTCCTCCTCCAGGGGATCTTCCCAACCCAAGGATCATACTCTTGGCTTCTGCAATGGCAGGCAGATTCTTTACATCTGAGCCACCAGTGAAGCTGGGCTGTTAGTGTGTAATTATTACCCACCAGAAAGGCAACAGCATTACAGAAAAAAGCCCATATCCCCAGAGAGCAGAATTCTCATCAGCATTGCTTTCCTCAAGGGAATGGAGATCATCAGAAAGCCCAAGCTCATGGGGATGAAATGGGCTTACAGTGTGAAGAGGGTTCTTTATGCGGTGGCATAAATAATTTAAAAAAGAGAAGAAGAAGAAGAGGCTTGGATAGGAAGGCAGATGGAGGATCCAGAGATGTGAGACAGGAGAGGCTGTGGGTAAAGGGGGCTCCAAGGCTGCACCCCTGCATTAGCACAGAGCTGAGGGGAAGGGAGCCATGCTCGGGGTGATCTCTCCAAACCCTAAATCCCAGTGCTGGACAGGACCTGGGGTTCACCAGCCCCACCTCCGTATATTTCTTGGCTTTGTTATTACTTTGACTGTGTGACCTTGGGCACCTGTTTCCTCACCTGTTACTATTATTGTTATTCACCAGCTTTATGATGTTGTTCGGTGCTGGGAGTTGAGACCCTGGGTTTTCATTTCAAATCTTGGGTCACCCTAGGTGATAGTCTGGCTCTGCTGGATTAGAATGAACTTTCCCCCAAGACAAGATTGCCTAGAAAGGGCAGCACTGCAGATAAAGTGTGTTCCCCGCCCCCCACTTCCGCTTTCAGGCTGGCAACGCAGGGCTGACAACACAACCCATCTGGAACTCTCTTTCCTGAGTCTGGAGACAGCCTCACAGTACTTCTCACCCCCCTCCTACCCCGCCATCAACCAGAATTGAAAGGTAAAAAGAAATCGATGAGCCTCCACTGGAGAGGGAGGCCATGCCGTGGAGTGGGGTTTATCCATAAAAGCTCCACCAAAGAGCTGACTGTCCAGGCCCCTCGTGGAGCTCAGTGGGACTTTCCCAGCTGGACAGACTCAATCTGACTCCCCATCCTACTGAACATAAGTCCTCTTGGATGATTGCAGATGTGGACATCCAAGTGTGACTGCTTAGAGCCCAGAGGGACCCAGAACAGCTGCCCCGGGCTGGATGAGCCTCTGCTTCGTCTTCCAATCCAAAGTCTATTTATTAACCTTGGCAAGTCTATACTCATCACAGCCATTAGCATATGAAAATGTGTTTGCCAAGCTTGATTTCATTCATTGTGCATTTGGGAAATAATTCTGATGGCACCTATTTACATGCTGGGAATTCCCAGGTGAAATGAAGTGACGTGAAAATCATGTCCAACTCTTTGCGATGGCATGGACTATACAGTCCATGGGATTCTCCAAGCCAGAATACTGGAGTGAAGACTTTCCCTTCTCCAAGGGATGCTAGTGGTAAAGAACCCGCCTGCCAATGCAGGAGTTATAAGAGATGTGGGTTCCATCCTTGGTCAGGAAGATCTCCTGGAGTAGGAAATGGCAACCCGCTCCAGGATTCCTGCCTGGAACATTCCACGGATAGAGGAGCCTGGCAGGCTGCAGTCCATGGGGTCGGAGAGTCGGACACAACTGAAGCGACTTAGCACACATTACACAGGGGACGCTGTGCAGTCGGCAAGAACAGAAACTTCCAGACTAGTGACCTGGCCACTGGTTTTCTTCCACAGAGACCACAAGATGTCTCTGAGATTAGCAACATTCTGAGGACTCCACTGGTGACAGGAACTCACCTGCCTCCCTGCTTTGTATGGTCTTGTTCTTCAAATTCTCAGGGAAAATTTTCTGAATTTGTGAAATGCATAACCTTAAGAAAAAAGAAAAAAATCCAGGAGTTAACATTGACACTTTTCTTGATCTGCAGTACCCTTCCAGTGTAAGCATCCCTAAAGCATTCCTGAACCAAACTTATCACATCTCTCCCATTGGGACAGTTTCCTCAGGTCCCCAGGGGCCTGCCAGTCTGACAAACTGTCAGCCCTGACTGACATCCAGCTCAAATCATTCATTCCTGTTGCCAGTTTGTGAGCATCTCTTACCACGGACGTATGTGAGGTTGCATCTGGATGCTGAATGACACCTTTTTGGGTGAGTGTCTAAAACAAAGCCTAGCATAAATAAAAATTTAAAAAACAACAAAATAAAATAAATAAAACAAAGCCTAGCATATAGTAGGTGCTCAATAAATAACCACTGGAGAAACGAAGAGAGGGTTCTGCACATGTCTGGGAAATTAACTCAGCAATACTTCTGGTTAGGGTCATGCATGCCCCAATGTGTCCACCATCAAACTCAAATTTTACCCCAGGGAGTTCCCCAGTAGCCTAGCAGCTAAGATTCTGAGCTTTTGCTGCCATGGTGCTGGGTTCAATCCCTTGTCTGGGAACAGATCCTGCAAGCTAAGCAGGGTGGCCAAAAAATGAAGAAGAATCCACTCTGAGCCAAACCCCAATCCTCTGCCAGGATATGGCACCACCAGCCTCCAGTTGCCCAAGCCAGTATCCTGAATGTTGTCTCACCTGATCATTTGCCCAGATCTAATGGGATGTCTTTTGAATTCATTCATCTCTCCTTGAGCGAATCCTTGCCCTTGTTGCTATGACCTTCATCCAAGCCACCAGTATCTCCCCCCAGTCGCCGCCAGGTGCCAGGCGTCCATCTGGTCCCCTCTGACACACACACCACACTGCACCCTGACAAATCGTCTGAAACGTCAGTCTCCTGCCAAGAATCTTCACTGTCTCCCCCACTGCTTCCAGGGGCAAGCCAGCCTCTGTAGCATGGCTAACCAGCTTCTGCCTGTCTCTGCAGCCTCACTTCCCTGACTGCCTGTTCCAGCCCTTCTCAAGAGCAGGAACCCAGCGCCTCTTGCTTCCCATCTGCGGACGCATAGCCCCCTCACCTTCTCAGTGGACAGACGCCCTCTCATCCTCCAGATAAGCTTAGTGTTTGTCTCCTCTGGGGAGGCTGGGTGGGAAGCCCTCCCCACCGCCCGTCCCGTGATTTCCCCGTTAAAACTCCTTCTGCAGGGTCTTCTAGTCACCTATTTCCCCACACGCCCTCGGGGTTCGGCTCCGCAGCCTTTAGAGACAAAGTCGGCATTTATTTACTGCTGCAGCCCAGGCACGGCCATTACGCATGTGCTTGACAATACCAAGGATTGGGTGGTGACAAAGATAAGACGCTTTCCCCTCAGCACTAGACTCGCCCCACTGAGCAAGGAAAGGCAATAAAGCCTGTGTAGTCACACAGTCACAGCTTGAAGGCAGTCATTCCAAGAAATCCACCCAGCCAGGGACACTTGCCACAATCCAGCCAGGGTCACCTTTGCCATCCTGTTTCCCAGTGATGCCGGAAATCTTGGTGGACCAGGGTGTCTGCAGGAGGGCTTGGGTAGGGGAGCCTGTGTCCAGAATAATATTGACCACATGCTGCCATTTCCAAGCAGAAATGATGATTACAAGTGAGTCAGCCTCAGGAAGGCAGTGGGAGCTGGACTTGTTTATCCCACAGGAGCAGGGGGACTGACCCAAGCCAGACTCCAAGCCCCTAGTGGCTTGGGTCACACATCTGGCAATAGCTGGCTAAGGTCAGGAGTTCAAGCTGTGATCTCAAAATGGAGCAACAGATTTTGGAAATGATGGGGCAATGGCCAGGAACTCAACTATCCTCAACAAACATCCGAGTCATGGGTTGAGCCAGGAGACGCCAGGCAACAGGAGTAATCCCACTGCTGTCCCCTGGTGTCTTGGCTGCTTGCCAAGATAGATCGTTTATCCCGCAGGCTCTGCAGCTCCCGAAGCTGAGGCTCATTTCAGGGAAAAGCTGACGGAACACATGGGCATCTATGGGTTGTCCTCTTCACTCTGTGGGCCTAAGTGGCCTGGGATGAAGCAGGATGTTGGGAACATGCTGTAAGTCCGGGGCTCACTCCCAAGATGGAGAAACAAGAGAAGAAAAGGTGAAGGGCAGGAGGGACTCTTTCCTGGCAGTCCAGTGGTTAAGACTTTGATTTCCAATACTGGGAGTGTGGGTTCGATCCCTGGTCAGGGAGCTGAGATCCTACATGCCTTGGGGCCAAAAAGCCAAAACATAGAACAGAAGCAATACTGCAACAAATTCAATGAAGTGGAGTGAAAGTCACTAAGTTGTGTCCCACTCTTTTGCTACCCCATGGACTGTAGCCCGCCAGGATCCTCTATCCCCCGGGATTCTCCAGGGAAGGATATTGGAGTGGGTTGCTATGCCCTCCTCCAGGGGATCTTCCCAATCCAGGGATTGAGCCCAGGTCTCCCACATTGCAGGCATATTCCTTACCAACCGAGCCACCAGGGAAGCCCAAGAATACTGGAGGGGGTAGCCTACTCTTTCTCCAGGGGATCTTCCTGACCCAGGAATCAAACCAGGGTCTCCTGCATTACAGGCAGATTCTTTGCCAACTGAGCTACCAGGGAAACTCTAACAAATTCAATAAAAGACAACTAAAATAACAAATAAAATAACAAATTCAATAAAAGAGAGAGAAGAAAGGAGGAAAGTCTATTAAGTTTCTCAAGGACAAAAAGACTTCTTGCAGCAGACCATCCAAAAGGCTTTTGACCTGATACCTTCGACATGCAAAGATGAAAGGGAGTGAGTGTTAGTAGCTCAGTCGTGTTCAACTCTCTGCGACCCCATGGACTGTAGCCTGCCAGGCTCCTCTGTCCTTGGAATTCTTCAGGCAAGAATACTGGAGTGGGTTGCCATTTCCTTCTCCAGGGGATCGTCAACATGCAAAACTCCAATTTAATCTTGTGGGAAGAGTCATGCAGACCTTGGACCTGCCTCTGGGACTCGGTGCTTCCCTTCCTAAGAGGGAAATGGGGACCATGTGGTGGTCACTAGGGGCATAAAAAGGCTGATTCTTGGTACACTTGGCGCTGAGCACTCAGCCCTATCAGCGCTACCCCATGGATCATGGTCTTCGGTCCACCTCTCCCAGAACTGCTCTCTGATAAAAACCGACGGGTCCCTTTATATCCTTGGCTCTTGGAGTGACCTCTTCCCACTCTCAGAGTGGACTCGGCACTGAGATCAGAATGGGAGCAAACATGAGGCAGGGTCATCTTTTCCTGGTGTCCAAGCCCCCTAAGCCTCCGGGGAGAGGTCCTTCCTCAGCCGTACTTCTTCATCCTGGATCTCTGGGTTCAGATGTTAGTTGTGTCCATACATACCAAAGAACCCCAGGGACACTGCATGACACGTGTTAATTGGGTGTTTATTTCCCAGACTCCGTTCTAAACTCTCAGTGAAGTATGTCGCATAAATTCCCACGGCAACCCTATAAGAGAGCATCCCCAATTTGCAAATAAAGAAACTAAGGCACAAAGAGGTTAGGTTGTTGGCAAGGAGCCTCATCTCTCAGGTTCCTTCTCCCTGCAGTCCACACCCCAGTCCCAGTGGAAAGAAGCATAACGAAGACAGAGAGATGGAGTTGTCGGCATCTCTGAGTGATGGAGCCAAAAGCTCACTGAGTCACAGAAACCCACAGACACAACCACAAGTACTGGCCAGCTGGGCAGAACCCAGGGCATTGACCTATGAGAGGCACAATTAAATTTCTGAAATAAATGCGAAGCTGGGAGCTAGTTAACTCAGCTTTCCACTGCCAGTGATCTGCTTTACAGAACTAGTGAAATATGGATCGATCCAGCGCCTGTCAAAGTCAACAGCGCCCCCAAGTGGGAGAAGCAACAATAACAGCATCGGCACCGAGAACAGGCTTGCTGGTAGGGGCGGTCCGAGGGCTAGGGGGCAAGTGCCCAAGGACGTGTGTGCTGTGAGTACCGTTCAGGACTCCACCGTCCCCGTATCGATCTTGTTAGCTGACAAGTCTGAACGTGCAGAAGGGTTACCAGAATAAGTCCTTTATTTTATTACCTAAGTTAAACAAAACCTTTGTTAGGCTCTCCGAGTTTATGTTTCCCATGACCACATGGAATAAATCCCCACTGCGGAAACAAAGAAGATGAACTTTTGTGTGGAATAAATCCCCACTGCGGAAACAAAGAAGATGAACTTTTGTGTTTGTTAAAGAAAAGCAGTTCCTCCCACACTAGTGGACTTCATCCATGGCCCCAAATACACAGCCTTTTCCTGCAGGAACTCCAAAGTGTCTTTCCTGCCCCTCAACTTTGATTTTGATCGTGTGACTTGCCTTGGCCGATGGGATGTTAGCAGACATGAGGTGGCTGAAGGTTTGAACAGCACAGGTGCAACTGGGCTTGCCCTCCTACCCTCTGCTGTCACCACAACAAGGACATACCCAGGCTAGTCGACTGTCTCAGGAAGACGACAAGGGGCTAATGGAGCAGATACAATTCACAGTTGAGCTGAGCCTACATGGACTGACCACCTAGGTGGGACACCAGTCATTGGCTGGCAGAGCACAGGGCTGACATTCCCCCAGATGCAATGGGCAGGATTACTACTTAAAACTGCCGCTCAGGCTATAAAGATACATCTCTATTCATTGAGCATCTAACTATTTGCCAGGAACAACACTGATCATTTTCAGTATACCATCTGATTTAATCCTCCAGGTTGCTCTTCAAGTGTGTGTGTGTGTGTGTGTGTGTGTGTGTGTGTGTGTGTGTGTGTGTGTGTTGGTTGTTCAGTTGTGTCTGACTCTTTGTGACCCCATGGATTGTAGCCCTCCAGGGTCCTCTGTCCATGGAATTCTCCAGGCAAGAATACTGGAGTGGGTTGCCATTCCATTCTCCAGGGGATCTTCCCGACCCAGGGATCGAACTCACGTCTCCTGCATTGCAGGCGGATTCTTTACCATCTGAGCCACCAGGGAGGCCTTAAATCTACAACTCTTCAAGGGAGATGATATCATCACCATTTCACAGACAAGGAAACTGAAGCTCAAGGAGTTTAAGCCACCGGCTGAAGGTCACAGAAACAGTGAATGGAGGAGAAGGAATTTCAACCCTGTCAAATAAGACTACTTTGGTGATGCTAGTGGTAAAGAATCCGCCTGCTAATGCAGGAGACATGAGAGATGTGTATTCAATCCCTGGGTCGGGAAGATCCCCTGGAGGAGGGCATGGCAACCCACTCCAGTATTCTTGTCTGGAGACTCCCATAGACAGGGGAGCCTGGTGGGCTACAGTCCATAGGGTTCCCAAGAGCTGGACACGACTGAAGCAGCTTAGCATAGCACAAGAGTCCTAAAGCCCAGCACCAATGGCCATCATCCCCCAGGCCACCACTCCCAGCTTAGCTCAGCGATTTCGCAAACCGAGTCCCAAAGACCTCTGCCCCTGTGGCCCAGTCACCTTCCTCAGGCTTCTGGATCAGTTTGCCTATATTCCCAGGCTCAGCTCCAGCTCCTGGCCCTGGCGCTAAGGAACACAACAAACTTTGGCAAAAATCCTAAGGTTTCTTCAGAGCTCTAACCAAACAAAATATAAAATAAATTCAAAATTGTTTAAGGCCATGAGTGGCCAGTGCCAAAAATAGCAACTCATAGCATTCAACTTTTTTTTTTTTTTAAGCTAGGATCATCCGAGAATTTGGAGACCAAATCCAGATGGGTTTTGGTTTATTCATGTGCGCAGTACCATCATCTGTGGGGTGGGGGGCAACAGACGGAGGCTGGCTGGTGGGTCTAGAAACAGAAGATGTGGCTATTCGCTCCGCAAACGTGGAACCTGGAGCTCTTCTGGGCCAGCTGCTGCCCAGGCACAGCCCACGCTCAGGTAGATCAGACTGAGCCTTCACAAGGCAGGTGCCGCCGGTCCAAGGAAGTACCGGCGGCCAGGTAGGTCCAAAGGGCCAAGGAAATGAAGTGTTCCTTTGGCAAAGGGGTCCAGCTCTGCTTCCCCAGGAGAGGCAGGAAAGAATTGTAACCTGGAGAAGTGATGCTCCAAGCCATCTGCTTAGAACACTCTGGGAGGGACCAGGGAGCCCACTTTTCCCCCTGCTGGACATGCATGTTCCTGGGGATGGGAGTTCACACTCTGAGCGGGGCCATCTCACTGTGTTTGTCAACAATCCAACTGATAAACTAAGAATCCTCTTAGAGTCCAAAGTTCCCAGTACAAAGGAAAAAAATCTAGGGGAAAAAAATCTCCATTTCTCTGGACTTTTATCACCACCCACAGACATTCTCAAAGGAAGTTGTCACCCTGACCCTGTCCATCCTTAAGGGCTGGTCCCAAAGGCAGCCTTTTTGCAAATACCCAGGACAGCTCACCTCTCCAGCCAGTGTGGCCCAAGTACTGGGCACTTCCCAGAAGGGCAGTTCACCCTGCTGTGGGCCTTTGAGCTTCCTACCTGTCTGGGTTCTTCAGAACTTCATCAAAGTCTATGCTGGCAGCCTTGCACATCTGGGAGAGCCCCAGCAGGTCTCCTGAGAAAGGCTGTCTGGGGAAACGCCACCGGTTGGTTGAGCCAACGATTCGGCGTTCCAGCCGAGGTTTCTGCTGCTTGGGAAGCAAAGAAAGAGAGAACGTCTTTTTTTTTTTTTTTTTTTAACCTCTCATAAATACCAGATTTTCCAAACTGTATAGCAGAAAGGAAATTTAAGACAAAATTTAAAGAGCTGGTTAATTTTCAAAGCTGGCCAATATTTCTCCAGAGTCACGTTCTCAAAGCAAATCTACTGCGTTTAGGAAACAGAAGACTTTAAGCCACAAAGTAATCTGGAATTTAGCATCTGGGGCAGGAGGTGCCAGGGAGAAAGGTCAGGGAGAAAGATACCAAATTTAGGAGATCTGGGGCAGAGACTTTTTTTTTTAATTGCACTAAAATACACAAAACTTCTTCTTCTTCTTCTTTTTTTTTTTTTTTTTAATGCTAAAGCTCCAATACTTTGGCCACCTGATGCAAAGAACTGACTCATTGGAAAAGACCCTGATGCTGGGAAAGATTGAAGGCAGGAGAAGGGGACAACAGAGGATGAGATGGTTGGATGGCATCACCAACTTGATGGACATGAGTTTGAGCAAACTTCGGGAGTTGGTAATGGACAGGAAAGACTGGTATGCTGCAGTCTATGGGGTCGCAAAGAATCGGACATGACTGAGCGACTGAACTGAACTGAACTGAACTGTGACTCACATGGTAAAGAATCTGCCTGCAATGCAGGAAACAAGGTTTTGATCCCTGGTGGAAGATCCCTGGAGAAGGAAAAGGCTGCCCACTCTAGTATTCTGGCCTAGAGAATTCCATGGACATCCATGGGGTCGCAAAGAGTTGGGCACAACTAAACGACTTTCACTCACAACCATGACAACTATCTGGTTCACAACATTGTCATTACTGCAAAAGCAGGCTTTCTATTTACCGAGTCATCACTCTCAACTCCCCTCCCCGCTCCCACTCCCTGGAAACCACTCATCTGCATTCTTTCTCTATGGATTTCTTGAAATTTTATATAAATGGAATCCTATAATAGTGGCCTTTTATGTCTGGGTTTTTTCCCTCGGCATGTTTCAAGGTTCATCCATGTGCCAGAATTTCACTCCTTTTGACATTCCATTGTGTGGACAGACCACCGTTTGTTTATCCATTCATCAGCTGGTAGAATGATACTCGGATTGTTACAACCTTCTGGCCACTGGCAATAGTGCTGTGAACATTCACATATGCATTTCTGTTTGAACACCTGTTTTCAGTTCTTTAGGTATCAACCCAGGATTGTCACTGGGCAGAGACTTTTCCTTAGACATCTTCTTGAGGTCCTAGGATTCAGCAGTTTCCTTAAGGAAGCCTCAGGTGTGGTGGCTCCAGGAAACTTACCCAGGACAACTGCACCATGGGAGACCCGTAGGAATGGGTGAAATTGATTCTAAGCCACACCAGGTACCAGCAAGGTGGTGGGAGGCAACGGACCGCGGAAAAGAGGGTCTGAGTTCAAGTCTTGTTTCTGCCGTGAACTAGTTGTGTGACCTTGGGGGAAGTATTTGCTCTTTTCATCCTCTCAGGCCTCATAGGTTAAATGGGAATAATGCCAGTGATAATGAGGATGAAGGTGAGTATGAACCATGAGGATGAGGATGCTGTTAAAATGATAAAAGTTTGGGAACTCTGCTTTAGTATAGCGCCTGGAATATGGTGGGTGATTGTGGAGTCTGACTCTAGATACAGCCCTGCTGAAGTGTGAACAGTGGTCTCTGACAGTGGGGATCCAAACACACATCCTCCCACCCCCGCCACCAGCAGAGTCAGCCAGTAAAGCCTGAGGTCCCTGGGGGTGTGGGACCATCCCCCTGAGGGAACCCAGTGGCACACCGGTCACCTGGTGCTTCTGTTCCTCACCATCGCCTGCCCTCCTGTGAAACCGAGCTGCTTACCGGATTCAGCATTTTCATGAAGGATCCTGGAAACTGCACAAAAGAGGAGCACCTGGAAGGTGAAAGAGGTAAATTTTAAATTTTCAAAAAAACTTCCAAAGGGTGTCTTCAAAACATTATGGAGGAGATTGGCTCAAAGAATCTGTATTTTTGCCACAAAAGGAATGAGTAAGCCTCAAATGTGGGTGAGTGAGCAAATCAAGTGAAAATCTAATTTTTGAAGGTACATTAGTAGAAAGATGATTCTCTGCTATTGTGCTGGGAAAGTGGCTTAGATAAAGCGAAACAGGAGCTAATCCACAATTTTCTACTCTTTACCCAGGTGATGGGAACCAATGGAGACCTATCTGTGGACCGATCATGTAACTAGTCATTCAGATAAGGGCACTAAAAGGGGTGATATTAACAGTTATGTCTGGACAGTAATATGTTGGCCAGCGCCGTCCTGGAGCATTCGATTGGAAATAAAGTGCACACTGTGGGGAAGGATAGTGGGAAAGAGATAGGGAGTTTGGCAAGGTCAGGTACACACTGGTATAATTAAAATGGATAACTAACAAGGACCTACTGTTTAACGCAGGGAACTCTACTCACTGTTATTTGGTAGCCTGGATGGGAGCAGGGTTGGGGAAGAATGGATGCATGTATCTGTATGGCTAAGTCCCTTGCTGTTTATCTGAAACTGTCACAACATTGTTTGTTAATCAGCAATACAAAATAAAGCGTCTTTCTAAAAAAAGAAATAAAATGCACAGTGAGTGTAATGTGCTTGAATCATCCCAAACCACCACCCCAGTCCATGGAAGAACTGTCTTCCATGAAACTGGTCCTTAATGCCAAAAAGGCTGGGGACCGCCCCCTTAAAGGGTTTTGAGGGTCAGTTCCTGGGTCACTCTAATCGGCAGGAGCTACATGCGAGTGTGCCTGAGCTCTCAGACCCCTTCTGCCTCCCAGCCCAGACCCCCCGAAGCCCTCCTCTGCCAGCTGACCACATGGAACCGAGTCCAAGTAGTGCCCATCACTCGGGACGTCCTCTGTGTCTCCAACGCGGACGGAAGTACCAGCGGTACCTGCTGTCCTGAGGCTCCTTGTCTGCCGCAGGTGTGCTGACGGGGAAGCTAGCAGAGCGGAGGCACTCTTGTTAAGTCGGTCTCTGAATGACAGGACAGCTGATGGCCCTTCACCTTCTGGGGATGAATGCTCGGAGAGCTCATGACACGCGGGGCTCACTGTTTTCTTCCTGAGGGCAAGGAGCTTTGGCAGGGGAGCCGGCCTTTGGTTTCCTCAGGTCTTTGTGGGCACCATGGCAACATCAAGGAAGGTTCTGAGCACTTCCTGTTCTAGGCTCAGTCCCCTTGTAGGCTGGGGGCTGTGGAAGGGATAGAGTCTTACAGAGATGAACTAGGGTGCCCTGACCTCCACCTCAATCACCCTCCTTAGGTGTGCAACGTCATTACCGTTTCTATGTAGCACCAGGCTTCTTATAGTGCCTGGGGGAACGCAATACTTTAAAAGGGGCCACAGTGAGAACCAACCCCCAAATCCTCAGGCCTCATCTGTAACCTAAGATTAGACTAGATGATAACGACGACCCTGTAAGCGAGATAGCAAAAGAGACACAGATGTAAAGAACAGACTTTGGGACTCTGTGGGAGAAGGCGAGGGTGGGATGATTTGAGAGAATAGCATTAAAACATGTATATTCAGTTCAGTTGCTCAGTCGTGTCTGACTCTTTGCGACCCCATAAATCGCAGCACGCCAGGCCTAAATAGATCGCCAGGCCTGAATAGATCGCCAGTCCAGGTTCGATGCATGAGACAGGGTGCTCAGGGCTGGTGCACTGGGATGAACCTGAGGGATGGGATGGGGGGGGAGGTGGGAGGGGGGTTCAGGATGGGGAACACATGTACACCCATGGCTGATTCATGTCAATGTATGGCAAAACCACTACAATACTGCAAAGTAATTAGCAAAGTAATTAGCCTCCAATTAAAATTTTTAAAAAAGATTAGACTAGAAGGTTCTCATATCACTCCCAGCCTTGACACTCTGCGGAGCTCCTTTCCTAGCTCTAGTATCTAGAAATGCTTAGACAGAAATATTTAAACAAAAATTGGAATGTTTTACATTATTCAATGGAGAAGGCAATGGCAACCCACTCCAGTACTCTTGCCTAGAAAATCCCATGTAAGAGGAGCCTGGTGGGCTGCAGTCCATGGGGTCAGGCACGACTGAGCGACTTCCCTTTCACTTTTCACTTTCATGCACTGGAGAAGGAAAAGGCAACCCACTCCAGTATTCTTGCCTGTAGAATCCCAGGGATGGGGGAGCCTGGTGGACTGACATCTATGGGGTCACACAGAGTCAGACACGACTGAAGTGACTTAGCGGCAGCATATTATTCAAAGCTATGCCTATGACTTACTTTGCTGGTAGATGATGTTTAATCTGCTCTCTCTGAGAACTGTCTAAAAGTCGGCGACAAGGCTGAGACCCTTCATTCCACGGGCCAAGGTGGAATCTCATAGTGTTCTCGGTGCCTTGGTCTGTGAAGCCTGCGAGGCAGGGAGGTGGGACCCTCCTCTATCACACCCGTGGAGCCTCACCCATCGAAGTCCTGGACCTCCACCCCAGGGCTCATTGAAATGCCAACAGTAAAAGGGGCCTGGAGTCAGTGCAGCTCGTTAAGGCCTGAGGGTCTTCAAGCACAGCCTCTTCTAAGTTACATAAATTATATAGCAAGATAGGAGAGTAGCTACTCTACCTACTGGTAACTGTGTCCTAGAAACTATAACACACTTGATCAAGGAGAGGCATCTCCGAATGTACCTCCCTCCTCGCCCTCAGATCTGTGGTTCTACTCCCCTGACACCCACTGCCTGCCGTGCAGTCAGTGACAGGAGAGTGTCCGCTGGGGGCTTACCCACCCCTGTGTCCCCCCAGAGCCCAGCACCAAACTCATGCTCAACAAACGTCTCAGCTTGGATAACTGGAGGTACCAGTCCATACCCACCACTCTGTCTTTGCATGTGGATAAGCACTGTGTGTGTGTGTGTGTGTGTGTGTGTGTGCGCGCGTGTTTCTCTGTGCGTCAAGGTTCCATCTCAGCAGAAGTTTGTCTGCAAATAAGCAGATTCACTCCCTCGCTGTGGCTCCCTTTTATCCACCCAGCTTTCCCCAGTCACCTGTCCCTGGAGTGCAGGGCCTCATGTAAGATTTCAGTTTAAGTTTGAAAGATTTAGCAATCCCACTCACTCCACTATGGGCCACCCCCTCCTCCACCAACGCGCTCAGGTACCACTTCTTACAGCACAGAAAATAGGCCCTTGGGCGCCCTCTGGTGTCCACCCTAAGAAAGCATCCCAGGGTGGCACACTTCTCTGTCCATTAACAGGAACCCTGGCCTTGGCTGCATACATCATTTCCTCCAGTTCTAAGCTCGAGCATCCAGCTTAACAGCTCATTCTAAGCTGAACGTCCTCTTTACATACATCTCTCCACAAATCTTGGGAGCTGAGTTACTAGCCAAAGTCAAAAACAACAAATGCAAGTAAATGGAAATATCCCCCCCTCCAGTATGCTTCCCTAAGGGCTTCAGACGGCAACTGAACAACAAATGCTTCCCTAAAGCTCTTTTTCTGGTGGTGTCCAGTTGCTTGGTTGTGTAGTGACCCAGACCCATAGGTCCAGACAAGTCAGAAATCCCAAGACTTCAGTGGTCCCAAGACTTCAGGGCTTCAGACACCAAACCTCACTGAGCACAGCTCTGAGCTACAACCACATTGTACCAAAATCTCCCGAGCCATAGTGACAGGATTCCAGTGTGAGTCCATTTTATTCTAGAACACTCCAGGGATGAGGAGCTCACTCCCTTCCCAGAGGGTCCCAGATGGTCCATTTCAGCCATTCCATCTGGTGACTCATGTGGACAGGCGGTGGGATACATGGGAAGGAACACCTGACTTGGCTCTGGTTCTAGCACTGGCTTCCCCGATTGCTCAGATGGTAAATAATCTGCCTGCTATGTGGGAGACCTGGGTTCGATCCCCGGGTCAGGAAGATCCCCTGAAGAAGGGAATGGCAACCCACTCCAGTATTCTTGCCTAGAGAATTCCATGGACAGAGGACCCTGGTGGGCTACAGTCTGTGGGATCACAAAGAGTTGGACACGACTGTGTGACTAACACACACATTAGCACTGACTAGCTGTGTGACCCTGGCCATGACTTTTTTTTTTTTTTCACACGTGTATCAGTTTACTCACATTACATAAATTATATCTACATTCATTTGATAAATTATATCAACACACATTGTATACCTTCAGGTTCACTGATGGATATCTTTAACAAATCCTGAACTACAGATAATCATTCACCTTTTCTCCTTTTTAATATTTGTAACTTCCACCCCACAGTGAGAAACAGACCTCCCATTAATCTCAGTTTTCAGATTCACCAAATGTAACATGCACTAACTATTTTTTAGGTTGCTGTAAAGATGCAATTAGATGCTGAGGGGAATTTCATTATTATGTTTATTCAATAAATTGTATTCTGCTTATACCAGTGTCAGAACTATATTAGGAGTAGAAGATAAGAAAATGAACTAGACAAGCTTTTTTTTTTTCCCCCCCTAGATCTTACTTTTAATTGTCCAATAGATATCTGTACTGGGTGAGTGAAAGTCGCTCAGTCATGTCCGACTCCTTGCGACCCCATGGACTATACAGTCCATGGAATTCTCCAGGCCAGAACACTGGAGCAGGCAGTTGTTCCCTTCTCCAGTGCATCTTTCCAACACAGGGATCGAACCCAGGTCTCCCGCATTGCAGGCAGATTCCTTACCAGCTGAGCCACCAGAGAGTTGCCAGAGAATACTAGAGAGCTCTATTACCTTAAATAAATATTAATGTATATCGATTTTATGGCACGTGTTTTTCCACCAGACTATCCTTCAAAATTGCTTCTTTCAGTGAACATCAAACCAAATCAATAAAAGCAGTAAGAGAGTCAGTCCAAGTCATTAAGAATTTATTGTGCCACATTATGACAAAAAGAGATAAAGTTAAATTATTAGACATCCTGTATAATTCACCAGGGGCTTCACTGGTGGCTCAGATGATAAAGAATCCGCCAGCAATGCAGGAGACCCAGGTTTAATCCTTGAGGTCAGGAAGACACCGTGGAGTAGGGAATGGCTACCCACTCCAGTATTCTTGCTGGAGAATCCCATGGACAGAGGAGCCTGGCGAGCTATAGTCCATGGGGTTGCAAAGAGCCGGACACAACCGATCAACTAAGCACACACACACAGATACATTTTAATATAATATGGTTTGAATTGCACAGATCACTGTGGATTACAAAAACAACACTGACCCCAAAAGGAAACCTCAGTTAAGGAATCTTGAGAAAGAAGATACCAAAAGAAGTCTGAGCCTAATGTTATAGAATGAAGACTATTTTACCAATTCAGGAATCAGGGTCATGGTCTCCAGGTAGAGGATATATTACAATTAATGAGAGTGAAAATAATAGAAATGGATACATCTCTTAAGTATAAAAATGTCCTAAGAGCAAAAAAAGTCCAATTGGAAAAATTCTGACTTTTGGCACTATGCATAGCATTGGTCATCTTTTGGAATTACAGGACAATGAAGTTTTAATGGTGAAGATCACACACAATTTTGTAAGACAGACAACAATAACGCCATTAAAAAAAATTCTAGTCCAAAACCTGAACACATAAATATAATGAAAATGTTACTTTTAGCCCTCGTAGAGTCTGAAATTATACTTCACAAACTATACGGTATGTGACCATTTCAGGATCATAGCAAGGAACATGAAGTGAATATACGTTAATCAGAAGGTAGAATGTAGAATAAGGGAGAGGATCCAAATTCACATCTCAGAATATTCCAGGTGCTGGCCTTGGCCACCAGTTGGCTGTTTGTTTAGGCCACACTCACTACTCTTCCTGTATAGTTGCTTTTATCAACTTACATCTGATCTTTACCATTTAAAATTTCTATTTAAGTTTCTATAAGAACGACTATTCACCAATCCACAAAAACATTTACAATAAAAGCAATTTTAAGTCAACAAATGCTAATGCAAGTTCAAATGTATGAATCCAACTGCAGTAATTATTTTGAAAATTAGTTTCAGGTAAACATACAAATAATAAAACCATGAGCATAATTTAAATATATGTATATATAGCTTGACTTGTAGAACTTATTTCCCTTTTCAGCTATAGTCATAAAACACATTATTTAAAACTATTTTACTTATTTGTAAGACCATAACATAAAACAAGGAAGTACATTGCTAATCATTCCACATTGACTTTAGTAACTATCAATTCAAATTTTTCTATTTGAGTTTAATATATAAGAACTCCACTATATATGCTCCTGTAGTAGGCTGTGTGATTTTTTTTTTCAGGAAATAAGAAAATATGACTACCATTTGATGCATATAGTAAAACCCTCATTCCCCACTTAATGATTACTTCATGATCATTCAGTAAGGAACTTTAGGATAATGTGTTACAATAAATGATATAGGAAAAGGACAAATTTATTTTCAGATATACTAGAATTGTAATACATTATACTGAATTTGTTTTGCAGTCCCTAAAATGACACTTGATATATTTTTCTTTTAAGAAACATCTGTCACCAAGAGTCAATTGAGCTTAATTTTTGGACTTTATATCATGTGTAGATTAGATATGACTAATTCTGTGTGTTTCAAAAAACTTTGTATCCAAAACAAGCTAAGATGTTTAAATAGGAGTCAAGGCCTTACTCTCTTGAATGCAAAACCAGAACATTGCTCTTCAGCACACAATGAACCTGAGAAAGCACAAACTCTCAAGAACATTTTTCTCAGTACTTGTTTCTGCTATTGTTTGAAAGAAGATAAATGAGAACTCAAGATGCATTCTTAGAGTGGAAAATCTTGGATATTTGATCTCAAATCTCTTTGGTCTTCACAAGATAGAGATTAGATAGAAGAATGTGAATGTAAGGTGGAATATGGAACCCAAACTTGTGTGCAAAAAAACAAGAAGAAACTGAGGGGATAAAACTCAAGGGAGACACAAATGTGGGCAATGCAAGTGTTAAAAACTTTGAGTCTAGCTTCTTTTTGAGTCAAATTGAAGACAGTTACAAATATTCCAATGTAAGAGAGTATGATGAAGATTATGTCAAATTAGAGTATAATGAAAACCACAAAGAGACCGTAGATCTTGTTGATTTGAATATCTTCTGCTGCCAGCTTCACAGTGGCCATGTGTTCACAGCATGAATGGGGAACCACAGTGGTCCAATAGTGTTTCAGCCAGCATTTGATGAGGATGAGACATGGAGTTGCAAAGAGGACTGCTCGGAGTGTCTCTCCAACCCCAATCTGAGTGAGGAGTTTGTGGGTAAAACGATTGCATGTCTCAGAGGATCACAGATTGCCATGTAGCAATCCAAAGCCATGGCCTGGCCATGACTTTATCCTCCCTTGGTGGAGAGCATAGACTCAGAGCCTCTGGGGCCTGGCAGTTTGGAGCATCTAGGTCTCAGAGCCTGAGTGTTGGCTCTAAAGTTTCTGGTTCTAGAAGAATCAGGACGCTGACACTGTGTGTGTGCAGTGGAAGGCCCCATGGGTATCGGGATCAGCTGGTTCCCAAGGTAGGGGAAGCCGTCTGTGCACCGGGTCCAGGCCAAGGCTGGAGTCCTAAGCTAGTCAGTCCCAAGCTTGCTTACCCTGCTCACCTGGTCCTTCCCTTGGGAACCACGAAGAAGGCTCTCGTGCAAGTTTCCCCCTTTCCTGCTCTACCTCCTGATCGGCCCTAGTGCGTCTCCACCTGGTCCTGCTCCCCTCCTCCTGTCTTCAGTGGCAACTGTCTCCTCATCTGTTGGCCTCATCCTCCCTGAATAATAATAAAAGCTACATTTTAAAACATCGACCCGGGCTTCAGGGAGGGCTTCTTGGAGGAAGTGACATTAAGCATGAGCCTCAAGGGGGTAGGGATTGGCTGAGGGATACAATGATGAGGCAGGGGTGTCGCAGGTGGAGGGAACAGCACGTGCTGGACTGGAGTGGAGGAGAATGTTCATGTAGTCTGATGGCGGGAAAGGGTGGGAACAGAGAGGCTGGGGTGTCAGAAAGGGAGCAGGGTCCAGGTCTCCCAGGGCTTGGAGGCCCGAAGAGTCTGGGTTTTGCCTAGTCCTACCACTTTTGATCCTCAGGTTGTTTTTCCCAGCTCCTAATAAACCCAAGGGCTTCCCAGTGGCTCAGGCAGTCATAAAGAATTCACCTGCAATGTAGGAGACATGAGTTCAGACCCTGCGTGGGGAAGATCCATTGGAGAAGGGGATGACTACCCACTCCAGTATTCTTGCCTGGGAAGTCCCATGGACAGAGGAGCCTGGCGAGCTACAGTCCATGGGGTCACTAAAGATCGGACTAAACAACAAACTGTCCAAAAGACCAACGTGAACTCTCCAGATTCTGCCCTTGCTGTTTCAGGGAACCCAGAAACCTGGTTGGGTACCACCAGCCTGAGGAGGCGCCACGGGTCCATCGACTGCAGAGGGAAACACCCAAGAGGCCAGAAGAGCAAAGCCACTCAGGTCAGCCCAACAGTGCGCACGTGGGGCAGCCCCACTGCCTTCCCACCCATTGAAATAAATGAGCAGGCTTTTCATCTTCTGTAAAAAACAACAGTGGAGCCAGCCCCAACTTAAGGCAGAGCCACCAATCAGACAAATGAAAGAATGGGCGTGAGGGCCACGGCAAGCATCAGACAGCAACCCCTATCCCCACTTCTCTTCCCGCGACTTCCTGTCCTGACCTCCCGGGGAAGGACTCTCTCAACCTGGGGAAAAGCAAAGGACTTTGCAGTCACCGAGGATCTGGAATTCAGTCTCCTGGCTGAGTGATTCAGTCAAGTCCCCAGGGTTTTTTAACCTCTTTGAACCTCTTGTAAAATGGAAATAAAAATAATTCTCACGCACCAGACTATTTCGAGGGTGAAATGAGCTAGAGAACGCTTACCTTGAGGGTGCCTCCGTGGGTGCGCACGTGTCAACATCCTTCCGCCTGTCCGGTGCCTTGCACATGCGCACACCTCCACCCCGACCGCGCGGGGACACCCTCCTCGTCCTGCTCAATTTTTTCAAATGCAATGTCCTGGAAAGCACAGAGGCTTTGCTGAGAAACCTCGGCATCCCACAAGGGCCAAGGATTTCGTTAATGGAGCTGGTCAGGGTGTCGGGCAGCCCCGTCTGGGCCCGTCACCTCCAATGCGGAGCAAAGTCCTGCTTCCCCAAGCCTTCCCCCAGACTTACCTGTCCTGCCTGCCGCGTCCTTCTTTCTTTCCGACTCAGAAGCCTGGAGTGGGGAGGGGCGTCGGCAGGGGTTGTCCCTGGCATGACCTCGGGCCCCTCAGATCTCACATCTAAGGAGCTAGTCCCCAGAGACGTGCCCCCTCCATTGCTAGCGACCCCTCCCTCTTTTCTCTCCCCCGCCCCAGACCCCATCCTCAGAAGGTAATTTTAGTATCTCCCTAAAGTCACCTATGAGAGCCCCAAATGAGCTCTCAGAAAAGAAAAATGATACAAGAAGCTCAAGCCGTCAACTGACTTGGCAAATTGAAGTCCTAAAAGATGCTGAGATCTCAAAGGTTGCAATGCCAGGTCAGGTGCCAGCTTCTCCTGTTCCTCCTGCAAAGCCAAGTAACTTAAATGGGCCTCAGCGGCCACCACCTGGGCGAACATTTGCAAGCACAGGTGCCATTATATGAGGCTTCCCAGGTCGTGCTAGTGGTAAAGAACCCGCCTGCCAGTGCAGGAGATGGGAGTTCATCCCTGGGTCAGGAAGATCCACTGGAGGAGAGCACGGCAACTCACTCCAGTATTCTTGCCTGAAGAATCCCATGGACAGAGGAGCCTGGCGGGCTACAGTCCATAGGGTTGCAAAGAGCTGGACATGACTACAGCGACTTGGCACGTGCACGTGGCATTATATACACTGAGTTAGGAAAAAAGTGGCTGATCCCAACCCACAGGGGTCCCCGAGGCCAGGCACTCCCCATGGTGGCCCTGTGGGCAGGTATAGCGAGGTGGCTAAGCTGGAGGGTAGCCTTGGACTTCTGGCCTCCAGAACTATGAGAGGATAAACTTCTGCTGTTTAAGCTGTGAAGTGATTTATGATGGTCATCCTGGGAAAATGGACACCTCTCCCACCCCTTTACTCCCCGTATATACCATCCTTCCAACCTGGGGTCCCTGGGAAGGTCAGGAGTAATTAGAGAATCTAACCGCCCATATCCCTCGTTTAATCTCCAAAGTGGCCTAATTATCTGTCACCCATGGTGAACTGCCCACCTTTTCCTATTCCCCTGGGACAGGAATGGACATTTCAGGGTTGATCTGCACAGACTAAAAGAATGAGCAGGAAGGGTGACAGCCTGCTGCTTCTTTGAGCCAATAAAGGGAAATAGATTTTGCCCCCTAAAGTCAAAGAGCATTTGTAAAAAAACAAAGTCCAAGCTAATTTAATACACTCACTTAATTATTTTAGTAGCAAGTCAATATTGCTCAATTGCTCCATCTTACAAACTCAGCCAAGATGACAAAGGAAACATTATTTAAATCTGTGGCCAAAAAAGTGAGCCTAGATAAAGAGAGCAAAAGGCTAAATCTGATACGATTTAACAAAGGCGAGAGAAGACCCAACCCTTCCCAGAAAATAAATCATAGCCACACTTATTGCCAAGATCCAAAGAAAAAAAATTTATTTACAATAGAGAATTTTATTTGAAACATGCATTTTTCTTTTTTCTTTTTTTTTTTAAACAAATCAGCAAATGCAGATCAAGTTTACACTCCTTAAGGCAAGAGTCCCTTTGCAAGCTGTACATGATCATATTAAATCCAAAAGCCGCTCACCCTGGAAACTCATGTACAAAGGGCAAGGCCAAGGTCAGCGATTTGTCTTTTATTAGAGAATCAGACAATCTCCCTGATACAGGAACTCTGAGGTCAACTTGCTATGAATTATACTAGGAAAATGCAAACCAATAGCAAGAAATTCTGATCGTCTCCTTAGTACTGCATACAATCAAATCAACTTTATTTAGAAAGGAAATACAGTAGTGCATACGAAAAAGTGAAAACAGAGCCTGTCCACATAACCGGAGGGACAGCAGTGTGCGACGGTCATATTGCACGCAACGGTCGAGTCCAAACATTTGGTTCAGAGTTAGCTTTTCCCCATTTTGGCAATCAGTTCATCACAAATCTTGGTGAGTTCTTCGATCTCTTTATTCTGCAAGTGAAGACAAAAAAAGAGGTTGCTGAAATCTCCTGGTTGTTGGAAATCAAGCCAACCAGAATGGTCACTGGGCTTTATAGTGTCATCCGGGCTGACTGGTCCCCCTGAGGATATCTAAAGCAGCAAAAGAAATGACCTGGAGCCAAGTAACCTGTACATCCCAGCTCTAGCTGTGTGACCTTGGGCAAGTTACACAACCTCTCTGAGCCTCGAGTTTCCTTATCTCAAAAGTGTAGATGATCACATCCGTCCCTCTCAGAATTTAGTGAGGTAAGAAATGCCAAGCTTCCTAGCACAGTGGCCAGCACAGAGTATGGCTTAACCAGCATTCATCATCTCTGCTTATTTGTCCCCAAGGCTGCGGGCACAAAAGGGTGGTCTGCGGTGAGCTCTTCGGTGGCTCTTTTTGAGAAATGCCACCAGAGGGGTTAAGCAATTCTACTTGGATGGGACCCGTAGCATTATTCAGAGGATGCCAAGTGAGGCGGTGCTGTGGATACAGGGCGTGCGGAGAGGGGTGAGGGCAGACACAGGACATCTGCAGGGGCTTCTCGGGCCACACCTTGCCCATCCTCTGAAGCCCCCTCAAGAGGAGCCAACCATGTGTTCATCTCACAGCAGAGATCTTCAACACTGTCCATTCTCCAGCAACAGGCATCCAACGGGGTGGGACCTCCATCCGGGCGGTGGTGGTTTTGCTCTCAGATGGACTAAATGCCATGCCTGATGCCCATCTGGCTCAGCAGCCAGTCTTGGCGGGTCCTCTCCAACGGGGCGAGACCTTTCTGTATCCCTGGAACATGGTGCAGCCAGCTTTCCCTTGAGGTCCCCGTGGAAGGCGAGTCTTAAGTCACAAGGCTGTGCTCTGAGGCTGCACTGAGGCCCTTCTCTAGAAAGCTCCGGGCCTCCTAAGACACGGTCCAGCCGGGAGCCACGTGCCCTGGGTACCCGGGCTGGGCTCCAGGTGCCACTCATCGCTGAGCCGGTGCTCCAGAGGAATCCGGCCTCCTTAGCAGGGGACGTTCAGTCCTGCCTGCAGCTGCAGATTCAGTCCTGCCTCCAGTCCCCACGGAGAGACAGCTCCGCCAGGAATACACCTCGGCCCACCTCCCGCCTAAAGTCCTGTGCTCTCGGAAGCACTGAAATGCCTGTTGGGGGATGGATTCTGCATGAGACACAGGACAAGCCACTAATCCTGGAATTCCTGTTATCACCGCTCAGGCTGCTCGCAGTGATATTTCATGTTACTGGAGCACTTTTAGCACATGCTGGTCAGCGTGCAAACCCAGAGCAGGTCCTGGATTGCGCTCCCTTCTCATCGTAATCTCTTAATGGAAGCCATTATTATACCCCTACTTTTCAGTGAGGAGACTGAGGCTCAGAGACGGTAAGCGTTTATGCATAAGGTCACACAGTTGGTCAGACACAGCAAACCTGAAACACGAATTCCAGTCGGCCTGGTTCCTAACATCTTGGCTATTTCACGTGTTAGGCACAACGCCTAGTGACTGATGACGCAGGGGCACGAGCAGACCCACTAGCTGTGGGTTTTTGGAGGTTCTCCAAGCTCTATCCTGGCGCCGTCAGCCACCAGCCAGGAACCTACCCTATCACGGAGCTCAGCTCACCAGGCAGAAGTCCCAGGTCCTTTATCAAGTCTCAGCTGGGCGAAACGCCCAATGCCTTCACCTAAGAGATGCCTGGGCTGAGGGATAGGGGGAATAAGGTTTCTGAATCTCTTGAAAACAGAGACCACCCCCTCCATATCACTTGGAGCCCTTTAGGGAAGAACTCATGTGGTTGACCCACTCCTCCTGAGTTTTAGTTTAAGATAAAATTATGTTTGCGGATACATTTTCTTTTTTTCTGTTATCCAAATCAGTGCAGAGCTTACTTGCTTTCTTCCTTGTCTTCTAGTTTGCCAGAAAACCTAACATCCGTCATCTTCACTTTGCAACTATAATCATCTGAACAGGCCAGGTGCCTTTAAAGCATCTCTCCTGACTCTGGTTTTAGCTCTATTGTTCTAGCTAATATCCTGATGTGATTTAAATACCATCATACCCTGATGGAAATAGGAGGGAACAACTTCACACCTTCAAGATCTTCCGGTTTAGTCCCCCAGCATTACAAACCTAGGTGAAGTGCCGGGCCTGCCAAGGGGCAGGATGGACAGCAGGGAGGTGTGGGGACCTGAATCTCCTGAGTTCCGAGCTCTTTCCCTGAGGCTGTGTAGGGGATGTGAGAGGTGGTATCCACCCACTGCAGAGGTTAGTACTGCTTGGCCCAGCACCCCTGGGGCCCAGCCAGCCACCCTGGAAGCCAGCTGGGTGCTTCGAGAGGAGCAGAAGCCATTTGGGAGACTGGACTCCTGATACTACCTGCCTTTAAAGTACCCCCACCAATGCCCATCAAGACCCCAGTGCATGAGAAGTGCTGTTATCCCAGGCCACCAGGCCCTCGATGATCATCCTGGGGCTCAGCAAATCAACCAGAATCGGGGGTGCATGTCTGGAAATCCAGGGAGGGAATCTGACTAGCGCACACTCACTCAGAATCAGCCTCACGGCTCTCCTGGGTGGAAGAGGCTTTTCTGTAGGACACCCAGGGAGTTGGTGTGTAAGGTGACCCAAGCCCTTGACTTGGACATCAGGAAATCTGGGCGTAAGCTGAGAATCCTCAGGAGTATCCCCCTCTAATCCTCGGGAGTAGGAGGACACCTGGGGGCCCTTCTGACCCTGGCACTGCCCATGTTCCGCAGATGTCTCTGCCCAGGGCGTTGCCTGGTGGGCACCATCCTGCTCGCTAGGTGCAGGGGTTAAAGCACGATGCCTGGCACACTGTAGCTGCTGAGCAAACATCTGACAAATGAATGAATGTTGAAAAGGAACGGAAAATGACAGTTCCAGGGAAGGCAGAAAGGGAGCCAGTCTCAGGGCTGGGTTAACCTAGAGGGAGGGCAAGGCCACGCCCACGAAGCATGACCCTGCCCCAGGAATGCCTGACAAGTGGCCCAGCGTGAGAAGCCCAGCCTCCGTGTGTCTGAGTCTCTGGCCAGCTCCGCCCGCCTGTTACCTTCTGCTCCAGCGTTCTCTCCAGAGCGTCCACTCGCAGTTGCTCCTTCCGTAGGCTGGCCTGGTAGGCAGCCTGTTCCTGCTGGGCCTTGCCCCGGACTTGGGCGATCTCGGCGTTGGCCCTGCAGGAGCAGGTTGGGGATGGGGTTCAGAGATGATCACTCTTCCCTGGAGACGCCTCCCACCCTCTTCCTCCCCAGTCCGGGCAAGTGTGCTTGCTCAGTCGCTTCATCCGTGTTTGACTCTGCGACCCCATGGACTGTAGCCCCCAGGGTCCTCTGTCCATGGGATTCTCCGGGCAAGAATACTGGAGTGCGTGGCCATGCCCTCCTCCAGGGGATCTTCCTGACCCAGGGATCGAACTTGTGTCTCCTATGTCTCCTGCATTGGCAGGTGGGTTCTTTATCACTAGCGCCACCTAGGAAGCCCTTCAAATCTGGGCAGGGGGAACCAACCATCTGGCTCCAGCTCCCTCCAATAGGGCCCTGAGCACAGGAGCCCATGAGAATCCCTGTCCCTGTGATGCCGAGGTACTTCCAGTGGGTACCCTGGAAATTGCAACACGCATCCCTCACTTATCAAGATGGACACTGATGGAGAGTGTGTTATCCTAAACTGAACTGAAAAATGCAGCTGGATAATCCACTCAGCTGTGGGATTGGGATTGGGAATTATCCATTATCCCAAGGCGATGGCAGGGGTGCCAGGGAGCTCCCAGACAGCCTCGGCCAGGGCTGGCTACTGAGGGGCCCTTGGGAGCAGATTCCGGGCGGCCTTACCTGTCCAGCTTCTCCTCCGCATGGACCTTCAGCGCCTGGTACCTCTGTTCCTCCTTCTTTACTCGTGACAGGTACTCTTGTGCACACTTCTTCAGCACCTCTTCATTCTGACAACGATAGAGCACGGGGGTCAAGCCCACAGAAGAAAACCCAAGGAGGGCTGGGGACCCCGAGGGCTACGGATGTGAGTGTAACCCCTGACCGCCGCATCCTACCCCCCAACCGGCGAGGATGGCCTTCCAGAGCGCCCCCACGATCCTCCCAACCCGCGCCTCCTCCCCTACCACGCGGGTCTCGCCCTCCCTCCCCGCGAACGCCAGCACACCTTGCGGAAGCCCTCCAAGACCTCCTTCATCTTCTCGTATCTCCTGAAGAGATCGGCCAGGGATTTCTCCACCGAGTTCAGGTCGGCCAGGGCCTGCTCCTTCTCCAGGACCAGCTGCTGGACGGTCTGGTGGGAGACCGACTTCTCCCTCTGTTCATCCTCTGGTGGGAGACACAAGGAGCACAACGATGGAGCCCACAGCTTCTGGACTTGGTCTCGGGGGCCAGCAGAGGCGTCGGGTGCAGCTCAAGTCTGATCTGTGGGCCACCTAGGACCTCAGCTTTCGGTTGACACAGACCCACTCCCTCGAGCCCGCCCAGACTCCGCCTCTAAAGGAACAAAATTCACGGCTCCATCATCCCAGACCTGGGCCTATGCCACATTAGATGGGATGGAAATGAACCAGTATCCTTTAACCTGATCACTGCAGCCCCTTAAACTACCTTGGAGACCCTGCTGATTCTATTTGGTTGTTGATATCATAAGGACCAATCCATAAGGTAAAAAAGAAAACATCACTCCTGAATTTGGTGTTGAGCCAGAATAAAATGTGCTGTAGATGGAGCTGTGAGGGAAGGAACACCCCTTCTTAAGCATGATGAAGCTAAAGAGATGGGCACTGGAAAAGAAAAAGGCTTCTTCATCCTTAAAACATCCCATTAACCCGAAGCCCACATAACCGTGGCCCTGAAATCCTGTTCTACAAAAACGGCCATTTCTTTTGATACGGCGAGTGTCTTCTTTAATTCCCAGGAAAATTGAGCTATTTCTGTTGGAGTGACTTTCTTAGTGTTGCACAAAACAATTAAATTCTGGCCCCGCCTGGAGTGGCTGATCCTGGTGGCATGCTCTGTATACCAGTCTGTCATTGGTCTGCGTAGGGAAGGAGCCGCTTGCTCTGATCGGTCTGGAACTTTGCTGGCAGCAGAGAGTCCGTGGAGGGGAGCACTCCTGCTTGGAGCTCCTGTCCGTTCTCAGGTCACCTGGGGGGGGGGGGCGGCGCCTGGGCCAGAGGATGGACAGCAGCTGTCATCGATGACAGCGCCACAGCAGAGCAGCGGCCTGTGTGTACTGGGCTCCTGCACGTGTCAGGCACTGGGCTGACCATCCTCTTGACTCAGTGCCCTTCAGCCAGCAGTTGGTCTGGGCTTTAAGTAGTTCAAACCGGGTCAACCCTCCTCCCAGGGACCCCTCTTTGCACTGGAATAAACCCCCACCCCACATGCTCTCTGCTCTCAGCACTGCTGCAACTCTGCTGGGAAAGCTGACCTGGAGCCCCCCGTGGCCCCACCTCGCTCAGAGACACCTTTCCTGAACCCACGTGGGAAACGCCTCATCTCCATGCCCAGCATGGGCCTCCCTGGTGGCTCCGTGATAAAAGAATCTGCCTGCCAATGCAGGAGCCGCAGGTTTGATCCCTGGGTCAGGAAGATCCCCTGGAGTGGGAAATGGCAACTCACACCAGTATTCTTTTCTGCTAAATCCCATGGACAGAGGAGCCTGGCAGATTACATACAGTCCATAGAGTCGCAAAAGAGTGAGGCACGACCGAGCGACTGAGCAACCGAGCACCCAGCACCATGTCTGGCAGTGACCACTCCTTATCGTTATACCAGACGTGTGGGTGTGCATGTGTTTGTATAAAGAATGCACACTCCACGAGGGCAGGGTCCTGTGAGTCTGTTCTGTCCACGGCTCTGTCGCAGGCCCAGAACAGGGCGTGACTCACAGGACGTAGCAACACACGCCTGTTGTCACGCAGTGAATGAATGAGCAGGGCAGCCCTAAGGCTGAACTCCAATCTCCCGCATAGGAGAAGCTGAGTACTTGTTCACTGAGGATGCAGCAGAGCCAGAACCAGACCCAAGGCTGTGCTCGCAGCTGCGTCTCTACGTGAGCCTCTTACTAACGCAACTGGAAGGATCAGTTCAGTTCAGTTCAGTCGCTCAGTCATGTCCAAATCTTTGAGACCCCATGGACCATAGCATGCCAGGCCTCCCTGTCCATCACCAACTCCCAGAGTCTACTCAAACTCATCTCCATTGAGTCGGTGATGCCATCCAACCATCTCATCCTCTGTCACCCCCTTCTCCTGCCCTCAATCTTTCCCAGCACCAGGGTCTTTTCAAATGAGTCAGCTCTTCACATCAGGTGGCCAAGTACTGGAGTTTCAGCTTCAACATCAGTCCTTCCAATGGAAGGAAGGAGCCCCCTTAAAAGTGGGGAGATGTTGCTTTGGGTTCTTTCCCCTTAGATTCTCGATAGAGGGGCACCTTTCTGTATCCCGACGTTGGGTGTTTTCCTGCCTGTGTGTGGACAGGAGTAAAGAGCATAGAACAGGGACCACATTGGGGTTTCGGCTCCAGCCCTGACCGTAAACTTGCTCAAAGTCCTCATTTGAGGTCCCAGGGCCTCAGCTCCAAAATGAGGGGCTTCACACATGTGAGCGTGCACCCTGATCGGCTGGGAGCTTGTTGAAACGCAGGAGAATGAGCCCAGCCAGGGGAATCTGAGTCAGTCATTCTGCAGTGGGATCTGTGCGTGTGACAAGGTCCCCAGCAATGCTGAGACGGCCGGTACAGGGACCACGTCTGGAGAACCATAGGCCGGGACGACACCTGATGTCCTGCCTCTCAGAGTTGCTCCTCCCAGGGCAGAGGTGAAGAACCAGGAGCGAGTCTGACAGCCCACGTCCCAGTTCTAGCTCTGATAATTCCTGGCAGTGTGACCTTGGGCCAAGTTTTTCAGCTCTGTCCTCCACATCTGAAAACACGGGATGAGAGGATATATCTATGGCATTTG
This sequence comes from Ovis aries, assembly GCF_016772045.2. Lineage (NCBI taxonomy): Eukaryota > Metazoa > Chordata > Mammalia > Artiodactyla > Bovidae > Ovis > Ovis aries. The sequence continues at coordinate 41,627,251 of NC_056075.1, read as the reverse complement.
GGGAAGATTAAATATAAAGCCCTCAACATATAGTAAGAACTCAGGATCAGTGATCTGTTATCAACAGCATCACTATCTCCCTGAACTGCTATGATGTCAAGTTGTAGGGACCCACGAAGAGGGAGCTTTTGAACATATAGTGAGACGAGACCCACCAACAATCTGCCTGCTACGTCTAGACTCCTAAAAGAAAGGGCACTTCAAAGCTCCACCAGTAACCAAATGCTTGTTTTTGTTCTTTGAATTTTAGCTGCTTCCTTAGTTCTCAGCAAGCTGTATAATACACATTCTGGGCTGGTTTCAGGCCATATATACATTTCACTTGGCTTGGTAAAGGAGTCATTTATCAAACAGAATCCATCTGATTTCCTGGATCTGAGATTAGACTGCCTCAGGCTTCCTTTCCTCCTCCACACCCCCCCCCCACCCCACCCCTCACCATAATCCTTGTAAAAATAGAATTTCCCTGTTCCCAGGAGACCAAAAAGGAGAGAATGCTTCACACATCTTTTTTTTTTTTTGTAAATGACAAATGCTTCTAGGTTCTTCAAATCAGGAAATCAGCTCAAAACCCAAGATGTTCTAGACAACACAGGAAAACAATGGCCCTGGAGACTTTATTGGCTTTTTCAGGCAAAACACTATAAAACCCTGTGGGAAATGCAGCCAAAACACTAAAGCAAAAGTAACAAAAATAGAAAAACCAACAAATGAGGGTTGCAATGGGTGGGTGTCAAATTAGATGAAAAAGCATTTACTTACCAGGCTTGCCTGTTTGTTTTGCAAGCAAAGGGCAAGAAGCAACAGAAAATGGAAGCAAAACAGATAATCAGGGCAGTTGTTAGGAAAGCAGGGAGGAAAAAAAAAAAAATCAATTGCAACAACCCAGAATGCAGAAAGCACAGAAATCCCTTTTCGTCCTAAATTCTGAACAGTCGATATTTGAACTTAATGAAATAGTCTCTTTAGTATCATATGATGAGAATGAACAGTGATGGCAGGACAGATGTTACACTGACATAGAGCATTTATAAAGGTTAAATGGAAGCCAGAGAGCCAGGCGGAAACCAGGAAAGGCTAGTGGAGGTGGAGTGGAAGCTGGTTTTAACCTCAGAATGCTGGTACATTTATTCTGGGCCCTGAACTGCCCAGCTCTCTGAGTTTGCCCTTCCATGGGGAAGGCTGGGTGGGTGAGTGGGAACGAGAAGAGAGAGACAGGATCCAGATAGGAAACATGGCTGGGTTTCCTGCTCAGAAAGAAGGCAGGTCCCGCCCACGGCTACAGTGAGTCCCAGCCGCGCTGCAGCCCGTGTCCTCAGCAAGGGGAGGACAGGGGCCCCAGTCGGCGACCCGCTGTAATGACTAGGGATGACACGCACAGACGGGCCACCGTGCTCCGATGAGACCCGCTCTGGAAACATGGATGATGAAGAGGGCAGTGAGTGGCAATGGGGATACATAAAGGGGCGCCTTAAAGAGTGACAAAGCTGCTTCCAGTGGGGATGTTGGGGGCTGGCAGGGCCACCGGAGAGTGCTCAAGCACCCCCAAATAGGAAATCGCTCAAAGCAGGTGAACTTAGAGCTCTGGAAGAGGTGGACCCTCAGGTCAAACACGACAGGTCTCTTGGGAGGGGAGATTGGGTGTGTGTGGCCTTAATCCCTGGAGTCAGGGTTCCACACGCTCCTCAGATGGTCTAGAACTGAAAACACTGTTCTAACGACTGTCACCTGCAGACACACAGCAAAAGCATCAGAGGGGAATAAGCTTTCTGTCCCCACTTACGGTGACCACGTAAGGACAGGCCACTTACGTCAACTAGAGATTCTGAGTCTTATCAGTTTTCAAGAGGGAAATGTCGGCTTCTATCAAACTGCCAGTCGAGCAAGTAAGTTAGGTTGCTGTGGACAGCCTGCTGTCAGAGCAAAGGCTCACGTTCTCTCCAACACTGGCCTAACCGTCATCGTCAAGAATAAAAATAAAAATGTACGACTCCAAGGTGTGGAAGGATGTTTCTAGATGAGCCAGGTAAATCTGAGTGATGCTTTCACGTCCCGACTCCAGGAGGTGGAAAGGTCTCATTCAGCTCACTAAACAGTGTATATTGCAAGATATAAATGCTTCCTTCTGAACACTTTTAGCAGCACTTTCAGTTCCAAGAATTTTTTTTTTTAATCTCATCCATATGTATCCATAAATTTTTATGCCCATTTAACAAAGAGGTTTCATTTAATAGAAAGCATACACCATGAGGCTGATCCTTAAAAAAGATCCCAGTGGGCTTTCCCCTGAGCTCTAGAAATGGCCTTTATTATAATAAACCAAAATGAAAGCTTTTTTGAAAGGAAAGCACTCAATAGGCAGCTTCTTCAGTGTTCCCAAGGTTCCTGTCATGCTTATCTTGGGACAAAAGCTAGAGGTATGGTATGGCTCATATGATATGAGAAGTCATCAGCTGAAACAAGCATCAAGTTGGGACATAGAAACTGTGGTCTGCAGTGAGCACATGTCCTTAGGAGTGAAAAAAAAAAAAATTTAAATCCAGTATCATGGGCCTAAGCAAATGAACAAATAAGCAAAAATTCCACACCTGACCCCCAGAGTCTTAACAGCATTTCTGAATAGTGATCATCAGTGAAAAATCTTGGGCTTGGCACTTCTGCAAGGTCTTTTCTCGACTAGTCTTTAAAAGCAGAAGAGCCAGTTACTAAAGTCTGGCTGTGGGGAGTTACTAAGAGGTCTGGTTACTTGAGGCCTTCTTTCATTGCAGGCCAAAGTAATCTGTCACTACTGGCTGCCAGGGATGCTGTGTTAAGACAGTTTCTGAGGCAGTATCCAACCTCAGGAAGAAAGAGCAGTGATCAGTTAATAGGGGCAGGCAGCTGGGCTGTCACATGTTCTAATATTCCTTGTCCTGGACCCTATGTAAAGGCCAGTGGGTTTTTTTTTTTTTTACTTGCATCTAATCTACATCAGGGTTTAGCGATTTGATGTTAGAGATCTAATTCTCTCTCATGAGCAAAAAAGCCTCCAAACATCTTAGGAACTAATCCCAATTTTTGATTAGGGTTGGGCCCCCATGAGGTGGACTATCCTGGCTGGGTCAAGTGGTGACCATCGAGGTGATGGCCATGGGTCCCCACTGCATACTAAGGGACATGCGGGCGGGCGTTTCCAGGAGGTCCCCAGACTCACCGCCTGCAGCAGAGCCTCGTTCTGGGAGGCTCTGGTCCCTCCCTCGAGGGCTTCATGTGCTAAGAGGAACCTGAGAGGAACACACTCTGGGTCTCTAGCTTCAAAGCCCTCCCCACAGTTCAGAAACCTCAGGGCGGGCCTGAGCCCCTGCCAGTGAAGACACTCACCTATCATCTGGGCAATGGTCTTCTCATACTCGGCCACGATTTTCCTGTAAGAGAAGTGGAAACAGGTTGGTATTAGGCCCACACAATGGTTTTTACTTTCACGCGGGTGCCCATGTGCAGGACATCAACAGCTTGAGCACTGTCCAAGAGGACAAGTCCTTTGGGTCCCAGGTGGCTCAGAGGTCGTGGGTCCCCTCCAACCTCAGCCCTCTCCTTGTACACCCAGGTAGGTTCATGCTCCTAGTGCACGACTCTGAACACATCACTCCCTTGTATAATACAAAACATTCCATGTCTCTCCACTGCTCATTGAGAAAACAATAAGGCTAAAACTTCAGCCTGATAGGCAAAGCCTTCTGTAACCCAGGCCTGATCTTCTTTGTCAACCATCCTGTGCAATGATAGCAAATGATTTCTTATCTGCTCTGAGCTTTCTTATCTTTGTGGCCTTGAACATGGTTGTTCACTTCCCCTCTATCTCCACCTGTCAGAATCTGTTTCTCAAGGTCCAATTCAAATGCTCTCTCCTCCAAGAAGTCTTCCTTGATTTCTCTTTAGAACCCAAGAACATTTTCTTTTTTTAAATTTGGCTTTGGTCAAGTCACTTAACCTCTCTGAGGCTTCAAACGGGGCTGACCATCCCCTTAAGGGCTGTGGGGAGAAACAGATCGTGTGTCTCTAGACAAAAGCACAGAGCTTGGCACACAGTAGGTGCTTCCCATGTGGTAGACATCATACTTCTATGACTATATGTAGAAAATGAAAATAAACCACTCAGGTGAAATTTGGAAGACACCCTAAATGTTTATCCATTGAGACTGGTGAAATTAATTGTATTAGACCTTCATGAGGACTGTCAAACGATTGAACAATAAGATTGAGATGTATAAAAATCTAAGTTATCTTAAGTTAAAAAAGAATGTAGGGTCATGTACACTTCTATACTACACCAAAGAAAAAAGGTTATACTGATACCTTAACACATTTGGGATCAGAAATGCAAAAGTCGAGGAAGGATACCCCTGAAATGGTACACAGCGGTTACCTGGCTGTGGAATCAGAGGCTGAGCGGGAAGGAGATTTGTTTTTCATTGTAGGTATATTTTGTTGTTGTTCAGTCATCAAGTTGTGCCCGGCTCCCTGCGACCCTACAGGCTGCAATGCGCCAGGCTTCTTCAATCATGTCGACTGAGTCGGTGATGCCATCCAACCACCTCAGCCTCTGCTGCCCCTTCGCCTCCGGCCCACAATCTTTCCCAGCATCAAGGTTTTTCCCAATGAGTGCATTATTTAACTCATGCTCATGGTATTTTAATAATAGTAATATACTAAGAATCCTCATGGAATAAAGAGTAACTTCTGTAGAGGACACTGTTCATGGGGCCACACCAGTTCTAGCTGTTATCAAACCACAGGTAAGCATTCCCCAGGTCACCAGGAAGCCCAAGCATCACAACTGACCTCATTTCCATCACTTCCCGCCTGCTTTCTTCATATTTATCTTTCCACTCTGAGACCTCTCTCTCCTTGGTTATGATCTAGTATCAGGGCGAAGAAGAGGAAAGGTTAGTCCCAGATGAGTCCATTCTGATGTGAGCAATTCACAGACCAAGACAAGGAGACATGAACAAACATGGGATTAAAACCTGCTGCACCAAACAACTATTGTCCCGAGAGGATTTCCCCAAGCGTGACAGAAATAAGCCACATGCCAGACTTTCACGGTGCCCTTGGAGCGTAACAAAAACGTGTGTGCTTTTTGTTGTTGTTATAAATCAAACAAGGCCAACAAAGGCTTATTAAACAATAATGCCCAAGATCAAAACCCATGGTTTGCTACCTATCTCTGCCAGCAGTGGTCAGAGGAGGTCTGTGTCCAGAGATGCTGACTTTGTGGGCCATGGGGACGTATGTTTATTTACAAGCAGCAGAATGGGAGCTTTTTGCAGGCACCCAGAGCTGGCCCTGCCTTCTCGGAGGCACCCACACACCACAGTACCTCTGCCCTGGCGATCTGGAGCGCGGAGTCCAGGTCGGGCTGCTGGAACAGAAGGCCTGCGGGTTTCTCCACCTCGGCCGTCCCGATGCGGGAATACAAGGCTGTTTTGGAGATGGAGACATCCGGTGGGTGAGCAGCTTCTCTCTGTGGAACGGTTTTTAATTTTAAAAAGTGACCATCATGCTTCTGACAAAGAGAACTGCATTCATCCTCTCACGAATGGGTTGGTTGTATGGTTTTGAAACAAAGAACATCGGAAGTATGAGAAAAATGCTAAGACTAATGAATGGGGAAATGCCAGATACAATCTATGGCAGTCTTATCATTTTGCACCTGCATAGCTGACAAAGAGGCTGGTGGCGGAGGCCTCCCCAGCTCCCAGCCCCTGGAGTCAAGCACATCTATCGTCTGTTTATCACTGCTGTTTATCAGACACAGGCATTTAGCCACAGAGAGTATTTACCAAGGCCACCTTCCAGCAGGCACCACTTCCAAAATAAAAGCCTGATGGCGAACAATGCAGAATTCTACTCTACGTTTGCCTCGTTTTGAATAACCACAGATCTGATGGTTTTGTGAGACTGTCCACATTTCAGTTTAGGGGGCATTGGTTAGCTCTCTTTGAAAGTATAAAAGTCATACAAAGTTTTAAGACCTACTGTAGACGTCAAGCAATGTCACCTTCAGTGAATGAGTTTCTGGATGCCAAAAGGTAAGCATTACCTTGGAGTTCAATGGTATCAATGGGAAAATAGAAAACTGGATTACTGACAATATTCATGTGCGTGAATGTGTGCGAATAAGACCCTCAACAAGCACTGTGATTCCCCACCGCCCACAACTGACACTGGACAGTCACCAGGGAGGAGAGGTCTACACTGACTATTCTTCCTTTTGCACAAACGCTCAGCCGTTTCCAACACACTTGAAATGCAATGTTAGGAACATCACCAACCAGCGCAGCAGGGTTGTCAGGCTAGCTCTACTGCAAAGAAACGCCAAACCAATCACACTCTCAGTCCCATTCATTAACCTCCTGGCCCGTCGTGGTTGCCAAGGCAAACCTCCACCCTGGTTACTAGTGTCTGATTCGATGCAAAGCAATGGTGGTCCAATGGGAGGAGGGCAACTGCTTCTTCCTTGGGAAACGTGTACAAGAAACGGAGTCATGAACAGAACAGTGATGTAGAAGAAAGAAATGTGGGGATGGAACAGGGAGGACTTATCATGTAGGTGGAAGCAGAGATTAAAGAACCAATAGTAAGTGGGAAGGGAGTGACCTGAAGGTGCTTGAGCACAATCTCTCTCTTCAATCATGGGAACAGATACGCCTACCCTTCTGTGGCCTCAGAGACAAGGAACCTGAGACAGCTCGGAAAACGTAGGTAGAAGCTTAATGGATAGGACTGGAGGTCACAGGGTTAGGACTAGTTAGTTGTACACATGCACAATGAACTAAGTGGTTTATGCTCTCCTGAAAGCAAGGGTCTGCTATGTGGCTGTCACACCCCAGCCTGATCTTGAGTATCTGGGTTAATTCTCACGTGCAGTCAGAACAACTGCTGCTCAGAGGGGAGAACACAGTTTTGTCCAACCAGACATTAGGGATGCCCACCCATCAAATGGAATGCCAGGATCCTTCAGCCTCAGGTCCTAAAGGTACTCTGTGGCCGGACATTTGAGCAGAACAGCTAACAGCCAGAGCTAACAGCTCTCGGGAGCAGGCAGACTGACCTCTTAGAAGAAAGAGGGCCACCAACCAGATTGGAGGGCAGAACCTCTCCTGTCTAGGGGTTAATCTGGAATGTCTGCAACATTGTCAACATTCTGCTTGTCAAAAGGGAAACTTCTCAGGAAGTAAATGGAAAATTATAATGGCATCAAGACTCAGTACTTACATTTATCATGAGAGTTCAAAAACATAAAATTCTGAAGAGGATTTAAAAAAAAAATTGTTCCTATCAGTTAAATAAAATAATGTGTTCTTTGAAAAAAAATCAGAATAAAATTTCAAAATGGAAAGAACATCCCGGTACCTCTGATGATGAAAAAAATGAGAATCTAAATAAGATTTGGCCAGATCATTTCCTAGAATGAGATTTAATTCTGACTCCAAATAAACCAGCTCTTTGAAGTAGAAGAGAAAAATGAATGAAAACTAATTTTACTGTACTGGGCAGAAATGAAATAAGATCAATGCAGGAATTAATTATTTTTAAGCCGCCTCACGTCCTTTGTGAAACAAGGACGAGGATGAAAAACAAACAAAAGGATGAGCTTTCTAAGTAAATGCAAATAGTTACTACCGAAACAGTGATTCACCATCTCTGGTCATCCTGGCCACCTGTGTTTTCAATATAGAAATGATGACTTTCAGAGTCCACCTGAATTATCACCCAAGTAGCTGCATGTCAATGAAATTCAAGATACACATCCTGGTTTTCTCTTACAACCAAGGATTGTTTTAAACTGAAATTAATAGCTCTGTCTCTTCCTGATATTTTAAGATCAGACTTAGGTTAAGCTGTATTTCTTTCACATACTCTCCCACTTGCTACTTTAGAGGAGCTAGGAAGCCCCTAGAATAGCAAATTAAAATGTGAAATGGCCGTGACTCAGATCACATGGGACTGTGGAACTGACGTCCATGCCTTCAATCCTCTCCTTCGAACTTTGATCCCTATGGGGACCCCTGGGGCACGGTCACCCCAGTGAGACCTACAGACATGCCTGGGGTCCTTCTAGCCTTGCAGCCAGGGGCTGTGGGCCCTGCCCCTTATCCGGGCTCACAGTCCCCCTCCTGGGCAATCCCCTGTTGCCAGGTTTACGGGAAGCTGCCACATCCGGGACCAAGGCACCGGGAGGCACAGCAGTGAGAGCACGGAGTGGGGCCCAGGAGACGAGATCGGGCCACGGGCCAAGGTCATGGAGCATGGACACAGGCTGGATGCTTGGGGGTGTCTGGGCCACACGGTGCCAGGTCAGGCAGAGAGCAGCCTCACCCTGCTGCTGTGCTACCCAAGTCTGACAACGGGCGGTCTCGAGCTCAGGATGACAAACAAGAGGAAGGGAGTTGATACGTGCCCTTAATCCACTCTCACAGAAGGCACCGCCAGCACCAACTGGCCACTCCATCCCAGTGGGTCAAGATATGGCCTCAGAAAAGAGGGTGGAACAGATTGAGAGAGTAGCTGACATATATTCACTACCATGTATAAAACAGATAGCGAGTGGGAAGCTGTAGAGCACGGCTCAGTGCTCTGACCTAGAGGGGGAGGACGGGGGGCAAGGGGGGAAGGGAGCTCAAGAGGGAGGGAACAGACGAATACTTATGGCTGATTCATGGTGTCGTAGAGCAGACAGCAACACAGCGCTGTAAAGCAGTCATCCTCCAATTAAAACATGGATTAAAAAAGCGTGCATTTAAAATAAATTTAAAAATAAAAATAAATAAAAAATTTAAAAAAATAAAAATAAAAAATATAACATATTCTCCCTTAAAAAAATTATCAAATTTCTGGAGGGAGTGGGGGAAGGCATGGCCTTAACCCTCAACATTAGGCTGCAGGAGATAACCACAAATTCTTGCAACAGGGCAGTAAGCTGAAACCCATGTGCGAGCCCTTTGCTACTGCTCTTCAGATGGTCGCTGTGGGTTTGAGGCATCATGTGTGGGGGCCTGGACACAGCAGGAGAAAGGGACCCTAGGATATCAGGCTGCTCAGCAACCACATAACTGTCCCAGACCTGACTCCTCCTTCTCCTGCTGCAACAGCCAGGTCTCTGCTTTCATCGGCTAGGACACCTACAGGAACCATATACTAGCAGTAATGCCCTTTCCTGCCCAGAGGAGCCTCTTTCTAGGACTTCCTCCGGCCCCAAAGCTTGCCGTTTGTATGATGCCTGTTCCTAAGTTACCCAGATACAGCCTTCTTTCCTTATATAGGGTCTCCCTCTTCCCAAAAGGCCAACAGATTTAGGGACCACAACCAGCGTCTGTTACACATACAAAGGCAATCCATCCCTGAGTCCTGCAGCCCTTGGAAAGCCATGCGGATGGGACTCCAAGGTTCTGTCCATCCTGGTTCAGTGGTAAATTCAGGGCTGCGGCACCGCAGAGCCAGGGACCAGTCAGATCTACCCCCAGGGGGACACCACACTGCCAGAAGCGTGTGGAAGAAAAACAAGCTGGAGTCTTACATCCCAGCCCCTGCATTTCCCTCATTTCTAACCTTTTCTGACTAATGAGGAGGAGGAAACCCCACTGCAGTCCCTGGGAGGCTGGCTTTGCTGACCCTCAAGTCTAAAGGGAAACGCGAGTGAAGCTGCTCCAAGGAGCGACCAGAAATCACCCCTGTCATATTTCACAATGCTTTTCATCCCCTCGGTGTGAGTTTGTTTGTTTTTTTTTTTTCAATCTGAGAGATTTCATTTTGTGTGAGCCACAGTTTAAGATCACACTGCCAAAAAGATGGGGGCTGTTCTCTTGCAGCTGAAATATACGGGCAGCAAAAAGAGCCAATTGGATATACAGCTGCTGTTTTCTCTTCCTATATATCAACAGTTTCCAGTGCACTAAGGGACTATCAAGCCTCTCACGAACAAGAAACCCAGAGGGACCTAATTGGGTTCAGGCAAATGGATCACCCTAGGGCTAATTAACTATAGGAAAGAGCATCTATTTTCCATGGGCCAAGGTCCCTAGATAATAGACTTCTTACAAAAGCGGTACAAGTTCCTACAGTGGAGGAAAATACTCCTCAGACTCCAAGACCCTATGGAATCTTTTAACACGCCCTTCTGGAATATGCAAGGAGGGAGCGGGTGCTGTCTCTCCAAACTACACTCAGGAGATTTCACGTGACAGTATTTTCTAAATCAGAACCAGGACACATGGTCTGAGAACAGGCTGTAACTGCTGGCCATCTCTGAGAAAGCAGGCAAGGGTACCACACAGTTCCAAACACTTCATATTCAATAAGAACTACTTAGAACATGATTCTGCCACACACTTCTGGACAAGAATAAACTGTATTCATAGTGACCAAACTTTAAGCAATTCATTCTGTGTTTAGGCCACTAACCAAGAATATCAAGAAATAAACCTAAGGGGGGAAAATTCCTTACTGCGTAATGTATTCTAAAAATCTCATTTCATGGAAATTTAACACAGATTTAAGGGTTGGCCACAAGAACAAGGACACCAACAATTAGACTTTACATTCGTGTCTCGACTCTGGGTCCAAATGCTCCTGGTATGGACATCCATGGGGAGACATCTCAAGAGATGTATCTGGAAGGGGGGTCCCTGTTTGGCTCCAGGGGGACCGCATGCAGGGGGCCCTCACTCAAGGCAGGAGCAGCGTGAATTCCTGATCCTGTGTCAAGGATGAGAGATGGTCCTGCTGCTACGCGAGCTGTCACTTGAGATGAACGGGCAACAGGCTCCCATCTGGAGATGTAAGCACTAGCTCTCAGAAAGCCAGTGAATCACCATCAGGCTTTGGGCTGGCTCCCAGGCTCCATTTTCCCCCTGTGTAAAACAGGACCTGGGCCTGCTGTATGAGGAGAGATACTGGGAGCGTCTCACTGGGAAACAGAGGCACCAGTGAAGGTCAGCGCCCATTCACTGATTGCAGGCCTACTGTGCGCCACGCATGGTGCCACTCTCTGCACATCACCTACTGTCCTCACAGCAAACTTGCTATTAGCCTCTTGACACAGATGGAGAACCTGAGGCTCACCCACTGGTTCAAGGCCACAGAGTGCACTGGGGCCCAGTTCTTGTCTAACAGCCCAGGTTTTTACTGGGCTGCCACCTGGGGGTTGGGTGTGGGGGAGGGAATGAGGAGGCTTCTCAAACTCCAAGGGCACCCATCAGCCCTGGGAGTGGGCTAAACCTCCGTGGACCACATGCTGTATCGCACGGCAACAGTAACTCATCCCAACTGTTGAGCAAAATGACTCCAAACTTGGAAGCCAGCAAAACAATCTCTACGGGGACTGTCAACATCATATTCTCCTCTAGAGAAAGGCTGGCAAACTATAATGAGAAAGCAAAAGTGTGAGTCGCTCAGTCGTGTAGGACTCTTTCGACCCCATGGACTGTAGCCCACCAAGCTTCTCTGTCCATGGGGATTCTCCAGGCAAGGAGAGTGGAGTAGGTTGCCATTCCCTTCTCCAGGGGATCTTTCAATCCAGACATCAAACCTGGGTCTCCTGCACTGCAGGCAGATTCTTTACCGTCTGAGCCAAACTATAGGGTGTGGGCCTCATGGCCTAATGCCATTTCCTGTAAAAGGTTTTTACCAGGCCCCGCCATAGCCATTCATCCAGTGCTGTCCACTGCTGCTTTGGCAGAGCTCCAGAGTTGAGTAGCTGTCCAGAGATCAGATAGATAACCGCAAAGCCTCAAACATTACGCTCTCTACTTGCAGGAAAGGATAGCTTTTTTGTAATCCTCTTGACCCTGGCCTAAGGGTCATCTGACATGTCAAGAAGGTCTCGTTTTCAGCTATTTACTATTTCACCTATTTATTAGGGTCTAGTCTCAGTATAATCATTAGTATTATTCTATAATAACTGTAGAAAACAGAAAAGCTACAAATTACTTTTCATCAACAGAGAAGCAAATGATTTCTGTAGGAAGAAAAAAGAACTTCAAAGGTTAGGATTTATCTGTCCTGTTTAACTATGAATAGAATTAACCAGTTTTATATCTAACTTTGCAATCTGATTCCAGTTTCCTCCCTCCTCTGACTGTACGTGAGCTTCTCATATTTTCCTCCATTCAACCAGCTTTTCCACCCACCCTGCTTGGTTCCTCCCTGAGTGGACCAGATCTTAAGACATGCACTCGGCGTGTACTTATGCATGAGCTATGCCTTTAGCTTTTTGGAGGTATCCTTTGTCGAACGCCTGCCTGGCCGCGGTTAGCAAAGAAGCTTCTGGACCACACAACATTCTCCAGAGGCAGCACACAGCAGCAGCAAACCGGTACCTTGGTGTCCTGGCGGCTACGGGCAGCCAGGGCGATCTGCCTGGCCAGCTTCAGGGCTTCTATCCGCATGATGGCAAACTCTAACTCCTCCTGCCGGAGGGGTGGGGAATGAGCAGACCGCAGGGAAAATGCAGCAAGACAGGACGCAAATGTTTGTCCACATCCAAGAAACGAATGGGCCACGTGAATGTGTCGTAACAGGTACTCAGGAAAACACACGCACTGGCTTTCTTTCACAATTAACACCTCAGCAGATCATGAAATAGGTGCTTAATTTCTGTTTTTTTGTTTTGTTTTGTTTTCTTAAATCACCCTTTGGAATGTCTGTCAGAAGTATTATGCCATCAAATATGAAATGATTTTTAAAACGGGATCAGAACTTTTAGTGCGCCGTTTCCTTCGATTCTCTTTTGTTCATTTCATGTAAGGTTGGCCAACAATTTCCATGAGTGGATCTGCATCTCTCAAAGGACTATAAGCCATCTCTCTAGGTTTGCTCTGCACGCCCCAGTCTAGGGGAATATCAAATTAAGTGGTCAAATTTAAAGCGCAGGGTAGAGAGAATGGTTTTGGTTCCAGATGCGAGACCTGAGTCCAGATGTTATCTCAATGGGGGTCTGAGATAATCTCATATATATAAACAGCCTGGCTCGCTGGTGAGCTAATACCCTTGGTTCCATCAATAAATCACAGAAAGCTGCTTTTGGGGCTATCAAGATGTCTGAAAAATGACTGTTAGGATCCAATTTCCAAATTGAAATACAAACGGTTTGTTCCATATGGAACGACACGATTTATATCACTCTGGCGTCCCGGGTAGAGAACGCCACATACATCAGTCTTGGAGGGGAAGCGATTCCATCTGGAATATTCACAGCAATGCTCCATGAACTCCTGCCTCGCGGCTTTTGGAGTTCGGAGATTCATTCTCTACTGAGGTTTTTGACAAACTCCCCCAAAGTCACACATGGGCTACAAACCTGAAGTTTTTGAGCAAAGACTGGGGGGTTCTTTTCTGCTAAGTCGGGCTCCAGATAGTCAAGCGCACCACAGAGAGAGGCTGGATGAGCTAGCCTGCTGAGGAGGGCGTCAGCAGAGGCAAAGGAGCCCTCGGGAGCTGTCTGAAGGCCGGCAGAGGAGGACACAGAGGAAAAACAGAGGAGACAGAGTGACAGCTTCTGAGCAAGGACCACCCATCTATTGGCTGAACATTTCTGCCTTAAGGCCAAAGAGAGTATAGGTGCCAATACCTCCCTCTTTACCTGGACGGATGTCCACATGCTGACGACGGGCATCTCAAGACTGGCAGGCCCAACCCCCTCCCCCAAAGCACCGTCTTAGGGTCCTTCCCCACCCCCACACCACCCCCATTCCATAAGCAGTTGCTGGGAGGACAGCTGTCCTTAGTTACTTGAAAACCTCAGCAGGTGGGAGACAAGCTAGCTGACGGGGATTCCAAACGTAACATAACGCATCAGGAAAATACCTTCCAGCGTAAATATCCAAAGTCAGGTTTTGGTAAAAGGTTATTTTCTAAATAATGGAAAGATGCTTTCAAAAGAAAAAGATCAGAAAAGACTTCAAAACCAGAAGCCAACTTGGCAGAAACTTGAATTAAGCACGAGTGCCTCATGATGTCTGTTTGAAAGATGCTCTGAGTCCTGTCTGGACCATGTTTTTGCTCATAATTATCTTTCCAGTGTCCAACAGACAGACACACAGTAGGTGCTAAATTAAGTACTTGATGCACGAGTTAAATGAACGTCTACTTGTCCGGAACAACAAGGTAACATGCCAAGTCAATGGCCTCAAATCCTCTTAGGGACTGCGAGCAGGGAGGTAAAATAAGCAAGAGAAATTTCATCTAGAAGGATGATTCACTTTAGATGTGTGAAGGCTGGGGGCGGGGCCTTGAGCTCAGGTCTGTTTGCTCTGCGAAAGCCCCACAGGGCTGGGGAAGGAAGAGGTGTTAAGTCCTGGCCTACACGCAGAAGGCACTTCCCATCACCAAGGCCCAGGAGAACCAACTGTCTCTCAAAAGGAGAGCGTTTACCTGCTCCACCATTCTCTGCCCTCTGCCAGAGAAGACAGAGAGTAGGATATAGACGGATGACAGCTCCAAAGCCACAGTCCAGCTGGAAGGGGCTGGAGGTGGAAAGTTAATAACCCTGACAGCAAATAACGCACTTAGGTGAGAACTGCAAAACCACCTTGGTGAGGACGGAGAGCCTTCCTCTGATCATTACTGGGTGGGGTGACCTAGGCTAGCTTCCAGCCCCATGCCCGGTACCAGGCAAGTGGTGCTTTAAAGACCTGGGCCGAGCAGTGATGGGAGCCCACTGGTCCTGGGTTCATCCACAGTTCATCTCAGGTCCCTCCGACCCCACTTACAATTTCCATCACTTCCGACGCGGTGCCCAAGGCCATGGCCTCCAGCTCTTTCTGGGAGGACTTCTCTGGCACCTGCAAGTGTGGCTCCTGGTTGGGGGCCAGCCCTCGTGCAACGGGATGTTGGATCTTTGCCCCGGTATTCACAAGGGCTTCAGTCTCCTCGAAACTTGAGCTGAGGAAGCAAAGGGCATCTTTAGAGTCTGCACTGGAAACCCCACCAAAATCAGCCAGGATGCCTCGACTAATATGCCAAGGGATGCTGGACTTTCAGGGTTATATTACCCCCAGGAAAACGGACAGGTCTTAGACAGTCAAGGGGCCTGCTGGCTGAGTGGAGGGTGGTCCAGTCCCACCCTAAGGCCTGCTGACACGGTAGAACCAGAAGTCCAGATGCCATCTAGCTAAGGACACAAAGTGTGAAAGTATTAACTGCTCAGTAGTGTCTGACTCTTTAACCCCAGAGACTGTAGCCCACCAGGTTCCTCTGTCCATGAGTTTCTCCAGGTAAGAATACTAGAGTAGGTTGCCATGCCCTCCTCCAGGGGATCTTCCCAACCCAGGGACTGAACCCAGGTCTGCTGCATTACTGGCGGATTCTTTACTGTCTGAGTCACCAGGGAAGCCCAAGGACACAAGCTCTGGAGTTAAGCAGACCACTAGGCCCCTGGCTGTGCACCTCAGGAGAGATTAGGGGCTGTAACTTAGTGAAGATCGAGGGAGATACTGCCTGCATGGGACGCACGCTGACACCGTGCCGGTCACAAGGTACCATGACTGCTGTTGTAATAAGGTCATCATTTCATTCTCCCCGCCCCGGGCAGATTTTGGAGTAAGTGTAGAAAGTCAAAGCAAGTGCTTTCACTCCTACTCAGTGACCAGGCCAGCAGGGGAGGGCAGGAAGGTCCCAGTCTCAGCATGAAACCCCACCCGCACCCGACCCAGCACCACACAGCTCAGAACCGGACCCTGACAAAGGCTTACATTCCCATCTTATTAACAATCAGCACTTATCAGGCACTTCATTTGTGCCAGGCCTCATGACCGGTGCTCTCCTTACAGCATCTCCGTTCATTCCCCCTGATGACTTTTTGGACAGGGACCCCTAGCCCCGTCCCCACTGGGGGATGCCTGTAAGACTCAGCGCCTCAATTCATCTTCATAAAATCCCTACAAGGTCGATTGTATTCCTTACTCTCAGTTTACACATGAGGGCAGAGCAGCCCAGGAGGGTTCAAGTGACCAGTGAGGACCAGGAGTGGGACTGCAGCTCGGAATGCTCCAGCACGCTACCTCCCCATGGCACGAATCACGGAATCAAGCGGCGTGTGTGCTGGGAGGTGATGAGAGGGGTGCACACGTTCAGTTGGTTAAAGGACCCCAGCTCAGTCCAAAGGGCAGCCAGGGACAAACCCACTGCATCTGCGTCAGAGTGGACGCTGAGATGGAGACGTGGGCTTCATGTGTACAAATGAATCGAGGTCAGGAGAGAAGTGTAGGGGCTCAGAGGCCAGGGACCTGCCTTCCAGGGCATAGCTCTCTCATCACGGCAGTCATACCCTGAACACGGCGTTGGAGACTCGGACATCCGGACGGGGGGAGACTTGACCGGGCTCTCCTGAGACGTGTCGAACATAAGGTACAAGGCCTGCTTCTTCGGGGCATCGTTGTCCTGCTGCAGGGATCAAAGTCACATGTCAGCTCAGCCACCATGGTTTGAATGCGCTACCGAGACGAAAACCAGAGCACACTTCGATGGGGACAGCTAACTGGCCAGGAAGGAGCCTTCCTTTCTCTCCAGCCTCCCCAAAGAGAGGAGAAAGTGGTACTGGCTAGGAGAGAGGAGGCGAGGATGGCAGGAAGGGGAAGGTGGAAAGAGAAAGTGTGACTCCACCCAGAGGGGAACGTTTCCGAGAAGGATTGACTGCGATGGAGTTGGTGTGAGACACGCTCACTGCTGCTCGGCCACTGACTTTAGTGGCCATCCCCTCTGGGTGCACAAGCACGCTGGCCACCCAGGATAAACAGAGGGGTTGGAGAGAGCCCGCCCAGGTGCTGCCCACAGTTGAATGGGGGGACACGGGCGTGACGGACTAGTGTGATCAGCATCACCATCGAGGTTCACTGACTTACAGCAACTGTGGTTTAGAAGCAGCGACCTCACATCTACGAACGATGCAGAGAAAGAAATGGAAGAGCAACAAGTCTGGGATCCTGGGTGTCGCACAAGCGCCACCCCCCACCCCTGGGCATCGCCACGCCCCTGTGGGTGTTGCCCGAAGACAGCACGACGCAAGAGGTCGCGTTCAGGACCAAACACCTGGGGGCAACACATATGAAGCCAGGGAAGACAGCCGCCCATCATAGTGACTCAAAACGAGAAAGGAATGGGGGACAGACTTACTGCTCAAAGGGATCATCTTCAATTACAGAAAGCAGTTAGTCTGAAGAAACCGGACCATGGTATAGCTTAAAAACAACCACTAGCCTTCTGCCTTCTCAAAAGAAACCTCGGACCAGCGCTTTCTCAGCCAGAGGAAGTAGTTCTGCAGGAAGTCTAACAGCATCCCATCGTCTCCTCCCTGAAAATGGCATCTGAAGTGGACTGAGGCAAACCTCAACCCCGTCCCCGACTCCAGCCCCGGGTCACTAAACTGACCCCAAAACAGGGTGGAAAGCAAGTCCCCTGCTGGCTGGAGGCAGAAGAACTCACAGGTAAGGAGGAACCGATTTTCTCCATATATTCGATTTCATAGGAGTTTCTGTAATCCAACTCTGCAAAAGAAACAAAAGGAGAGGTGAGCACCGGAGAGGGAGAAATGAAAACCAAAGATTTGTTTGGCTGGGCAAGGTGGGGCCTGGAACAAGGCTTTAGGCTTTCTGAGAATGTCCACTGACTGAGATTTCCAATACAGTCAAAAGGGGAGGCTCGCCTTAGCTATTTTCAGACAAGTGGTAAACCCCTTACCATAAAGGGGCTTCGGCCACTTGGGAGTCTGAGAGTCCACGGGAATTATATGTCAAGACCAAGCACGGATTTGACTGGGAAAAGATCTGAGCATCCTGCACTGAGTTTTCAGATCAGAGTGTGCGTACCCTCTGGGTGTTGCTTTCTCTGAAAGTCTCAAGTGCAGTTCAGGGAATCTTCCCAAGCCCTGGTGACATTTTGGAACTGGACCCGAGCTGCCCATTTGGTTGATGGAAGCAAGGGGGAAGAGCAGGGCTGTTATAAGAGAAGCTCTGCAAGTCGCTTAGAACATTCCCCCCAATTCTGCCAGTACCAAGGGGCTGGTCTGAATCAAATGTTCAGACACAAAGACTATTAAAGTCCAATTTGGTGGAGTAATGGCCTATTTCAAGTTGACAGGAGACTTTAGGCTACAAGGAAAACTCCAGATACTCTCACTGGAGACTAGAAATCCCATTGCCTGCCTCCTAGGCAGTTACAGGTGGAGACCCAGCTCTGCCACTCCATCCACGTCCCTGTCTGGCGAATGGACTCTGAGCACCTACTAAGTGCCTGACAGTGCAGGGCACGGTGGATACGGTAGTGAACAAGACAGAAGAGGACCCTATCATCGCAAAAACCCCAACCCACAGCTACCCGACGGCTCTTTTCCTCTTAAGAAAAGCAAGACGTGACATGACCCACTCAGAAAGCAAGAGTGTCAATGGCAATCCCTAAAGCCCAATGCCTTAATTTTTTTAAATAAACAGAAATAGCAGCAGTTCTTCTGGTTTAAAGTCCCTCATTCCTATATATTCATAAGCATATTCAACAGAAGGGATCGTTTTTAAATGATCCTTTAAATATGAACTTTAAAATGAGATATATCCAGGACTTCCTGGTGGTCCGGGAGTTAAGACTGCAGGAGGTATGGGTTCGATCCCTGGTCAGGGAACTAAGACCCTGCATGCCGTGAGGCAAGGCCAAAAAAATAATAAATGAAGGATTTCCTCAAAGACTTTCTCAAAACTTGCAAGTGTGTGTGGTTTTGGCTGAATAAACTCCAGTACTTAACCCCGTGGATGACTTTTCAGGAATCTCTGGGATGAAGCAAATGCATCTTTCTGGCAGGCGTGACCTGCTCATGGGAATGGAGATGGTTTTGTGGATTAATGGCCAGAAAGACCTCACACATCCTGAAGGTGCTGACTTGTGCATCCCTGCGGAGGAACACGGACTAAGCCGAATCACATGCTGGGCAGGAGCTCAGTGTCTATAACCGTGCTGTGAACCTGTCCCCGGGGTCTGCCTCGACTGAAGACACAGAAGCGTTCATTTATTAAGACTTACTATCTTCCAAAGGCAGGGGATAGTGAAAGACAGAGTGATTTCTAGGGCCTCTTCTGGAGGATGCCAGCACTCATTTTTATTGTTCTGCTAAAGACTAAGTGGAGAAGATACTACAAAATCAGCTCTTTGCTCCTCCAAGGTATCACTGCTATTGCCAAGGCATGATTTTATCCTAATTGATTTAATAGAAAGCCTCCCACCACCACCCCCAACACACACACACAAACATACTCTACCATGGCACCGAATAACCTGGGGGCCACTGTGGAGATTTTCTGGGCCCTGGGACCCCAGCTTAGCTAGCTCTGGTTACCAGCTCGCCTCAGGGTCCCACCTGGAATCTGTGCTCGTTTTCCTGGCAGCAGATCTGGGTGAGTTTTAGGTTGCTGAGCTCATTTATCTGCCTTCTTTCCTACCTGCCAAGAGCATCTCAGATATATTTTTTTGTTTTCTGGCTGCACCACGTGGTATGTGAGAATCTAACTTTTCCGACCAGGGATCAAACTCACACCCCCCTGCAGTGGAAGCGTTGAGTTTTAACCACTGGACCACCATGGAAGTCCCAGGTTCTCAGATATTTTGAGAAAACATCTTACTGAACTTGCTTTTCAAAATCTCACTCACCTGCCTTAAATTCTAAGCCTCAGAGGGCAGGCTCGGAGAGGGGAGCCACATGCAATTTTAGCCCCTTTTTTACATCATGGCACACACAGCTGGCAGACCAGCAAAGAAAGGTAACAGCAATTATACCAAGCAGCTCAATGTCTTTACATCTAAGAGGCAGCTCACTAAAGCATGTGCTGCTTTGAGCTGAAGAGGCCTGACGTTATTGTTAATGGGTCCCGTCATTCTGAAGGCAATGCACAGTGAGAGGGCTGGACTGCTGTTTTCATGGGACTCTTTGCTGGAGCTTTGCTAGAGGACCAGAAGGAGCCTGAGCAGAAGCCGGAAGGATGCAGCTGAGTCCAGATTGTCATTCCCAGGATCAAGGAAGCCACCTCACCAACTTCTCTAGGCTTATTGACTCATTCATAAAATAGAGTTCAAAGTGCACACGTCTTACAGGATAAAATGAAATGATGTAAAGCCCCACATCTGGTCATGCAAAAGGTAACGGATTTCAACCAGGTCTAATTGCTCACTGCTAATATTTCTGAAACTTTTAACATATGTGATGAGAGGAGAAGAGGCTTTCAGAAAGGGACAAGGATGCTGCTCCGATTTCCCAGGATGGCCCTTCTATATGTCTGTATCTCAATGGCAATGGTGCCCACCACTGAAGCTCCAATATTTTGGCCACCTGATGTAAAGAACTGACTCATTGGGAAAGACCCTGGTGCTGGGAAAGATTGAAGATGGGAGAAGGTGACGACAGAGGATGAGATGGTTGGATGGCACCATGGACTTGATGGACATGAGTTTGAGCAAACTCTGGGAGTTGGTGATAGACTGGAAAGCCTGGCATGCTGCAGCCCATGGGGTCAAAAAGAGTCGGACACGACCAAGTGACTGAACTGAACTGAGGAATAGGTTAGGCTTCCTCCTGAGGACACCTTCCCCTCTAATGGATGCAGGAGGGAGAGGCTGATGCCCTAGCAATGGGCCATCCAGATCTGTGAATCTAAAGCCACCACTCCCTCAGGGTCTCGGACCAGAGACGGGGGGATCTTGGAGGCTCTGTCGCCCAGTGGTTCCTAAACTTTTCATCCCTGGTAATCACATAGACTAAGTTTCCTCTCAAGGCATCACGTTTCAAAAGACTGCCCTAGAAAATGGCATTTGCTAAGCAAGGGTTCAAAGGAAAATGTTTGATCATAAAGCTCCGGTTTTAAGCAATTGGAGACTACTGGTGTCACCACAGAGCTGATGTGCTTACAGACCCCAAACATGCAATTCTAACTAGCTGGGCATCCATCTAAACTAGGTCTATTCAGGTTTTTTTGGGGAATATTAAGATGATGTGAATCTCCTGTGGACCCAGGTAAGGAAGTTCAACATCCTCATTCTACACTTAATGAAAGGAAGCCTGAAAGACGGTCACATAAAGACTGTGGTGGGGAAGAAGAGGCCCTTCGAGTTGGGCAAACCTGGTCCTACGTGGATTAGCCCCTCAATCTTTAACAGCTCAGATCCTCCGCTCTTAGGTTCTTTCTGGGGAACATATCTGCTCCCCACCCTCCACCTGGTGTGGCCAGATGTGACCTCATGAATGTGACCTCAATTCAAGAACAGGGCTTCATCAGTTTCTATGTCCGGTTGCTGGAGGGAACACCCAAGAGATGGACACAGACCACAACTCCCGAAACGGCAGCTCTTCTTTATTCACATGTCCAGTGGATTTCCCATCACCCACCAGCTACAACTACGGGCAGGGCTTCCCAAATTTTCACAGTCGTTTTCTAAGAAGGCAGAGTTTACTAGAGTTTTGTTCCAAACTTACGGATTTACCTATTTGTAAATGTTTTTTTTGCAGAAAACAATTCTCGAATATGTCAGTGAGCTAGTGAGTGGTCTTCGTTCCAAGCTGAAGATGAAGAAATGGATGTCACCACTGAATGAGGTACCTGCTAGCTTAAAAGGTATTATTAGGCTCTCTCTGTTTTCTTGCGTGCTTAGTCACTCAGTCATGTCTGAATCTTTGCAACCCTTTGCACTGTAGCCTGCCAGGCTCCTCTGTCCATAGGTTGCCACTTCCTTCTCCGGTGGATCTTGCTGACCCAGGGATTTTCTGTTTTCTATGAAAATAATGCATGTATCTATTTGATTCCTGGTAATACAACCACATACATATACCACAAAACACATAGACTTTTTGATTCCTGTCTACAATGGCAAGCTCAGGTTGGCTTCTATACGTTTCTATGACATTTAACAGATCCTTTTCAAACCTCAAGAGATGTGAACCAGCAGGAGCTATCAAAATGGCCAGGTCCCCGCTGGTCCTCACCTACTCCTGCTGCTTCTGGGATGTCCACACACCTCCGCACATCTCCCTCACACAAGACGTGAGTGATGCAAAAATCAGACTATGTGGACACTACCCTGTATACCTGCCTAGCCTTCTATTTTCTCTCCCTACAAAGCTGTCTTTAGCTCCCACTGTGTTCATGGCGCTGTGAGAAAAGCTGCCTCAGATAGGGTTCTTGTTGTCAAGAAAGACACAATCTAGGGGAGAAGCAAGAGATGCACTCGGATCATTGTTACCGCATCAAGCAACCTCAAAGTAGGTTCAGAGCAGGCACTGAGGATAGGCAGTGAGGGGCCATGACCAGGGAAAGGCTGGGAGTGGGCAGGACAAGCCCGAGAGACAGGGAGGTGCCGGGTATCCTGCAGCAGCCACCGCAGAGGGGCTGGATGGGGGGTCCCATCCGGTGGGGTTCCTGGCCCAGGGGTGTGTGCAGAGAGGAAGAGGAAGTAGAGCTGAGGCCAGATCCCAGGCCCCCAGGGTCACGGTGGAGTAAGATGGTCACTGTTAAGCCTCCCAAGCCCCCGGCCGCAGGGCTAACCTGACAGCCAACCAAAGCCTCCATTATTCAGAAAATACAGTGCCCTGAAGTCCAAGTCTTTCAACATCAAAATACAGAAAGGCGTGTCATAAGATAAGCATCCACAGTCTCCCCCAGACTTGAAACGGCTCTCACTGTACCACTACTCAGAAACCTCTGGGCACAAAGCAAGCCACCCAGGCCCCGGATCAAGAAGAGCCTCCAGAGGAAGCTTTCCAAGTTAAAAAGGGCAGCAGTGGAGACAAGAACATAGAGCACAGACTTGAGGACACAGTGGGGAAAGGAGAGGGCGGGATGAATTGAGAGAGTGGCATGGACATATGTAAATTACCACGGATAAAACAGCCAGAGGGGATCTGCTGTATGACACAGGGAGCTCAAGTCAGATGCCCTGTGACAACCTAGAGGGGTGGGAGTCCCCTGGTGGCTCAGACGGTAAAGAATCTGCCTGCAATGTGGGAGACCTGAGTTCGATTTCTAGGTCGGGAAGATCCCCTGGAGGAAGGCATGGCAACCCACTCCAGTATTCTTGCCTGGAGAATTCCATGGACAGAGAAGCCTGGCGGGCTACACTCCATGGGGTTGAAGAGTCGGACATGACTGAGTGACTACACTTTCACTTTTCACTTTCAGAGGGGAGGTGGGAGGGAGGTTCAAGAGGGAGGGGACATATGTACACCTATGACGGATTCACGCTGACGTATGGCAGCTGCTGCTGCTGCCAAGTCGCTTCAGTCGTGTCCGACTCTGTGCAGCCCCATAGATGGCAGCCCACCAGGCTCCTCTGTCCCTGGGATTCTCAAGGCAAGAACACTGGAGTGGGTTGCCATTTCCTTCTCCAATATGTACGGCAGAGATCAACACAATATTGTAAAGCAATTTTCCTCCAATTAAAAATAAATTTTAAAAATTTTCTTGGTTACACCCTTGCTCCACCCAGGTCGGGGGCAGGAGGTGGCCTCATAGAGATCACGGTTCCTTATTAGCAGCGAAGAAGTGGGTAAGGTTTCCCTGTATGATTGTCCTCATACTGAATGCTATTTAGTTTTTAAGACTTGCTAGAAATTAAGATCTTAGAAAGGGGAAACTCAGACCCATCAACGACAGCCCAGAGTACTGGAATGACGGCCGAAGACTAGGCTCACAAGCCCCACATGAGGTGGGTGGAGGACAGGCCCCATGAGGACTGGGAATGCAGGGTGCCATCATATCCCTCCCTGGAAGGTTCTAGTTGCCAACTTAAGATATATGGATTTTTCAAGCCAAAGAACCAGGCAGACAGCTGCAAGTTGATGCATGTTAAGGGGAAAGAAGATATGAATGATGTAAGTGACACGCCTAGGGCCTGTGAGAAGGACTCAGGGTTCTCGCAGGCAAGCCGAGGGGGAGCCTCTGGTTTAGGGCTTGAGCAGAAGGTGCTGGTCACATGGTGGAAGGTCCCTAGGGGCCAATGAACTGTGGGGACCCCGAGAGGCCCCCGGGCCAGTTTACCCAGCTGAGCATTCGACACAAAATCCTCAAGGAACACAAGCCATACAGCTGAGAAGGTACAAAGCTCGGGGGAGCTCAGGGCCAGGTGTTAGTGGGCGCTCTGCTAGCTCTTAGCAGGTGCTTACGGGTCACGGCACAGCTGGGTTCAAGCCTCAGGCTGTGTTAACAGGCAGCCTAGCTCAGGGAGCCCCGGGAAGCAGCGATCCACAGCACAGTTACCTGGCTTAGCGGTTTCTTTCCTGGCCCTTTGCTCCCTAGGGGCAGTAGCCTCCAAGGCAGGGTGGGAGTCCAGCTGGCCACCACGTTGCTTACCCTCCGTGGGTGAATTGAATTTGGTCTCATTCACAAAGGTGGACAGGTCCGAGGGCTGGGGGTAGTCCTGTTTGTCAGCCTCCAGATCCACCGTCATGCACGTCCACTTCTGATTGGTGACCGCCAGCTTCTCCTCGTCAGTTGCGTGGACCACCGCTGAGATCACGGGTGGCGTTTCCGGCGTGGCCACGGGGGTGGGGTCCTACCAGGAGAAGGGAAGCCGTCTCTCCTCTAGCCCCGTATCTGTGCCCACCCACGGGATCTGGGTACCTCCACCAAGGACAGGACCCTGTCACATTCCTCTGCTCAAAACTGTTCCAAGGAAACAAATTCTTTCCTCTATGAATTTCCTTTTCTGATGGCTTGCTTCAGGGGGTGATGACCATGGGTTTAAAAAGGAATCAGGATTCTGTGTTTTGATTATTTGAGACATTCCTGCTCACTCACTTTGAGAAAAATAAAAATTTTTACAACTGGCACTTTTATTAGGACAACTATAGTGTTATGCCCACAAAGGGCTGGACATCAATACCACCGACATCACCCAACAATCGTCATGCCTGATGCCAGAGGTAGAGAAAGTGAGTTTCAGCCCTATCTCCACAGAGGTGTGCAGCTGAGCAGGGCAGGGTGGGAGCCCAAAAATGTTGCCACAGATGTGGCACCGGACCCAAGACCCCTCTGGTGGGGCTGGGCGCCTCTCTGTAGCCCTGCCCTGGCCAGGGTTGGCCTGGCTGGGGTCTCACTGGCTTGGATGAGGGCGACAGAGGAGATCTGCTTGTTTTATGACCTTGAATGGCCTGACACACTTTCCTGGTCTGTACAGGTGAGAGGAACTGGTAAGAGGGAGACAGGGAACTGTATGAAGAAAGAGCCCAGCCCCCATTTCTTTAGGGATGGGGTCCCTTTTCCACCCCAGTCCTGGTGCTGGTTACACAATCCAGGGCTCCTCACGCACGTCCAGTTCTTTTTCACTGAATATGCGTTTATCTCCACAGACTTCCTAAACTTGATATTTAAGGATGTTCTCAGCAGATTAACTGGCCAGAACGGACCAGCACGATTCCCAGAGAACTAACATTTTTCCTGGGCATCTGCCAATTCTGGGGACATTCTCTGACATTTCCCCAAGGGAAGTGATCAAAACCAAGTCTTGCAAACACTGAGGGGCCCTCCATGTAGACGACAAGGAGAAGGTGTTGGAAACATGGATGTGATGAGCAACTGACTAGTAGAGGATAAACACCCATCAGTCTTGACTCTTGCCCCCCCACCCCCGGGGGAGCAATAAAATGATAAATATCAAGGGAACAGTATACCTGAGAAGGTGGATCAGAGAGAGGAGACCGTTTTGGCGACTTTTTCACCCTAAATGTGTCACTGGAAACAAAATGAGAAATGTGAACACAACGGACAGAGGCATAGAACATTCCAGAGCCGACCGAGGCCCGCAGCGTGAGTGCCGAGTATCTGGCCCAGACCACCCTCCCGTCCACACCACTCCCACCCCGAGTGAAAGACGTCCACACTGACAATCCATTCTGATTTTTCAACAGACACTGTTGCCCTCGAGGGAAAGATTCATCAAGCCAGAAGTGTTTTGAAGAGCTGCCATTGTGGAGAGCCGACCCAGAAAGTGAAGCTAACTTTGCCCAGATGCTCTTACTTTAAAAAACCAGAATCTGGTGAGCGGATTAACACGTCTGCATTCATCCAGGAGGGTCTGAACCAACTAAGGTGGGAGAGGGGATGTGAGTTCACGACACCAATGAACAGGAACCAACTGACTGAAGGCCAAGCCGACACGGCACTCAAACAGCTGAAAGAGTCGTGCAGAAATAGGAAGGCAAGGTCTGGGTCTTCGGAGGGAACTGGAAGATTCTCTCCTACATGCAGGAACTCTGAGCCTAATGGGTTCCCACACCTCTGACCTTCTGGGTGGGATTCTGATTAAAGGCAGGGCCAGGGGTGACATCGTTTTGTTTTTTTTTTTTCCATTTATGGCAGAATACACATAAAATTTACCATCTCAAACACTCTTAAGTGTACAGTTCAGTGAAGTACATACATACTGCTGGGCAACCAAACTCCAGAAATATTTTTTCAGAGAGGAGATCATTAAAAAAAAAAAAAAAGCCTTTCCTAATCACAATGAACACCTCTGGTCACTTTTTTGTCCTTCATGTAAATAACTGGGGGTGAGGGTGGGGGAGAGGAGGACCTAGGCAAAGGAGACATCAGCTCAGATTCCTGAAAGATTCAGAAGGAAGGGATTTTTTAGCATAGATGGTTCTATTATATTTACTGGGTGATAGGGGGGTAATTTCCGCAATCAGAATGGAGACTTCTCCACCTGTAGACCAGACTCTGCCCCATGGTCTCAGGCCCCTCAGTGGTCTGGTCCAGCCTCCAGAAAGGCAAAGGCCTGGGGTGGGGGGGATCCCCTCATCTTACACTCCCACTCTCCATCTCCTGCTCTATGGACAGAGCAATCGGGCACCAAGTTCCCCCTTGTGTTCTCTCAGATAAAACACTCCAACAATGGCATCCAGTTATGAAAGATACTATAAATGGTTATTTACAGCATCTGTGGCATCTGTCACGCGAACAGTGCCATTACAGCTTGAAGCATATATTTATTCGTGCACATAAATACGCAACTGTGTATTTTACAGTTGCTAAGTGGCTCTAAAATACTGGAGAAACCCCTAGGGCAGAAGAGACCCTGAGAGACTCCACTCTATCCCAGGGCTGCTGGGAGCCTGGGACCAGGCCAGCTTCTCTTGGAAAGATGTAGAGGCAAAGAAGAAGCCTGTCCATGGGCCCTTGGGAGCGGCCTGCACGATCTCTCACGGCCTGGAATGCACAGCACTACAGGCACAGAGGTGGTCCGACCTGTTGCTGTTTCCCTCAACAAGGCAACCCCCAGATGGCATGCGGACACCCTGCCCGGAAGCCTCCTGGCGATGGCTCTCTCAGCCGTGTGCTCCACTCTGAGCTGACCCTGCATTTCAGGGGGCTCCCATCGGTCTCAATTTGAAACAGCCCAAACATTTCTGCTTCACATGTAGCCAGAGCAAGCAACAGCAGTTCCTGCCTGTGGTCAGACTGGATGGTTATTTTAAGGTGAAGCCACAATGCTTTGAAAGCAATCGCCTACTTGTCCCATTTAAAATGGAAGAATGGAATGAGAGTTTAAAAATTAAAAAAAAAGTATGGGTTTCAGATGAAGACATCCAATATGCAAGGGGAGAAAAAAAAAAAAGAGGTTCCATTCCTGACAAGCAGGCAGATGTTGGATAATCACGTTTTCACAGCCAAGCAGTTTCACTTATGCTAATCACTATGAAACAGACAAATAACCTCTGCTACAAATAAGCCCCATGCCCCGTCATTCCCAGGCCCGCCACAGAAATGTGTAAGCAGCAGCCACGGAAAGGAAATAAAAAAGAGCTTGGAAGCAAAAGCAAAGGCAGGAAAAAGCACATTTGGCATAAGAGGCAGATTCCGTTAAATTTACTTACAACAGAGAACATACAGACATCACATCTTCAACCATCCTAAGACAAGAAGACAAAGAAAAAGAGAGACAGACAGAAGGAACTGACAAAAAAGATAAATCTGCAAATGACTGGCTATTGAAGGGGCCATCCAGTGTTCAGCTTGGACGCAGGGGCGACATCCCAGCTTTTTGGAGAGGAGCTGTCGGGGAACACCTTCCTCCCTCAGTTCCAATTATCCCATAAAGTGTTGGTGGCTCAAAGAGCCTTGCCACCCCAGTGAAGCACTCCTAGCCATCTGCACCAGAGGTGAGACCTGAGGACAGGTAGGCGTCCCTGACCTCAGTCGGCTCTGGTGACAGAACAGAACAGAACCAAGCTGTCTTGTGGGGAAGGAGAAGGTGATGCCTTCAAGTTGACTCTCACCCCACCAAAATGAGACAAATGGCTTTGTGGTGTGGCCATTTCCTTTTTCTCCTGTTCGAGGCTTAAGATAAAGCTTCCAACACAGATTCTAGGGAATCTTTAAGAAGGGCGTGGGTTAGCAGGTGATCTAAAAAAAAAACAAGTCCACATTTTTGGCTAGGACTGCCTTCCAGCCACCACCACCACCCAAGGTCAAAGCCTGCTTAGAGACCCTCTTCTCAGGAAGCCTCGGGTTCTTCTCAAATGTTAAATGTTTGGGGGCGGTGGGGAGCGGTGGGGAGTGCAGAAAGAGAGGTAAGCAGGTTACCCTATCTTGATCTGTGCCAGGCAGACTCAGAGGGGCCAGCAGTCATGGTCTGTTCTGCTGAGATGCCACCAGAAGCCTGGCCTTCTGGTCAAATGATTGATGATACTTCACTCGAGAGCAAGGAGAAAGGCTCCAAGCACCAAACCACACTACACTTGGACCAAAGCCCCAAGGATGGACCTGCAGCCATCCTGGGCTGGACTCCAGAGGCATGGACATGTGTATCAAGTGCAATCCACTCAACCACAGTCTGGACAGCAGACCCGATTACTCATGGCCTCCTGGAGACTGTGGGGACCGCTTCTCCCTTTCAGGTTCCATTGATCTTTTCTGGATCCATAGGGCCTGTGGACTCTCATCTATGAAGATGAGTAGATAAAGGGGCAGAAACAACATGGGTGCTTCCTACAGGGTAGCCAGGGTACAGGAAGGGGCCCAGACCAGGCCTCTCCCTCATGGGCTTCTTGAGTCTATTGTGTTTGCCTCTTGGGCTTGTTGTTGTTCAGTAACTAAGTCATGTCCAGCTCTTTGTGACCCCATGAACTACAGCACGCCAGGCTTCCCCATCCTTCACTATCTCCCTGAGTTTGCTCAAACTCATGTCCACTGAGTCAGTGATGCCATTCAACCATCTCATCCTGTCGCCCCCTCTCCTCCTACCTGCAGTTTTTCCCAGCATCAGGGTCTTTCCAATGGCCTAATGTCTCATTAAAGGGCAGAAACAAATACTACAAAATCTTAGTAACATTTTAAAGGGTGGATCCCTTAGTTTCCAGGCCACTCCAAAAAGCAATTCACATGTTAAACAGAAAATGCTAAATCACCAATAGGGAGGCTGACCAGGCCACCACTGGGCTGCTCCCTTTCCATGGATTCCCCCACTCTCTCCTGAAGTTCAAGGTCAGGTCTTCAGCTACAAGTAAAGCTTTAGACCACTAACTGATCGAGGCAAGAGGTCAAGGACTCTAGACCCAAAGGGACGTGAGGATGGGACACAGCACCACTATGGGCGCGGAGAGGAATGAAAATGGGTACCCTGCTGCAAGCATGTGGCGCTGTGGCAAATGGCGGGGGGCACGGCAGCCCAGGTTTCCAGGCAAGTGAGCAACGATACAGCCAGCGCCCAGCCCCGCCTCTGACCTTACCACCTGCACCCCTGAACTTACGTCTTAAGGGGCGTCTTCTTCTTCTTGGCGGGCTTGTTCAGCCCATCCCCGTCCACTCCATTGGCTTCGACGGCACTGGCTGGGATCTCAAAGGAGGCTGGGGATTTAGAAGGTGAGCTGGGGGCCTTAGAGCACGTCTTAAAGGGATCAGTGGACTCATCACAGGCGTCCGGGTCAAAGTTGTAGGACTGTTGGGGCAGTTTGGGAGACTCCTGCATTTTTGAGGTGGAAGAAAAAGGGTTAAAATTGGGGTCATCCCACTTGTCAATATCAAAGGTGTAGGTACCTTTAGCGATAGGGATGTCATTGGGTTCAGCAGGGGACCTGGTAGGCGAGGCAGGGGTGTTGTCGAGTTTCTCGGGTGTTTTTTTCATCTTTGGCCTCCTTAGGGGCATTTTGGCAACCGGCTTTTTGCCTATCTTTTTAGTGGGAGGCGGGGTTTCCTGCTGGGTGTCCCAACTACCCTTGTCCTCAGAATAGTCAAACTCCAGCCTCACTGAGAGGCCTTTGGCTGGGGAGTCCTCTTGCCCCCCACTATCTGATGGGGTCACCTCCACTGCCTCAGGGGCTGTGGCCAGAGGCAGGGTTCTCCTTCCAATGGGAGGTGAGTTCTGCACTCTGCCACCCCCCGAAGCTGGGGGGACGGCCCCTTCTGCAGCCTCACAGTCCAGGGGGCAGGCCGCCTTGGGGGCAGCAGCAGGCTCTGGGGGTGCCTCCTCCGATAAGGCTGATCTGGAGCCTTCTGCCCTGGCAGGTTCTGGTCTCGTTCCGGCTGTTTGATTCTCTTCGCTGGGGTCAGGGCTCTCTCCGGTCGGCTCGTGCTGCGTCTCTCTCACTGGGGGCGTTTCAGGGGGTTTCTTAGTGGTCTGTTTCTTTTTTAAGGAAGGTGGCCTCGGTTTCTTAGTTCGCTTAAGGGTACTGGAAGCACTGCTCGAACCCGCGCTGTACGCATCCGCGACCGGGGCCGTGGCCTCGGGGTTGCCTGAGCAAGAAGCACCATCAAAGTCACTGGCTTGCAGACTGAGCGAGCGGGACAACGTCGACTTAGAGGTGGGGACGGAGTCCGTGGACTTCCTCCGTGAGTTCACCTTGCAGTCCTGATTCTTAGGGTCTGAGGGGCGAGGCTCCAAGGTCTGAAGGTTATCCACTAGCTCGATGTTGTCAAAGTCCAAGTTGTAAGTCCCGCTGCTGGCTATCGGCTTGTCTTCATCGAAGACGGCGGAGAAGGAGTGTGGTGGGGGATGGAAAGGACTGCCCTCCACGGAGCTGCTGCGGGGGCCATCGGGGACGGAGGCCGGCTCAGAGCTGCATCCTGAGGGAACGGAGACAAAGCCATCGTTGAAGGACACAGGACACTTAAGAGAGTCCCTCTTCTAGTGCCAGACCATCACCACCCTCTAACACCAGAGCCCCAGGCCAGCCCACCCACCCCTCAACAAGCACGCTGCTTGGGTACAAATCCTGCTCTCACCAGGCAGCTCCAGGCCCTGAACAAGCAGACCCTCAGCTTTCTCATCTGTAAAATGGGACCAATAAGAGCTGTTTAAAGGGTACCTTTAAACACTGTCATCTAAAATACACTTACCTAGACTTCCCCAGTGGTCCAGTGGCTAACACTCTGCACTCCCAGTGCAGGCGGCCCAGGGTTCGACCCCTGGCTGGGGAACGAGACCCCACATGCTGCAACTAAAGAGCCCTCCTGCTGCAACTTTAAAAAAAGAAGAAGAAAAAAAAAAAAAAACCCTGTATGCCAAAACTAAAAATGCAATGAACATCGATGATCCTGTGTGCCACAACTAAGGCCTGAAACAGCCAAAAAATAAATATTAAAAAAATTTAAAACACATTTACCAAGCGCCAGATCAAAGCAAGGCACCATTCTGGGCGTTGGGGCCTCCATAACGAACAAAATCCTTGCCCTCCTGCAAGTTAGGTTCTTTAGGGAGAAGACAGTCAAGAAGCAATTAACAAGTAACATGTATGGGCTGTCAGATGGTGGTAAGTGCTAAGGAAAAAAAGAAAGGGTAGGAGTGTTGCAATTTCAAAATAAAGTAGTTGAGCAAAGCCCATCAAGGAAAAAACATTTAAGCCAAGATCAGAAACAAGATAAAGGTGTTTATCTTTATCTGTGGGGATATCTGGGGGAAAGCATGTAAGGCAAAGGGAACAGCAAGTGCAAAGGTCCTGGGGTCAGTCCACACGTGGGGTGTTGCAGAAATACCAAAGGCCAGTGTGGCTAAAGTAAAGGAGAGGAGCAGGAAAGGAAGACAGAGAAATAATGCAGGTAAAACATAGTGAGCCTTCAGTAAATATTAGCTACTATCATCAACCAGCCTGCTCTAGAATATGCAGAGCCTTTAAGTGCAGGCCCCAGGCAACTGCAGCAGAGCTAAGCTTATGCATCTGCCACCTGTCCCGACTCTAGGCACCCCCTGAAATCTCTCCCTCCAACCCTACCTGCCACGCCTCTCTTCTCAACCTCCCTCTCATCCATTCTCTCTCCATTTTTTTGCAGCTTCCTCCCAGCTTCCCCTCCCGCTCAGCCAGTGCCAGCCAAGGATGCTGCTTCTTATTTTAAAACATGCTGTGGATGCCCTGGGCTTCCCAGGTGGTGCTAGGGGTGAAGAACCCACCTGCCAAGGCAGGAAACAGAAGAGATGAGGGTTCGATCCCTGGGTTGGGAACATCCCCTGGAGGAGGGCACAGCAACCCACTCCAGTATTCTTGTCTGGAGAATGGGCTACAGTCCATGGGGTCGCCAAGAACTGGACATGACAGAGCACACAGGCACGTGGACGCTCCAGATGCTGGTCAAGAGATGCTCCATCACCTCAGGGCCCCGCTGCTCCACGGGGATGCAACCAGCCTGGCCTTGTCTCGGCTGCCCTAGGTTCTGCCTGCACTAGGTGATGCCCTGCGTGCTCTCCTAGCTTCACAGAGACCCTGGGCAGTCTAGATGCCAGAAAATGATTGGCCAGAAGACCAAAGATGTGTAAATAGCCAAAGGGGAGGAAACGTTGCAATGTGGTCCGCAGAAGAAGGGATTAAAGAGCTGGCACAGGGACTTCCCTGATCCAGTGGTTTGGCCTCCACACTTCCACTGCGAGGGGTGGGGCACGGGTTTGATCCCTGGCCAGGGAACTGTTAATAAGATCCCACATGCTGCACAGTGAAGCCAAAAAAGGGAAAAAAGAGAGAGAGAGAGCTAGCATATACGCGACTTGGACCAGCATTCCCAAAGTGTGTTTCACTGACAGCAGTTATATCCTGCAGTACCTACCCCATCCCCTGCTAGAACAGTTGCCAGATGAAATATAGGATGTTCAGTTAAATTTGGATTTCGGATAAACGAACATGTTTTTTATATAAATATGTCCCAATCACTCATTATTTATCTAAGATTCTAATTTAACTGGATGCTCTGTACGTTTGTTTGCTAAATCTGGCAGCCCTAACGCCTCATGCCAACAAACTAACAAAGTTTGGGAGATGTTTGCTTCCCTGAGAGCGTGGTTGGTAAAGAATCTGCCCGCAATACCAGAGACCTGGGTTCGATCCCTGGGTTGGGAAGAGCCCTTGGAGAAGGGAAAGGCTACCCACTCCAGTACTCTGGCCTAGAGGGATCACAAAGAGTCGTACATGACTGAGCGACTTTCACTTTCTTTTTCACTTAACACCCGAAATGGCTTCTCCCTGTAGATTTTTTCAGGGCCACTCACGCTCATGGCTGCAACTCCAAGGGGGTGAGCACTTGGCAGAGAACCCGAGGAGATGAAGGGCTGCCCGGGAGATGACAGCCTCCTGAGTTCAGGAGCTGCTCTGATTTATCTTTGTCTTCCCCGGACCTGTCACACTTTCTCTTGCTGGCTGAATAAATGCTTCTGGCATTGAGATGACCTTCTGGAAGCAGGTCTGTTCGCCAATCATGGTTTCAAACCTTCCCTTCTCTTCGGCATCCAAAGCCACCCCAGGCCCTACTTGGAGCACGTGTCCTAGAAGATGGAACCTCTCAACCTTTTCCACCAAAAGATTCGCCATGTCTCAAACACACTCTGGATTCATGCTCATCTCAAAAGAAGATGTCCCCTCCCTCCTCCTTTCTAAAACCAATTTCCTCCAGAGACTTGCACCCTCCTTCCATCAGCAGTTGGCTCCTCTTCCTGCCCTGGACACACAGTGCAGAGGGCACAGAAAGGCCAGGGATCACAGAGGACGCAGCGTTTCAAGTGGGCCTTGCGGGAGGCAGAAGGAGCCTCAGTGCTTCCCATCATTTCCAAAGCAAGGCCCACAACTGCCAGCCTGCTTTCTCCCAGGCTACTAGGCATATCCCAGCAGCCTTATGAGGCCCTTCAGATGTCAGGAATTCTCCCCAAACCACGAAACATGCAGCAGATACTCAGCTTAACCATCTGCTCACTCTTTTCCCCAGAAGAAAAGCTCTCTGACTGCCTAATGTGGCTTTCCTCTTTAGACATGACATACCGTAATTAAATCATCATGGACCAGGAAATCGAATCTTGGTGCAAGGTTTCTAAGCCCCTGCACTGTGTCCATGTCAGGATGGTAAGTATTTTGTCTCAGTGTGTGTGTGCGGGGAAGAGTTGGGGGAGATACTGTTCACTGTAGGATATCTAGAAGAATCTTTGGCTTCTGCCTACAAGATGCCTTTACCCTCCCCAACCCTGAACTGTGACAACCAAAAATGTGTCTGAAAGCCTTAGTTGATCAGTCGTGTCCAATTCTTTGCAACCCTATGGACTGTAGCCTGCCAGGCTCCTCTGTCCATGGGGATTCTCCAGGCAAGAATACTGGACTGAGTAACCTATCCCTTCTCCAGGGAATCTTTCTGACTGAGGGATCAAATCCGGGTCTCCTGCATTGCAGGTGGATTCTTTTTACCGTCTGAACCAGCAGAGAAGCCCAAAAATGTGTCTCAGTTCAGTTCAGTTGCTCAGTCATATCTGACTCTTTGTGACTGCAACATGCCAGGCTTCCCTGTCCATCGCCAACTCCTGGAGCTTGCTCAGACTCATGTCCATCGAGTCCATGATACCATCCAAAATGTGTCAAAAATGTGTCTCACTCAGTTCAGTTCAGTTCAGTTCAGTCGCTCAGTTGTGTCAGACTCTGCAACCCCATAGACTGCAGCACGCCAGGCTTCCCAGTCCATCACCAACTCCCGGAGCTTACTCAAACTCATGTCCATTGAGTCGGTGATGCCATCCACCCATCTCATCCTCTGTTGTCCCTGTCTAGAAATTGCCAAATGTCCCCGGGAATGGGGCACAATAATCCCTGGTTGAGAACCACCGTCTTACTGTCTGGCAACCAGAGCAGGGTTGGGAGGGCCCTTCGGTTCTCTTCAGGAGAAGCCCTAGACCAGAGAAATGGGCCACTGCCACACGCAGGCCTTGATTTTCCAGAGCAGGTGTGGGCCAGCTGGATTCCCAGTCGCCCGCACTGGACTTCTAAATGCTCACACACCGTATCAACACGAAGACAATGTATTCATTCATTCCTATGTATCCGGGCCTCCCCAGTGGCTCAGTGGCAAAGAGTTGCCCTGCCAATTCAGGAGATGCAGGTTTGATCCCTGGGTTGGGAAGGTCCCCTGGAGAAGAAAATGGCAACCCACTCCAGTATTCTTGCCTGGGAAATCCTATGGACAGAGGAGCCTGGCAGGCTACAGTCTATGGGGTCGGACTGAGCACACACACACGCATTCCTATACATCAGATAATCTGGGTGCCTCCTATACGTCAGCCACTGGGAGGCATGCTGTGGACACAGAGGTAAGGAG
This sequence comes from Ovis aries, assembly GCF_016772045.2. Classification (NCBI taxonomy): domain Eukaryota; kingdom Metazoa; phylum Chordata; class Mammalia; order Artiodactyla; family Bovidae; genus Ovis; species Ovis aries. Next base: position 41,591,699 of record NC_056075.1, on the reverse strand, counting down.
GGTCAGGACCCCAGAGGGATCCACCCCCCCAGGCAGACCTGGACAGTGCTTGCCCTGGCTCCAGATTCGGGCCCACTCTGAGAACAAAGTCAGCCTCCTTGGTTCATGACGCTCAAAGGCTCACGAGGTGGTTCGTGGCTGCAGCAGTCCAGCTCGGGCCACTGGAACAAATCCACAGGCTGAATAAGAGCTCTGGAGGCCGGAAACCCAAGGTCAGGATGTCCCCAGTCCTCCTTGACTTGCTGATGGACATCTTCTGTCTGTATCGCACATGTATTTGCTCAATATGAACTCACCTCCTGACGTCTCCTCTCCCCCGACTGTCTTCAAAGGCCATGCCACTTAGCCGCGCTGACCGCTTCTAACTGGAGCACTTCTGCCAGCTGTGCTGCGTGTCCCTCCCCTCCCCCCATCCCCTGTGAGCTCACCCTGGGCAGAGATCCACGGGCCCAGAGGCACAAAGGTGCTAACACAAGGTACCCTTGCCCTCAGACACTTAGCTTCATCCAATATATCCAAAGGGAAATGGTCCCATACAGAGGGAGCCTAGCTCTCCATCCTCCAAGTATATGAATAATAACCGATTGTAATTAATAAGGGCTTCCCTGGTGGCTCAGGGGTAAAGATCTGCCTGCAACGCAGGAGCCTCGAAAGATGTGGGTTCGATCCCTGGATTGGGAAGATCCCCAGGAGGAAGAAATACAACCCACTCCAGTATTCTTGCCTGGAGAATCCCATGGACAGAGGAACCAGTGGGCTACGTTTTGTGGGGTTTACTCCCACATCTCACTGGGAAGCAGGTGATGAGATGCCCCACATATTCAGGCTTGGAGCCCTGGGGATCCTTCCCTCATCTGAGCTGGGATGAAACATGCAAATAATTTAGCACAGGTCTGGTACATGGCGGACGCTAAATGGAGCTATTGTTTGATTACGGGACATTTCATTACATCTTTTGGTGGCCAGTCCTGAGTTCTAATAATGCGGCCACCCTACAGCAACCAAGCGTCCTGATCACAGAAGCTTGAGAAGTGGGAGTGGAAAGGATCTCAGAGGACTCACGGGTCACTCTTTTCATTTTACAGATAAGAAAACTGGGCTCAGGTAAGCCACATCCCGGCACAGCCCAGAAGAGCGGCAGACGCAAGGTGGCCACCAGGGTCTCAGCCCCACTCCTCTCCCGTGGCGCACAATCATGCGAAGCCCAAAATAAAGTGATGGATTACTTTGCAAAATGTAAGTTTCCAGGAGGAAAAATTATGTCCTTATTCACAGCCCAAGGTCTCGTCTATTATTTCCCGAGGTTCTCTTGGTACCTTTAGCAACGACGCAGGCACTTCACGAAAGTGGCAAACCAAACAACAGATGTTCCCCTCTTGCCCTTTCTCTCCTGTGGTTCCCAGAAGGATGCTTTCTTCTCCTCCACAGGCATGCACGGCCACCTGCCCACTCTGGGTAATGTCCCATGATGTCTACAGAAGGGACAAGCAGATCTTTCAAATGAATGTGGCAAATCAAACGGACTTCTGTGCAGCCCAAGCCAGGGGGCTTTAGGCAGACACAATCCCAACCTTCAGCGTCCTCACTGTATAATCCACATTTAGCCTCACTATAGTTTTCCAAGGAGGAGAAGCATAAAGTCGGACTCCAACCGGTGCAATCAAAAGTTCTGTGGGGCTGTGACTCATGGCCATGCATGGCTCCAACCCCTTCTGGCAGGGGGTCTCTCTTAATCCTCCATAATATTCACTCTTTCAGAAACTGCCATCTAAGCCAGGGGCGGGTATTGTGCTTGAGAGTGTGTGTGTATGTTAGAATGGAAATTGTTCATTGCTTTATTGAAAAAAGAAGTAGGCAGAAGGAACAAAGACAGGCTGAAGAAAAGAACGAGGGTTGCACACCATCCCCAGAAGCGATCAGGACATAAAAAACTGGAAATCCCAGAGGACACACGCATGCTGGCAGCAATGACTGCCCTTGGGACGCCGTGTGATGCTCAAGGATGGACCACACTTTGTCTTAGGCCTTCGTTCTCCTTCTAACATCCTTTCTAAGGTATCCCACACACGCAGAGTGTGAACTTATTACACCCATAAAAAAAGGATCATTTATTCTTAAGTGGATGTTTGATGTAAGGATTAAAATGTATTCGTCATTCAGCTGCTTTCCATTAAAACCTCAGGGTGAAATTTCTATGATATTGTAGGAAATGAAATTTTTACATACTTCACTATATGCAAAAGACTCTCTGAGAACTATAAGCAGCCCTTCCTGCTTCTTCCCCACCTTAAAATCAAATAAATTTCAATCATCACCCTCTTAGAGCTTAGCACCTAGACTAATGGCGCAGAATCAGGTACTACTAACTGATAGCTGTCAGAAAAGGGAGACTATGAAAATTGCATTCATCAGATCCCAGCAAAGGTGTCTCTTCCTCTCCCCCCAGCACCAGGGAGCATATGTGCTTAGGAACAAAGCCCCAGGAGTGTCTGCCTTTAATCAACAGCCAGGCTGAAGCCAGAGCGGGTGGAATGGATTCCACCCATTTCTTTCTAAGACCAACATCAAGGTCAAAACGGCTTTTTATTTTGCCATTCACCTGGCTCCTGGCTAGGGCAGGAGTACGAATGGACGCTGGCCCCCTCCTCCATTCCCCAGCCTCCATCCCTCACCTGGGGCAGCCTCTAAGCACAGGTGCATGGACATCCACTTGTATGTCCCAGCCCCGGCCTTGGTTCCTTCTCGGCTAAAGGGTGTAAACAAGGGCACAGTCAGCTTCGCGAAGACGGGACAGAAGAAGGAGCCTGGGTGGGCCCAGGAAGAGGCTGCTCCCAGGTATCCAGGACATGGTCCGGGGGAGCTCAGCTCTACAGACTTTTACTGCCAGGGCTGTGGCCGAGGAAGGCCAGAGTGGGGCCCTCTAAAGTTCAGGGTCCAGAGGAGGCTGTCTGGCTCTGGAGACGGCACCACCTGACCCCCTAACTGGCCTAGGGGGGCCATTTCTGAGCCATGTGGTCTCTTGACCAGCCTGTGTGGACATTTCTGGACCACCTGGCCCCCAACCAGCTCGTGGGGTCATTTCCGGCAACCTCCATCTCTTTCCAGGCCTCATGTGAAACTCTGATGCTCGAGGTGGTCCCACCCCTGCTGTTGTCACTGGAGGATACACACAGATGACAGCAGGCAGGTGGGCAGGTTGGAGGCTGGGGCCCGAGATCTGTCCTGTCCTCCCCAATCCCCACCCCCGGTAATCACTGCATCTGAAAGGTCTTTAAGTCACACTAGCAGAGAACGGATGTGAGGAAGTGATAGGAAATCTGGATAGTCTGAAGTTAATGAGGAATAAAGGACTCACCCCTGCACAGATTCAACCGCCCACCACTTTCTCTTCTTGCCCATTCACTAATTATCATCCCCAAGCCCACGTGGCCTTCTGTTGTTCAGTTGCTCAGTTGTGTCCAGCTCTTTGTGACCCCATGGACTGCAGCACGCCAGGCTTCCCTGTCCCTCACCACCTCCCAGAGTTTGCTCTAACTCATGTCCATTGAGTCAGTGATGTCATCCAACCATCTCATCCTCTGTCTTCCCCTTCTCCTGTGTCCTTTAATAAAAATGCAGGTCACATGGGTGACCAGAACCAGTGCTCTTATGGGAGCCAGGGGCCAGATATTAGAATCCAAGATTGCACCAGAAAATTCCAAGACCCCACTGTCCCATACAAACCCAGCTCTGGGGGTTGGCTGAAAGGCACCCAGAGTTAAATGCACTATTTCTTCAGAGGCCACCTCTAAACTTCTACAAAGCAAACACAAAATAACCCACCGTACTCCTGGACCCTTAGTCTTCACCACATAAAACAAAGCCCAGCGCTGAGAGGCCCCAAGCCTGGGGAGGACCTAAAGAGCTCCAGCGACAGTCCCGGGGGGTGGGTGCCCGCCTCCAGCTGGGTGCCCAGAGGAGCCGCTGTGAGTGTCCCCGGGGCTCAGCAGTAGGGCTGCTCCCACGCCGCCCCAGGGGTGCCGGGCCCTTGGTTACCTGGTTCTTCCAGGGGAGCCTGCACGCTGACCTCAGGTGCTGTAATGACTTCGGGGGGTGGCGGGGGTGGGGCTGGTGGAGCTTTGACGGGGGTCGTGGACTCCGGAGTCTCAAATGCTTCTTCAGAGTCAGAACTCCTGATGGAGAGAGACAGGGAGAAGCACAGGTTAGACAGGGGCCGGGGCTGTATTTGCTCCAAGGGACTGGTGCTGAGGAGCAATGCACGGCCTAATGACCCCTCTCGGGACCACCGCAACCAGGCCTGCAGCCCAATTAAATGGTCCAGGGCCAGCCTTGAAATAGTGTGCTTCCCAGGAGTGAATCTCATTAGCACCAGCTTTGGGCCCAAATGACAGAGTCTTTGAACTCAGCTCTACTCGAAATACACATTTCTGACCTCAGTGGCAAATACAACAGTAGAATCCTTTGAACAATTTTGGCACGTGTTACTTGGCATCTATTCAGTCAAACCGATAGGGAAGCATTCCCAGGGACACTTGGCAATGCTGTGGTTCCAACACATTCAAAGGACCCTCACCCCATGCAGTGGAATCTCACTCAGCCCCTTCCCCTCACCCCACCACTCTCTCCCACTGCCATTCCTTCCCCAGCGCATCACATAACTTGTTCTTATAGATGTATTCACTTTCTAATCATGTTAATTATATTTCTCCTCGACTGAGCTGAAAAGGCCAAGAGGGCAGCCTTTTTTGTCTTGTGTTTTTTTTATCACTGCATCTCCGAGTCCAAACCAGGAGGCAGTGAATAAACATCTGTTAAGTCGCTGAAGGAAGGCATGAAAGCTGGCAAGTCAGTGGAGGATGTGTCAGACTAAAGCTCAAAGCACAGCCTGCTGATCCCAGCAGTATGAAAATCGCCCTTGCTGGTCTGCAGTGATGTCTGCTCTCAAAGAAGATTCTTCACCCAGAGAAAGGAACCAAAACCCCACCCAGAGGAATGCCCACCATTCCACCCTGTAACAAGGGGAAGGGCCTCACAAAGCTAAAAAAGCCTTATCCTGGCTTGAAAATCAAGGGCAGGTAGCCCCTCTCATCACCCTGCTTCCACTAGGGACTCAATTTCGAGCCAGAAAGGATGAGGCATCCCCAAATCACTGAGCCAGGCATGTGTCCTCAGGCTGGAGGGCAGCTCCTTACAGGCTCAGATTGTGGAGGGGTCTGTGGTGCCGGCTTCAGCCCACTTTGAGGATCAGCAGCATCACCCAGGCTCACTCCCATCTCAGGATATTTTAAGTTGACCAAAATGCCACTTATTTATTTGCAACAAGGAAGGTAATTATCAAGACGGTGGATACTTAGGGTTGCTGCTGGCACAAGCGACCCAGCAGGCAATTTGGCAGAAGATATATAATCAGAGAGCGATGCATCAGGTACATACGGACGCTGAAACGCTCATAGAGCTGAACATCCACAAGGATCAAAGGACCAGTGTCCTCCCCAGAAGTCAGCATCTTCTAAAGACCGTCTGCCAGCCAGCAGAGAGCACCACGACCAACCAGTCCCTCCGCAGTCAGCCAGGGCAGGAGAAAAAGAGCCATTTGGTGAGTCTCCTCCAGAAAATCTCCATCCAGGTTTTTACAACTTGTGTGTCAGAGACTCACTTTATCGGAGCCAAAGATCCCCCACTCCCATCCTTCCAAGGACCCTGGCTCCTGCAACCAGCCACATAGCTCTCCAGGGACACTAAGAGGTGAAGAGAAATATCAGAGCTGGATTCGACGGAATCCAATGAGCTAAAGGCTGTTTACTATCAAATTTCATAAGACGTAATTTATACAAATGCAACAGGGGCCATACCAACTTTTACAAATACACATTAATATTAAACATAGCTTTCATCTGGGGTGGCGGGGCGGGGCAGGATTTAAGATCCATGCCTGGACAACCACAGATCTAGGTAGCTGAACTTTTGCAGAATCTTTTAACTGGCATGAAAAACACAAGTCATGCAACCAAGCATCAAAGACGAACAGTAGTTTAGATCTGCCTGGTGGGCTCTGGGTGTAGACATGGCCCCCAGCTTTGCACACATCAGCAGCAATGTTGAAGAGATGCACACAGACAACTTGCCTCTTTCCTGGGTTTCCATGAAGGACCTGCAGACCCGAATCCCCACTGCCGGTTACCGTTGTCCACATCCACCGGGCCCATGTCCACCAGGAGGCCAAAGCCATTTCCGCTGAAGAAGAGCTTCTGTCCCCAAACTTCTACCCCTAATTCCTTTGCCGATATGTCTGGGTTCTGAATCTCTTTACGATGTCACGAGAAACTTAGCCGCCGCACCGCCAGGCAGGGATGCTCTGAGCTTCCCCAACGGCCGGCAAAGATGCAGAGGGAGCTCTTCCCGCGGCTTCTGCATCCCCGGGCTCCAGCGACGTGTGGCTTCAGAGCACAAAGGGCCCCTGATCTTTCCCAGCAGCATATGCAAGCGACAGGGAGGGCCGGACGCTCCTGAATTCAAGCTGCAGAATTCCAATGAGGTCTCCCCAGCTCGCAGCTGCCCAGCGTGCACACCTGCTCAGACAGCATCACTATTCACCAGGGCCCCTTGTAGGAGGCAGTGTCAGCAGAGGGCAAGGGTACATCAGGCCCCTTATGAGGCTCCTCGCCTTGTTTACTACGAACCTTTTCTGCATCAGAACACCAGAGGCTACCAGGGACCCCTACAATGGCATTCACTTCCAGCACCACGCGCTGTTTTCATATTTTCACACCCTCCCCTAGGAGTGGAGAGCAAGTTAATTAGAGGAGGCGGACGGCAGCTTTTTTAATTAGCCCTTTTCTCCCTAGTCGGCTTCTCAGAGGGGGCTCAGAAACATTCCCAAGAGCGGGGATTTCTGCAGTCCACCCACAAAGAGCCTGGACATAAACATAAAGCAGCATTCCAGAGTCCCAGAGCATGAAAGCAGCTTTCCTTGGTGTGCAATTATTTTTTTCCTACAAGAAGAACTGAAAGTACGGGAAATTATTCTGCAAAGGCATCACACGTTTTTAAAATGAAAAAGCAAGTAAGTTAATTTGCCAAGAAGCTGTGTCAGAAAGAGAAATGTGCCATTACAGTCTGCTAAAATGACTCTAAATTACAGAGAAATGTATTTACCAGGATATGCAAATGCTAGGTTCTCCATAAGTAAATATGTAAATGAATGCAAATATAATAAGGTATATGCACTTCCAAAGTGTAAAGGTGTACCTCTTAATGGCCGGGCATGAAATATAATGACTTTAATTCCCAGCATAAAGAGCATTCTAATAGCTCCCATATGTTGAACTTTTTTGTTACATATCAAGCACTGGACTAAGCCATTTGCACATTTCTCTACAAGCTACAAAATATCCCGCTACTGGAGAGCAGGCCCGTTCTGCAGATGACACAGCTATGGCTTAGAGAGGCACACTGCTTAGCCCAAGCCCACTTCATTAGTAAACTAGGGAAGTGCAGGGCTCAAATCTAGAAATGTCTGCCTGTAAAATCTGTGCTGTCTTACTAATACATCAGTGGCTTCTAAACCTTTCCAGCAACAAAACTATTTTTCTAAATGCATCTTTTGTGAATTTCCTATGGATTCTTTACCAGTTGAGCCACGAGGGAAGCCCAAGAATACTGGAGTGGGTACCCTATCCCTTTTTCAGCAGATCTTCCCAACCCAGGAATCGAACTGGGGTCTCCTGCATAGCAGGCGGATTCTTTAACCAGCTGAGCTACCAGGGAAGCCCATCACTGAGAACAATTAAGCTATTTTTATGAACTTAAACAATCTGACCCTGGGGGTTGAGGATGCCAACTGCAGCACTGGGTCTGTTGATTTCTCTCCTCGTTGCACATTATCGAGAAGTCCTGATGAGCAACCACGAACAGCACCTGTTCTGAACAGCCTGTCCTGTGACGATGGGACATTCTTTAATAAGGCAGTCAGGACAGGAGAGCTACCTAACTGGGCAAGACCAAATTAATCTATCAGCACAAGGCCATATGCTGGTGGCAGGCGACACACACAGCGTGTGTGTACAGAGAAGGGGAGACGGAAACGCATAACTACGGGCGTAGACCGTGCTGCCTGCTGAAACCCGAGTCTGCCAGGCTCCCCAGTGGGCTTGCAAAGTTTAAAAATACTTCCTCAGATATTTTTCTCAGATTTTGGAAAGTCTCTATAGGACCTAAAGCCCCACCAAGCACACTTTGGAAACTTCCTCCACACAACGAGGAACCCAGACCCTTCATAGATGGCAACTTGCATCAAAACAAGAGTATTTTATCTTTGTTTGGGGTGTTTTTTTTGAGGAGGGAGGCGTTGCCTTTATTAACTTTTACTCTGTGTTGGGGTAGAGCTGGTTAACAATGTTGTGGAAGTTGCAGGTGAACGGAGAAGGGGCTCAGCCACACATACACACGCATCCATTCTCCCCCAAACTCCCCTTCCATCCAGGCAAAAGAGAGCATTTTATGGCAACTCTCCCCAAAGCAAGACAGTTAGCCAGCAAAATGCAGAACCCTGAGGCCTATCAACCTATATTTTTGGTTTGGTTTAAACAGATTACGTTTTTATTTCTGTAAACGACAATAGTGAAGGAGTGTAAGATCAACATCCACATAATAATAATGTAACATAATATAATAAAGTTATATAATATAGACATAGAAGTTAGTATAATACAATACTTGGCTTCCCTGGTGGCTCAGATGGTAAAGAATCCGCCTGCAATGTAGAAGACCCAGGTTCAATCCCTGGGTTGGGAAGATCCCCAGAGAAGGGAATGGCATACACATGCATACGTATACACACACATATATGTGTGAATATGTGTATCTACAAATAAAATGCTCAAACTACCACACAGTTGCACTCATCTCACATGCTAGTAGAGTAATGCTCAAAACTGTCCAAGCCAGGCTTCAGCAATACGTGAACCGTGAACTCCCTGATGTTCAAGCTGGTTTTAGAAAAGGCAGAGGAACCAGAGATCAAATTGCCAACATCTGCTGGATCATGGAAAAAGCAAGAGAGTTCCAGAAAAACATCGATTTCTGCTTTATTGACTATGCCAAAGCCTTTAACTGAGTGGATCACAATAAACTGTGGAAAATTCTTCAAGACATGGGAATACCAGACCACCTAACCTGCCTCTTGAGAAATCTGTATGCAGGTCAGGAAGCAACAGTTAGAACTGGACATGGAACAACAGACTGGTTCCAAATAGGAAAAGGAGTATGTCAAGGCTGTATATTGTCACCCTGCTTATTTAACTTCTATGCAGAGTACATCATGAGAAACGCTGGACTGGAAGAAACACAAGCTGGAATCAAGATTGACGGGAGAAATATCAATAACCTCAGATATGCAGATGACACCACCTTTATGGCAGAAAGTGAAAAGGAGCTAAAAAGCCTCTTGATGAAAGTGAAAGAGGAGAGTGAAAAAGTTGGCTTAAAGCTCAACATTCAGAAAACGAAGATCATGGCATCTGGTCCCATCACTTCATGGGAAATAGATGGGGAAACAGTAGAAACAGTGTCAGACTTTATTTTGGGGGGCTCCAAAATCACTGCAGATGGTGACTTCAGCCATGAAATTAAAAGACACTTACTCCTTGGAAGAAAAGTTATGACCAACCTAGATAGTATATTCAAAAGCAGAGACATTACTTTGCCGACTAAGGTCCGTCTAGTCAAGGCTATGGTTTTTCCTGTGGTCATGCATGGATGTGAGAGTTGGACTGTGAAGAAGGCTGAGCACCGAAGAATTGATGCGTTTGAACTGTGGTGTTGGAGAAGACTCTTGAGGGTCCCTTGGACTGCAAGGAGATCCAACCAGTCCATTCTGAAGGAGATCAGTCCTGGGATTTCTTTGGAAGGAATGATGCTAAAGCTGAAGCTCCAGTACTTTGGACACCTCATCTGAAGAGTTGACTCATTGGAAAAGACTCTGATGCTGGGGAGGGATTGGGGGCAGGAGGAGAAGGGGACAACCCAGGATGAGATGGCTGGATGGCATCACGGACTCAATGGACGTGAGTCTGAGTGAACTCCGGGAGGTGGTGATGGACAGGGAGGCCTGGAGTGTGGCAATTCATGGGGTCGCAAAGAGTTGGACACGACTGAGCAACTGAACTGAACTGAACAAATAAAATATTGGAACCTTTTAATAAAGAAGAACTATAAATGCCATCTTCCAGCATGTTATTAAGTGGCTTGTTCATGCTCTGTCGTACCCAATCCTTTGCAACCCCATGGACTGCAGCACACCAGGCTTCCCTGTCCTACACCATCTCCCAGAGTTTGCTCAAACTCACACCCATTGAGTCAATGATGCCATCCAAGTATCTTATCCTCTGTTGTCCCCTTCTCCTCCTGCCCTCAATCTTTCACATTTTGCTTAAGTTTTACTACAGATCATTCAAGGGTTCGGAAGAATAAATTTCAGAGAACATAGAATCTTTCACCTTCAAAGCGGGAAGAAAATTTAGAGACTATTTCCTACTTCAATACACTCATCATATCTTTTTACACAGGTGAGGAAACTTAAGCCTGGAGAGCTGAAGTGCTTCCCAAGGACTATTCCTGGCAGGTCTTCCATGGAATTGGGCTTGCCTGCATGAAACTGCTGCCAAGTAAGAGCTTTAGTTCTAAATATAACTAATATAATTAATATAATATAATTAATGCCCCTCCTGTTCAAGAAATCTAAAATTACTTATACTTACAGGATATCAGATAGTGATTATCAAAATGCAGTTTGAGCTTAAGGATGGCTAGAGGAAAGGGGGGGTTCCACATGTGAATCAACCCCTCACATGCAGAGCAGCTCCTCAGAACTCCAGTTTGCACTTCTCACTGTGAAAGCGATCCGGGCACTATAAGTTCTTGCCACCACCCCCCAAGAGGGAAAGGACACAGTGGAGACACTGAGAGGTGGGGGTCTTCCCAGGACACGAGCCCCAGCCTCTGAGCTCCTGGGGAGACCACCTGAGCAAGAAGTGTGAGCGCTCCTTCTGGTGGTCCTCCCCCTTGAAGACAAACCCAGAGTGCGGGCCCAAAGCCCAGCCAGGGAGGAGGGCTCGCGTCCTCCGGGTCAGAAGACCATCTGCCATCCCAGAGACAGAGGGAGACCTTCCAGGAAAGAACCCGGGCTCTCGGCGCATCAGACCACTTCATTCATCTTTGCACCTCGTGTAAGAATCTGATGCGTTTGTGAGTGAGCAGATATCTTAGAAACTGCTGTGCCCTAAATTCTATTCATCAGAATATTCCGCTGTGACAACCTTGTCAAGAAACTCTGACTCTGCCCCAATGTGCACGCACGAGCGCGTGCGCACACACACGCACACACACTCTTCCCTCCTGCTTAAAACAACTTGGCCACACTGGTCATTTTTCTTCAGGCTGACGGAAAAGCGTCTGTCGCTTTAATTTCCCCATCCTGGATATAGAAACAGGATTTTGCTCAGCAATGTGACTCCTCAATAAATCAGTAAAGGGAGTCAAAGGCTGCCAGGCAGCTAGGATCTTCCAGCCTGACACTCTAGGGAAAGTCCCACTGATGCTGACACCCACATCCTAAGATTCCCAGTACCTAACATGCGTTGGGTTATAAGGCAGATGCATTTTCAGATTCAAGCAGCTTTCATTTGGTGGTTATGAAGAGATGTCAGCAGGGTTCCCAGGGGTATCAACACACTGGCTACAACGGAAATGCAATCACAAAGGGGAAGAGTATCCTCAGAGACACAGGAGTCCCGCAGACCTGGTGATGGCCAGTTGAGAACTGACTAAAGTAAGAAACAGGAACCAACTAGATAACTAAAGCAACAGTGGATTTATTAAAAGGCTATGGTGGCTGAGGAGTCAGATTTGAAGAGACAGGACTAAGCATCCAACTGGCCCACCTTGGGTCCTATGTTCATCACTTAGCTAGAAGAAGGTGTGAGTGCTGAGTGCTTGGTCACTAAATTGTGTCTGACTCTTGCTACCCATGGACTGTAGCCCGCCAGGCTCCTCCATCCATGGGATTATCCAAGCAAGAATACTGGAGTGGGTTGCCATTTCCTCCTCCTGGGGATCTTCATGACCCAGGGATCAAACTCGCATCTACGGCGTCTCCTGCACTGGTAGGCAGATTCTTTACCACTTAGCCACCTGGGGAAGCCCAGAAAAGGGTGAGGAACCCTAATAAGTAAGCAACCCATAACACTCCCTGGAGAAAGAAATGGGAACCCATTCTAGTAGTCTTGCCTGGAGAATCCCACGGACAGAGGAGTCTGGTGGGCTACAGTTCACAGGGTTGTAAAAGAGTCAGACATGACTTAGCACAATCCAGACTCAATGGAATGGGGGAGACAGACTGTCCCCCAAAGAAATCAGAAGTTGGAATGAATGGAACAAAGTCCACAAGCTCTCACTACACTATGTCACTTGCTGTAACTGTGTCAGCTTAGACAAGTCACTTGACCTTCCAAGCCTTTGGATTGTTGCCCAGTAAGTGGGGATAAAAATGGTGAGGATACTGCTCTCTACCTTATTACTGCAGCTCGGATTCTTTATTTTTAATCTTTATTTATTTATTTCGCTGCACCGTGTCTTAGTTGTGGCATGTGGAATCGAGTTCTCTGACCAGGAATCTAACCTGGGCTGGGAGCTCAGATCCTTAGCCACTGGACCAGCAGGGACATCCCTGCAGCTCCGGCTCTGCCCTTGGCATCCAAGCATTAGAAATTCTGGGAAATGTGATTTGCTAGCTAGTTAAGACTCCCACCTGGTCAGAGCTCCTGAGTTAGGCATGAAAGAGAGTCTGGAGGCCACACACAGTGTGGGAGGGCTGTCCTGCCAGGTGGTCCGTGGACCCAAGTGTATCCAGGAGAACGTGGACCCTCTCGGAGCTACACCAAGCTGGACTCCACCCTTCCCTTGAGGTGCACACAACCCACTTCGCCAGGGACGGGGAGAAGGCTTGGCGTGGCACTGTGCACACGTGGCTGTGTACACAGGTGCCCAATGAATCCTGCTACCCCTCCCCCACACACACACAACACAAGTTTTGAAACTGACTCAACTGTAATCACACCAAGTGCTTAGCAAAGGGGAAGGGACTCTCAGTGGCCTCAGGCCCCACTGCAGGTAGTAAAGAATCAACACTGAATGGGCTCTGGGCCCTTGATGCCACAGATTTGTAGCTGGATCGTGTTGTTCCTTCCTGGAGAAAGGCCAGACTGACTCAAGCCTTAGGAAAAATAGAGGGAGAAGGGACTCAGGCCGTCCTTTTATGTTCTTGCTTTCATACACTGATAGTCCTGAAATCCCATCTTTGTAGCCTAACTCGTTGCTTGAGTAACCTAAATTAGCATCTGTAAACTCAGATTCTCAAAAAGATCGAACTGGAAATAAGACATTTATGGTGATGGAAGTCGCTCAGTCATGTCCGACTCTTTATGACCCCATGGATTGTAGCCTGGCAGGCTCCTTTGTCCGTGGAATTCTCCAGGCAAGAATACTGGAGTGGGTTGCCATTCCCTTCTCCAAAGACATTTATGGATGCTAGTGAAAAAAAAAAAAAAAGACTGTAAAAGACACAAGGAGGCGCTTCTGACGGGCTGTCATTTAAAAGCCCTTCTCTTCTCTCTAGCAAGAACTATAGAACACCCTACCTAGTGAGAAGCCACTCAACCCGCAGGCAGTATCTTCAGCTGGCCAAGAGACAGCTAGCTTCCAAGAAAATACAAAAATGTCTCTCCTCAACCAAGTCATATGACCCAGAGCTTGCACTAAAGCTCCTGCAGTCAGAGAAACCTCTTTTGGTCTTGTTCAACAGTATACTTAGCTTTCTTTCATATACTATTCCAACAGGTTAGTGTTATGGACTGAATGTGCGTGTCTCTCCAAATTCACATCGAAACTTCATCCTCGAGGTGACGGTATTAGGAGCTGGGGTCCTTAGCAGGTGATCAGGACATGAAGGTGGAGCCCTCAGGAATGGGATTAGTACCCTTATAAAAGACCCCAGAGAGCTCCCAGCCCCTTCTGCCATGTGAGGATTCAGTAAGAAGACATCCAGACACCAAATCTGTTCATGCCTTGAGCGTGGACTTTCCAGCTCCAGAACTATAACATTTGCTGCTTAAGCCCATGAGCCTGTGGTAATTTTTACAGCAGCCCAAACAAAGACAATTTGATAATCTGGTTTCTGAAATCAAGACAAATTAGAAGACAAAGGGTGCTGTTAAAAACAGGCAGATAAACAACATCTATAAAGAATAAGTGAAAAAAAGAGACAGAACAACGATAGGAGAGGATGTAAAAACTCAAAAAGAGCAGTCAAGTCTGGTCAACCACTAGGACTTCCGCCAGCACCTGGCAAGTATTAATAACAGACCCTCCCTCAGAACCACATGCTGTTTACATGTACAGTCAGGAAAACTGCAAGCTAAATAATCAGTAGAAAAAGACAGCAGATTAAGGAGTGTATGTACAGTGTGAGCTTATTTTGGATACAACAATTATATATAAACATGACAAACAGACATAAACACATATGCACATTTAATACCTACCTGCCGATCCATCAGGGATTCCCTGGTGGCTAAGACGGTAAAGCGTCTGCCTGCAACGCAGGAGACCCGGGTTCAATCCCTGGGTCAAGAAGATCCCACTCCAGTACTCCTGCCTGGAAAATCCCATGGACGGAGGAGCCTGGTGGGCTACAGCCCATGGGGTCCCAAAGAGTCAGACAAGACTGAGCGACTTCACTCACTACACACCTATGCACAGACAAATATACACACATACAGGCAACACGTACACGGGAGTCCTGGGTCCGGAAGATCCCTGGGAGAAGGGAAAGGCTACCCCACTCCAGTATTCTGGCCTGGAGAATTCCATGGACTGTACAGTCCATGGGGTCGTGAAGAGTTGGACAAGACTGAGCCACTTTCAAGGCTAGGCACCATACATGTGTTGAGACTGTAATCAGAAAAAGATGTTTAAACAGGAGGACACGTTTGGCCAGGTATAGGGGAAGATGCAGGCCTGAACAGGGTGGAGCCCAACCCAGCTGCTGGGAACACCTGGGATCTTTCCAGCTCTGTCTGGCTTTTTCTCCCAGATCTCATTCTGGTCCAGGACACAAGGAATAGAACACAGCTGGGGTCTGATTAGCTGGATTATGTCCAGGTGACACTGGTAGAAGGGAAGGAGCTGACAAGGAGGCTGGAGAAAGCAGACGGGCAGCTAGAATGCAGCACCACGCCCACCCCACCCCCACTGCACGTTCCAGGCGGACACGCCCACCCCACCCCACTGCACGTTCGGGCGGACACGCCCACCTGGGGGCAGGCCCCCTGGGGGCTCCACCCTCAGGGGTGCCGTGGGGCCACAGTCCAGGTGCTCTCACAGCCTGAAAGAAGCACCCATCCTTCCACCCTCACCTTCCGCACTCAACAAGCACTCTTCTTGGTAACAAGGAGGTCTTCCAGGCAGGTACCTGGGTCCCAGGATGGGGATGCCCCCACGAGGGACTCCGAGGCCCAGGCTGCTCATCTCAGCCAACACTGTGCAATTAGTACCTCGGAATGTCCTTATCCACCCTCTCCGGTGATCCTCACAACAGGGCAGGCATGTGTATTTCACTCCATGACAATTTCAGCAGGACCTGCCAGGTGCTGAGCACCTGGGCAG
Source organism: Ovis aries (assembly GCF_016772045.2). Taxonomy (NCBI): domain Eukaryota; kingdom Metazoa; phylum Chordata; class Mammalia; order Artiodactyla; family Bovidae; genus Ovis; species Ovis aries. The sequence goes on along the minus strand of NC_056075.1, from coordinate 41,575,979 downwards.
CTGAGTCAGATCAGCTTCCCACTTTCAAGAAGCACGCTTCTTCTTCCCACTCTCAAGGCTCAGTGACCTGTCAAAGGCTCCAGCACGTGTCCTCCATCTCTCACCCTAACCCAGGAACCATCCTCCACATCCGAGAGGCTCCTGGACATCGACAGGCTGTGCTCCTCACTTGCAAATCAGTCCCTGGTGCATTTGGATGCTGTCGGTTTCCCAGGGCAACCTCACTTCCAAGGCGACAGATGAAGTGGAGTTTCTGCATCTGGATCCATAACCGGCCACCGGAGCAGCCAGCCGGGCCAGCCGGGCCTCCAGCCTCCGCACACCCTCTCCTTTTGCTTCCGTTTGTGGTTTAGTTGCTAAGTCATGCCCGACTCTACAATCCCATGTTCTGTCCGTGGGATTTTTCAAGCAAGACTGGGAGGGGTTGCCATTTCCTTCTTCACCCCTTCTTTCGGCCATACCTTAATCCCCTCCCTCATTCAACCAGTGGGTGTCTAAGCTTAAGGTTCTGGGAACCTACAGGGCGTGAGAGGGGAGGTCATGGGCCACCCAGACCTCTGGGGTCAGGAAAGTGGCCTCTGCGGGGGAGCAGAACAGTGACCCTGAGTGAGGCATGTAGAGACCCTGAGGTTCTGACAACTGAGCATGTGCCTCCAGAAGTGGTTTGGGTTTTGCTGTATTTCTGTTATCTGAACAAATATGTTCCACAGTCGCTTTCTGCTAAGCAGAAAGATGCATTCTGCAGAAAACCTCTTCCCCAGCTCTGCGAAATGAATGATAACTTGTGGTCCTCTGTGGGTCTCGGTGAGCCTCAGTCATGATGATGCACACAGAAACAGATGCACAAACCTGGACTCAGCGTGGAGTGGCCAGAATACTTAGGTAAAAAGTCCGACGTTTTTAAAGTGTTAAAAGCTCACTTTTTACCACTGTCTGCAAACAGTGCTTCTGTACAATAGAGAGGAGGACTTCAATCTTTTGTCCCTTTCTTTCCCATCTCTTTACACGATAAAAAGGAGAAAGAACAGCTTGTAAACAGCATGCCAGTTGCAGAGAATAAGTACTGTTCAACGCCTTGAAAATGTGCTTTTCCCTTGAGGCACTGCCTGTCTCAGTTTATTGTCACGCCCTTTTCGCTCATACATAATGCAGCGACATCAATCCAGTCTTTGACCCACTTATTAAAAATTCTGAACTGATGAAATCTAAATGAAAGCACTTTCTTCGTGTATAATATATGAACTTATGATTCTTATCATTTCGTAGAATACACACAGAAGAACACGCACCGAATATAAAAAATGAGATCAACAGATTTGGTTCCAAAACTCCTGCTCAGCCACCTGTTAAACACTCAGGACAGTTTCTGCAACATTTCCGGGGCCTCATTCTCCTTGTCTATGTAGTGTGGGCAGTAGCAGGTAATAGGTGGCGGTAATAGCCACTAGCCACATGGGGTGGCTTTGGGAAGTGAGTTTACACCTGGAAAGTGCCACGCACGAGGCCAGGAAGTTAGAACACATTTACCCTCGACAGTCCTCAAAGGAATTCTACAACCAAGATCATTATATCCATCACCTAAACATAATTCAGAGAATTAGAATAAGTTAGAGAAACTCTAAGCGTAGTCTTCTTTTCTTTAAAGCCCCCTGTAGTCAGGGAACAGCTGTACCAGTGATTTCTGAGTTTACAGAGTCATGAGAAAACAGTGTGATTTTCTTGCTCTTCCCACACACCTAACACCAACCCCCGCCCCCAGACAATCACTGCTAAAATGGCTGTGGGCGAGGAATTGTAAAATGAAGCAAGAAACTCCCCTCGAATATTTACTGAATTAATTCACAGCCACTGGGAGAGGAACTGCAATCAACGAAACAGAAGACGTGCTGACGCTGGTTTGTTTCAGGCTCTGGGCTGCACTTGGAGCCTCTCTCTCTCTCTCGGGTTCCCTAGAAGGAAGGCTTCTCAGAGACAGACATGAAGAAGGAGGAAGGAGCCAGACCCCACAGAGCTGGGGAAAGAAGGTTCTGGACAGAGGGAACCACAAGATGAAGTGCCCGGAGGTGAGGAGTTTGCCAAGTGCAAGGAACGGGGCTAAGGCCCCAGATCTTGAGGGCACGGTGGGTGGGTGGGAGGAGGAGGTTGCCTTGAAGAGTTGGACACGGGCCGGGGTTCTACTCCTCATGTTCGTATGTTTGTTTGTTTTAGTTTTTTGTTGTTCTTGTTAGTGTAGCTCATTCTTGAAGGCTTCCCTCGTAGTTCAGAAGGTAAAGAATCTGCCTGCAAGGCAGTAGACCCGGGTTTGATCCCTGGATCGGGAAGATCCTCTGGATTAGAAAATGGCAATCCACTTCAGTATTTTTGCCTGGAGAATCCCCATGGACGGAGGAGGCTGGCGGGCTACAGTTCATGGGGGTGAAAAGAGTCGGACAGCCTTTGATGCAAGATATTTGGAATACAAAGCACAAAGCTGGCCTTTAACATCTTGCCCTAAAAATAAGACAGGGAGGAGGCTGGAGCATGCTTGTAAGTGACTGGGCTTGAAGGCAAGATGAATAGAAATAACCGGGGACTATGGTCAGATTTGCAAAATGTTCTGGTCCTTTTATCATGAAATTGAGTTGTTTGTGGCAAGAAGGCCAGCCCTGAGAGTCTATTTTAACCCAATTGGCTTATTGTCACAAATACCTTAACTCTGAGACAGTTTGCCTGTTTGATAAGGGAGATTGTGTTGTTTGTTGGAGCTTTGCTATACATAATTGAAATCTGAGGTTACTTACCAGCCTTGTCATATTTAAACTAGTAATATGACTCTGCTATTTTTGTTATTATGTCAACTGGTATAAAAAATGATTCAGAGTCTCTCGAAGTCAAGAAAAACTCTTTCCTTGTATCCGTTACGGTGCAATTAAAAAGACAGGTTTAACCAGAAGTTTTTGAAAGCATTCTCTGCTCCATTCCTGACAGCCAGCTCTGAACTTCCCACGGGCACCTGGGAAGCTCTGGCCGCTGCTCACGACCATGGCCCTTGCTCATCTGCTGGCCTGAGCCCCTTCTTCTCTGGGTTCTACTGTCTCTTTGATGATCGGATCATCTCCCTCCCTACTTCTGCCTCTGCTGCTGTTCTCTGAACAACCACGTGACCTTTTTTCTCTTTATCTTTTTATTTTGTATTGCAGCTTCCCAGGTGGGTGTGGTGGTAAAGAATCTGCCTTCAATGCAGGAGACTCTGGTTTGATCCCTAGGTCTGGAAGATCCCCAGGAGAAGGGAATGGCTGCCCACTCCAGTATTCTTAACTGGAGAATTCCATGGACAGAGGAGCCAGGTGGACTACAGTCCATGAAGTCACAAGAATTGGACATGACTGAGCAGCTAACATCTTGCCTGGAAAATCACATGGAGGGAGGCGCCTGGTAGACTGTAGTCCATGGGGTCGCTAAGAGTCGGACATGGCTGAGCAACATCACTTTCACTCTTCACTTTCCTGCACTGGAGAAGGAAATGGCAACCCACTCCAGTGTTCTTGCCTGGAGAATCCCAGGGACGGGGGAGCCTGGTGGGCTGCCGTCTACGGGGTCGCACAGAGTCGGGCACGTCTGAAGCGACTTAGCAGCAGCAGCAGCAGAGCAGCTGACATAGCCTATTTAACAATGTTGTGATGGTTTCATGTGAACAGGGAAGGGACTGGGCCGTTCAGATACATGCATCCATTCTCCCCCAAACTCCCCTCCCTGCCGCGGAACACTGAGTAGCGTCCACGTGCGGTGCAGTAGGTCCTTGTTGGTTATCCATTTTAAATACTGAAGTGTGGACGTGTCCATCCCAAGCTTCCTAACTATCCCCTCCCACACTGACAACCATATGTTCCTTCTCTTAGTGAGTTTCTTCAAATGACCTTTTGAGAATATACATCGGGGACTTCCTTGGCTGTCCAGCGGTTGGGACTTGGCCCTCCAATGAAGGGGATTTGGGTTCCATCCCTGGTCTGAGAGCGAAGATCCCACATCCCTCGGGGCCCAAAACAGAACAGATTCAATACAGACTTTAAGAATGAAAGTGAAAGTAGAAACGTGTTAGTCGCCTAGGCTCAAAGTTCTCCATTATCTCAAGGTTCCTGCTATGTAGAAGTCCTGTGCTTCTGGTTTCAGCTAAAAATCTTAATGTAAGATGAATTAAATAATTACGGGCTTATCTCTTCTTTTCTTTGTCTCAGGATATGTGGATGGATGAAGCCACAGGACACATGAGTGGATTAGGTTAGAAGGAAAGAATCAGGAATTTCCTTCAAGCCTTGGCTCTTAAAACTGGGGGAGCATGAATGGAGAAAATGATACATTTTGCCCAAAATTAAGATGGAAAAGCTCTGATCTAGACATTCCCACACCCACACTTCCTTCAAAAAACACCAGAGGGGTCTCATTTTGCTTGGCTTGGATGATGAGGATCAGTGGGACCACTGAGAGCACTGGTCAGCTGAGATCACACTCCTGGATGAAAACCCACCAACCGAATCCTCATTCCACAGCCGCTAGCCTCAAGTAAACAGAAATCTTACAACAAAGATTATAGGGACGGAAAAAGAGCATTTCGGCCAAAGAATGAAAAGTACTCGGTCGGATATGGAAAAATAATCAGACACTTCCTAAACACCATTTCAAGACAGAGGCCCCACAAACCCTCAATTTCCCCCTTAGACACTATTTTCACCCTAGGCCTTGGAAATCAGGAAATCAAGTCCTGAATATTCACTGGAAGGACTGATGCTGAAGCGCCAATACTTTGGCCAACTGACTCATTAGAAGAGACCCTAATGCTGGGAAAGAGTGAAGGCAGGAGGAAAAGGGGATGACAGAGGATGAGATGGTTGGATGGCATCATCGACTAGATGGACATGAATTTGAGTAAACTCCGGGAGTTGGCGATGGACAGGGAAGCCTGGCGTGCTGCAGTCCATGGGGTCACAAAAAGTCAGACATGACTGAGTGACTGAACTAACTGAGGCCTTGGAAGCAATGCCTCAGGATGAGCCAAAGAAGGGGTGGGTATTTGTCACTCAGAACAAGGACTCCATGGGCACAAACGCTTGCCTCTGAGCCCATAAGAGATGCTTGTCTAAGGGATGCCCAGAGGTCCACTCATCCATCTTTTGATGCAAATCATTTTAAAGTCTTTATTGAATCTGTTACAAAACTGTTTCTGTTCTGTGTTTTGGCATTTTGGCGATGAGGCATGTGGGATCTGAGCTCCCCGACTAGGGATGGAACCCACACCCCCTACTGGAGGGTCAAGTCCTAGACACTGGACCGCCAGGGAAGTCCCTTACCCACCTTATCATGGAGTATCCAGTGCTCTCCACCTTAGATTTTCCAGGTCCCAGACAAGAGAAGATGAAGACTCACTTCCTAACACATGGACACACTGTCAACGGGGTACGTGGAGATCTTGCAAAGACATGGAATGCTGCTCTGTCATGTCCCCAGCCCCGCTGAAGGCTGAGGTCTCCGGCCTGGTCTCGGAAGCCCGTGTGCTCAGCTGGGGTGTGTGGCATCGGCCTCCCCAGCAGATGTGGGCTTGCGGCAGCACCCTGGCCCCCAATTCCTCATGTGCAGCCATCACTCTGGCACATGGGTCTCTTCTATCTTACAACTTGACTGCTCCAATTTCATAGACTTTCATCCCCAGGTTCCTTTTCTTACCAATAAAAGGTTACATCTGGGTGTGGGGGAGATATTCCCCAGGGCCCCTGATATTTGGGCAATCCATACCATCTCCAGGAAAGCTGTACCCAATTTACCCCTACATCTCTGGCCCAGCCCACCCACCACCGTAGGCATTTAAGCCTCGAGGTTTAGAAGGGGTGATCACATTTGAAGAGGTGGGAGAAAGCCAACATCCAGGAAATTACAAATATCATGTCATGTCATAGTATGTTGTTGCTGTTCAGTCACGCAGTCATGTCTGGCTCTTTGCAACTGTAGCCAAGTCAACCCCATAGACTGTATCACTCCAGGCTTTCCTGTCCTTCACCATCTCCCAGAGTTTGCTCGAACTCATTGAGTTGATGATGCCACCCAGCCATCTCATCCTGTCATAGCATATATTAATACTTTGAGCACAGGTTGGGAAATATAACATGTAAACCCAAGAGAGTGGGCACAGAGAAGTAAAGAGCAGTATTAAGGCTCCCCTTCCCTGGCAAGCTGGCTCTGAGATTTAGCATCTTCTTTTCCACTTCACAAGCACTAAGGGCTTTTGCTGTTGTTATAAACCATTCAGACAAGTGATATTAATGTAGGTTCTTTGCTAGTGGCAAAGAACCCGTCTTTATGTTCCCTCCAATGCAGGAGACATAAGACACGGGTTTGATCCTTGAGTCAGGAAGATCCTCTGGAGGAGAGCACGGCAACCCACTCCAGTATTCTTGCCTGCAGACTTCAATGGACAGAGGAGCCTGGTGGGCTACAGTCCACAGATTTGCAGAGTCAGACATGACTAAAGTGACTAAGGGTGCACACACGTGCTGCCCAAGATGCTGGCATTTCAGGGCTTTCTGCAACAGACTTCAAAGCAACTATGAAAGTGAAGAGAAAGTCGCTCAGCCGTGTTCGACTCTGTGACCCCATGGACTATACAGTCCGTGGAATTCTCCAGGCCAGAATACTGGAGTGGGTAGCCTTTCTCTTCTCCAGGGGATCTTCCCAACCCAGGGATCGAACCCAAGTCTTCTGCTTTGCAGGCAGATTCTTTACCAGCTGAGCCACAAGGGAAGCCCCAAAGGAACTATGTTATATTCAAACCCACAAAAAGACAGGAACATTTCATATCATTTCTTCACATATATTATCTTTCTTAGATGCAGAATCCTTCTGCAACAAGCAAAGGATGGGGTGTTAACCCCATTTCATGGATGTCATAACCGAGTCGGCAATGCTTACAGTCCTCAGAGCTCAGGGGCAGGGCAAAGCGATACGGAGAGACTCACACAGAGAGGGCAGGCAGCAGAGAAGCTGCCCGCTGCAGCCTCTGCCCGCTGTCTTATCAGGACCAGGTGACCAGTGACCTCAGGGCTATGACTCAATCCCGCGATGGCCTTGGCGGTTGGGGACAGCCCCAATTCCGTGCAGTCTGGCGGGTGGTAAGAGCTATGCCCTGCAGCGGGGTCAGCAATCATGGTGTACAGTCCACAGGGTGGGCTCAGACCCGTTCCCCCTCATCTGTTACTGGAACAGTTGGGTGTAAGGGCCATGGAGAACAAGCACCTCTCCACTCCTGACGTCCAGCTTCTCCATCCTCAAGGCAGCACGCTGAGCACCACCTCTCCCCAGAGTCGGCCTTGCCCTTCTCACTTGGCAGTCCTTCCCACTGAACCCCACCTCAGGGTATCCCCAGAACCATCGGCAGCGAGTCTCTGGGGAAATCACAGATAGAAGCTTCCAGCCACGCATGACCATGCTCCTCCTGCTCCTTACCTCTCCAGGCGCCTGGGGTCTTCTTCCAGGCCTGGCCCTGGGACCTGAACACACTCAACTACAGGCGCCAAAACACCCGGGAGTCATCCCAGGAGCAGGCGCGCCTTCCACGACACGCCTGTTAGGGCCCCAGACACAGGTTGAGCCACCGAAGGTCAGTTCATCGGCCAAGCAAGCACCAGCCCAGAGCACCACCCATCTCCTCACCGCCCAGCCGGGTCTGAACCCCAGCAGCTGGTAGCCCATGAGGCATCCCAAGGCTAGAGGGGCAGCTCCAGGAGGAACTCAGATGCTGTAGATCAAAAACCTTGAGTCTAAACGCTACAAACTCTGATGCTTTAAATTTTTCCGGTTTTTGTCCAGTTTTTTTTTTTTTTTTTGGCGGGGGGTAGAGTGGGGAGGAGATCCCATTTTCCAAGCCATCCTGATAATGACCACCTGTCAATTATAGGAAACATTTTTCCTCTTTTCTTTCCTTCTATTTATTTATTTATTTTTTTTTTGCTCTGGACCTTCATTTTATCTTTTAGCCATTTTTTAAAAATTGAAGTATAGTTATTATATTAATAATTTACAAAGTTGTATTAGTTTCGGGTATAGAGCAAAGTGATTCAGTTACATGCACATCTATATGCATTCTTTTTCAGATTCTTTTCCCTCACAGGTTATTACAAGATAATGAACATAGTTCCCTGTGCTATGTTCAGTAGGTCCTTGTTGGTTATTTATTTTATATATAGTAGTGTGTACCTGTTAATCCTATACTCCTAATTTATCTCTCCCTGCCCTCTTTCTTAAAGTCAGTTTGAAGTTTTGGTTTTCCTAGTGCCAGCAAAGATGCCTAGCTGAGGCCACAGGCAAAGCCCTGCTGAGAAAGAGACGCACTCGGGCTGGAGTCCCAGTCTGACCCCTGCACCACCCACACACACCCACCATCTGTCTCTCACACACTCTCTGGGCACCCCTGCCTCTTCCTTCTCCCCAGAAGCAGAGTTCCTTGGAGACCGATACTATGAGTGTTGACCTCACTCCCCCAGCAGCCCTGTGGGCAGGGAAGTGCCTCCAGGATCAGTCTTTCTCTCCTAGGGCATTAAAGGAAATGAACACAGTCACAGGATCCTCTCTGAATAAAGTCAGGCTGGGAAATTCCATGCAAGGCTACATGTGTGCAGATGTTTCCAAAGTAAAGCCAGCCTCTCCTGCCTCCTTCCTGGAGGGAAAATACTTCCAGACCGCTCCCTTTAAAGGGACTCCCCTTTAAAGGCGAGTCCCTTTAAAGCAGAACAATGAATAATTAGCGCATCCCACCAGGGCCCTGACAAAAGAGCAGCTCTCAGATGCTGCAGCCCTCTTTGATCCAGATTGCTTCTGAAGTCCCCAAGATCCAGATCCAAACCCCATTAAAGATGGTGGTTGCATGCAAGTTGGGGGTGGGGAGTTGCAGAAAGGATGGCTCCTCCTGGGCGGGCAGCCGCTCACGGGCTGGCAAATATCAGCGTGATCTTCTCCCCTGGCCTCGATTAAGAGTGGCTGGGTGTTTAATAAGGTCAAATTCAACATAGATGAACTTCAGGCACCTCCCACTTGGATGAACAGGGTAAATGCCCGCTTCCTTTAGAAACTGACCTCTGGAACATCCCCGAGATGATGCAAGGAATAAGAAAGGAAAAAGACACGTGAGGGCAAAGCCACAAGCTGAGACTGGCCTGGACCAAGGGCCCTGTCACTCATTTTTATCCCCAAATAAACTATCCACTACATTTTCTCAGCAGGTAGAGAATTTGCACTCTTAAGAGATTTCTCTGGGAACACACCTCTGATTTCAGTTCACCAAATGATATATCTAAATACATTGTTTTAGGGATTTCCTTGGTGGTCCAGTGGTTAAGAGTCTGTCTTCCAACGCAGGGGATGTAGGTTTGATCCCTGGTCCGGGAACTAAGATCCCAAATGCCCTGGAGCAGCAAAGCCCAAGAAACGCAACTGGAGAGAAGTCTGCGAGCCACAACAAAGAGCCCATATGCCGCAACTAAGACCTGAAACGGCCAAAACAAATAAATGAATATATATCTTTTAGCAAATCAGAAGGTAAAGGGAAAAGACTAAAAGGATTACCTGACTGAGTCTGAATCATGACTAGCAGGAGAGGCCTGAGTGATATTTTATGAATGATATGCGCTCATGAGACAAACCTTCTGTTAGGAAAAAGTCCCTATGATATCTAAGATCCTGATGCTTCCAGCTCTAAAATTCTCAGGCTCTGGAACTCTAGCAGCACCTTGAAGGAAATGAAGCTGGGATGCTGACCGCAAACTGGGTCCAGCAGTTGGCCTGACCAGTCAGTCCCAGAAGGACACAGAGCTGCCAGGATCCGCCTCAGAGCAGGGCTGGAGCAAACCCTGGGCAAAAGGGCCACCCCGACCCGTTTCTACCCCACCCTCCCCGGCCCAGAGCCAGGAGCTGCTGCTGCTTCCATTTAAGGAGAAAGCAGGAAACACTGAAAGCAGCAAAGGGAACATTCCTTCTAAATAAGGAAGGTTGGCAAGTACAAAAAACCTGCGGGAAGTCCACCTCTCCAACAGGTAATTTATCGCACAGCCGTGGGACGCACTGTGCACAAGGCCCACCTTCCCGACCCCAGGAGGTGCTTTCCTTTGCCAGGGCAAAGAGTGAGAGAACAAAGGCAATTTGCTGCTCACAGCCCAAGCCCAGTTTCCCTGCAAGCCTCTGCTCTGCCTTATCCACCTAGCAAGCAGCAGCTTCCAAACGGACAAGGAGATGAAAGCAAGGAAAAGAAACCAGCTGAGAGATGGACAGACACCCTTAGGTGCACAGAGGTTTGGGAGACAACAGACATCTAAGAGAAACAAACCATCCAGGAGGGGAGAGGAAAAGGCTGTGGTACGTGTCCAACGGTGACCTGAGTAACCTGCAGGCTGCAGTGCATGCTGGGATATTCTGCAGGAGCACTAAGGCAGGGATGTGGGCTTTCCAGGCGGCTCAGTGGTAAAGAATCCACCTGCCAACGCTGAAGACAGAAGAGACCCGGGTTCGATCCCTGGTCCGGAAGATCCCCTGGAGGAGGGTTTGGCAACCCACTCCAGTATTCTTGCCTGGAAAATCCCATGGGCAAAGGAGACTGGAGGGCTAGAGTCCAGAGTATCACAGAGTTGGACGTGAGTGAGCGACTGCGCACGGCGCACACATGTGCTTCCTTTAACCTGGTGCTCTGGCAGGATCCTGAGAAGTCACACAGTGGCGACAGGAAGGTTGAGGGTTGAACCGGCTGTCCTCCTCTGTCAAGTCCCACAGAACCTTAATGCCTAGGGTCCAGCTGAGTCTCTCCCTGCCCCTGTAAGTCCCTCATTAGCACAGCTCAGTGTGGAGCAGATATGCCTAGAATTCTTTCAGCTAGTGAGACATTCATTGATTTAGTCATGCATCCATTTGTTCAACAAATTGTTTACTGAAAAAAGGGATGTGGGTACAGAAGCATAAACAAGTAGAATTATAACAACAGGAAAGACCCTGATGCTGGGAAAGACGGAGGGCAAGAGGAGAAATGGGGCGACAGAGGATGAGATGGTTGGATGGCATCACTGACGCAATGGATATGAGCTTGAGCAAACTCAGGGAGAGAGCGAAGGACAGAGAAGTTTGGCGTGCTGCAGTTCATGGAGTCGCAAAGAGTCAACATGACTTAGCAACTGAACAACAGCAATGGAAAAAGGCTTCCCGGGTGGCTCAGAAGTAAAGAACCCACCTGCCAATGCAGGAGACTTGGCTTTTATCCCTGGGTTGGGAAGATCCCCTGGAGTAGGAAATGGCAACCCCCTCCAGTATTCTTGCCTGAGAAATCCCATGGACAGAGGAGTCTGGTGGGCTACAGTTCATGGAGTCAAAAAAGTCAGACACGACTTAGCAACTGAACAACAAACAGCAACAATAATGGAAAAGAATATGAAAAAGAATATATGTATATCTGAGTCACTTTGCTATACAGCAGAAATTAAATACGTGGTTCGATCCCTGGGTAGGGAAGATCCACTGGAGAAGGAAATGGCACCCCACTCCAGTATTAGTGCCCGGAAAATCCCATAGACCGAGGAGCCTGGTAGGCTACAGTCCATGGGGTCGCAAAGAGTCGGACACAACTGAGTGACTTCACTTTAAATACATTATACTTCAATAAAATTCAAATAAAGAAATTAAAAGCTGCAAAAAAGAAAAAACCCAAGGAAAATGCCCTCACATGGCTCACATCCTGATAACAACAGTTAAAGACACAAATCAAGAAACTCTACCTCTCGCTAAGTTTTACAAAGGCCTCAAACAAAAGAGTGACACGCTGAGCTGTGATGACCGTCTGCTACAACAGCCGCTTGCCATATGTGGCTATTTTAATTTAAATCACACTAAATAAAATTAAAGATACAGCTTCTCGGATCCACTATCCACATTTCGAGTGCTCAAGAGTCAAGTGTGGCTAGTGGCTACCATATGGGAAAATGAGAATATAGGATCTTTCCATTGTCACAGGTCCTACTGGACAGCACCAGAGAGTGAGGGCACGGAAATCTACCGAGAATGGAAGCTGAAGTAGGAGCCGGCCATGCCAGCATAGGGCAGAGTGCTTCCTAGACAGCTTGCTGCATGTGCAAAGGCCCCAGGGCAGGTGGGCATTGAATGCTCAGAGAACTGACAGGTGACCAGTGTGCTAGTGGGCTCTGACACGGGGTTGGATTTTAGACTAAAAGCAACAGGAAGCAGACACAGGGAAGAACCATCATCTGAACTGTTTTAGAAAGCAGGGAGGTAAGGGAAAAGGACAAGGCTTGACCACCAGGTTTCTGCTCAGAGCAGCTGCAAGGCGATGCACCACGTGCTGAGATGGGGAACTGGGGTGAGGGCTGGGCCACTTTATATATACTTTGTTTTTGATACAAGGAAGGTCATCCATTTTATTTTGGACAAGTTAGGCCCGAGAGCTCCGTGAGAAACGCTAGAGGAGATACAAAGTAAGCAGCTGGATAAGCATGGTGCTGGGACAACACAGGAGGATATAAATGGGGGCGTTCTGAGTACATGATGGTATTACACCCATGAGTGTGGAGGAGACGTCTTACAGAAACAAAGAAGGTGGCCCAGGCCCAAGACTCGAGGACTCTAGTGTTGATAAATGGCCATGAGGTCATGAGGGGTGAGCACACAGGTCCAAGCCCTGTACAAGCAGGGGCCAGCAAAATAAAACTCTCTGTCTCTTTTTGTAACTAAAGCGTAACTGGGACGTTGATTTACTAACTGTCCGCAGCTACTTTCACACTCTCAGAGCAGAGCTGGGTTGTTGCAACGGAGATCTTACACCCTGCAAAGCCGGTCTGGCCCTTCACAGAAAGCGCCTGTCAACCCCTTGATTTAAGCATGGAGTGCCCTCAGTCTCCCGGAGAAGGCAATGGCACTCCACTCCAATACTCTTGCCTGGAAAATCCCATGGATGGAGGAGCCTGGTAGGCAGTCCATGGGGTTGCGAAGAGTCGGACACAACTGAGGAACTTCACTTTCACTTTTCACTTTCATGCATTGGAGAAGGAAATGGCAACCCACTCCAGTGTTCTTGCCTGAGGAATCCCAGGGACGGGGGAGCCTGGTGGGCTGCCGTCTATGGGGTCGCACAGAGTCGGACACGACTGAAGTGACAGCAGCAGCAGCAGCGGCCCTCAGTCTCCATATCTACAAAATGGGGGCGGAAGTGCCCGGGTCGCAGTAATGGATATGTGTCTGCAATGGGAAACACCTGAGTCTATACTGAACAAGGCTAAGAGAGGAGCTCTTCATTCTCACAGCATCCAGCGCTGTTTCCACGTGTGGCAAAAGCACACAGCACCCACCCGCTCTCTAGAAACAACTGCTAAAGTGAATTTGAAAATATAAACAGAGCCAGTGTCATCTAAGCCACCATTTCCAATGTAGAATGGATATAAACTGAGCGGTTCTAAGTCTGTTCTTTGTGGCCAACCAATCTCCCTCAGACTCCCATCCAACCTGAAACAAAAGCATGAGTCCGTGAACAACTGGTTTTCATGGAAAAAAAGTTGTTTACAAAGCCTATGTCCTCATCATTAATCTTAGGGGGAGAGGATGGAATTGTTCACCATCCTCTGCTTACCCCGGAACGCTGCCCCAGCTCAGGCTATCCATCTAGTAAGAACAGCCAATCATATTGGCTATTCAGACTACACTGGTTTCTAGGCAACCAGAACTATAGCCACAGAAACAGGCTGTTGATGGCAGGAAGAAACATGAAGACAGGGACAGAGGGTTGATGCAGAGAGTGCCCTGAAGCCAATGACCTAGACGGAACACTTGCCCACAGTCACTTAATCCATCTCCCAATCCTAGCTGCTCACCCACCATCAGCAGGTGCCCTGTCCCAGGGCCCCAGCAGAAGCGGGTAGCATGACTCCCTGGATCACTGGCAGCTACCTGGACGGCTTCAGAATATTCCTGCCTTCAGCCCCTCTTACAGAAAGCCAGCAGATAAGCAGAGAGAAGGTAGGAAGGGCCAAGATCCTTCTGGACACAGGGCTCATGATGGAGATATTCAGAAATGATAACCAAGGAAAAGGATCTCCTATGGATGGACTCACTGCTTGTGTCTCCCCAAAATTTGTTATGTTGAAACTCTACCCCTCAATGTGATGGTATTAGCAGGTGGGGCCTTTGGGAGGTGATTAGGTCATGAGGGGGCTTCCCTCATAGCTCAGTTGGTAAAGAATCCACCTGCAATGCAGGAGACCCCAGCTTGATTCCTGGGTCGGGAAGATCCCCTGGAGAAGGGAAAGGCTACCCACTCCAGTATTCTTGGCCTTCCCTTGTGGCTCAGTTGGTAAACAAGCCATCTGCAACGTAGGAGACCCCGGCTTGATTCCTGGGTCAGGAAGATCCCCTAGAGAAGGGAAAGGCTACCCACTCCAGTATTCTGGCTCGGAGAATCTCATGGACTATATAGTCCATGGGGTCGCAAAGAGTCGGACAGGACCGAGCGACCTTCATTTTCACTACTTTCTGGGTCATGAGGGTGGAGCCTTATAAGGGCATCAGTGTCCTTGTAAGAAGAGAACGTGAGTGCTTGCTCTGCTCTCTTTCACTGCCTTGATGTCTAAGGACAAGAAGAGGACAAGCAGACAGCCGTTGACATTGACATTGACAATGACATTGGATTATGTTGCCTCCAGAACTATGAGAAATACCTATCTGTTGTTTAAGCCATGTCCTCTGTGGTATCTTATGTTATAGCAACCTGAACTAAGACAGCTCCTTTGGGACTCAGGCAATGCCCATTCTACAAACGACTTTACAGCTTATTCAGTTTCAGGGGGGAAACGGCTCGTCCTTTCATCCAACCATAATATCCAAAGTGAAGTATCTGCTTCTAAGAACTGAGAGGCCCACAGTCAAGGTGCTGTCACTGAAGCTAAATGACTTAGCCAAGGGTCGCCTTAAGAAATAAGACTTTGAAAGAAATCCAATGAGACCTAAAGAAAGCTCCTGCCAGGAGCCCCAGGGGCCCTTTCTGGGCTTCTGAGCAATGGACATGCTGGCAACTTTCAGACACAGAAACATTCCTGCCTTTCCTGCTGGCTGGTGCCTCTGTCTTCTCAGGGTCTTCACAGACACGAAACCTCACCCCCGAGAAGCCCTAAGAGGCAGGCCGGGCAAGCTCAGAGCCGCTAGACCCTCTCAACAGCCCCCAGACTGAGAGGGAGAGGAGCCACACGAGGATGGGAGAGACCAAAACTCCACTTTCCCATCTGTGACCACAGCCATGCAGAGAGCTCCAACCCCATCCCAGAAGCACTCACCTGGTGTAGCTGGTGCCCAGGGCCTCTCGGGTCCTGGGCACTCTCTCGGCTATAATTCCGATCCCAGCCCAAACTCATCAACCTTTTCCCAGATGCGCTCCCAAATTCCACTTCCTTGTCTTGGCAAACGCCACATCCTCTCCTTGGACATCTAAGCATAAATCCTCTGGTTGTATTCCCCGCTGTCTTTATAACCTTCCCTCCCCTGCTCATCAATCACTGCGGCCTGTTGCTTCATCCTTCATCACTTCCCGCCATCCCTCCCAGGCCTTCTATTTTGCTGCTCACGGGTCCACACAGGCAGCAGTTTCCCTATTTGTGATTTTGGTTGTGTGTGTGTGTGGTTTTTTTTTTTTTTTTCAGGTCATGAGCGGTGCCACAGCTGAAGCAGGCTGAACTCGCCCATACAACCACCACTTTTACCCTCAGATGCTGATGGCCCTTGGCTGTCCCTGCAGAGCCCGGGTGTGGGGATCTGTAGGAAGCAGAGGGAGCCCCCGGGATGGGGGTCTCCGGCTGCACAAAAGACAGAGCATTTAACGCTGCTTTTCTCAGCAGAAGCCCAGCCTCGAGGGGCTGCAGCGGAAGGAGGGCACAGTGGCGGGGTCTAATCGATGGACTCAGATCACATTGACGCAAGTACTTCCCATCCCTTTCCTGTGTGTGTCTCATCCGTCCGTGCTGAGAAGTGTCTTCTGCAGCAGAATTCTCCTCTCCCTGACTCCTCCACCACCGCCCACCCACCCCCCCCCAACTGTCTTCTATCTGGAAACAAAGGCTACTATTGCTACCAGAACTTCTTTTCCAGATAAGAAAGCGGCAATTAGAGAAGTGTCCAGCAGTTTCTTAGGAACCCAGATGGAGGGACTCACCCGGATGGAGAAGCTCAGGGCTTCTCAAACTTTCCTGCCTAAAAGTCATCTGGGCGTCTTTACAAATCACTAGTTAAATGGAGATTCTGACTTAGACTCAAAGGTGGGCCCTTTGATTCTGCCTTTCTAAGGAGCAAAGCGGAGGGTGATGCTGCCCTCCCGGGAGGGGTGGACCATCCCAAGAGTCACAGGGATTTCAACACATGAACCTCCATCTCCGCCTCCCCTCTCAATCCCATGTGCCATCCTGCACCTCCAGTCTGCTGCTGCACCCCAGAGGGGAGACACAGGACTCCCCATCTTCCTCCTTCCTTATTCCACTGCTCTCTGGGGACAGAATGAAGCTATCAGGTGGGGCTACAAAAGTTGCCCAAAGGCACCCCAAACCTGAATGCAGAAGCACAGAAATCCTGCAACTAATAGAGAAAATATTCTGCAGGGAATTTCAAAACATCCCCGTCTTCGGTTTCACTCTTACACCCAGGGCCTCCTTGATTTGCTCTTTCACAGGGAACAATCACAGAAAAAGAGACACATGTTCAGTCTAGTTACCAGCTGTCATGGACTGTATCCTGCCGAGGCAGGTTGTGCTCCCTGAGTTCCTCTCCATCCCTACAGCTCTGATAGCATTATCCTGCAGTGGAAGCTTCTTTCCTGCCACAGACCACACATGGCTACCCTGTCTTATTATTCTTCACAAGCATGTGACTTTAGGTGCATGGAAAGGTACTCTCTTAATACACTTTTTAAAATCTCTAGACTGGAAATAAGCAAATCAATAGTAGAAAAACTCCCAGTTATTCAGACAGCAGAGACACGATTTTAGAGAACAGTTGCCAGGTATGAAACCAGCCCCAATCATTTCCACTCTCTCCATTTTTAAAAAACAAAAGCGTTACGGGATGGAGGGTGGGATTCTGTGAAGGAGTAAATATACTATCTTAAAGATTTAAAGACATTTCAGAAATAGTTTCAAGGAGAGAAGACTCTGGCTAGTACACATGGACCGCTCATCCAGGCAATATTTGAGAAGGAGCTTCCATTACAACGTAGCCGTTTGGCCTGGAGTTTTATTTAAACACCCTGGTAGGTGGGCTTCCCAGATGGCGCTAATGGTAAAGAACCCGCCTGCCAATGCAGTGAGACATAAGAGACGTGTGTGGGTTTGATCCCTGGGTCAAACATGGCAACCCACCCCAGCATGCTTGCCTGGAGAATCCCATGGACAGAGGAACCTGGTGGGCTCTAGTCCACAGAGTCACAGAAGAGTCAGACATGACTGAAGCAACTTAGCACACACTTCCCTGGTGGCTCAGAGGTAAAGAATCCACCTGCCAATAGAGCAGATGCAAGTTCGATCCTTGGGTTGGGAAGATCCCCTGGAGAAGGAAATGGCAATCCATTCCAGTATTCTTGCCTGGGAAATCCCATGAACAGAGGAGCCTGGAGGGCTACAGTCCATGGTGTCACAAAAGAGTCAGACACGACTTAGTGACTAAAACAACAATAACATCCCCCTAGGGTGGACTTAGGACACCTTAACCCAGCGTCCATCTAACAGAATCTCTCCCAACTCAGCCCTCAGCCAACAGAACCCTGGTCATTTATTAACTCAACTGGGAAAGAGGGCGGGGACGCTGGGGACACGTGAACTGAATCCCTGATGGCTGAGGAGCGGATTTTCCCAAACACATGGTCACATTATCTTTTTCGTGTCTCCCGAAAGCTTTTAGACAGATCGGAGCCCTGACAGCTAGCTAGGTCAGTAGCCGATTAGCGCCTACCACTCTTTAACTGATTTTCAATTTAGAGACTTCTCAAAAATAGGTTGGAACTGTTCTTTTCGGCTTAGGCTCAAGTCCCAGGTGGTAGTACATATTTCCATGCATCGAACAATACTACACACGAACGAAAACCAGGGCAGGCAAAGCGCAGGGCTCCTGGCACTGAAAAGCCTCCAACACAACGCGCCTCCATTGTAAGATGATGCTGTCTCGAGCTGCAAGGAGGAAGACAAATGATCGGTGCACACCTGCTCTTTAGAATGGTTCGCCGCTAAAGAGCTGGAGCCTGGAAAACCACGAGGCTCAGCCTAGCATTACATCACCGCACTGAGCCAGGTCCTCATTGAAACCCCAGGCACAGGGACGAGTGAGGAAGCCCCACATGGCACCCCACGTCCCTACTACAACACACAGACCAATCCCTGGAGTCCTTTCATCTACACATCAGTGGCTCCCATGACCACTTTACCGCCTCCCCACCCCCAAACCCCCACAGAACACTCTTCGCTGAAACACATTCTTCTCTTTGGGAAAGGAGAGCAGGTAAGGAGGGGATGACCTGCAGCCAGATCTATTCAATAAGCCCCATCCTCCAGACAGGCCCAGGTAGGTAATGGAGATGACCATTTAAAAACGGAAATCCTAATAAATACCCATCCAGTATAAAGGCCCCATTGGCTCTAGGTTTACAGAAACTGGATGCACAGTCAAATGCCGCTTCCACCAATGGACCAATGTCAAGACTGTTTGGCTGGCTTTACTAATAATAGCGAGCAGCCTTGTCCTCCGATGTTCACCAGTCAGTGTGTGGACGCTTGGGTTAATCCGACAGAACGTCTAGCAACGAAGCTCCACGCCATGCGTCTAGCTAGCTATGTGAGTGGCTGCCCCTAAACTGGTCTGTCTCCATGGGCACGGCACTGCCACCCTCAAGGATTCTTCCCATGAGGCCCTTGTTAATGCCCGGCTGTTTCCTTTGCAGGAAATACCACTGTGCCGGGGGCGGGGGGGGGGGGGCCGGGGTGAGGTGTTCAGATTCAGGGAGAAGCCCCCCAAGCACGCACTGGGCTGCTGAACAGCATCAAATTCCAGGACGGTCATTTCTGCCCCCAGGAATCTCCAGGGGCTGCCAGATGCTCATTCCAGAGGGGGGCGCGAAACGCTAGAAGGGGAGCCACCAGGTAAAAACCACGCTAGGCTGCCCGAGAACATCAGGGCCAGCCCCAGCTCCAGGCTGCACGGGGCATCAGGGGAGAGGATACTAACAAAGCCCCAGCACCCTCTCCTCCTGGGAGGATTCGGGGGGCCCTCCGGGGCGACGGGCGGAGCACTTACATTGCCTCGGAAGCCTCCTGGTTCAGGTCGCTGGCTGGGACTGGCTGCAGAGACTGCGACCCTCCCATCCTCGCTGCGCCCTGGAGTGCAGGCTAGCCGCGAGCAGGGCCAGCGTCCTGGCACGGTACTTCCAGCGGGAGCCCGGGGTGGGCCGGCCGGCGGCCGGGGCTGCTGCACTGCAGATGGGAGCAGCTGCTGGCATCCGGGGCGGCGGCGGCGGCGGCGGGGAGCTGCGGCTTTGGGGCCCGAGCTGGAGCCCGGGGAGCGAGCGCCACGGAGGTGTGCGCGCGAGGGTGACCGGCGCGCGCCCCCAGTGTGTGCGCGAGGGTGGCCGGCGCGCGCGGCTCTGCCCGGGGCGCGCGAGTGTGAGCGTGAGCGCCGGCGGGGTCCGAAGGGATCTGCTCTTAAAGCCCCCGGCAGCTCGGCTCCCGCGTAGGACACGGTGATGTCATCATCCGCGAGCAGCCCCCGACGCCTGCATCTTCACAAAGCTCCAGCGCTGGCTCGGGAAACCGGGCCAGGGGGAGGGCGGGCGAAGACCCTCCCTCTCTACCCCCGAGTCGCCTCCCCCAGCCTTCCGCAGCCTCGCCCCGATCGCCGGCATTGTGTGGCTTGGAAATGCAAATACACTTCGGACCCGGGAGTCGGTGGCCCCAGGCGGGAGGGCCGCGGTGGTCCCGGCCAGGCGGACCATGGTAGGGGGCGGGGGAGGGTAGCCTCTTCCCGGCCGGCTCACCCCTCCCGGAGGGAGGCAATGGACTCTCCCAGGGCTGGGCGGGCAGGTAAACAGGCTGCAGCGGAAAATGTGCTAGACGCTTGCAGTGTCCCGGTGGCTTCTGCCTCCTTCAGGCTGAGGCCTGTACCAGGGAGATGCGACGGCCTGGCTCCCGGGTCTCCCCCTGCTACCCCCCAGCCACCTCACCTGAGCCCAGGCCCGGCCTCCAAGGACACAGTTTGGGGTAGGGCGGATTGGGGCAAGCCTGCAGCACCTCCCATCTTTAGCCACCACAGGAGGCTCCACGGAGACGCCCCTTGCAAAGGCTCATTCCCAACCATCAGAGGTCAGGCCAGCTGAGAGGGCCCATCCGTGTCAGGCCTTTAAGACCACAAGAGTGTCCAGAGGAAAAGCAGCTCTCCATGACACACGATCTAACCATCTGTCTCCGTGATTCTGAGCCCAAACCGGGGCTGCAGGACTGTCTGTGACACCCTGTTCAGTGCCCCTAGCCCCCAGCCCCATTCCTCTGCTGCGGTAACCTGTTCCCCAGTAGCCAGGCCCCCTCACCAGGCTCTGGCTGCTCCCAAACCCTCCAGATATCCTTGGGCTCCTGGGCCTCCTCCTTGCAGGCTACTCAAGAAGGATTTCATCTCCTTTTGGTTCAGGAGGTTTGGGGGCCCACCTGGAAACTGACCGTCCATCCCCATTCTGAGCTCCAATCAGACTCACAATGGAATTAAAGTGGAACCTCTGAGGAAATGGAAACCCACTCCAAGATTCTTGCCTGGGAAATCCCAGAGACAGAGGAGCCTGGTGGGCTACAGTCGCAAAGAGTCAGATAAGACTGAGCTACTGAGCACATCTGATGTGTAAGTTGAAAACTCATCTTCATTTTCCCAGCATTTCTTTAGAGTCAGCCTAAAATGCATGTAAATTATGGCCAAAACAAAAATAAAATGGAAACAAAACTGCTCAAAACATTCTGAAATGTCCTACACACACTGAGTGTTTCCTAAAACTGTGGCTGAGGATGTTTGGACAGCTACTTTTGAAGTTGTGACTCAAATGTCAGGATGGTTCCAGAGCTTCATGGTGGGCTGACTTTCCTCTGCTGATATTTAAAATTAGTGTCAAACAGAGACCCAGAAAGCCAAAATTGTTTCCTGGGCTGCAACAACATGAAATGTCCAGGCTACACTAAGAAGGTTGACTTTCTCAAATTTATATGAAAATAGCTAATGATCCTGTCAGTCTCACAGAGAAGGTGACTGTCGGGGGTGGCTAGGTGAGGCTTGCTCCTGAAAGCACGTCCCATGACCTGTCGCTCACAGTCAGTGCCACGAGTCACCTGGTGGCAGGGATTCTGAGCTTTGCTCATCCAGTCATTCTCGGCACCCCAAGGGTCTGTTTTTTCATCAGAAAACAGACCTCTTGGGCCTCATGCAGCTAGAAGCCCAAAGAACCTTACCACGTGGAACTGAAAACTTCATAAGTGTTAACTTAGGGAAAGCTATGACAAACCTAGACAGCATATTAAAAAGCAGAGACATCACTTTGCCGACAAAGGTCGTTATGTCAAAGCTATGGTTTTTCCAGTAGTCATGTACGGTTGTGAGAGTTGGGCCATAAAGAAGGCTGAGCGCTGACGAATTGATGCTTATGAATTGTGGTGCTGGAGGAGACTCTTAAGAGTCCCTCAGACAGCAAGGAGATTAAGCCAGTCAATTCGAAAGGAAATCAACCCCGAGTGTTCACTGAAAGGAATGATGCTGAAGCTGAAGCTCCAATATTTTGGCCACCTGATGTGAAAAGACCCTGAGCCTGGGAAAGACTGAAGGCAGGAGGAGAAGCGGGCGATGGAGGATGAGATGCTTGGATAGTATCACTGACTGAATGGATATGAATTTGAGCAAACTCGGGGAGACAGTGGAGGTCAGAGGAGCCTGGTGTTCTGCAGCCCACAGGGTCCCAAAGGGTCAGACACAACTTAGCGACTGAAGAACAACAAGCCTAGACTTCACCTTGTGAGGAAAGTGACCACTTCCCTGGGCACTGATGGTACGTATGGCCTGCAGCCAAACCCAACCCTAGGAAAATACACAGGGGAAAAAATGAGAAACAACAATTAGAACTCATCCGCTCATTTTTTTTCATGATACACAAAAGCACGAAACCTTCCAAGTGTCCTGATCCGTAACAGGTAGGGGTCTGCTGCAATAACTAGAGAGGGCTTTGAAATGAGACAGGAGGTCAACTCCTGACTTCTCCCTCGTTTGCTGTGTGACCTTGAGCCAACTGCTTGATGGTACTGAACCACTGCTTCCTCAGCTGGCAAGAGAGAGAAAGCATCTGTTTTGCAGAGTATTGGGAAAACTGAATTATATATATGAAATCCTGGGACCAGGATTAACTGATGCTTGAGCGGTGTTAATTTTCTTTCCTTTTTTATTAGAAACATTTTCCCCTAAGCACAGCACCACATAGAAAATGAGGGGGCATTACAGCGAACGGCTTTTATTTAGAATCTCAACAATCGTAAAGTTACGACCCAGTGACACTTCATTTATGTGTCACCGACACCATCGCAGTGATGTTAACAACATGGCCAAGAACCAGGGGAAAAAGAAATACAATCTGGATGCCGTTGAGGTCGATGCAACTAAGATCCGTGTGTTACTAGTTTGTATAATAAACTTCTGGAAGAACTTTTCAGACTCTCATTTAAGACATTTGATGGTTTACTCTACACACAGTTTACAACAAGCCTGAGGACTTCCTTGGCGGTCCAGCGGTTAACACGCCGCACTTCCACTGCAGGGGCATGGGTCTGACCCCTGGTCAGGGAACGAGGATCCCTGCATGCCACGCAGTGCAGCCCAAAAATAATGATAAAACAAGCTTGGCAATCTAGTAATTCAGCCTCAGGAAAGAAAAAAAAAGGAAAACATAAAAACCATGGAGAGCGCGAGTGATTAGAGAGGAAAAGAGCTGTGCTATGGACTGAATGTATCTACCCCCAAAATGTCATATACTGAAGCCGGATATCCAATTTGATGGTATCTGGAGGGGGCCTTTGGGATGTAATTAGGGTTAGATTAAGTCACAAGGGTCTAGCATCTCCGACTCAATGGACATGAATCTGAGCAAATTCTGGGAAACAGTGAAGGACAGGGAAGCCTGGCATGCTACAGTCCACGGGGTCGCGAAGAGTCAGACACGACTTAGAGACAGAACTACAGCGATAAAAGGAGAAAGAGACACATAATCTCTCTCTCTGCTGTTTCAAGGACACAGCAAGAAGGCAACCATCTGCACACCAAAAGCAGGGCTCTCTTTAACCCGACCATGCCACACCCTGATCCTGCCTCACAACTGTGAGAAATCAGTGTTTTTGTTGAAGTCACCAGGCCCAAGTTCTTTGTGTTATAGCGGCCCAAGTGGACCAACCAAGACAGGCTGTTTAAGATACAGTGCTAAGGGACCAAGAATAACTAACAAGAAGGGAAACGATTAAAAAAAGAAAGAAAGAAACAACTCTCCAAGTTAGAACAAGGAAATTCGAAACAATTTCAGGGCCATGTAACCCAGCTCAAATGCATCATAGATCCTGGGTTCTTGTTCCACAGGAACCACCGGCTACATCCCACTCTGGCCTGTTTACTGCCTCCAAATCCTCTCTTCCTCACCCACCCCCACCCCAAGTGATGGCCAAGGAAGCTAAATAATGGGTTTGCACAATAAGAAAGCACAGATTCCACCCCGAATTATTAAAATGCAAGCAGCTAGCCTTGCAATCACACATTCCCTAGTGTATTCAAACCTGCACTGAGCACTCACTTGGGCCAGGCCCTTGGCTGGAGCTGAGGCTGCAGACAACCTGTCAGTGTGCTCTGCTTTGTCCTGCCCTTCCTTCCCAGGCGCTGCTCTCAGGCGGCCTGCTCCTCCCTTCCTTACTGCCTCTTCACGCCCAGCCCACACTCCAGACTCTACCCGGGCCACCCAGGGAGGGGCAGAGGCCGCCACAACAGGGCACCTCCTCTCTCCACCAAATCAGGGATGCCCAGACTTTCTAACCACGGCCCTTGTTGCTAAGTCGTACCTGACTCCTGCGATTCCATGGGCTGTAGCCCACCAGGCTCCTCTGTTTATGGGATCTCCCGGGCAAGAAGAATACTGGAGTGGGGTTGCCATTTCCTTCTCCAGGGGATCTCCCCAAATCAGGGATGGAACCTGCGTCTCCTGCATTGGTAGGTGGATGCTTTACCACTGAGCCACCAGGGAGGCCCCTCCCTCTGTCAGCTTCTGGACCAGAGCACGCGTATTCGAGGATGCTAGAGGTAGGCTAAGCCCGCTTAGATGGGCTCCACTGCCAACCCTCCTACTGACGGCCCCCAGACATCCTAGAAACCTAGATAAATCAAAGAATGCACCCATCATTTCTAGAACAATTAGAGATTCCACACATACTAGTGCACTTAGCATCTGCCTGGCCTCTAGAAGATGTATCTGATCTCAAGTGACTTCCTGACACCAGTTCAGCAAACCTCCCCAATCCCGTAGCTGAGAAATAAGGTATATGATACAGACTCTGAAATCCCACTCAGGTCCAAGGGACTGAACCACACATAGTCAGAAAGGGCAAGTAATCTGAAGCACCTCTGACACCCCAAGGAAAACACACTTAAGCGGCTTTATCTTTGTATCCAGCCTCAGGGCAGTCTCCAGTTGCCATAGCAGCGATGCTCTCCAAACAGGACTAATGGACCCCTGTGCTGCTAATTAGCCTGTGCACACTTGCTAACAGAAAGTAGGTCAGATCACAGGAAAATCCATCTGGAGAGCACTGGGAATGTAAATATAGATGGAAAATGGGCCCGGGCAAGGTCCTGTTTCTTCAAGTCTCTCGCCTTCACCATCATGGGGGGAAGAGGGAGCGGCAGCTAGTGGGGGGACAGCAGAGAGGCTGCACAAAAGCACGTGGAGCTTCTCTTCAGGAAGCTGACCTTTCCACAGGCTCCAGCATCGCCACCCGCTTGCAACTTGTTCCTTCATCTGAGGCCCAAAAAGTCCAGCTGCACACCCCACAGCTCCACCCAGCTCGTCACTGCCTTGCCTAAAACTGCAAGAGCTGTGGACTTTCCTGGTGGTCCAGTGGCTAGGACTCCATGCTCCCAGTGCAGGGGACCCAGGTTTGTTCCCCAGTCAGGGAATTAGATCCCACATGCCACAACAAAAATCGAAGATCCCAACTGAGACCCGGCATAGCCAAATAAATAAAATTTAAAAGACAAAATACTTTTATTTTTTTCCCAGCTGTAAGAGCTGGGAGCCGTTTGATTTCAGACCCAAGTTCAGGCCCATGTTCAGCAATCGAGGTAAACAGGAGCCTGAGACAAACGAAGCTGACCAGCAAACAGGAGACCAGCCTGCAGGTCAAGAGCGGCACGTTCCTAGCACTTTATCCATCCAGGTTTTATGTGTTGGGGTCCATTTCCCTGGGCTTTTGAAGACACAGCTTTTATGTCACAGAGCCATGCTCCAAAAGTTGTCCGCTGCCTTCAGGAGAAAGTCCCAATTCGATATCCTGGCCTTGATCCCAACATTGGGTCCATCCTGCACTGGAACAGGGCCCAGGTCCCCCCATTCCCCCTATGCATCAGGGCCCAGCTCCTGGTCAGCTTCTACAAGGGGTAAGTCTCCTCCAGCCCACAGGTGTCCCCGCCATGTGCTACCTCCAGCAAATTTTAGCTTTGGTGCTTTCTTGCCTCATCGGAATCTCACTGTATCCTGTGCCTGTGTCTGGCATCCCTGCTCTCCTGCCTGCCCTGGCAAAAGTCTTCATTCTTACGATGAACAGAGAAAAGGGAGGAGCTTGTCAGGCTTCCCAGGTGGTTCAGTGGTAAGGAATTCATCTGCCTACGCAAGAGATGTAGGAGACTCGGGTTCGATCCCTGGATCGGGAAAATTCCCCTAGAGTAAGAAATGGTAACCCACTCCAGTATTCTTACCTGGAAAATCCCATGAATGGAGGAGCCTGGCAGGCTACAGTCCATGGGGTTGCAAAGAGTTGGACACGACTGAGCAACTGAGCTCACTGTCAGGTTCCCTCATTTTCAAATCTGACCATCTTTTACACTCCAACATTACATCTCATGTGGTCACCCTGGGGAGTCTGAGTGGTTAACTTGGGTTGAAGAGCCAGCTCAGGTAGAACCCCATCTTTTCCAGCGTTCTCTTGCTCATTCTTTGAAAAGGGCTGATCTATATTTTTTTCACGTCCTTTACCATATTTACACCTGAGATCTTTCAAAGATCCTTTCAAGCAAGGACCACTCCAACAGCTATTCTTCATGGGGGAAAAATTCATTTCTGTTATGCTGCAGCCATGAAATTAAAAGATGCTTGCTCCTAGGAAGGAAAACTATGACAGACCTTGACAGCATATTAAAAAACGCAGACATCACTTTGCTGACAAAGGTCCGCATAGTCAAAGCTATGGTTTTTCCAGTAGTCCTGTACATATGTGAGAGTTGGATCATAAAGACGGCTGAGCAACAAAGAACTGATGCTTTTCAAACTGTGGTGCTGGAGTGGACTCTTGAGAATCCCTTGGACAGCAAGGAGATTCAACCAGTCAAACTGAAAGGAAATCAATCCCTAAGATTCATCGGAAGGACTGAAGCTGAAGCTCCAATAGTTTAGCCATCTGATGGAAAGAGTTGACTCATTGGAAAAGACTCTGATGCTGGGAAAGATTGAAGGCAGGAGGAGAAGGGGGCAATAGAGGATGAGATGGTTGGATGGCATCACTGACTCAATGGACATGAGTTTGAGCAAATCCAGGAAGGAAACCCAGAATGTGCTAGAAAAGGAATCAGTAAAGACATCTCTCATCAGTAAAGAGACTCATCTTTTTTTTTTTTTTTTTTGGCTGCACTGGGTCTTAGTTGTAGCATGCAGGATCCTCATAGCTGAATGCAGGCTCTTTAGCTGTAGCATATAGGGATCTAGTTCCCTAAGCAGGGATCGAACCCCAGACCCTTGCATTGGGAGGGTGGAATCTTAACCACTGGACCACCAGGGAAGTCCCAAGACTCACTTTTATTTTAAAATTAAGAATTCAGGATACATTTTACATCTTTGATTCCTACAAGAAGGAAGGAAAGCAGGCCAACATTAAAACCCAGGGCTACGCACAAGTTAGGACAGCACAGTATTAAGAAGTCTCATCGCATATGAAAAAGAAATCAGTAACACAAACACCACATCCCAAAAGATTAAATAAAAGCCTTAAAGTCCTTCTTTCTTTACCAAATAAATTCAGCTCTTTTGAGATGGAAATGGTAGAAGACACTCTTGAGATAACATTTTAGAAAATGTATCCTACCATTTCAAGAAATGACTCAAGCTTGCAACTCAAGACAGCAAAAGAATCTTGAAAGAAAAGTTAGATAAAAGCCAGAGAGAGTGAGCTTATCCTGAAAGGACTTACCTGAGCCCTGGCTGGAGTCAGCTGCAGGCCTGGAGCAGCCAAAGCAAAAAGGAAATCAACGCTGAATATTCACTGGAAGGACTGATGCTGAAGATGAAGCCCCAATACTTTGGCCACCTGATGTGAACAACTGACTCGTTGGAAAGGACCCTGGTGCTGGGAAAGATTGAAGGCAGGAGGAGAAGGGGACGACAGAGAATGAGATGGTTGGATGGCATCACCAACTCAATGGACATGACTTTGAGCAAACTCTGGGAGATAGTGAAGGACCAGGGAGCCTGGTGTGCTGGTCCATGGGGTCGCAAAGAGTCAGATGCGACTGACCGAGTGAACAACAAAAAGCAAAAAGAGAAACAATCCTTTTCAGTTACACAATTCATAAAACCCAGCAGATTTTTTTTAAAGCCATTTCACAGATAAACAGCTTTTGCATGATTGCCATTCTCAATATGTTCACTCCTATGGGTTCTCCATCAGAAGATGGTGTATACAGGAGACAGTGCCGTCAACAATATCCTTCCACCAACACGACCTTCAGTTTCATGTGGCTACTTCAGCAAGCACACCAGCAGCTACCCAGCTCCTCCAGCAATTAATAAAATCAGAAGTTCTGGGAAGGATAGGGACTTCCCCGGTGGTCCAGTGGTTAAGAATTTGCCCTCTAGTGCAAGCGGGTGAGGGTTTGCTCCCTGGTTAGGGAGCTAGGATCCCACATGCCTCATGGCCAAAAAAACAAAATATGAAACGGAAACAATATTGTAACAAATTCAATAAAACTTTACAAATGGTCCACATCAAAAAACGATATTGAAAAAATAAATGAACTTCCCTGAGGATATTTTTCAGGTTGTCCCATCCTACAGAGAGGGTCTCCCCATCTATGCTCCCGAAAAGACTCAAATGTTTCTATAGTTACATAAGGCAAAGGTTACAAAGAGGAAGCAAAGGTCAGCCTTGGAAGATGTTCATCATAAAGCAACCACTTCTGGACTCAGCTGTCCCTCACATCCTCCTGGCTTCACAAGTCCTTGCCAGTGTTGATTGTGGGGAAATATACACCACCAACCGGAGAAGGCACTGGCACCCCACTCCAGTACTCTTCCCTGGAAAATCCCATGGACGGAGGAGCCTGGTGGGCTGCAGTCCATGGGATCGCTAAGAGTCAGACACCACTGAGTGACTTCACTTTCGCTCTTCACTTTCATGCATTGGAGAAGGAAATGGCAACCCACTCCAGTGTTCTTGCCTGGAGAATCCCAGGGACAGGGAAGCCTAGTGGGTTGCCGTCTATGGGGTCACATAGAGTCGGCCATGACTGAAGCGACTTAGCAGCAGCAGCAGCAGCATACACCACCAACTGCAAAGACAACTGCAAACCTAGCAGAAGCTGCAGGACACCATGAAGTGGACGAATCTGATCCTGAGGACTTGCTCAAAAGCCACCCAGAGCCATTGAGAAATGGCGATCTGTGAACAATTGAAGAGGAAAAACTCTCAAAGATGAGGAAGAAGGTAGCTTCCAAGAGAGAACGTCCAAGACAGGAAAGAGCCCTTCAGAAAACTGCGGAAGCATGTATATTAAATGAAACATTTATGTTAAAACTGAAGCATTTATGTTAAAAGTGACTCTGTTCTTGAGATGCAGGAGTCAAGTGTGAAGAATATGGGAGTCTGAAAATCTGCCAGAAAAATATGGCCAAAATCCTTTGTTCATGCTAAGCATTAACATGTGGTTATCATTAAAGTCCACATTCTGTTAAATATAAATCATTTTCATAATTTGTTCACTTCTTTCTTCAACATCAAGTCCCAAGCAAACATTTTCCACACAATCACCTTAAAAGTTCGATTCAGTAAGTGGTTTCATGTTAAGTGGCCTTTCTCAGGGAACAGTTTTCTTTAGATAATCTGGACTCTTTCCTGTAGCTAATTTTACCAACTAAGTTTAAGATCATAGGCAAAACCAAACAGGTAGACATTTGGCCAAATAAAACTCCAACCTCCGGAGGGCAAGCTTCTGCGTAGAAATAGCGGACTTTCATTCAAGCCTGGGAACAGAGAACCAGCTGACTGTTTGGGGCCAAAAACATAACCAGTGAAATCCATCTTTCTTCCCAGAGAACTGTTTCCAAGAAGAACCAAATATTGCAAAAGCACTGTAAAAACATTTCAGTTCTTGTTAGAAAGGCTTAAATATTGTATTGGATTGGACTGTTGAGGTGTTAATCCAGAGAATTCCTCTAGAGCTTAAGCTTACTGGTTTTAGAGGCTACTGTGTACCAGGAATAAGAGGCCTTTTAAAGAGAACATCCAGGGGTAAACAGAGAGGGAACCTCACCGCTGCCAAAATGGACAGCAAAGCTGCTTCCGAAGCCGGACTGCAGAAACGGGTTGGGAAGTGCAGGTGCCGCCTGTCCGGACTGGGGGAGGTCTCTCCTCAGCGGCACCACCGTGGCCGTGGCCAGTCAGCGGGGAAACGCTTCCAAGGTGGAAATGCAAACAAGCGCGGGCCGGAGTGCTGGACTCTGCGGCCCTTGCTTCGCTGGGTCCCTGGGACGACCCCTGCCCTGGAGCAGCGGCCCCTTCAGGAAGGCGGCCAGGCTGTCAGCTAGTCTGGAATCACTGACTTCCTTCCCACCCCCGACGAGCGGTTTGACACAGAGCCTGACACGGGACTGCCCTACTTGTGAGTGGAGCAGTGGAAACCAAGCACCGAGGCCCAGAACTGCTGACTCAAGGCTCTGGGATAGAAGAGAAATCCAGAACGGCTGGGCCAGAAATAGCAGCCGTGAGCATCTTCCGAGAGATAATTAGCATAGCATCTGAGAGCAGAGGGGGTGAATGAGTGTGAGTGTGTGTGCGTGCAGGCCTGTGTGTGCCCACCCATGTGCTACCAAACCCTGAAAATGCATCCTTCTTTGCATAACCACCCCACAGGCTCTGTCTGTGTAATTCCCAAGGCACTTGCCTATCTGTCACCGGATGTAATTAGCTTTTAACCGTGCCTGAGGAAAAGGGATTATTTTACCCCAATACTCAGATTTTTAAGAATTGAGCTCTCCACAGGAAGACAGTCTTTCCATGACAACAGACTGACCCAATTCTGCCTCATCCCATTGACCTTAAGAAAATGTGTAAGAGACATTTCTAGGTCTCCTGACAGCTTTCAGAGGCTGATGACTTATAAAAAGCTCAGTGCTGAGTTAAGTGCATGGTATAGTCACATTATTATTATTATTATTATTACATCTCTTTAAGCCATTAATCCAGAAAGACGAAGGGGTCCTACTTTATGTGAACATTTCCATGGGGCAGTGACTGTCCAGCCTGGGAACATGCATCAGGGGTACCAAAGGTTCCTGGTTTCTGGAAGGTCAGCTTCGCTCTCCAGAGGGGCCTGCTCTGACCCTTACAAACTAGGGTGGCCGCCGTCCCCAGCCCCCCTCCCCAGCACCCAGCTTCTCCTTACAAAGCTGAGGTCTGGGCCAGGTCCACTCCCGGAGGGCTGAGGCCACACCCGCCACGTGCCCCACGGAATGCCCACTGCCGGCACTCGGAGACCTTCAACAGCTGTGGATGGACAGATGGGTGGACAGATCTGTACTTAAGAGACACAGAGGAGAGAGGCAGAAACCAGAGTCCTTTCCCAGTGAGGCCAGAGCTGAAGGAGGATCAGCGGAGTGATCCCAAGGATACGTCTTCTCGCTGGTATCCCATGCAAGTGCCAGCCCCACCACCAACCTCATCACCCTCCTCGATGGCAAGTCCTGATTTCTGTGTGTGTGATACTCGGAGAGACGGCCAGGCTGGGTGCCCAGGAACAAGGTCTGACTTAAACTCTCTTCCCCAGACACCTAAATCAAAAAGGTGAGTGGGGAGTGTTTTCACTCATCTGAATCCTTAAACTGACCCAAAGAAGTTACTTAACCCTCCTGTTCCTGTTTTTTCATCTGTGCAATGGAAATGATAATGATCGTACCTTCCCACCAACAGGGACAGGGTAAGATTTAAATGAGATGATATATGAAAAGTCCTTAGTACAGTTGTGCCAGGTATATAGCAAGTGCCCATCCAGATTAACTGCTGCTGCAGCTGTTTGGTGAAAAAGCAAGTCACTCTGTCCAGTGGAGGACTCCGTGTCCCTGCTTCACTGACTCTTAACAGCATCTCTGGGACACCAAGCCCAGAGCACCTCATTCAGGCGTCAGAAGCTGGCAGGCGTCCTGCAGGAGTCCCGGAGATGACCCAACCCAACGCCTCCCACCTCAGTTTTGCTCTAGGAGCTTGTAACCTTAGGCAAGGCCCTGACCTCACTGAGCCTCAGCTTTCCCATCTATACAATGGGGACAATAAAAATGGGGAGCCGTGTTATGGAAACCTGAGAAAGGCCTCAGACTCTGTGGTTTCGTGAAGCCACCAGGGGATGATGGTGCTCAGTGAGATGGTTTTTAGACAGAGTTGGGGTCAGGGCTGCTGAGGTGGGTCACAAGGCGGGCGAGTCATCCCCAAGGAGCCAGAAGGAAACACCAGGGGCTCCATCCTAGGTGGAACCATGTGGGCCCTGCACCCCTTCCACCCTGAGCCCAGCCCAGGTAGGATGGGAGGAAATGTTGGGAGAGGGCCTCGGAGACCGGGAGACTCGTCCAGGAGCTCCTGCCCAGAATCACAGTCCAGCCGGGAATGGCCATTCCTGCGGGGTCCCCTTCAGAAGAATGTGCCTGTGTCTTTGGGGGCACCACTATATCCCCAGCCCCCAGCTTCAAGCCAGCCCACAGCAGAATGAACGAACGCAAGCCCGAAAGACCAACTCCTATCCTCCCCAATTCCATGGCCACTGCCCTAGTTTAGGCCACCATCGCCTCCCTTTGGACCATGGTAGTAACTCCAGTGGTCCAGAGACTTCCAGCCTCTCCTCGCCATCCACCCTCCCCTTGGCCTCCAGAGACAGTTCCCCAGACTAAATCCGGTCGTGACTGTCCCCTGCTTAAAAAGAGGAGACAATCCTTTCACTTATGGAACTTCCCAGTCTGGCTGCAGATCTGAAAATCACTGCCACCTCCTCCTCCTGGTCCCTCTAGGCTTCTCCCAACCTGCTGCTGGAAACTGCTGAGCCTCCCACCAGGCCTTGCATGTGTGGTTCCCTCTCCCCGAGGTGCCTTCCAGCCTGGCTCTGCTGGGTCCTCTGTTCTTAACTCTGCTGGAGAGCCTACATGCTGATCACACTGTGTCTGTCTACAGAACAGCCTTCTCTGTCTGCCCCCGCTCTCCCAGCATCTCTGGGCATCAGGGGAGTTGATGCTGATGAAATGATGGCTCAGTTGGTAAGGAATCCACCTGCAATGCAGGAGACCCCAGTTCGATTCCTGGGTTGGGAAGATCCCCTGGAGAAGGGATAGGCTACCCACTCCAGTATTGTTGGGCTTCCCTTGTGGCCACGACTGAGCAACTTTCACTTTTCACCTGTGGAGCACCAGGTGACATTTTTCACTGACCTCATTTACTCCTCACAGTTACCTCCAAGAGGTGGGTACTACCTAGACTGATTTCACAGACAGGTCAACAAAGGCTCAGAGTGGTTGGGTAACTTGTCCAAGGTCACACAGCTCACAGATGGGCCAGGAGCTCATCTCTCCGACTTTATGCACCTTCCCCTGTGCTGTGCCATACACGGGATATGGCATAGAATCCACCCAGGATGTGTGGGCTGAGTGAGTGGATGGACACAAATGAGTGGAGGACTGGATAGGGGGATGTCCAGATGGGCAGATGGACAGAAACAAAGCAGAAGACACACTACAGGACCACTGAGACTCAGCGCACTCAGCACGTCCTGCCGCTGAGAGCATCGCGCCTGCGACTTCATCCCGAGTCAAAGTGTAACAGAAACAGACTCACCAA
This sequence comes from Ovis aries, assembly GCF_016772045.2. Taxonomy (NCBI): domain Eukaryota; kingdom Metazoa; phylum Chordata; class Mammalia; order Artiodactyla; family Bovidae; genus Ovis; species Ovis aries. Next base: position 41,542,548 of record NC_056075.1, on the reverse strand, counting down.
CAAAGGCCCAGCAACTGGAGATGGGGGCCCTGGGCTGAGCATGTCCTGACAAGGAGCCCTTTCCCCACCCTGCCTCCCTGGGTCCTGTCTCCTTCCAGGCCCCTCCTTCAATTCGGGGGTCTACTTCTCCACCTGCTCCTAGCAACCCCACTTATGCCTCCTGCTGGGTCTGAGGGTTCAAAGGCATATCCTTGGTTTGGAAGAAAAGCAGCCCCTTGAAATGCAAAATCTACAATTATAAAGTGGCAGCCAACCTAACATAGGGTCCGGGGCACCACTGGGAATGGGGAGTGAGCTTGCAGGCTTCTCGCTGCCCTGATACCTCCCACCAAACCGGAGCTGGGCCAGGCAGGCCCTCACTGGTTCCGCAAACTTCCAAGGCCACCCCCTGCTCCTCACTGAGCCCCAAATCAGGTCGGACTCCCTTCCAGGCTTTGGAGAGGGTCCTGGGACTTCAGCCCAGAGCAGGGATGTCCCAGCTGTGCCCCAATAAGCAGGGTCAGGGGAGCACTGCTCGGTGGCCCGCTCTCTGTCACCCCCAAGAAGTGGGAAGAAGAATTTGAGGGCTGGAGCATGGGGCGACCCACTCCATGCAGGCTCCGCCCAGACTGGGGAGTCCACCTTCTGCTGCACTGCGTTTGGAGAGAGGGTACCAGCTTCCCTCCCTCCCTGGGCTCCCGGGGCTGAAGTCAGTCAGGTGTAGCTCCCGGACACGCCCGCCACAAACAATGGGAAGCTGAGCAGCTCACAAACACCAGGGCCTGTTCTTGAGAATGACTGAAAGCCGGGGAGGCCGGGATCAGACGGCCTCTGCTGGTCCTGCCAGGATGGGGATGCTTGGCAACATAGCCACGCCCAGGCTGCCCTGCAAGAAGCGGGTCTGATAGGCAGGAGAGTGGCTGAAATGGACCATGAGGCTGGATCAGACCCCAGTCTGCTTGGTGCAGTGGCTCATCATCAGCAAACCCAAGAGTGGTCCTGATCAGCTTCCCTGATGGCTCTGCGGTAAAGAATCCACCTGCAAATGCAGGAGACGGGGGTTTGCTCTCTGGGTCGGGAAGATCCCCTGGAAGAGGACATGGCAACCCACTCCAGTATTCTTGGCTGGGAAATCCCATGGACAGAGGAGCCTGGCGGACTACAGTCCGTGGAATCACAAGCGTTGCACATGACTTAGCAACTAAACCACCACCTACAAAATGAACCACTGAGCTGTGAGTGGACAAATGAACTGGCTCTGTGTGCAAGGATATGCAGTATTTTTCAAGGGGCCCACTCCCCAGAACTGGCAGGAGGAGAGGACCACCCTAGGTGGGGCCAGGAAGCCGAGCTTTCTGCTCCCTCTCCTTCTGGGCAAAGCTCTCAAATCCAGGAGAAGGATTGACAAAGCCAAGAGCTCTCAGGGGCTGCCGATGGCAAGCAGGGGCTGGGGACATCTCTCCAGACACCCTGGTGAGCCCAGACCACCTGCCTCTCCCCAAACCGCCGGCTGCATTCAGGGTGGTGGTTTTCAGGGATGTTGTTCCCTGGCCTTCCTGCATCAATATGGAACGAGCTTCCTCCTTGCAAGAAGCTCAGTTGCCCGCCCCCGCCCCCCGTCTCATTCCTTCCAGGCCGTGCAGGCAGCCGTTGGCCAGGTTTCCAAGTTACCGTTTCCTTAAGGACAACCGTCCCCGGCAGGCAGAGTGGGAGGTCAGCTCTGATGTGTACTCAGGCTCACGTCTGCCTGGCCCATGCGCCAACACAGCAGGCTTTTTGAGACAAGCCCCCCGAGGTCCCAAGACCTGGGGTCAGTGGTGGCTGCCTTGGTAAGAGTGAGGGCTTTGGACCTGCATTCCTAGAAATGCTTTATCTTCAGACGCTGTGCCTGGCTTCAGCCTCTCAAAGCTCAATTAATTGCTGCATAACGCCTTCCAAACAGTTTTAGTAGGTCAGAGTGTCTGCTGAGCACAAAGGCCACAGACGGGTCGTGCTGGAGGAGCAAGGAGGACCTGTCGGAGCTCTGCCACCTTGGTGGACAGTGTCCCAGGATGAGCTCTTTGCTTCAGGCAGGGTTGGGAAGCAGAGAAACTGAAGCTCTCTTTCCTCCTCCCCTCCCTTGGACTCTGTCAAAGTCACATCTGTTCTCCCCGAGGCTTGCGGCCTAATGATTAGCAATGGGCACAGGGGAGGGGTGGAGTGGGAAAACCCCGGAGGAAAGCCATTTGCACTGGAAATGTGGGTTGATGTCATCATTTCCACAACAGCCATCAGAAGCAGGAGGAGGCTGCAGGAAGTCACCCGGCGTGCTTGCAAGAACAGAACATCTGTCGATTCTGTAATGAGATGTGCCTTGGGCTTTCTTTGTTAAGATGCCGGGTCTCGATGCCCTCCTGGTCCCCTCCAAGCCCAAAAAGGGGAAGACAAAGCCACCGCAGTCGCCTGAGCATGGAGAAAACACAAAAACACACAGAGCATGTGCCAGCTCCAGCGAGAGAGGCCTGGCTGGAAACGGGCACTGGGGGTGGTTTAGTTGCTCAGTCGTGTCCAACTCTCTGTGATTCCATGGGCTGTAGCCCACCAGGATCCTCTGTCCATGGAATTTTCCAGGCAAGAATACTGGAGTAGGTTGCCATTTCCTCCTCCAGGGGATCTTCCCAACCCAGAGAATCAAACCCAGATGTCCTGCATGGAAGGCAGATTCTCTACCGACTGAGCCACCAGGTAAACCTGGAAATCGTACTGATGAAGGATATATCTCTGAATCATGAGACCAGCAGGGACCTCGGACTCTAGCCTAGACCTGAATAACAACCTCCATCTCAGTGAAATGAAATTTTCATCTGTGCATTTTTGAAACTTGCTTTGAAAACTTCCAAGGACCCGGCAAAGGCAAAAGGACAGGATTTATATGGATCCCTGGATCCAGGCCACAGCCCCATTGTAAAAAGCAGCCAGGGAAAGGGTGGAGGGTGGAGCTGGCAACGCTGAAGGCACAGCTGAGATGTACTTAGGGCGATGAGACCGCAGCTGCCCCAGTCCCATCCAATCCACTGGGCCAGGACACAGAGCCCTAAACCCTGGGGGCCCTGATCCACCCTGAAACCACTCCTGCCCTGCCAAGCAGCTGGAGAGATCCTTCAAAAATGCAAATCTGCTCAAATCTCTGCCTGCCTTGGGGCTTCTGGACCTCCTTAAAATAAAGCCCTAAGCGCCAAAGGTTCAGTGGTCAAAGTTGGAACAACAATCTGAGCAACCAAATAAAGTAGTATTGTACTGTATAACTCATAAAATAGACACCCTTGAGTCGAGAGTGATATAGATAAATGACTAAATACATTAATAAATGAGGGAGAAGAGACAAATCTTCCATATAAATTTCCAAAAATTTGTGGATAGATAATCCCCGTAAAAGAAGGGGCACAACGCTCCAGTCTTGAGGTATGCCCACAGTGACTTCCTTCCAAAGAGGGCAATATGTTAAGGGGTAAAAAAGAGAAACTTGACAGTGGAGAAATCTGGTAAACACAACCCCAGCCGAGCGATCAAGGTCAACGTGAACAGAAATAAACCACACTGAGAGTAAGCACCCTTGACATGATGTGATGAAAACGGCATTTAACCTCTGTGATCTTCCTCCCCACACCCCATAAGTCTGATCAGAAGAAAAATGCCAGACAAATCTCAACCATGGGACATCCTACAAAATACCTGACCTGTCTTCCTCAAAACAAACATGGTCAAGGTCACTACGAACATGAACGTCTGAGAAACTGTCACAGCCAAGAGGAACCTAAGGAGACGTGAAGACTAAATGCCATGTCATGTCTTGGATGGGGTCCTGAGACAGAAAAAGGATATTAGGAGAAAAAAATATGGAAATCGGAATAAACTATGGACTTGATTTAATAATCATGTGTCAGTACTGGTTCACAAATTGTATCAAATGTACCATGCCATTGTTAAGGTATTAGTATCAGGGGAAACGGTGAGTGAGTGAGTGATAGTTACGCGTGTGTAAATGGGAACTCTCTACACTATCGTCTCAGTTTTCTGGTAAATCTAAAACTATTCTTAAAAGAAATCTATTAGGACTTCCCCGGTGGCCCAGTGGTTAAAGATCTGCCTGCCGATGCAGGGAACACGGGTTCAATCCGCCTGTGGTCCAGGAAGACCCCACGTGCCATGGGGCAGCTAAGCCCGTGTGCCACAACTAGAGAGAAGCCCCCATTCCCTGCAACTGGAGAAAACCCACACACAGCAAAAAAGATCCAGCACACTCAAAAATAAAGAAATATTAAATAAATTAAAGTTTTTAAAAGAAATACATTAAAAAAAATTCCACCAAGAAAAATGATAAAGCCCCCCAATCCTTCCCATGAGCCACGGTGTGCCGACCACCTGCCTCTGTGCCCTGGGCCACCCCCAGCCCCGCCTCCTCCACAAGACCCTTCAGCTTTGCTCCCATCTCTATCTTTGAGGTTTCTGCAGACGCGGCGCCTTGCCCTGCCCATACATAGTTAAGTCCGTTCAGCCTTCAGCTCTCAGCTTGGAAGTCACCTCCCCCGGGGAAACCTTCCCCTGTCACCCAGATGGAAAGCGGTTCCTCTACCGCCCGTCACTGCACCCCTCTTCTGACCCATTCAGCACTGCCTGCTCAGCTGTCTTCCCCAGCGAGCTGTAAGAGCCACAGGGGCAGTGCCTGTCTACAGCCCAGAAAACCCCAAGTTCATACTACTGAACCCTCATATGCATGAATGAATGAGATTCAGAAGCAACCCAAGAAGACTGGCTCCAAGGAATAAATCCCAGGGATGAGGTGAACCAGACACACCTCATGTGCGAGGTTTAAAATGTGGAACCCAGGTGATGTCAGGGAGGGCTGAGCAGATGGGCTACGGCACCAGACTCTATTTACGGCGCAATCTGGATGACTGTACTTACGGTGCTGTCTGGATGACTGTACTTTCGGTACAGTCTAGATGACATAGTTGTTTTGGGTGCAGTTTGTGTGTGTGATTTCATCAAAAACTTACTCCAGCCCTTGGATAAGCTTGGTTCTTTTTCCTTATTTTATGTTTCAAATTTTACTTTTTTAAAAGATGTAACCTAAAGGTAGAGGCTACCCTAAGTGGCAGTTATGGGCTGTCATAACTTTTTTTAACTTGAGATATAACTTATTGACAGCAAAATTCATCCTTTTCAGATGTAGAGTTCCAAGAACTTTGACATGTAACCTCCACATCCATCAAGACACGGAACATTTCTATCGCCCACTAAAGATCTCCCATGGCCTTCTGTAGTCAATTCCCAGCTCTCGCAACCACCGACATGGTGTCCATTCCTTACAGCCTTGCCTTTTCCAGAATATCAAATAAATGGACTCACACAACGTGTAGTCTTCTGAGCCTGACCTTTCCCACTTAGCATAATATACTTAAGATTCATCTATTTTGTTGCATGAATCAGTGGTTTGTTTCTTTTCATGCCGAGCAGTAGTCTATAGGCTAAATAGACCAGCATTTGTTTATTCATTTGCCAGCTGGTAGACAGTTGGGCTGTTTCGGTTTGGGGGTGATTATGAATAAAGCTGCTGTAAACATACAAGTTTTTAGGTAGATACATATTTTCATTTTTCACGGATAAATATCTGAAAGTGGCTTTCCTAGATCGGACGGTAGATGTATGCTTCCTTTTTAAGAAACTAAAGGACAGACTACTTAAGAACCTTACTTCTTTCTTAAACACATTTTTATCAAGCACCTACTATGTCCTAAGGCAAACCAAGAGGGTCTCCCCAAACACCCACGAATGAAGGCTCACGCAATCTCACCACCAGAAGCCAGGCTTCCCAGACCTTTCTCACTCAGCCTGAGGCCAGCACCAGTAGAGAAGGCAGTGTCCTAGAACCAGGAGGGGTAGGATGAGGTTCCTGCTCTGCCACCAAGGAGTTGAGGGATTGCAGATAAATTACCCAACCCATCCTTCTGGATCTCCAGACCAGCAGAGCAGCAGGTCGATCTCAGGAGATGATGGGAGGGAAAGAGCTTCTCCTCCAAGATGCACCATCCAGATAAGAGGGCCTCGGACTAGCTCCATCCCCACCCACCGCCTCCCCAGTAGTAGACTTGCTGAGGTCACAGGCTGCCCATTCACAACACATCAAGGTGTGTTTAGCTCTACACAAGAAAAGGCTGTCCAAGAACGTTCTTCAGAGGACTTGGTAGCTAAGCAGAAAAGTCTCTAATCAGCATCAATTGTTTTGCATGAACCAGGATTTCTGACTACTTGCTGTGAGAGTTAATTTTAAGCGTTGACTTAGCCATCGTACTCATTTAGTCAAACACCACTGTAGATGTCACTGTGAAGATGTCTTTTTAGATGAGTCATTATTGTTCAGTCACCCAGTCCTGTTCGACTCTGTGTGACCCCATGGACTGCAGCACACCAGGCCTCCCTGTCCCTCACCATCTCCCGAAGTTTGCCCAAGTTCATGTCCACTGCATCAGTGATGCCATCCAGCCATCTCATCCTCTGACACCCTCTTCTTCTTCTGCCCTCAGTCTTTCCGAGCATTAGGGACTTTTCCAATGAAAGTAGCATTTAACCCAGTAGACTTTGAATAAGAAGATTACCCTTTATAATGGGGGTGGACCTCACCCAATCAGTTGAAGGCTTTAAGACAGAATGAGATCCACCAAAGAAGAGCAAAGTCTGCCAGGACATTTAACTTTAAACTCCAGTTATAAGATCAGTTCTTCCCCAGGTCTCCAGCCTACTGGTCTGCCTTGCAAATTTTGGATTTGCCAGTCTCCACATTTGTATGAACCAATTCCTTAAAATAAATGTATCTCTAAAGAGGTAGTGCATGCTAAGCCGCTCAGTCGTGTTTGACTTTTGGTGACCCCATGCACTGTAGCCTGCCAGGCTCTGTCCATGGGATTCTCCAGGCAAAAATACTGGAGTGGGTTGCCATTTCCTACTCCAGGCTAAAGAGGCAGACCTCAGAGGTAGTACAGGCTTAGTTTCAGACCACCATAATAGAGAAAGTACCACAATAAAGTGAGCAACAAGAATTTTTTGGTTTCCCAATGCAAAAAAAAATTTTTATACTATACTGTAGACTAGTAAGTGGGCTGTACTATGTGTAAAAAAAACAATGTACATACCTTAATTTAAAAAAAATACTGTTAAAACATGCTACTCAGTGAAAAATGCTAATTACTGAGCCTTCCATGAGTCAAAATCTTTTTGCAATAGTAACATCAAAATTCACTGATCACAGGAACTTCGCTGGTGGTCCACTGGCTAAGGGCCTGGGTTCCATTCCTGGTCGGGGAACTAGACCCCACATGCTGCAACTAAAACTCTGCATATCACAACTAAAGATCCCACATGCTACAACTCAGAGCCAGTGCAGGGAAATAAATAAATTAAATAGGTAGATATGCAAAAGATCACAGGGAAATAAATAAATAAAATAGGTAGATATGCAAAAGATCACTAGTCACAGATGATCGTAACATATATAGTAGTGAGAAAGTTTGATGTGGCACGGAAACATGAAGTGAAAAAAACGCCGTTGGAAAAATGTCACCAACAGACTTCCCAACTCAGGGTTGCCACAAGCCTTCACTCCGTACAAAACTCAGTATCTGCAAAGCACAATAAAATAAGTTATGCCTGTATATGTGAATATATATCCTATTGGTACTGCTTCTCTGGAATATGCCGACTAATACTAACCCATGAACGCTCACACAGGGTGTCCCCACTGTTACATGGAGAGCTTGCTCGCAAGGGTAAACTTCAGATCAACCATAGGCCAAACGATCATACTTGGCGTCACAGGTCCAAACTCTCAACGCCTTCTTGGCACCCTTCTAAATGCAGCTCCCTCAGGGTTTATGGGGCAGAGATGGCCAGGCCCCTCCTCTCTGGGGGCAGCAGCTAGGAGGGAGGGTTCTGTACAATACCTGCTTAAGTCCTTGGCCAGACGTTGGCAGGAGGGAACGGAAGCTTCGACTCCATCACCAGCTGGGGCGGAAGGCAAAGATGCGTATTCTGAGGCTGGGGCAGTGAGATCCACACGGGCGGCAGCTGGGATGGTGCTGGGGACACAAAGGGAGAATTATTCCCAGTGGAACTCGGCTCATTAACGGCACATTCATCAGCCCCCTCTCATCCCTCCCAACCCACCCACACACATGGCTTGGGGTATTTAAAGACCCAGCACACGGCTGGCCAGGGCACCCCACAGACTTCCCCAGACCTCTGCTTAGACACAGTGGAGGGGGTTGCATTCTCCTGTGCAGCAGCCCCCAGGCCAGGCCGTGAATCCCCCTCCACACGGAGTCTGCAGCAGAACCCGGGGTTTCTTTGACGGAGTAGCTGGGGTGTCAGAACGCTCTCTGCTGAGTTGTCTGGAGTTTTGTGTGTTTGTTTCATATGGTCCTTTCTAATCGCTTTAGAGGCAGTGAATCTCTGCGAGTTGAAAATTAAAATACAATTTTGCAAACTCCCCAGGATTTGCCCCCACCAAATCTGAGGCTGAGAAAAGTCAAGGTAGAGCGGCTAATGGGTAAATCAAGGAAACTGCACCAGGGACCTTTCGGGATGCCTTTTCCCTGGTTGAAGGCGTTTCAGAGCAAGAGCCCTGTCCCTGGTTCAATGGGTGAGTGCCCCCTGCTGGACACACAGGGAAATGCTGGGAGTGCAGGGTGGTCTCCAGCAGGTGGGAAGGCAGGAAGGATGGCCACCTGCAAACATGCCCTTGGAGCCAACAGGCACCAGGCCTGGAGCTCAAAAGAGGTTTTCATTTTCCCCTCTGGCAAAAGCAAGATGAGCAATGCCGCCCACAGACTTCCAGGGAGGGCCAGCCCTCCCAGCCTCTCCAGCTATCCAAACGGCTGTCTGGGGTGGGGCTGGAATTAGAAGGGACTCAGCACAGAGCCTGAAGCCCAGGCAGAGGTCGAAGCTGGGGTTACAAGTTTCACAGCCTCGTGGCGGGGACTCATTTCTTCCCTGTGGGCGTGAGTTCCTGCAGGAAGCTCCCCCACTGCAGGAAGGTAGGAGGCTTGGCCTTCCGTGTCAAGGTTCTGCTAATCTCCACCTCCTCCAAGTCCACCTACGAGGTGGCTTCCTGGCCTGAAGGACGGGTGTGCAGCCCCGTCCCCTGCCCAGGCGAGCAATTCTGAGTCCTGGCTTTGTCTTCACTCATCAACAGCTATAAAAACAGCAGCAGCTCAACCTGGCTGAGGCCTGGTCCTACATGCCTGATCCTGGGTGCCCAGGCATGAGTGGTTCTGTTCTAGGTGTCTGACCCTGTGTACCTGGTCCTGTGTTAGGAGCTTCACATATGTAGCCTCAGGAACCCCTGAAACAACCTCTGAGTCATATGCCATCATCCTCGCTCGACAGAGATCAAAACTAAGGCCAGTGCTTGCTTTGGCAGCATGTACGCTAAAATTGGAACGATACAGAGGATCAGCATGGCCCCTGTGCAAGGATGACATGCAAACTTGTGAAGCGTTTGATATTTCTGAATGAAGAGGCTAGCCTGGACGCATATACAAATACATAGCCAGTGGGAATTTGCTGTATGACTCAGAGAACTTGAAGGCTTCCCAGGTGACGCTAGTGGTAAAGAACCCGCCTGCCAAAGCAGAAGACATAAGAGACGTGGGTTCGATCCCTGGTTTGGGAAGATCTCCTGGAGGAGGGCGTGGCAACCCACTCCAGTATTCTTGCCTGGAGAATCCCCATGGACAGAGGAGCCTGGGGGGCTACAGGGCATAGGGTTGCACAGAGTCGGACACCACTGAAGTGACTAAGCACGCACGCACATACACAGGGAGCCCAAACCAGGGGTCTGTGACCACTTAAGAGGGGTGGGATGGAGTGGGAGGTGGGACAGGGAGGTTCAAGAGGGAGGGGACATATGTATACCCATGGCTGATTCATGCTGATGTATGGCAGAAACCAACACAACACTGTACAGCAATTACCCTTCAATTAAAAATAAATAAGTAAACAAAACAAAACAAAACTAAGGCTCAGAGAGGGGAGGTCACTTGCCCAAGGTCACAGAGTGGGAAGTGGAGCCAGGATGCGAACCCAGACTCTGAATCCTTAACCTCTTCCCTGTCCACTTTCTAATGGACTCCCCAGCACACACCTGGAAGCCCCTAACTCCTCCTCAGTGACACGCATCACCAGAGACTTCAAGACCACTAGGAGACTGAATATCTTGAGGACAGGGGCTGTACCTGTCAAGAGTCATCCCAGCAGCCCATCGTCTAGCCGGGCCACCCCCAGTACGCACTCAGACAGGCAGAGGAAGAGCAGGGAAGGGCTCCCAAAGGGCTATGACCACACAAGGTTTGGGGAGCAGGAGCAGAGCTGGAACCCCCAAGACCTTCGCCCCTGGGCCTCATGGAAACAAGGGGCAAAGCAGACCTGAGAGTAAAGGCCTTGGATAAGCCCAGAGCAAGGCAATCCACACGTGAACAAAAACTACAGTGAGTTCGTGGACAGGACCAGCAAACGTTCAGAGCGGGGTTGCAGACAGCACGATGCCTCCGCCGTTCACACTGCTGTTTGTAACAACGTGGGCAGTGACTGAAATATTTTGTACATGTTCGTGCTCAGTCACGTCCGACACTTTGTGACCCCGTGGCCTGTGGCCCACCAGGCTCCTCTGTCCATGGGATTTCCCAGGAAAGAACATTGGAGTGGATTGCCATTTCCTTTTTCAGGGGATCTTTTCAACCCAGGGATCAAGCCTGTGTCTTCAGCGTTTCCTGCGTTGGCAGACATATTCTTTACCACTAGGGCCACCTGGGAAGGTATTTCATAAAGGAATGACTCAAATGAATAATGCAAATTACTGGCGGCTGTTAAACTCCTTAAGAAAGCCATTTCACCATCTGGAAACTGACATTTATTCTTATTCATGAGCAGTGAACAGGCTACTCACAAACCCAAACTCCTAGTCTAAAATTTATTTTTCTAAAGAAATTACACTGGCCAGGCCCCCTTCTCTGCACACCCTCTGAAGATCTTATTTTGCTGTTGTTCAGCTGCTTAAGTCGTGTCCGACTCTTTGTGACCGCCACGGACTGCAACACACCAGGCTTCCCTGTCCTTCACCATCTCCTGAGAATTTGCTCAGATTCATGTCCCTTGAGTTGGTGATGCTATCCAACTATCTCATCCTTTGCCACCCTCTTCTTTTGCCTTCGATCTTTGCCAGCATCAGGGTCTTTTCCAATGAGTTGGCTCTTTGCATCAGGTGGCCAAAGTATTGGAGCTTCAGCTTCAGCAACAGTCCTTCCAATGAATATTCAGGGTTGATTTCCTTTAGGATTGACTGCTTTGATCTCCTTGCAGTCCAGGGGACAAGAGTCTTCTCCAGCACTACAATTCGAGAGCATCAGCTTTCCAACACTCAAGTCTTCTTTATGGTCCAACTCTCACATTCATACATGACTACTGGAAAAACCAGAGCTTTGACTAGACAGACCTCTGTCAGCAAAGTGATGTCTCTGCTTTTTAATATGCTGTCTAGGTTGGTCATAGCTTTCCTTCCAAGGAGCAAGCGTCTTTTAATTTCATGGCTGCAGTCATCGTCCACAGTGATTTTGGAGACCAACAATATAAAGCCTGTCACTGCTTCTTCCACTTTTTCTCCTTCTATTTGCCATGAAGTGTCTTATTTAACGCAAACTGAGGACAGGTGACGCGGTTTGTGGTTCTGCACATTACGACTCCCATCAAAGTGCAAGGAAAGGTCTCCGCCTTTGAAAACACGGGCAGAGGCCAGGCTCTGCGGGCTCAGAAGAAGGTCAGGCCCGCAGAGGAAGCACAAAGGCCATCTCATTGTGATGAGGATGCCCCGAGGCTGACTGTCCCCACCCCTGAGAACGCCCTGGGGTCTCCTCAGCTCTCTGGCCAGGACACCAGGGTGCCTGCCCCCTCCACCCTTCACTCCGTTGGCACCTGGTCACCATGACCACACCCGTCCTGCATTCGCCTATTCCCATCAGCTAAAGGCACCAAACAAATGACTCAACAGCTCTCTTAAGAATGACGGCACCCCTCCCTCCTGGTCTGCAGCCTGCCCTTGGCCCAACCCCAGAGGCGGGGAGGTCAGGTCCCAACAGGGAAGGACTCAGTGACTCACGACTGACGTTCTGGCACGTGGGCACCAACTGATGCCTCCCAACCCCACAGAACTCCTCCTCTTCCCTCCTAACCCTCCTCCCCTCCCCAATTTCCCCCCAGCTTGGCAAGTGGCCCCATCAGCCATCCAGGCCCTGGACCAGAAGCTGAAATTGTCCTGGACTCTCCCCCCATCATCACCCTTTGTGCTGAGTCACCTCCTTTATCCTTCCAGAATCTGCCCTCTTTATCCCACTGGTCCAAGCTGGCAGCCTCTCTGAGCGGGGCTCCGGCACATCCTGCTTTTTGTCCCCTGCATCTATCTCCCCCAGACACCAGAATGCCCCACCTTGAATCCTGATGAGGTCCTTTCCTTGCCAGAAGCCCTCGGCCACTTTCCACATTTTACATCTAACAGAATGCAGGTGAAACTCCTGGGCTTCAAAAGCTGGGGCTCCATCAGCCTGCCTCTGTTCCCTCCCAGGTTTACCTTGTCGCTGTCCTGACCCCACCAAGCCAGTCTGGGGGTTCCTGGTAGCTTCTTGCCTCTGTCTCTTTGCCCCTGAATCCCTGCCTACCTCTCTCAGATCCCCTCCTGTGCTAAGTGGCTTTAGTAGTGTCTGGCTCTTTGCGACCCTATGGACTAGAGTCTGCCAGGCTCCTCGGTCCATAGGATTTTCCAGACAAGAATACTGGAGTGAGTTGCCATGCCCTTCTCCAGGGTAGCTTCCCAACGCAGGGATTGAACTCGCATCTCCTGTGTCTCGTGTACTGGTAGGCAGGTTCTTTACCACTCAAGCCACCTGGGAAGCCCTCCTAGCACCCCTCCTAGCTGACCCCATAAGTGAGGAAGTGCCCCCAACCCCCAGCAGGGGTAATGATGCCCACCCTGGATTGCTGGGCTGGGCTGAGCCTGGCTTCTGCGTCTCCTGCTGTTTTCTACTAACATCCTCTTCTCCGACTAGAGTCTTGGCCACAGTGGTCTCCAGCCCCCAGCACAGAGCCAGGCCGGGAGCAAGGAAGAAACACCGAGCAGCTCTTTCCCTCCTGCCCCTGGCCTCCCAAACACGCGGGCCACCGATAGCGGGACAACTGTCTTCTCTTCTTGGAATCCCAGAGTGCAACCAGCTTGAGGTGGGACCAGCAACATAAGCCGCAGGAATGCAAATGAAAGCAAAGTGAAAACGCAGGGCCCCTCATTGCAAAAGGGTAAGACTTTCAGGAAGGTGATGGCAGAGTGTTGAACCAAGCACGGGGCCCCGGGCAACTGCCCAAGTCACATGCCCTTGAGGCCAGCCCTGGTTCTGGCCTCCGAGGGAAAGCTTCCATAGGGCCCCCTGCCCCGAACAGCCTCTTGAGCTGCCAAGGGCCATGCTGCTGGAGCAGATGAGAAGCTCTGTTAACCAGGTTGGCATTCCCTTGCCAGCTCCTGTCCACTCAAGCCTCCCTTGAGCAGCAATGACTCGTCTTAGGGACCTCATCCCCAGGAAGTCAGGTCCTTTCGGATGTCCAGTACCACTCCCAGCCTCAGTGGGAACTCCGGGACAGCTGCCAAGCCCACTGAGGAGGGCAGCGCCCTGAGACAGGGTCCACAGCGCATTCTCAGGTTGCTTCTGCAAGACGCTTACATTCACTTGCCCTTGACCTCTGTCCTTATAAAACAGGCCAGGAATAGGACTGTGAAGGCCCTTCCAGTTGTAAAAGTCCACTAATCCCTTTTCCCATTTAAGGAGTTAGTCAATATTTCCTATGGAATATGAATTCAAATTCTTGTCAAGTTTTTGTATTTTGGGAAGATGCAGGAAATGCTGATTTAATTTAAGCCCCCGCCTCTTTTTTTTTAAAGAGAAGAGTTGACCCCCAAAAAGGCAAATAAACTCACCATACTGTTAGCAGATAGAAATGGCCTATTGATCAAGGCATCTTTCCTGAGAGGCCCAGCTGGACTAGCCCTCTGATTCCTTCTCAACACAGATCCCTAGGGAACCACTACCATCGGGTCAGAGCTGGCCTCCCCTGATGCAGGACCTCACCAAGGTCGCCACTACCAACAGCTGGTCCCGTTAACTGTGAGGGACGCAGTCTCTGCCCGCAGAGAACCAGAGAACACAGAGGATGTTGCTTCAGGGCTTGCACTCAGCCCGACAGTCCTCCAGGCCCAGCTGTAGTGATTTGCTGTCACTAACTGTGGTCTTTTGAGTCCCTGCTCAGGGCTTTTGAGTCCTTCTTGGCAGACCCCCCACTGACCTGATAGCAGATTTCATTTCGGAGAGTGGCTCGAGTTGCCAAGTTAAGCCCCTGTCCAAGGACAAACACCAGACTGACCCTGGCTATCATGGGAGGGTGATAACAGCCCCAAAGATACGAGCAGAGCGTATCACGTCCTGTCGGGCCAGATGGGCGGCAGCATCTTATCTCCCATTTCACATCGCCATCTGGAAGGTATTAGCCCAATAGCCCCTTCCTCACAGGCCCCTTGATTTTATTCTTCTCGAATCCCCAAGTGCACACGATCACGTAATAGGACAAGAGCTAAGGCCAAGACTCGGCTCAGACTGAAAGTGCAATGCAAGCCAAAGGAAAAAAAAAAAGCAATTAGAAATTGCTGGCTTAGAGAGCTACGCTCAGTCCATAGGAGCACCAGACAATCAGTCCAGCAGAGGCCTGGGGTTTGATACAAGGAGTCGTCGAGATGGGAGATCCAGGATCGTCCTCTTTCGAGACACAGCCACCGAGAAGCAGCCGAGCCAAAATCAGAAGGTGCCCAGAGAGGCTTGCAAATTGGCTGGAAACTCCAAAGCAGGCACATCAAGAGATCTCCAGTTGCCAGCAGCAGCCCACGTGAGCATGTACACAGCCCCTAAACACCACTGACCTTCAGATGTCCAGCCAACTGTAGGCTGGCTTCACACATGTTAACCCTGAGCTGGCTTGTTAATTCTGACCCAGCACATTCATACCCTCTTCACAGAGCGAGTCTGTGCTCAAAGGGGAGAAATTACTATTAAACTTGGCTGAAGCAAAACTTAATCAGGAAGGAAAATATTAACTAAAGGAAAAGTTGTAAATACCATCCCAAGACCACAAGAGGCTTTGATCTGGGTTGGACCATCCAGCCCATTAATTCCCACCATTGTTTTTCCCAGTCCTTTGCATCCTCTCTCCAGGTGCAAGATCCCTTGCATGGTTGCAGAGAATGCAGAGATGTGGATTCAGAGGACCAACCGGAAGCTGATATCAGATATCCAAGATTTAATTTCTTATTCAGAAAGTCAAAACCTATCTACTACATAAAGCAGCTCCAGAACCATGAAAAACCAGACCAAGAACAAGATCCTGTGCTACTCTGAACCATATGAAATTGCCAAAATTTTGACAGTTGCCAGTGTGGCAATTCATGTGCTTCAACCTAACAGCACCCAGCTCGACGCTGGAAACTCTAAGGTTCTGAACAAATCTAGGTGCAACCAATTGACTCAGCCTGCTGGGTACTGGCTACGTACATTTGTCTCAAGAGCGTGTAAATACCTTCACCATGTACTTCTGAAATGGTGTGAAGGAATCCCGTTATTCAGAAGAGACTTGAAAGTGACAGTGAAGTCGCTCAGTCGAGGCCGACTCTCTGCGACCCGACCCGTGGACTGTAGCCCGCCAGGCTCCTCCGTCCATAGGATTCTCCAGGCAAGAATACTGGAGTGGGTTGCCAGGATCTCCCCCCCGCCCAGGGATCCAACCCAGGTCTCCCACATTGCAGGCAGACTCTTTAACCTCTGAGCCACCAGGGAAGCTTAGGTGATTCCTTTTCTAAATTAAAAAAAAACAACAGTCCCACTTTATCATTCAGTTTTAACAAGGTACTTGCCTAAATAAAGGTTCAGCTAACCTTTCTGAAGTAGTTAAACCCACTCAGGCACATCCCATAGCAGAAAGACGAAAAAAAAAATCTCACAGGACAAATAGAGGAAACCAAAATAAACCGCACTATGTGGAGCAAGAGGAACAACAGAATCTGCAAGTCAGTATGGATTCCCTGTGCTTTCAACTTTGGAAAATTCTGAAGCTCCATTTCGGAATCGGGAAACTCTAGAGAGGCTGTCACACAGAGCAGGGGCTCTCCCCGTCCCTGGCTCTCCTGTCTGAAGTCGGAGATTAATCAGAAACTTCAGACACCAGCTGCTGGGTCAGGACTTCCCTACCCTGAGGAGCTGTGAACAGCCTGACAGGTGAGGAGAAAGCATCTGGACACGACTGCCTTACCCAGTGGTTCTCCAAGTGCGGACCCCAGACCAGCAGAAGCAGTAGCACCTGGGAACTTGTAAAAAAACGCAAAGTTTGCGCAGGCGGGGGGCCCTCTGCAGACCTCCTGAATCAGACACTCAAGGAATGGGGCAGAAATCTGGGCTGGAACTGGGTTCTTTTGAGGCATGCTAACCTTTGAACCCCGCGGACATGACTCAAATGAATAGTTTCCCAGCTGTATCCAGGGAGTCCTCAAGATCTAAAGAGACTCCTCTGCTTGGAGTCCTGACTATGGGCAAAACACCAGAGTTCCCAGATGTAACCAGGGTGCCCTATTTTACTCTGTTTAACAAATGGTAGTACAGCTGCATGGTTTCCATTGAAAAGCAATTCTGCTGCTTATTTTAAAAAAATAGAAAATAGTGAACAGATGGGAGTACAAGTGGCCACAGGCAATCTGGTCATTTGTAGAATGTTCTAGAGGGTCTGCGTTGGACTTTCCGTGCCATCCCAGGATGCCGAAAGTCAAAGGGAAGCCCAACCACCAACCACCTCGGCTATTCCCCGAGGAGGGGGCAAGTCTGATGTCCTCCAGCAGCTTTAATTGGGCGGGGCGGGGGGAGGGTGCATTGAAATCCCGTCCATTGTATTTCAGAAATGCTGCAAGGACCAGGGTGTCCTGTCGGTTCTTATTCAGAAAGAAGAGTTCTTAAAAGGGAAAGATTGAGGGCCAAAGAAATAGTAGTGGCAGAACGGAGGGAGAAAGCTCTGCTTTCTCTCCAGGGGCTTAAAGAAAATGCTCCAGCCCCACTTTCCTTATGTTAATTTTTTAAACATGTTTTTATTTAAATTTAATTTTTTCAACTTAAGGTCCCAACCCTGCTCGGGCGGGGTGGCAAAACTCCAGGGAGGATGTTCCAGACTGCCCTCTGCTTTCTTCCCTCCCTGCCACTACTCACCTCTCCTGCCTCTCCTGTCCCTGCTCTGAACAGGAACTTGGGTGATGTTATGGCCTGAATGTCTGTGTCCTGGCATTCCCACACAGATATCCCAATGCCCAAGGTGATGGCATTAGGAGGTGGGGCCTTCGGTAGGTGACTAGGTCATGAGGGTAGTGCCCTCATGAAAGGGGTTAGTGACAATATAAAAGAGACCTTGCAGAGTTCCCCAGGCCCCCCCATCCTGTAAGGGCATAGTGAGACATCTACAACCAGGAAGAGGGCCCTCACTCGAATCATGCTGGCACCCTGACTGTGGCCTTCCAGCCTCCAGAGCTGCGAGCAATACTTTTTGCTGTTTTGTTTGGCATCAGGATCTGCCCCAGTGAGGGACTGAACCCAAGCCGCCTGCACTGAAAACTCAGTCTTAACCACTGGACCACCAGGGAAGTCTAATAATTTCTGCTGCTTCTAAGTCACCCAGTCAGTGATATTTTGTTATGGCAGCAGGAAGAAACTAAAACAGATGGGGTGAGTAGGCAGGGCCATTTCTGAGGTTTAAAAAGCCACCACCACACACCCAGAATGCCCTTCTTAATTACTCCCACAGAGCAGCAAAGTGAAGTACAGTTGATTCTCTTTATTTGCAGTAATTACATTCTATAAAGTCATGTAGACACTGAATTAGCAAACACTGAACCACTGTTCCTAGGGGAAATATAGGGGTAGGTTCCTGTGGGCCAATGGCCATAGTGTTTTTGTCAACCGATCAAAATATAACCTTGTTTTATGTGACTTTCTGTTTAAAAATATTTTATCTAATGTGTAGCTAATATATATTCCTTAATATAAATTTATATATATTCCTTGGGGTTTCCCCAGTGCCTCAGCGGTAAACAATCTGCCTGCAATGCTGGAGATGCAGGTTTGATCTCTGGGTGAGGAAGATCCCCTGTCATGGCAACCCACTCAACTATTCTTGCCTGGAGGGTCCCATGGACAGAGGGGCCTGGCAGGCTATAGTCCACAGAGTCACAAAGAGATGGACACGACTGAAGCAGCTTAGTAGGCATGCGCACAATATATATTCCTTAATGCTGAATTCATAGAAAACAGCACACCCAAATGAAGCTTAGCTAACACAAGCATTTTCTACGTCAGGCTCATCATAGCCTTCTTGTGCTTTGAAAGAGCAACATCACCAACAAAATGCACAAAATCAGGAAAAGCATGGCAGTAAATATGGACTACCCCTTCCCCACCAATTTCCAGTAAGAATAGGACAACACGACTCTGGACAAAAGTCCAATCACGCTGGCAAGGCACCAAAATCGCTCGTTGGCACAGAGATCTACCGAATCCTTCCACTGGAAAATAAAGCCAGAGGGCTGGCCAGGCTCTCAGCATGGATTGAATCAGCCCTTGGAACTTAGTCATCGGTTCCTTCCTGCATCCTGTGTTCACACTTGGTCCCGGTCACAGGTGACACGGCATCTTTACTCGTGTCTTCCCCGGACTTGGGAGAGGCCAGTGTGTAGGCAGGACCCCACGGCCTGGGGGAAGGAAGGAACCCAGTTCGCTACAGCCAGAGGAGAAGTTCAGAACCAGGCTTGGTAGCCAAGCTGGGCCTGCTTCAAAGCCCAGCTCTGCCACTCACTAGCTACATGTCCTTGAACACATTGGTATCTCTGAGCCTCGGTCTGCTCATCTGTAACAGAGCAGTCATAACAGAACCCCCTCCCTCCTGGGGGTGTTGCTCATTTACAGTGAGCAGTCTGCATGGCCCCTGGACCACAGAAAGTGCCCTCAGCAGGAGCTCGAAGAGCAGACATCACTGGACTATAGTGGGGCCTGGACAAGCCATTTGAAATACACAGTCTCAGGGCGGGGAGAGGACTTTAGGGGCACCAGTAACACCCCCAGTGGACTTTAGTTCTCCTGAGAGCCGCCCAGCCAAGTCCTCCTGTAGCCTTTGCTCCTATGGCCCCGGGGTCTCCCTGGAGCTCTGAATAAGGATGATCTCAGCCCCTGTCCAGGCCCCACTAAGGGTGAGCCCCTCCCACCGCAGCTGGAGGCCCTAGGCCTTGCTAAAATGGTTGGGGAGGACTTCCCTGGTGGTCCAGGGAAGAGAGCGCCTGCCAATGCAGGAAACGCGGCTTTGATCCCTGGTTGGAGAAGACCACGAAGTCCGTGCAGCACAACTTCTGAGCCTGTGCTCTCGAGTCCAAGAGCACAGCTCCTGAAGCCTGGGCACCCTACAGCCTGTCCCCTAAAACAAGAGAAGCCACTGCAACGAGAAGCCCGTTCACCACAACTAGAGAGTAGCCCTCACTTCCCAAAAGCAGAGAAAGCCCATACGCAGCAAAGAAGACCCAGTGCAGCCAAAAATCAATACACATAAATAAATTTTTAAAAATAAAATAAAAACGGTGGGGGTCAGGGAGCGCCATGGGGGAGGGGAGGAAGCCAAGCAGGAGGAAGGTAAGGCATGCCTGACTTCACCCTAGAAGCTTCTGCATACTCCTTGGGTGCTGAGGGTCTTGTTCCCCAGCTAGATTTCTCTTTAAGAAGTTAAATTCACACATAAGAACTATGGTTGGCTCCCACCAGTAACAAACATTCAGAATTCGATGTCAACATGCACCCTCCTTAGAGCATCTGTTTCTGGCCTAGAGCCTCCTACTGTGTCAGCCCTACCCTGACATTTCTCCTCCACCAGGCAAACTTCCTCCCAGTTTATGGAGAGGTCGCTCGACACTGTCCCAGTGGGACAGCAGGAATGGACGGCCTGCCCCCTGAGACAGCCAGCTGTGAGGTGGTCAGCACACCCTGACCCCCAAGCAGACAGAGAAGGAGGCCCTCCCCAGCACTCCCCTCTAACCCGTTTCAAGTTCAGCAACATTTCCCAAGGGCCAGCCAAATTCTGGCTGGGTGCTGTGGTTCCAGAGGTCACAACTGATCCAGTTCCTCCATTCACAGAGAGGGCCTCTGAGACAGATAATTCATAGGTATCTGAGAAGGGCAGTGACACCTGGGGCAAGGGTGACTGAAAGAGTTCAGAGGGAGGTTCGGGTCTCAGCCTGGGGAGAAGGGACTCCTAGCCTGTTCCATTCACTATGGCTCCCCAGTGCCCCGCACTAGGCAGCCAAAAGCAGCAGTTTTACTTATAAGATATAATTAAAATGTGTGTAGGGGGAATTTTCTGGCAGTCCAGTTGTTGGGGGGTAGGGGGTGGGCTTCCCAGGTGGTGCTAGTGGTAAAGAAACTGCCTGCAAACACAGGAAAATTAACAGAGGTGGTGGGTTCAGTCCCTGGGTCAGGAAGATCCCCTGCAGGAGGACATGGGAACCCACTCCAGTATTCTTGCCTGGAAAAACCTATTGATAGAGAAACCTGGTGGGCTATGGTCCACAGGATTGCAAATAGTCTGAGAGGACTGAAGCAACCAAACACACACACACCAGTTGTTAGGAGTCCGTGCTTGCACTACTCAGGGCCCAGGTTTGATCCCTGGTTAGGAAACTAAGATCCCACAATCACACACTGAGGTTAAAAAAAAAAAAAAAGAAAATACAGTCAAGGCTCTTTTAAAAAGCAGAGACATTACTGTGCCAATGAAGGTCCATATAGTGGAAGCTATGGTAGTTCTAGTAATCATGTATGGATGAGAAAGGCGGAGAATATAAGAGGCTGA
The DNA here is from genome assembly GCF_016772045.2 of Ovis aries. Classification (NCBI taxonomy): domain Eukaryota; kingdom Metazoa; phylum Chordata; class Mammalia; order Artiodactyla; family Bovidae; genus Ovis; species Ovis aries. The sequence goes on along the minus strand of NC_056075.1, from coordinate 41,521,536 downwards.
GCCCCGAAGAATGGATGCTTTTGAACTGTGGTGCTGGAGAAGAATCTTGAGAATCCCTTGGACTGCGAGGAGATCAAGCCAGTCAATCCTGAATATTCATTGGAAGGATTGATGCTGAAGCTGAAACTCCAATCCTTCGGCCACCTGATGTGAGGAACTAACTCATTTGAAAAGACCCTGGTTCTGGGAAAGATTGAAAGCAGGAGAAGAGGACGACAGAGGATGAGATGGTTGGATGGCATCACCGACTCAATGGACAAGAATTTGAGCAAGCTCCGGGAGTTGGTGATGGACAGGGAGGCGTGGCGTGCTGCAGTCCACCGGGTCGGAAAGAGTCGGACACGACTAAGGGACTGAAAAACAATGAACAACAACAACATGTACATATACATTCAGGTTCAGCTTCCGGGACACCTCTGGGACGGCAGTTGCTCCGCCCCTCTTCCGGGTAATTTGCATATGTTCGTTGATTCCCAACAGCGATCTGCATTACAATTGGTGAAGCAACAAACACTTTCTCAGTTTCAGTGAATAACACCCTTAGATTCAGCTATTATTGCACGAATACAGTTTAAAAAAAGGGTGGGGGGAGAAGAATTGCTGAATTGGTGTTTAATGGAATTCACCCTCACCGTAAAGTTTTTCATTCTGTCCACTATAAATAGCTCTGGAGTCAACCTAAAACTTGTGCTCGCTTCGGCAGCACATATACTAAAATTGGAACGATACAGAGAAGATTAGCATGGCCCCTGCGCAAGGATGACACGCAAATTCGTGAAGCGTTCCATATTTTGCCATTTTCCCCCATATCCATAATCTATTCACATCAACTTATTAGCTGTAACTCGCTCATAAGCAAGGTAACTTAACCCATCGAGGGCCCCTGGATTCAGTCTGCAATTCCTCCTCCAAAAGCTGTCGAACTCTCCCCAGTTTGGAAGCTTTTTTCCAGAAAGACCTGGGGTTGATTGTAGGGAAGGGTACACCAGGAAGCAAGCACTACCTGGGCAAAGGTCTAGGGGCTGGGCTGTCTAGGGTCACGGGGTGGGAAGAACCCACACAGCCAACCAGGGCCCTGGACAGGGTGGGGTCCACCAGGGTTTGGAGGCAGCCTATGGGCTTGCCCTGATCCCCCAGTAGGTCCTTTCAGTTCAGTCGCTCAGTCCTGTCAGAGACTCTTTGCAACCCCATGGACTGCTGCACCCCAGACTTCCCTGTCCATCACCAATTTCTGGAGCTTGAGCAAAGTCATGTCCATACAGTCGGTGATGCCATCCAACCATCTCATCCTCTGTCGTCCCCTTCTCCTACTGCCTTTCATCTTTCCCAGCATCAGGGTCTTTTATTTTCTTTTTGTTTTTGGTCTTTTCAAATGAGTCAGTTCCTCACATCAGGTGGCCAAAGGATTGGAGTTTCAGCTTCAGCATCAGTCCTTCCAACGAATATTCAGGACTGATTTTCTTCAGGATTGATGGGTTGGATCTCCTTGCAGTCCAAGGGATTCTCAAGAGTCTTCTCCAACACCACACTTCAAAAGCATCAATTCTTCTGTGCTCAGCTTTCTTTATAGCCCAACTCTCACATCCATACATGACTACTGGAAAAATCATAGCTTTGACTAGAAGGACCTTTGTGGGCAAAATAATGTCTCTGCTTTTTAACATTCTGTCTAAATTGGTCATAGCTTTTCTTCCAAGGAGCAAGAGTCTTTTAATTTCATGGCTACAGTCACCATCTGCAGTGATTTTGGAGCCCCCCAAAATTAACTCTGTCAATGTTTCCCCTGTTTCCCCATCTATTTGCCATGAAGTGATGGGACCAGATCCCATAATCTTAGTTTTCTGAATGTTGAATTTTAAGCCAACTTTTTCACTCTCCTCTTTCACTTTTATCAAGAGGCTCTTTAGTTCCTCTTCACTTTCTGCCATAAGGGTGGTGTCATCTGCGTATTTGAGGTTATTGATATTTCTCCCGACAATCTTGATTCCAGCTTGCCCTTCATCTAGACCTGAGTTTCACATGATGTACTCTGCATATAAGTTAAATAAGAAGGATGACAATACACAGCCTTGATGTACTCCTTTCCCGATTTGGAACCTGTCCGTTATTCCATGTCCAGTTCTAACTGTTGCTTCTTGACCTACATACAGATTTCTCAGGAGGCAGGTAAGGTGGTCTGATATTCCCATCCCTTTAAGAATTTTCCACAGTTTGCTGTGATCCATATAGTTAAAGGCTTTAGCACAGTCAATAAAGCAGAAGTAGTATACACATACATATATATAAATACATATAAATACATACATATTTATATATTATATAATTATACATTATATAATAAATATACTATACATATATATCAATATAAACCAGAAGTATGTGTATATATATACACACATATGCATCATAGAGACATACATATATACGCACCTGTGTGTAGAGAAAGAGGGAGATTACATGTGTGTGTGTGCGTGTGTGTGTAAAGGCATCTGAGCCAAGTCCCAAGGCTGGCTGTGGACAAGCCTGGTTTCAATAAACTAAGTGTGAAGTCCGCAGGCAGACGCACAATGAACACACTGCACGCAGAGAACAGTGAGGGGTGGGCTGCGGGGCACACAGGGCAAGGGCAGGGCAGGCGGGCGGGCGGGCGGCTCGAAGGTGAGGAAAAGTCCCCAGCCAGGCCCATTTGCTGAGCGAAGGCACAGGATCTGGTCCCTTTCCTGTGGGCTGCTGGCTCCTATAGTCTCTGCCCACCTCCCAAAGATAAAGAACACAAGCATCTACCCCAGCTTGTGTCCTGGGAGGCCAGAGGCAGCTAAGTCATTCCTGGGAAAGTATAAATAGCACAATGTCACTCCTGAAGGACTTCTATTTAAATAAGAACACAAGAGGACAAATCTCTAAAATGGCCTTTGTGTGTGGTGGGGGTGGGGGGTGGGTAGGGGAAAGCTCCTTCCTGGGGTCCCCTCAGGTCATCCCTAAGGCCCCAGGAGAGCTTCCCTGGTGGCTCACATGGTAAAGCCTCCACCTGCAAGGCAGGAGGCCTGGGTTCAATTCCTGCATTGGGAAAATCCCTGGAGAACAGAACGGCTACCCACTCCAGTATTCTTGCCTAGAGAATTCCATGGACAGAGGAGCCTGGCGGGCTACAGTCCAGGGGTCACAAAGAGTCGGATACCACTGAGCGACTTGGCCCAGCCCCATGCAGGGGAGTGTGCACAGCGGGGCTGGGGGTATAGGGGTAGGGGGCTGGAACTGTGGGCAGAACAGAGGAGGGAGGATGGGAGGCAGCCTCAGAGACTGGGCCCCAGGGTCCCACCATCAGCCACGGGCCCACCCCCACCCTACCTCTGGGCTGTCAGATCCGTGGAGACCTGGCCGCTGACATCACTGTGGGAGGTCGAGGCAGCTAAGAGTGAATTTTCCAGGTCTTCAAGGGCAGCCGGCTGGATGACACCATCTGGTACAAGTGAACTAGGAGAGGAAAAAACCAAGGCTCAGAAATGTTCCTGAACGTCTTCAATGTGTTTCAACTGCACATTTTCTCTGGGTCCCACGCAGGGCCTCAGTTTCCCTTCCTGTACAGGAAGGAGCTGGGCTACTCCAAGCATGGCCCACGGCGGTGCTGATCCAGGAGGGGCTGGTTACTGCTCTACAAAGACACACACCCGGGATAAGGGCCTAGAGGCCTTCCGAGGAACACGGTATTCATTCTGTCTGTTGACTCCAGTAATGAAAGTTGGGGCTTGTCTTGTAGGTCTCGATGGGCGGTTCTCAACAAGGGGTGATTTTTGCCAACCAGAGGACATTTGGCAATATCCGAAGACAATTCTGGTCATCACAACCAGAGGGCCAGGTGCAGCTGGCATCCAGGGATGCTGCTAAATATCTTACAATACACAGGGCAGACCCACAACAAAGAATTATCTGGCCCCAGAGGTCAGTATGCCCGGGTTGAGAAACCCTGGCCTTGAGCTTTGTTTTGCTTTCTAGTAATTCTCTTAAATATGTTTTCAGAAGTTTAGACCTTAAAGTGAGTTAGAAATTAAAAACTACACTGGCCCTTTGTCCACTGAGAAGGTTGGCATTAGACAACCTCCAAGAGCAGGCTGCTTTGAAAGTTCAGAGGGACACTGGACACTGTCGCTGGTCCCACACATCCTTTCACTCTTCTGGGAATCCCCTTCCATGACCAGTTACGTCTTAGCTTATCAGGGAGGGTCATTACTTCTTGCTAATGAACTTGGCTCTGTGGCAGTCAGTAACGAGACCATTACCTTCAGTCCTTGAGCAGACACTGACTGAATAACAACTATGTTATTGTTACAACAACCCTGTAAGGTGGTCCCTGCCCTCATGGAGCTTACAGTCTCAGGCAACAGCCAAAGTTAAAAAAAATTTTTTTTTCCTTAATGCTTATTCACTGTTTACAATAGCCAAGACACAGAAGCCACCTAAATGTCCATCAACAGAGGAATGGATAAAGAAGATGGGATACATATATACAAGGAATACCACTCAGCCATTAAAAAGAATGAAATAATGCCATTTGCAGCAACATGGATAGACCTAGAGAGTTATGAAGTAAGTCAGACAGAGAAGGAGAAATATCATATGACATTCCTTATACATGGAATCTAAAAAGAAACTATACAAATGGGCTTACTTATAAAACAGAAAACAGAAAAGAAATTTATGGTAAACAGGGGGAAGGGATGGTTAGGGACTGTGGGAAGTCATGTACACAATGCTATATTTAAAATGGATAACCAACAATGACCTATTGTATAGCATATGGAACTCTGTTCAATGTTATGCGCCAGCCTGGATGGGAGAGGGGTTTGGGGGAGAATGGATAAATGTGTCTGTATAGCTAAGTCCCTCTGCTGTTCACCTGAAACTACCACATTTTAATCAACTATACCCCGATACAAAATGGTTTTGGTGTTAAAAAATAAAATAAAAATACTTACTTATCCAGTAAAAACTGTTGTAACTGCTAAGATGGAAAGATACAAATGGCTAAGAAAACATCAACTAGGAGGTCCCAGCCTGGAGTGCGGATCAGGGAAAATGTCTTTGTAACGTTATAAGCTGAGGCCAGCCATCAGCTCAGTGACAGCTAATGTTTACTCACACGGGCTTTGTGCCAGGAACTAAGATCTAAGTGTTCACAGCCATCACCATATTCAATGCTCACAACCATCCTATGAGATGGGTATTATCATTAGTCCCATTTTACAGATGAGGAAACCAATGCACAGAGAAGTTGAGTGATTTGTCCAAGGTTGCACAGCTGGTAAAAGGCAGAACCAGGATACAAACCCAAGCCAGACACCAGGAGCTATGCCCTTAATCGCCGCACTGGGTTTTTTCCCAAGGGCGGAAGAGTCAGGGAAGGAGCGCCCGCAGCAGAGGCAGCCGCAGATCTGAAAGCTCAGTCCAGGAAGGAGCGTGCTGGTCTGGAGGAATGCGGAAAGGCCACTGCAGCTGGAGCACAGATCAAAACGACCAGGAAGGGGACAGGAGGGCTGGAGCCAGATCACAAGGCCAGGGCGCGGGACTGGGACTCGATCTGATGCTGAAGAATCAGCCCAAAGCCTCAAATGCCCCAAAGTGCTTCCCTTGGCATTGAGACGAAAGAGAGGCGGGGAGGCTCAGGGTGAGCGTTCCGAAACTATGTTCTAAATAGGACCGGACTGGCACACACTTGTGCCCACGCCTTTCTATTTACTCCCATGGATCTTGTGACGCTTCCTTCTTCCTTCACAGTTCCACCCACCATCCCAAGCTCTCCGACCCTGGAGCCCTGTGATGACCACACCCGAGGAGTCAGAGGGAGATGGGCAGAGAGGGAAGTAAAGGAAGGGGCAGGCCTGGAGGAGGAGGCCCGCAGGGACTCAGGATGTCTCTGGTGGACCACGGTTCGGAGAATCCTTAACCACAGGCAAAATCGGCCTTCCAAAGTCATAAAACCTGAGCGGAAAAACACGGCCCAGGAGTTCTGGCAACACACACCGAAAGTCATAAAAGACTCTGTTTCTTTTGACACAACCATTCTACTTCCAAGAATTTATTCTAAGGAGATGATTAAGGGTGTGAGCAAAGATGCCAATCACAGCTGTGACCACAATAGGAAAAAAAAAAAAAAAGGAAACAACCAGAATGTCCACACTAGGGGACAGTTACTCAAGTTAGAGCAGTCACAGAATGGACTCATTTGCAACCATGTGAAAAAAAGGTTAGAAAATTAACTTTAAAAATTTCAAAAAGAAGGTAGATCTCCATGTATACAAAAATAAAGACATCCATTATTCACTAAAAATAGGTTAAAAAAAAACTACTGGCAGCATGATCAAGACTTTATGTGCATTGTGTGTATGAATATATATGTATCTGTGTGTATGTGTGTACACAGGAAGCAATTGACGGTGAACAAACCAAGCAATGTGGAAAGACACATACATCAAGGGGTTAACGGCAACTCTCTTTCAGTAGGAAAGTTAGCAGTGTTTCTTTTCTTTTTCGTTGAGTCTAACTCTATTTTCTAGTTCTATTCTGAACATATGCAGCTTTTATAAGCAAAAGAAAAAGCATCTTTGAGGAAAATTTCAATGGCAGGGAGCAACTTCAATTCATAATTCAGTGAAAATTTTAAGAGAGTGGACAAGCAGAGCAACGCTTCTAAACTCACCCCTATAGTGACTTCTCTACTCACACCTTCCCTCCCGGGGAGGACCCAGGCTTGCCAGCCTCATCCTGGGACAGAAACCCAGCCGTGCCTCTCTCAACAGGCACCACTGGGGAAAATTAAGGTCCCGGCGGAGAATCTGTCAGATAACAGTATCTCCCCACACAGTCTATGAGATGGCATTTTAACTCATTGGGGACGGAATTAATTTTCAAAGCATGCTGGACAATTGCTTGACGGCTGGGGTTTTTTTGGAACAGAGAATCCTGAATATAATTAAACACTTTGTCAGTGACACATGATCAGCGTCTTGAGCGACTATGATGTAAGTGAGGAGGTATGCCATGGCCCTAAAACACAATTGTATATGGAGTCATGAGGGCTGGATTCTAGACCAAGCCCCACCTTGGGATCTCAGCCAGGTGACTGCTCTGAGCTTAACTTTTCCATCTCTAGAAGGGAAGGCCCTGGACAGCACCACGGCCGAGGACTCTGCAAACTCAGTCTGGCCTCTCCCCAACAGGCTGTGAGCCAGCGCGTCTGCCTCCACCACCTCACCTGACTATCTTGTTACTTTGTGCTTTCCAATTCTCTGCTCCTAATGTACTGCAGATTAAAGGGCATTCGAATAATGTGCAGAGTTAATAGGCTCAGATAAAGGTTTATAAGCCTCCCATGCTGCTGTTTAGTTACTCAGTCCCATCCAACTCTGAGACCCCCTGGGCTGCAGCACACCAGGCTCCCCTGTCCTTCAGCATCTCCCAGAGTTTGCTCAAACTCATGTCCATTGATTCGGTAATGCCATCCAACCATCATCCTCTGCCGCCTGCTTCTCCCCTTCAAGCTTCCTGAGCATCAGAGTCCTTTCCAATGAGTCGGCTCTTCGCATCAGATGGCCAAAGGATTGGAATTTCAGCTTCAGCATCAGTCCTTCCAATGAATATTCAGGGGTGATTAAAATATACATATATGTGTGTGTGTATATACCTATATATTAAACTGAACCAAGTGAGATTACTAAAAGAAAAAAACCATCAAATTCACACTGCACCATCCGCCCCAGGATCTTCCTGTCTTACTTCGCAGGGATGGGTCATGCTCCAGATGGCTTAGGGGAAGGCTGACTTATGAGGACGGAGGGGAATTCTTCTCAGACCAACTGTAAGCAGCTATAAATGGCTTCCAAATTCTACAAGTGGTGGAGCTGGGACCAGAGTGTCTGAAATATTTTTCAGAGGAGAAAAAAAATATCTGTCAGAGATTTTAACTACCAGCTGCTGCCACCAGCTGTTGGGGCCAACCCTTTATAAATTTAGTCAGGCCAGCAAAGGGTTGATTTTCCAGTGGAATGTCAGGGAGGGAGGCTTGCATCAACAAGTGCTTCTCCAAAGGGCCATGAGTCACCTTCCTTCAGAGGCTGAGGCAGAGGGGACTCTGCTTCAAAGAGGCAGGCATTTAGATTTTGGTCTAAAAAGCCAACAGCTTCAGCTTTACACATGAGACCTATGCAAAAGGAACAGCTCTGGCGCCACACCAAGAGAAGCTAAATGGGGATCAGATTAATAATCCTCATATGTTCCCGGTAGATCAGACGATAAAGAATCCATCTGCATTGCAAGAGACCCGGGGTTGGTCCCTGAATCGGGAAGATCCCCTGGAGAAGGGAATGGCAACCCACTCCAGTATCCTTGCCTGGAGAATCCCATGGACAGAGGAGCCTCGCGGGCTACAGTCCACGAGGTCGCAAACAGCTGGACACGACTGAGTAACTAAGCGCGCATATTAGTAACAGTAACAGCAATGGGGGTGGGAGGACACGTTGGGAGATGATAGATATGTTTATCGCCTTGATGGCAGTGATGGTCTCACAGGTATATACTTCTCCGTCAACCCGTTGAACTGTATACATTAAATATGCACAGCACAGCTTTTAGATGTCATGGAATTCTCCAGGCAAGAATACCGAAGTGGTTGCCATTCCCTTCTCCAGGGGATCTTCCTGGTCCAGGGATTGAACCTGGGTCTCCCACATTATAGGCAGATTCTTTATCGTCTGAGGCACCAGGGAAGTCCCTCATTTATGTCAACCGCATCTCAATAAAGTAGTTTTTAAGACGAGGAGGACTGCACACTGCAGGGTTGATAGGCTAAGTGAGAGCAAGGCAAGCTGAAAACCTAACACACACACAAAAACTAAGAAGGCTGGTAATAGAAAAACAAGCTGCAGCAGAAAAAAACTGGGCTCCTTTCAGGCCAGGGCGATCTGGGAAGGGCCTATGAGGGGACAGGAGTAAGCCAAGTGTTTCAACAGACATACGTGTGCAGAGGGCTTTCCAGATTAAAGATGCTTCTCCCTCCCTCTCTCCCTGATGGTTTGGGCAGGAAAAGAAAGAAGTACAGGAGAAAGGACGGGGCCACAATGGCAGGGAGGATGAGACTGGTGTCTTAAGGAAATTGTTACCCACATGGAGATTAGCAGAAAAATAACCATATCAAGAATAAAGGGAGCAGGTTCTCACAGTCAGGGGAAGACTTGCCTCTACAAAGGCAATTTAGGCTTGAAAGAACTCTCAGGGCTGGGCTGTAATCAGAGGTATCAGATAAACACTAGCTATAGATAAAACACTTGCTCCTTGGAAGAAAAGTTATGACCAACCTAGACAGCATGTTTAAAAGCAGAGACATTACTTTGCCAACAAAGGTCCGTCTAGTCAAAGTTATGGTTTTTCCAGTGGTCATGTATGGATGTGAGAGTTGGACTACAAAGAAAGCTGAGTACCGAAGAATTGATGCTTTTGAACTGTGGTGTTGGAGAGTCCCTTGGACAGCAACGAGATCACACTAGCCCATCCTGAAGGAAATCAGTCCTGAATATTCATTGGAAGGACTAATGATGAAGCTGAAAGTCCAATACTTTGGCCACCTGATGCGAAGAGCTGATTCATTTGAATAGACCCTGATGCTGGAAAAGATTGAAGGCAGGAGCAGAAGGGGAAGACAGAGGATGAGATGGCTGGATGGCATCACCGAATCAATGGACATGAGTTTGAGTAAGCTCCGGGAGTTGGTGATGGACAGGGAGGCGTGGCATGCTGCAGTCCATGGGGCTGCAAAGAGTCAGACACGACTGAGTGACTGAATTGAACTGAACTCATAGATAAAAGGTGTGTGTGTGTGTGTGTGTGTGTGTGTGTGTGTGTGTGCGCGTGCGTGCACGTGTGTGTATACACATCTATCTCCCAGCTCTGTCTGCTGAAAGAGGTCATGTCAAAAGGACATCAGAACCACCTCAAAGAGGCTGCCACCAGCCAGATAAGGGACTATTTGGGCATTAAAAAAAATACAGATAGTAATAAAACCCACTGAGTAAAGTAATAATCTATGAGTCCATACAAAGACATGAACAAATACATAAAAGGGGAGGGGTGAAAGTTCCTTTTTACTGTACAGTGTCAACTGGTAAATGTAGAAGAAGTGATGAAAACTGAAAATGCCCCGTGTAAGAACCATCAGAGTGGTGGCGAAGTCAGTCAGGAGCTATCAAAGGGCTCTAAGGTGGGTGGACAGAGGTTCAAAGAACTGAAGGGCAAGTGCGTGGGCTTGGAGGACTCTCCCACCTGACCGGGCGGTGGGGGGCGTCTATGAAGACTCAAAGTTAGAGAAACGCTGTGGGCACCGACTCGGCCAGGTGTTGACCGGGATCACGTCCTCAGCAGTGGATGGTCCTCACCCTGCGTCACTTCTGTGGGACCCCTGCCCCAAGTGACAGCAAGAGTCTGGTTACGGGGAAGCTCTGGAGGATGCTGGTTGAGGGATCTTCCCAGAGTGAAGGAGCTGTACTCCAGAAGGTCATGAAAGACAGCAAGAGACAGAGGAGTCCTTCCAGACTAAAGGAGAGTCTGTGGGCATTCTTAGAGCGCAACTCATGCCTCTGGGCTGGACCCCAGATCAGATGGAAAAGAGACAGTGTGGATGAATCCAAATGGCTTCTGATGACTGAGTGATGGTGGAACGTATCATAGTGATTTCCAGCTGGATGGCTGGCTCGGCGTTGTGCTGGAGAGGGGCCTTGTTTGGGGAAATTGGTCACTGGACTGTTCAGTTTCATTTGGATGGGGACACCTTTGAGTCGCAAAAAGTGTTAGTCGCCCAGTCATGTCCAACTCTTTGCAACCGCATGGACTGGAGCCCGCCAGGCTCCTCTGTCCATGGAATTCTCCAGGCAAGAACGCTGGAGTGGGTGGCCATTGCCTTCTCCAGTCTGCAACTGGCTCTCAAATGATTCAGAAAAACAGTGACGATGATGGATAAATAAATGTATCTCCATCCACACCTACACACATAAAGTGGGGGGACAAGAGCACAGGAGGTGAAAGGGCAACAATTCAGGAATTTGGGCAAAGGGAGTAGGGAGGTCTTTGGGCTACTTGTGCAACTTTTCTAAGTAGGAAATTATTTCAGAAAGAAGCGAACAAAAACGTTCTGGAGTAAAGGCATGCAGGCAACCAGCCTCTCCCAGCACCCCCAGAGCTCATCTGGGCTCGGGAGGGCACAGCACGGTCACAAGGGGAGCAGCACTGAATGGGGGTCCGTGGGGTGTTCATTCACCTAGACAGCCAGGCCCGGGCCAGCCTGCAGAGAAGGCCTCAAACATTAGGCTGAGGACAGGCTGTCCTGCAAGGGGTGGGGAGAGAATAGCTGGAGTGGGGAGGAGATGCAGGGGCCGTGCCAGGGAATGCGGGGCGGAATCCCGGCAGGTGCAGAGCAGACGGGATCAGTTCTGCGTCGAACTTCACGACATCCACCCAACACCAGGTGTGAGGGAAGGGCCCTGGGGAACGATCTAGGCCAAGTGGGGGACTTCCTGGGTGGTCCAGTGGTTCAGACTCCACACTCCCAATGCAGGGGGTTCGGGTTCAATCCCTGGCCAGGGAACTAGGTCCCATATGCTGCAACTAAGAGCCTCTACAACCAAACAAATAAACAGATGCTTTTAAAAAAAGACCACGTGGGTTTCGAGCATCTGATTGGTTGGAAGGTCACCTTATTAACCACATGCTTCATGGATAACACCTCAGACTCCAGCCCCCACTCCGTACGATTATTTACTTCAACTTTCAATGAAATCAGCTGCTCAAATTAAATAAAGGTACATCATTCTGAGGAACAAAAAACTATGAGTTGGTGGTTTTGCTGTGCTTTTACTTTTTTCTAACACAGAGTGAGTAACAGATAACTCAGCAGGGTCAGGCAGCCTCCAACCAAGTTCAGGTCAGCCCCCACCCCTGGGAGCTGGGGCAGCCCTCACCAACACAGCTGTGCGAGCCTGCGAGAAGTTTCCTCCGAGGTCGGCCTCCCCACCTGTCAGCAAGGGCAAGGGCTGTCCTGCCTGGAAAGGGCGTGAGGAGGGTCCACTGAGAGCAGTCAGGTCAAGGTTTCTCTAGCTAAGGGAATCGCTCTACAAACAATGGCGTCAGCAATGCAAACACAACAGGACACGCTGACTGTGCTTTTCCAGGGTACCCGGGCCCCTCCACCGGCTGCCCCTGGCCAGGTGAGCGCCCTCAGGTGTGCACTGCCCCTTCAGCCATCCCAGGCCCCGTGTGCACGATGGCTGGGGCCGTGGAACGGGCGTGGCAACAAGCAAAGGAAACCAAGACTTATAAGCACCTACTGTGGGCTGCTGGGCACCATGCAGGCCCTCTGCCACTGTGAGCCACGGGACAGCCCATTTCAGGAGGAGCAAATGGATACCCCCGGGTGGGAAAAGTCCTTCTACGCGTGGCCTCGCTGAGCTGAGCTCCATCCGGCTGCTCCACAGACCTCAGGCCCACAGGACCCCGGGCCTCAAGCACCACCTCTCACGGATGCAGAGAGAAGACAGTGGGTGCAAAGGCACCCAGAGGGATCAGCCTCCCCACGGAAAGCCTGTCAGCTGCCAGCAGGGGCGCGGGCACGGCTCTGATCCAAGGGAGGTGGACAAGACCCTTCCCTGATCCAGGGGAGGTGGCAAGACCCCTCCCCACCTGGCCTGCAAGTGCCTCCTCTGTAAAGTGAGGGCTTGGACTATTGGGTCTCCAGGGTCCCTTCCAGGCCTCTGCTTTTCTGATCTGAAAAACCCAAGGCTCCAGAGGCGCAGCCCTCTGGGCTGGCTGAGAAGGGACAGCTTGAAGGAGGCGCTGGGCAGTGCCCACAGTGGCACAGCCCCAGCTGGCCTGGTGCCTTGGCCAGAGGCCAGGATCCTAGTCAGGATGTACGGATGGGAGGTGGAGGGGACCAGCTCCCTGGGGAGATCTGATGGTGGGGAGGGGGGACAGAGGGCGCGCCTTCCTCTTGTATATGACTTTAGCACTCCTTAAAATTGGGACTATCATTCCCACACCTCTCAGGGTTAATGAGCTGGAGGACTGGGGTTTATGCAAAGCTCAAAGGGGAGGAAGTTATTCTAGGACAAGGCAAGGAGAGAGCAGTCATTGTTCTTTTTAAAAGACAAAGAAATAAACCCATCCAAGCCCTGGGAGAGGCTGCATGCTCAGGCTAAGTGATGACATCACTATCCTTCTGATCAGAGTGCACAAAGTGAAGGGGGTATGCCTGCTGAACAGGCCAGCACCTCAGGGGCAAGACCTCAGCCAAGGCTGCCGACCTCTCCCAAGAGCCAGGGTGTGAAACGCAACAGGTGCCCCGACTTCACCAGAACACTAGGCACAGAAATCAAAGAAATCAACCTGAGGCATCCACCGTGTGCGCGAGCAGGGCAGCCAGTGCAGACAGACAGCACAGCTCAGGCAGACGCGAGCCTAAACTCAGCTCTGCCATTGACCAGCCTGCTGCAGTCTTCTTTGAGCCTCAGTTTCTGAATCTGTAAAATGGGGACATTTTGAATCGCTGGGAAAGATTATTAAAAGAAATAAGAGGGCTTCCCTGGTGGACTCAGTGGTAAAGAATCCTCACACCAATGCAGGAGACACAGGTTTGATCCCTGGTCCAGGAAGATCCCACATGCCTTGGAGCCCCTGCACCACAAACATTGAACCTGTGCTCGAGAGACTGGGAGCCGCAACTACTGAGGCCCATGTACCCTAAAGCCCGTGCTCCTCAACGAGAGAAGCCGCCGCAATGAGAAACCTGTGTATCACTACTAGAGAGTAGCTCCCACTTGCCGAAACTCGAGAAGAGCCCACACGGCAACGAAGATCCAGCAAAGTCAAAAACAAGTAATCATAATTTTTTTTAAGAAAAGAAGAGCAAAATGTGTCTGTAAAGCATAGTGTGGATCTCACAACAGGTCCTCAACAAGCAGCAAGTGTCTGATAAATATAAGCTGGATATACGGATGTGCAGCAAGTAACAAGGACAGAAAGACGCTGCCACCAGAGGTGTCTAGCTGCCACTTAACTCAGGCCAGAACCAGCTTCCTCTCTAACTTTTCTGCACTGAGAGCAGGCAACTCAGCTCAATTAAGCTGTGTGTTAGTCGCTCAGTTGTGTCCAACTCTTTGCAACCCCACAAACTATAGCCTCCAGGCTTCACTGTCCATGGAATTCTCCAAGCAAGAATACTGGAGTGGATTGCCATTCCCTTCTCCAGAGGATCTTCCCCAGCCAGGGATCAAACCCTGGTCTCCTGCATCACAGGCAGATTCTTTACAGTTTGAGCTACAGGGAAGTCTACAATTAAGCTGCTGCTACTGCTAAGTCACTCCAGTTGTGTCCGACTCTGTGCGACCCCAGAGACAGCAGCCCATCAGGCTCCCCCGTCCCTGGGATTCTCCAGGCAAGAACACTGGAGTGGGTTGCCATTTCCTTCTCCAATGCATGAAAGTGAAAAGTGAAAGAGAAGTCACTCAGTCGTGACCGACTCCCAGAGACCCCATAGACTGCAGCCCACCAGGCTCCTCCATCCATGGGATTTGCCAGACAAGAGCACTGGAGTGGGGTGCCACAATTAAGCTGAGGACTGCACAAATGCCTTGATTATAGACAAGGCAAAATGTAGTGTTTCTTTTTTAAAAAAATTTGTGGGACTTCCCTGGCGGTACAGTGGATAAGAATCCACCTCCCAGTGCAGGGAACGTGGGTTTGAGCCCTGGTCCGGGAAGATTCCACATGCCTTGGAGCAACAAACCCACAACTACTGAGCCGACACCCTAGAGCCAATGCTCTGCAATAAGAGAAGCCACAGCAATGAGAAGCCTGCACGCTGCCACGAAGAGCAGTCCCCACAACTAGAGAAAGCCTGAGTGCAGCAGTGAAGCCCCAGCTCAACCAAAAAAGTGAAGTAAATAAATAATTTTTTTAAGCCTCTTGGAGTCCTCAGTACCTTATAACAATGACAGACTTTGCCTGATTCCCAAACCACACAAGTAGCAACATTGCCTCCAAAAGCTCTCCCTACCCATGAATGCAATGAGAGGTCTAGAACTCATGCAAGGAATAAAGGCTTGTACCCACCCTTCCAGAGAGGAGTCAAGGCAGAGAGTCACCAACCCAAGAAGGAACTGCGGGAAATGCATCCTGCCTGGCATAGCACTGGGTACAAGGAAGCTGGGAGAAGTGAGTCAGGGTGTTGTCAGCCCTGGAGGAGAGGGACCCTAGCACACACAGCTGGACACAAGACAACCTGTGAGCTGGAAGCAGGAAGCAGCGGAATGCAGGTTCCCTGGCCAAGTAATTCACAAGGCGAGCACGCCTCGGTCAAGGTTTGAAGGAAACACTGGACCTTTCCTTGTTTGCTGTGAAGCACTCAGCTGCAGAGCAGGCAGCCAGGGGAAGCCCGTGGGTTGGAGGGAGAGACCTCCTGACAAGAAGGAAGAAGAAGATGCTCCTGACATTGATGTGACCCAGCCGCCTCTTCTCAGTTTGGAATGGGCCCCCATCAGGGAAATGAAACCAACCTGTGCCCTCAGGCGCTTAAACATGAGGATGCCAGCCAGGAGCTGTATGCTCTCGATGACCCCAGTGGGAAAGCTCTGGACCTCAGAGGACCACTGAGACATAGTCAGTCAGTAACAGGAGTCAGAAGGACTGTAAATAGCCAATCCTGCATGAGCCAGTAAAGCAACTGCTTTCTCTTTCCTTTTTTCCCCCCAGACTTGTTCTCTGTAGCAGAACCAACATGCATTTCCTATTCTTTTATTTTTACTTGCTTTGTGGGGGAGCGTATAAACAAGCAATTAAAATGGAGGGTGACAAAACCCGGGAGGATGGAAAGAAAGAAAACCTACATAAGCAGCTTCCAAATAAAAGAGATCTGCATGGAAGAGCACCCTTCCTCATTCCCAGTTAAAAATAATGTGTGCTCAGTCGTGTCCAACTCTTTGCAACCCCACGGACTGTAGCCCGCCGGGCTCCTCCTTCCATGGAATTTTTCAGGCAAGAATACTGGAGCGGGTTGCCATTTCCTCCTCCAAGGGATCTTCCCAGCCCAGGGATCAAACCCATGTCTCTTGCATCTGCTGCACTGGCAGGAGGATTCTTTACCACTAGTGCCACATGGGGAGCACCTCCTTTCCAATTAAAAACAATAAGCAACAAAAATAAGCCTCAGAAGGGCTTAGGAAAACAAGCTCTTCTAATTAAATCCCTTTCAATCTAACAAGGTGAAAAATACTTGCATGACTTTCCATTTGCACAGCACTTCACAGTGTGCCAAGTATTTTCACGCACAGGACTTTTCTTGCCCCCACAGATCTGTGAGCCAGGCGGGCAGGGTAAGTATCCCCAGCCTTTAAAAGTGGAAATCATGATTCAGAGAGACTCTTCATGACTTGTTCAAGGTCACACAGCTGGTGAGAGTGGGGCAGGAATTCTCATGGAGAATCTCTGCCTAAATTTGGAGCTAGCTCTGTCCTGCCTTTCTCCAACCCAGGGGAAAAAAAAGTCTTGGGAACTTTGCTTTCTTTTAACTGGCAGCTCTGGCTACATTTGCTAAATGACAGACTGAAACTATACACCAGAGAGGGCCAGATAAGAAGGGAAGGGGGGTGCCGCTGATACCCAACAGATCTGAGATGAAACCCCCATCACAGATCATTGCTCTGTAGTCCCTGGAGAATTTCGCCTGCCCTCTACTCTATTTTTAGAGGCACTTCCCCACAAACTTGTTTCTCCAGCTCTTCTTTTTCATGCCTTCTTTCCCCTCAAATGATTTCATAATTCATGGGCTGTTTTGTCATCAGGATGAGTTGCTGTAGAAATGATTATTGAGGCTATAAACAAAGGACTGTGACCTCAGTGGGGGCAGGGAGGGCAAAACCCAGCCACCAGGATGGACTTCAAGCACCTTGGCCACAGGTCACAGCAAGAGAGACCAGGGCACCCAGCCCTTCTCCTTAGATTTTCTCCTCCACCGGAACCAGTCAGCGATACCACCACCAGCTTCCTAAACCTTCTCCTGAATGTGCAAAAGGTGCCAGGGCCTGCTAGACTCAAACTACAGTTAATTCAAGAACCATCTGCTTTTGGCTGTGGAACTGAGTCCCACACACACACAGGAAACACACACACACACACACACACACACACACACACACGTGCTCTTGACTCCACCCTCAGTCTCTCCCAGCCTCACCCAATCCTGAAGCCTGGGCTCCAGCAAGCTCACAGGTCGCTTCTCTCATCTTCCCAATTAGAACTGGTCTCTCCCTACTCCTCAAGCCCTTGCGGTGTCCTTTACAGGGGGTGCTATCGGCATTTGGAGTGAGGCGGTTCTCAGTTGGACAGGACTGTCCCCATACACAGCATTGCTGGCTCTTACCAGATAGGGCCCGCTCTAGTCACTGAAGCAACCAAAACATCCTTATGCATATCCAGACATCCCTTCCTGGGACACTATCCCCACCATGAAGTTTGGCCAATGTGTGTATGTCAGGTATATCTCTCGCGCACACACACACACACACACACACACACACACACACCCCTTTGGCCAATGTGTATATGCTCAGATATATCACACACACACACACACACACACACACACACACACACCTACCTCCCAACAAGTAGGGACAGGCTTACTACTTACTTCAACCATCATTCACCCCCAGACCCCTCCTCACTCTTATGGAGTGGTACCACAAACTAGACAAGTATCTGGCAAGTACTGTCTGTTTCCATGGCAATGACAAATGTAAATAACCATGGTACAAAGTGGGATGAAACCAAAGAGGCTGCAGGATGTGGCCACCAGGCCAGCATTCTGTGGTCTAGAGTTTGAGTCCCACCTTCACGTGTGACCATAGCCAAGACCTGAGACTTATCCGAGTCTCCCTTTCCACATCTAGAAGATAAAACCTTGACCTTCAAGTTTCCTTCCAGCTGAAATATTCTAAGTGGCCAAGCTTAGAGAGACAAAAAGGATGGAGAACAGAAGGAATGGATGGAGGGACCAGAGGCCAATTCTAACTCTCCCAGGGGGAGCCAGGAGAGGCACCTTGGCTCCATGGGTTTCCATAAGCAGTAATGCCTCTGTATGTCACACTCCATGTTGCCCAGCCTATCTGAGACTCAGGAAGTTAACTTCTGATGAGAAACCAGTAACAATGCAAGAGCCAAAGGTGAGGCTCTGGGTAGCTGAGAGCTGGCTGTGGTGTCTGCACAAGGAGGCGGGTCCCTGACCTATTTACTGCTCCGACTCTCCTCGGAGGAGAATGCCCAGCCCCAGACACTGCCTGTGAGAAGCCCCATGGGAATTCAGTCCCTTCTCACCTGCCCAGCTCAACTGGCCCCATTCTCTGCAGGAGCTCCCAGCTCCACCTGAGAACAGGGAAACCAAACAGTCTAAGAGGTCACTCACTCCACAGTTCCCAACTAAATCCTTCCTCTGCTTCTCATCAGTTGTCCAAACGGGCCCCATAAAAACACTAGTGAAGACTAGCTCTGAAATACACAAGTGAATCTGAATGGATGGAACCCCCAGATGACAACCAGCCTTGGGACAAGACCCCTGACAAAGTCATTTCCAAATACAGTGAAAACAGCTTCTGACATGTGGCCTCCATAGGGAATCCTAAAAAAATAAAACGTTCTCCACCGATTAACAGAGTTGCAGCTTCCTCTAGCATAAAACAGAAAGGAAATTCACTAGGACCCTTGCTTTTCCATGTACTGCAATAGAAATTACTTGGGACAGTCATGTGTACACATGCACGCCCACATATGAAGACGTGCGCGCACGCGCGCGCACACACACACACACACACACACTCGGGCACCAACCAAGACCCCTGGCTACCCTTCCCAGACTTGGCTTCTATTTCCATTTCCCCAGGCCACCTTGGAGACATTTGTCTCACAGTGTCTATTTCATTGCAGCTCAACCCACTCTCACTTCTTCCTGTCCGTGCACTTGACGGAGGCAAAAGATAACAATAATAATAATATCACGGTGATGATGCCGTTTTTCAGAAAAGACAGGCACCGCGGGAGCACCGTGCATCAACAGCTTGCCGCAGAACCCCGCTGTGAATCACTACTTTTGAAGTCACCTTTCCAGGACGCCCCGAAGGGCAGGGAAGACCCGGCCGCCCAGGCCGCTGGAGCCAAGGACGCCGAAGGAGGCGGAGGGGGGGAGGGTGAAAGCGGGGGCGGGTCACGTGGTGCTCGGGAGCCCCGAAGTGCGCTCGCCCGGCTGACGTAACTGTTAGAGAATTTAAAAGTCCCAAACTCGGAGGCAATCCAGTGCGGAGTTTTATGGCTCACCCACGCGCCGCGGTGGCCCGCCAGGGGAGCCCCCCGCGCTACCGGGTGGGACCACACCAGCTCGCCAGGAACCTGGCGGGGATGGCGCGGAGCCCGGGACGGGCGGGAACCCCGACCACGGATGGGGCCCCGGGCCGCGGGCACAGATTCCCTCCACCGTGGGCGGGATCGCAGCCGCCGGCTCGCACCCCGACCTCGGGCGCCGCGTCCGACCCGCCCCATCGGACGGCACGAGCTTCCTGGGCCGACGCCGAGGGCGTCTGCCCGGCAGACACACACACACTCCTCCGGCAAGGGGACATATGTGTGTCCAGCCCCTTTCCTCCCCTTAGCCAGTTCCCGGTGGGGAGAGATGACAAGAGCTTTGGTTACTTCTAGCACGCCTTTGTCTGGCGGCCAAGGTCCGGGGACGCGGGTCTCCTCCCCGACCCCAGGCGCTCGCCCTCCCGCCCGCCCTTGGCCGCCGCGCACTTACCAGTTGGGGGCGATTGCAGATGGCCCGAGGGAGCCGCTTCCTTCGGGGGGACGCAAGTGCCCGAGAACCACCCCCCACCCCGCCCCGGAGAGGCTGAGTCTCCACCGCCCCGCTCGGCCCGGGGACGCAAACTTTGCCGGGGCAACGGCGCGGGGAGGCGCGGCTCCCTGAAGGGCTCGGGCAAAGTGGCGGCACAAAAGGCCAAGGAGTGGGGAGAGCGGCGGCGGCCGGGCCAGGCTCCTCCCCCAGCTCTCGGCGCTCCGGGCCGGCCAGCGCGCAGCCAGCTGCTCGCGCAGGGCGCCCGCCGCGTTCTCCTCCCGGGCCAGGAATGCGCGGGGCGGCCGCGGCGCGCCCAGGCCACCGAGGGGCCCACGTGGCGGCGCGCCCACTCGCCCCGCGGCCGCACAGCGCGCAGGGGACAGAGGGCTAGTGGGACGGACGCACGGACGCGCGGCCCGGCAGTGGGTCCTGAAAGGCAATGCCAACTTCCTCCAGAAGTCTGAGTCATGACAACTTGTCACAGTTCTTAAGTTTTTCCACGGCGCTTTCCACTACGCAGGGCACCTCGGGGAAGGCACCGGCGTGTGAACCCACCGAGAAGGCCAAGTACTGGCCGGTGCCCCAACTCGGAGTTCCAGGCGCGCTCGTGGGGGTGGACGTGAGGAGGGGAGATGCCGGCCCGCTGCCCTCTGGGGCGTCAGAAAGAAGCTGGGGGTGTTATGGGGCCTCACTTGTTCCCGGAGCCCAATTCTGGCCCTTTATTTCTTCACCTGCGGAGTCCTAACGCTGCTTAACCACGGATCCGTAGAGCACACGGCGCTCTACAGTTTGCAAAGTCTATTAACATGCCTTCTCCTGGGCTGAGGTACCCTCTGAAATGGTTTAGTTGCTCAGTCGTGTCTGGCCCTTTGCGAGCCCATGGACAGTAGCCGGGCCAGGCTCCTCTGTCTATGGGATTCTCCAGGCAAGAACACTGGAGTGGGTTACCATTTCCTTCTCCAGGGGATCTTCCCCATTCAGGGATGGAACCTGAGTCTCCTGCATTGCTGGCAAATTCTTTACCAACTGAATTGGGCAGAGGCTAAATCCAACCACCCGTTCCTGGGCCGTACTCTTAGGGAAGGAGTTGCCATTTGTGAGCTGTGGATTTTGCTTTGTTTCCTCAGAGGGCCCCAGATCAGCTCCTTGGCTGACATAGACCTCTCACCCCGAGTGGCGCTTACCTGCCCACGCCACTAAAAGGAAGCACATTTTCTCTGGAAATTTCTGCATCTAGGCCCCCATGGGGAAGAGCCTGTGGCTATAGGTGGACGCCAGGCTTCCTATCTTTAGAGTCAAGAAAGCATTGCTATGTTTTATATCCTCTGGGACCAAAGGGCAAGAGACTCACAGACTCCAGG
Source organism: Ovis aries (assembly GCF_016772045.2). NCBI lineage: Eukaryota > Metazoa > Chordata > Mammalia > Artiodactyla > Bovidae > Ovis > Ovis aries. The sequence continues at coordinate 41,500,266 of NC_056075.1, read as the reverse complement.
CTTCATTTCTTCCTGTTAAAGAAACAGATGCCCCAAGGCTTGATGGCCCCAAACAAGAATTCTCTGCAGCATAAAAAAATATACTTTTGGGACTTCCCTGGTGGTCCAGTGGTTAAGACTCTGCCTTCCAATGCAGGGGGGTTCAGGCTCAGGCCCTGGTTGGGGAACTAAGATCCCAGATGCCAAAAAGGTTTAAAAAAAAAAAACAAAAACAAGAAATAAAGAAATACACTTTTATTGCAAAACACCAGGGGCTTCTCTGGTAGCTTAGATGGTAAAGAATCCACCTGCAATGCAGGAGACCTGGGTTCAATCCCTGGGTAGGGAAGATCTCCTGGAGAAGGAAATGGCAACCCACTCCAGTATTCTTGCCTGGAGAATCCCATGGATGGAGGAGTCTGGCAGGCTACAGTCCATGGAATCAAAAAGAGTCGAATACGACTGAATGACTAACACACACATACTTCTAAGAGTCACATTTAAATTGAAATAGATGGAAATTTAAATAGATTCCTTCTTCATATGCTTATCATGGACTCCATGCTTTACTTTTAAAGTGCCTACTTCACTGTAATAACTGACACTCAAATAGGCTAATTTGTTAGAATGTATACCGTCAGCTATTGATAACACAAGAATTGGAATGCCCAGTCTTCTGTGTCTGTATCCTAATCCCAGGTCATACCCACTTAGGTAAAAAAGGTGCTCCACTCACCATCTCCTAAGGTTGAGCATTCCGATTAAGTATAGAGCTTCCTTCCCTGGGGGCGCAGTGGTAGAGAATATGCCTACCAATGAGAATACAAAAGAGACCTGGGTTCGAATCCTGAGTCAAGACGATCCCCTGGAGAAGGAAATGGCAACCCACTCCAGTAGTCTTGCCTGGAGAATCCCCATGGACAGAGAAGCCTGGTAAGCCACCATCCACGGGGTCGCAAAGAGGTGGAGACGACTGAGCACACTGGGCGGTGGGGGTCAGATGAATTTGAGATAGAGCTGGCTGTGCCAGGTCTTTGTTGCAGCACTGGGGCTTCTTCCAGTTGCGCTCAGCAGGGACCCTTCTCCTGCTGTGGGGCACCAGCTCTAGAGCACGGGCTCAGTAGTTGTGGCACATGGGCTCCGGTGCCCCGAGGCATGCGGCATCTTCCCAGAGCAGGGATCAAACCGGTGTTCCCTGCATTGGCAGGCAGATTCTTAACCACTGGACCACCAGGGACGTCTACAAGATTTTTTTTTTTTAACTTAAGTAAATTGAACAATATAATGAACTCTATTATATCAAACAGTTTCAATATTATCAGATCAGGGCCAACTCTGTTGTATTCACATACTCTCTTCTCCCCTGCTATTCAGATTATTTTAAAGCAAATCCTAGATATCATCACTGTATCCGTTAATATTTCTGTTTGAATCTCCAAAGGGCTAGGGCTGGGAAGGGAATTTTTGAAGGCTGAATCTGTCTTCTCCTCCTCCTGTCAAGAGGATCAACACTGCTAAAGGACCATCTGCACCTTGTAAATATTGGTAAGTGACAACCACAAACAGCAGACTATGGATCTGAAGCCTACTGCATCTAAGACTCCCAGGATTATTGTTAAAATATTCCCAGAGCTTCTGACCAAAATGGTCAGGAAGAGCTCAGGAATGTGCAGTTTAGCAAGCATATTCTAGATGATTCTTGGGGCGATGCTTTCCAAATCACAGTAGGAGAAACTCTGAATCTGAACTTTTGTGGCAGAAGTCATTTTTTGCTTCCAAAACCTATGTTCCCTCTCCTGTTTACATACTTACTAATGTTCAAATAATTAGCTTAGATATGGTCATGTGACATACACTTGGGCCAATGAAACAGAAAAGAAAGCCAGCTGTGCTTCTGGAGTCCTTTTTCTCACTCTTTGGAGGAGATACAAGACTGTAAATTTTATGTTCTTCAGATATGTTCCTGCCACTCGACACTGTCATGTGGGACCTCATAGTCAGAGCTGCTGCAGCCAGTCAGAAACAATGAAAGGACATTAACCAACACACTGAATTCAGGTAGAAGAAGATAAAAAGAGCTACTCTTGAGAGTCCCTTGGACTGCAAGGAGATGAAACCAGTCAATCCTAAAGGAAATCAACCCTGAATATTCATTGGAAGGACTGATGCTGCAGCTGAAGCTCCAGTACTTTGGCCATCTGATGTGAAGAGCCAACTCACTGGTAAAGACCTTGATGCTGGCAAAGACTGAAGGCAGGAGGAGAAGGGGATGACAGAGGATGAGATGGTTGGATAGCATCATCGACTCAATGAACATGAGTTTGAGCAAGCTCCGGGAGACAGTGAAGGGCAGGGAAGCCTGCTGTGCTGCAGGCAGTCCATGGGGTCACAAAGAGTCAGGCATGACTTGGCAACTGAATGACAACAGCGAACACTGTTTTCTTGTATTGGGTTATCTGGTACTTGAAGCCAAAAGCATCCTGAAAAGGCTATCAACTGTGACACTGCGAAGCACTCAGTTACAAAAAAGAATGTAAAACCACAACGCAAATCAAAGATCCTTTGCCAACAGAGTTCTGTAACAAAAGGAGAATCAGTGCCTAGGAAATATCCCCAGCCCTGTCCACCAAGCAGTGCCCTGTTCTGTGTTTGCAGCTTCCTTTACACTCTGTTGGGGCAACAATATTTTGTTTTAGCTGAGAAGTGACAAGCCAAGTGAAAAATGGGAAGCCAAGCTAGAAAACTATGCCCAAATTGGCCTGATAAGTACATTATATCATAAGCTAATCAAATATTCACTGAGCACTGTCGCAAGTGCAGAAGGGGGTCGTAAAACTTTATAAGACAGGACTCTGCCTGTCCAGACAGACTCATGTTGAAGGGGCAAGAAGCAAGAGTGTGGGATCAAGAATACTGGCAGACACCAGGTGTAGTCAGTGTTCAGATTAAGAAGAATGGAGAGTACAGTGTGTGTATAAGAAGTTATTCAGGAGACTGAAAGGAACCTTCAGCCCCTCCAATTCTATTCATTCTGTTTTACTTGCGTCTGCCCCACTGGGCCAACGGCACCTCCCTAGTCTGCCAAGGACATGATTTCATACATGAAGCAACCTGGGAAGCAAAGCCAGAGACTGGAAACATGCAAGGCTGGCTGGTCAACTGATGGGGAATATGTGATGCTGAAGGGCAGAGGCCAAACTCTCCCTCTGCAAAGAACACACTAGCTCCCTGCTGGGGGTGTGAGTCGAAATGGAAGTTCATATATCTGACTTGCGGACGGCACCCACATGGAAGGCTGGCTACAGCAAACTGTCTTCAGAGAATCCTAGGGCTTCCACTCAGGGCACCCACACGTGGCCCGACAGGACAAACTCTCCTAACTCGAGGGGTTTCCTTCAGTCTTCAAAAATCAGGTACTAAGGACCGACTGCATTCCTGGCCCTGTACCAAGTCAGAAGCCTCATGGTCCCTTGCCCACTTCTGTAGATGGCTGATGGAAAGGTTGCCACGTGACAGAAACATGAAAGCAATGTTTAAATCCGCCTTGGAAGAGGTCTGGGGAGGTTTACCAGAAGAGGGAATATGTGAGTTTTATAGGGTAAGGAGGTGTTTCCATAGTCAAGTTTCTTATATGAGGATATTTTTAATAGTTATACATTTAAAGCATATTAGGGAAAAGTTATTAGTGCGCCAAACCTGTAACTTCACTGACATCACCTAAAACAAAACTAACGCAATATGTTGAAATAAAAAAGTGAATCAATGTAAAGAAAAATAGTAAGTAGATAATAATAAAACAACTGGCATACAGACATGGTAAAAAGTCTTGAAAGTGGTACCGGGGAGACACACACTGATGAAACACTGAGCCAAAAAGAGGTAAATGGACTTGGAGAAGAGAAGTAGAATGTGCTGGGCAGTGGGGATGAAATCTGCTCTTGAGTATAACCAGGAACTGGCTGTGATAAGGAGGCATGGGATTAAGTCATTCAACAAGTATTTCTCAGCGGGCACTTTCTAGGAGCAGGGAGATAGAAGTGAACAGAAGAGACAACATATCTGCCCTTGTAGAGAATACCTTCTCAGTTCAGTCACTCAGTCGTGTCCAACTCTTTGCGACCCCATGGACTGCAGCACGCCAGGCCTCCCTGTCCATCACCAACTCCCGGAGTTTACTCAAAGTCATGTCCATTGACTCGGTGATGCCATCCAACTATCTCATCCTCTGTCATCCCCTTCTCCTCCAGCCTTCAATCTTTCCCAGCATCAGGGTCTTTTCAAATGAGTCAGCTCTTCGCATCAGGTGGCCAAAGTATTGGAGTTTCAGCTTCAACATCAGTCCTTCCAATGAACAGCCAGGACTGATCTCCTTTAGGATGGACTGGTTGGATCTCCTTGCAGTCCAAGGGACTCTCGAGAGTCTTCTCCAACACCACACTTCAAAAGCATCAATTCTTCTGCACTCAGCTTTCTTTATAGTCCAACTCTCACATCCATACATGACCACCAGAAAAACCATAGCCTTGACTAGACGGACCTTTGTTGGCAAAGTAATGTCTCTGCTTTTTAATACTTTCTAGATAAATACTAATGGCCATCTACATTAATTACCAAATGAGAGGCAAAGACAATTAGGGCCGTGTGCGTTGTCATCCTTTAATGCTGTCTCTTGGACCAGACTGTCAGCTCAAGGGCAGAAAAACGAGACTTCCTATGCCCACTGGCAGCAGTGCTGACACGCAGCCAAGTGCTTGTCGCCCACCATCCTTCTGCGCGGCTGGCAGACTCCCCCGTTGCAGGGCCAGACCCCACCCCCCCCCAGCCCTCCCTACTGCCCGGACTTCCCTGTTCCCTGAGGCCCTTCTCCAGCATGGCAACGTCTCAGTTCAGTTCAGTTCAGTTCAGTCGCTCAGTCGTGTCCGACTCTTTGTGACCCCATGGACTGCAGCACGCCAGGCCTCCCTGTCCATCACCAACTCCTGGAGTTTACTCAGACTCACGTTCAGTGAGTCGGTGACGTCATTCAACCATCTCATCTTCTGTCATCCCCTTCTCCTGCCCTCAATCTTTCCCAGCATCAGGGTCTTTCCAAATGACTCAGCTTTTCGCATTAGGTGGCGAAAGTATTGGAGTTTCAGCTTCAACATCAGTCCTTCCAATGAACAGCCAGGACTGATCTCCTTTAGGATGGACTGGTTGGATCTCAAGAGTCTTCTCCGACACCATAGTTCAAAAGCATCAATTCTTCGGCACTCAGCTTTCTTTATTGTCCAACTCTCACATCCATACATGACCACTGGAAAAACCATAGCCTTGACTAGATGGACCTTTGTTGGCAAAGTAATGTCTCTGCTTTTTAAATGTCTCAGGGCTTCATCCAACTACCAGAAACCCAAACTGAAAAGGCATTTTCACCTAGAAGATTATCCTGTCATCTGCCAGCTTTGAAGGGTGACACAATGCCACCCATGAGACAGTGTGCACTCTACTGTCCCAACTCCATTATCAGATCACGAAAACCAAAAAGGCAATTGAAAAAACCTGTTTGAAATGACCACTCTAATATTAGCTGACATTTCTGAGCATTTGCTACCCAGCCAGCACTCTGCTAAGGGGCTTCCATCTCTCCTCCGACTTCATTCTCACATGACCCTGTGTGGTGGGCACTGCTATTATCCTTTGCAAAGGAAGAAATAGACTTGGAGTGGTGATGTCTCTTACCCAAGGTCAGGAACCAAGCAAAGCCACGTTCACGCACAGGCTGTGTGTCTACGAACCCAAACTCCTAACCCATCCACAGTGACAAACAGCCAGCTTCAGGTTATTTTTATATACTCTGAACATGTCAGCAAAGGAATATGCCATGAGGAACACAGGATCAGTGCCTGGCTCGAGCATGAGAGTTCAGCTCTCACACTAATAATATAAGATCCACTTCTGGGAAAAAAAAATTTTTTTTTAGAAGGAATCCCTGCTTTGGGCTTCTGAGCTACATCCTCACATTCTATGAATGGCTGTCCAGGCAGGGAGTTACGTTTCTGAACTGCAGCCCAGCAAAATGTAGTTGTAAGCACAAAGCAAAACATTGGATTCAGGCCTTCAAAAATTCAGCCATAGCCTCCACCCATGCTAAGATGAAATGTCAGCCTGCACCCGAAATCCACGCAGAAAAAGGGTGGGGGCAGTTCCATGTGACTTCTGAGCCTCATCCAGGATTTCTAGACGTGGCTTTGGAATTTTCCTTGAGTGCACACAAAGCCCACTTTACACAAGGGTCTGCATCGCTTGAACATGTACTCAGCTGTACCTGAATTTGAATTTGACCTAATCCTAATTTTAAATAAGTCTGACTAAATATAAAGCAAGCCCTGACTGCTATACTACCTTGCTGGGCAGAAAAGCAATCTTCCCTGGAAGTCAGAGTCGGATGTCTTTGTCACATCAAGGCAATGGTTGAAAACAGAGTATTTGATGAAAAAAGCACAGCTGAACAGGCTCCAAGGTGATGCTGAGGCTATTGGTCCAAGGAACCACACCTTGCAGCGGTTCTGCAAGGGCAGTTTTGCCCACTGGGGACATTTGGAGCAGAAGTACCTGGGGGCATTTTTGACTGTCATGACTTGGGGGATGTGACTGGCATCCAGGGGCTGCCAGACAGCCTACTATGTGCAGGACGACCCTCTCCATCAGTTATCCAGCTAAGTGCTGGGAAGTAGTGCTGAAGATCAGAAACTCTGCCTAGAGCACCTAGCCTTGACCTTCATGGAAGAGGCCCTCAGTCTGAGTGAATGAAAAAATGAATGAATGTATGATTTATAAGTACAGTCATTTTGTTATTGTGTTACTCAACTAACCTGGCCAGTAGACCTGGATTTATCTTCTGAGGGAAGCATCAAGGAGACACACCCTCTATCTGCTGGACAATACACAACCAACCTACAAACATCTGTTGAAGACCTACTATGTGCAGTCCATTGCACTAAAAACTCGGACCCTGTCCTCAAAGACCTTATGCTCAAACGGGGACAGACCTGCTTTGGGCGCTTGCCTGTGCCAGCCCCGAGCTAGCACTTGCCATACACCATCACATGATCCTCTGGAGAGTGGTACTAACTTTATACCCATTGTACAGATGAGGAAACTGAGGCCTCAAGAGAGCAAGTAACCTGATCGAAGTCCTAGAGTGAATAAGTGACCAATTTGAACCTGTATCTGCCCAGTTCAAAACATCTAATCTCTTCTGCAAAAGATGAAATCCTATACAAATTATAACACATTTGCTTTGTCTTAAAACTGTGGTCAGGCTACAGGAAGAACTCTTGATGCTTGGGCAGGGCAGGAGTAGGGGTACTCCTGGGGCACTGGAGAATGGGAAGGCTCCATAGGCACCACATTTGCCTGATCGTCTATGGTCTCAGGAGAAGGAGGTTCCCCAGAGGGCGGAGATGGAGGGGGAGGGGCAAAGCAGGCAGAGGGCTCACCCAGGAATGAGTCTGGCCAGGATCTCTCAGCCACATTGGAGTTCCTGCCTCTAATGCTTTTTAATGTCTGCCTTCCCCTGGTGGCTAAGACTCTGCCATGCAATACAGGAGACGTGGGTTTGACCTCTGGTCAGGGAACTAAGATCCCACATGCCATGGGCAACTAAACCCATGCACCACAACTAGAATCTGTGTACCTCAGTGAAAGATCCCACGTGCTACACTAAGATCCAGAGCAGCCAAATAAATAATTTTTTTTAAAAATCTGGACTTGCCTCTGCATTCACACATTCCTCCAATTCTTATACCAAAAGAAAAGAGATTTAGAAGAGAAAATATAAAATGCCCTTCGTGAACCTTGCAGAGCCAGTGGCTTTTCAGGACTGCCGGGAAGAAGTAGGAAGGGGTAACACTTTCCCATTTGGGGCAGTTATAGTTTCCGAACACAAAATGCAAAACCAGTTTCTGAAAAGCAAAACTGTCCTCCCCCACATCGCCCCCATGCAGGACTACTTCTGCAGAATAGTTTCTCTCCACTGAAGATCAAAGAGGAACCAAAGAAGAGGTATAAACAGCAAGTCAACAGGGAGTCTGGTGGCTTCTAATATAAACTTCCCATCTTCATGCAAAAACAAAACTAGACCCTGCAGTGATCATTAAGAGTGTTTTATCTTCCAAGGATTCATGGCTCAACTGTTTGGGAAGAAACCTGACACAGACTGTGGTATCCTCTGAGAGTTTCCTCAGTAAACTGCTCACACAGACACACTGGGACAGAAGGCGAGATCTCAAGTTTCAGCACAACTCTCTCCTGAGTTAACTCTAATCAGACTCTAATCTAACTTCCCTCCCCACAAGTATCTGCACACTCCCCAAATCATAGCAAATTAGAGAATCTGTGAGCCCCCGTCCAACCAGCTTCTCACAGTGGTTTTCCTGCAATCCTACAGCAAATGCTACTGGCCACAAGCAAAGGAAAGCCAGGGTCAGCAGAGCACAGAGGCTGCAGTTTAACTCATTTTGCAAAACAGCTGGAGCAAGCCTGCATGTGCAGGCTCAGTAGTAAAATATTCCCCTGCCAATGAAGGGGACACAGGTTCGATCCCTGGTCCGGGAAGATCCCACGTGCCGCGGAGAAGCTGAGTCCATGTGTCACAGCTACAGAAGCCAAGGCGCCTAGAGCTCATTCTCTGCGAAAGAGAAGCCCTACAGTGAGAAACCCAAGCATCACAACGCAGAGAGGCCCCGCTTGCCACAACTGAAGACAGCCTGCACAGTCCACAAAGACCCAGAACAGCCAAAAATAAATAAATACATAAAATTATTTTTAAAGGACTGCATATGTAGCTTTCTCAGATACAACTAGAGGACAAAATAACTTTAGAACGCTGCCACCATGTCCAGAAAACCTTCTATAATGCCAGTTCATACCAGGCCCACCTGGGGTGCTTGTTGTGTAGAGGAAAGGGGGTGCCTGCTCATTAGAGCACCAGTGGGGTTTGTTGGAAAGAGTGCTGGTCTCGAGGCCAGAAGGACTGCATCCAGTATAGGTCAGTGGTCCCCCGACAAGCTGTGTGGGCCGTAAGGAAGTCACACATCCTCTCGAGGTCTCAAGATTCTCATCTGTAGAATGAGGAGCCCGAAGATCCTTCCGGTCCAGATGTTTCATGACTATGAACACCTGAGATGGGTGGGTGGCACTCGTCTCCAAGGGTGAGCATCCTGCTAAGGGTCTAAGGGACTGTCTGCCCCAGACACTCTTCATAGGTGGGCCCCCCTGAAAGGCAGTCTGGCCTAAACTGAGACTTCAAGCCCAAGGTTGGCACTCTCCCCGCATCCAAAATTCTCACTTTCTGACAACTCTGGCTGTGCCCATTTAAATACCAGCTGCTTGGTCATCTGCCAGGAAGGGGTCTCCTTCACCAGCTACTGTGCTACAGCATCTGGCAGGCAGGCAGGGCCAGACAACTTTCATCCCTGCCCCTTCCTCTGGGAGGTTTTGGATGGGCCAGCTGCTCCAAACGTTGTGCCAGACAGCCGGGCAATTTGCCCCATAAGATGCACTCCGAGCCTGCGTTCCTCCGGTGCAGGCCCAGCTGGGCTCCCACACACAGGCACTCCCTCCCTGCCACAAATGTTAGGTTTCAGCCTCTTTGCAGCCACTCTTGGCAAGAGGTTAACCCCAAAGCCCTAGTTTTCTCAAGGCAGAGAACCTTTCCCCATATGTGCCTGAAGGCTTGCATTGCATCAAATACAACACTGCAACACTGAGGCCACCCCAGTGGGGAGGCTACAGGCCGCAGGATGGGAGGTAGCTTTAGAAGGTAATGACACCTTCTGAAGAATCCAGTTATTAGTTGCTCAGTTGTGTCTGACTCTTTGTGACCCCATGGACTGTAGCTTGCCAGGCTCCTCTGTCCATGGGATTCTCCAGGCAAGAGTATTGGAGTGGGCTGCCATGCCCTCAGGGGATCTTCCCGACCCAGGGATTGAACCTGGGTCTCCGGCATTGCCAGCAGATTCTTTGCCATCTGAGCCACCAAGGAAGCCCCATTATCATAGTAATAATGAGAGTAATAAAAATTACCCCTTATACGTAAGTGCTTACTGCATGCCAGGCAGGAACTCTACTAAGCTTTTAACACACATGTAATCTCCCTAATATCTCTCTGCGGTGGCAGCTAGTATTATACACATTTTACAGATGAGGAAACTGAGGCGTAGAGTAGCTAAGGAATTTAAGAGGAACTGAAGAGTCTAATGGCAGTGCCAGAAGTTAGACCCAGCCATCTGCCTCCAGAGTCTCATTTGACCTGGTTTTGCAGGACAGAAAGCCTTCAACTGATAGCGAGCTGGGATGAATTATTCAGCAAGGCCTTACGGAGTGCCCACTGTGCGCCAGGCAGAGTATCGGGTGCTGGGTAACCAAGAGCTACATCTGCAAGTCTAACCTTCCCAAAGAAACAAGATCATGACTTCTTCTCCTAGCCAGAGGCTGAGATCCACTCTTTACAGAGATGACCACTGCCGTCTGTTTGAGCAAACATTTCTAGGTGGAGAATTCAGGCTTATGACACCCACCTCCTGACCTGTCTCAGAGGACACTGAGGCCCAGGGAGGGGAAGGAACGGCTGTCTGTTGGTGAAGGCACGAAGGCACACATAAGCAGACAGGAGCTGGTGAGCCACCCGACCCCTTGGGACGAAGGCTGCTGAGCACTGGGCTGGGAGTCAACAGACCACGTGCATCACTCCCTGGCAGTGTGTCTGCCCACCAACTGCCCACCTACTGAGCCACCCCAGCCCTCTTTCCAAGGGAGGACTGTCCAGTGTCCTGGCTCCTCCCTATCACGGGACGCTCTGGCTTCCCTCCTAAGCCACCAGCCTGGTGCACGCTTGCTGGAGGACTGGGCCAGCTGTGGGGGTGGACCTGCCTGCCGAGGCCCCCGCAGCCCAGGGACCTTGGCTATGGCTCTGCAGTCACAGCTCCTGGCTATGGAGGGCTGGCTTGTGCAGGCTACTCTGCGTCTTGCCTCCTCTAAACCCGTTTAAACTTCCTTTAAGCCCTGGGAGACTTCAGTGGCCCACTGACCCAAGAAGCAGCTGAGACTGGTGCAGTGACCTAATCGCCCAACATGGTCCAAGATGGGGGAGGGATTTCAACTCCAGGACCTAAGGCTTCCCTCTCTCGGCCTCTGGTCCCTCTTCCTTCGCCCTCCACACTCACCTCTCGGGGGCCCAGCTTCCACTTACAGGTGCTCCCGGCCTGAGGACTCAGCGCTGACTGCGTCCCCTGCGCACTGCGGTCCTCTCTCGCCCAGCCCGCCCACTCCAGGACACAGCCGTCCCCCCTCCCCTGAGGGTTTGCTTCCCAAACACCCTCTGACCGCCTTACAAAAGGAAAAGGCATTACAAGTCTCAGTAATCAGACCTGTTCCAGCGCCTTCCCTGGAAACAGAGAAACACTTGCGCACCTCGGAGTCAGCAGGCTGCTAAAATATTTAATGCTGGATGACTTAACAGGCCTGAGAAGAAAGGGAGGCTGAAATGCAGTTAGCTGGGGTCACCGGCCCTGCACACCCCACAGGAAGCCTCTTTTCCATGCTGCCAGTTTCTAGGGACAGATGGCAACTGGCAATCCATTCTCTGCTATGGACCCATGTCAGCTCCCTATGACCCTGGAGGGGCATCCCTGTAGGTGCAGCCAGTGGGGATGGGTGATCACAGAGGGTTCCAGATTAAGTGTTTGCAACCAGTTGATTGGATTACCTGAGCCCCCTTACCAGGCCTGGGCGTGAGGTTGCACTGGCTAAGCCCAAGGCCTCTGGTCAGCCCAGTGGTGAACCTCCTTGGTTCAGGAGCCAGGGAGACGCCTTCTGCTGATCCGTGTTGTCAGGCACATGTCCCATGAATACACCCCAGTCTCCACTCTGGAGACACAGCGGCCTGGCTTTCCCACTGGCAGAGCCGGGGGGAGGCAGTGAGGAGGGACCCAGCACTCACTGGACACCACCAGGGATCTGAGCCTTGTAAGCGCTTCACCCAGAAACTCTCAAAATCCACACTGCTGGCGGGGATGACTCATCTCTTATGTATACGAGACGAAACTATGTCTTCAGGTTGGGCTGTGCCATGCAGAGTCCCACATGGCTATTTCAATTTCAGTTTTAATTAATGAAAGTTGGGACTTCCCTGGTAGTCCAGCGGCTAAGACTTCACCTTCCAATGCGGGGGTGAAAATCAAAACAGAAGAAATATTGTAATGAAGTCAATAAAGATTTTAAAAATAGTCCACATTAAAAAAAATCGATAAAAAATTAGTCACAGTTAATTAAAATCCACAGTTTCAGTTCCTCCGTGACCCTGAAGCCACGACACCCTGAAACGGACCCCAGGTTTTCAAGTGGCCTCATTTTAGGTGTGTAATGTCCACATGTGACTAGTGGCTGCCTCACTGGATACTGGAGACACAGAATACTTCCATCATCATAGAAAGTTCCAGTGGACAGCATGTTTCAGAGTAACATCCCCAAGATTCCTTCTGGCTAATATTACTGATCAGAGGTCCAAAAATGGATTTGATGTCTGAAGACCTCTCCAGAAGAGAGACTCCAGTCCTGACTCTAACTCTCATTAGCCCACTGACCTTAGGCAAGCCACGTCACCTGTCCCAGCATCCACTTCCTCCTCTACAGAAGAAGGGCACAGATGGTACCTACGAAGGCTCAAGGTGAGGATGAAATACGATGCTGAATGTAGAAGTACTTTGGCTCAGAGGGAGGAATAAGTAAAAACTTACACTGAGCAGTACTTATTTTATGTTGGGCACTCTAAATAAAGTGGCTCATTGAATCCTAGGTTCTATATGCCCCCACTTTACAGGTAAGTAAACAGGTTCATCAAAGGTGATGCCCCCAAAGTCAGAGAACTAGAACTTGAGCAGTAACTTATTTGTAAACCTCAAGGCAGAAGCTGGTCTCACACCAGAGAACTCAATTCTACAGTCTTCTCGCTAAAGCCTAGAAGCAGGTTCGGGGTGGAGTTGCTGAGAAGAACAGCCCCCTCCCCCAGGGCAGGTCACTGGGTCAGCTCAGCTGTCCAGGGGGCAGGCCTGCCATCGGAGGTCAGATTCTGTTAGGTGCTCCCTTCCCTATTTCCCAGTCTCGGCAAGAATGCACCCAAATTTCCTCCAGATAGCCAGCTAGAGTCTAAAATATCCATTTCTCAAACACGGCTGCTGAAACAAACCTGAATCCCCGTCTAACAGAGTGGCGGTAATGAGAGGTTCCAGGAAGAACAGAGGGTCGGTCTGGGCACATTCATTTGGAAAATCACCACCTTGCCCTGAAATTGGCCCGGAGTCTCAAGTGGCTCTTCCCCCACTCAGATCCACATAACACAGGCCTCAGAGCAGAGAGGCCCAGAAACCCAGAAGGGCGGGAAGCCGAGGCGTTGGGTCCCATCAGAGGCTCCTGGAGGCAGAGTCAGCCCCTGGCCTCTGAAGAGGCCGCTGCCTTCGGCGCAGGTGTCTCCTAACCCAGCTTTCCACGGCGACTTGGCGTTTTTCCAAAGGATGGGTTCACCTCCTTAAAAAATCACTTTGATTATGGAACACAAAACCTTCAGAACATAAAGGCGGAATTTTAAAAGGTCCTTTGACTTTTATAATATGATGGTTCACAATGATTGAAGCTGTTGATCGTAATATAAGTCCGCATCATTTGTAGAGTCGTTAGTTCTGCGTTGCTTTGAACCATTAACAAGCCCCTGTGAGCTGGCGGCATTAGTGGGGCTCCCATATGGCAGAGACACACAGAAGCAGAGGCACGTACAGTCTCACCCAGCCTCACATTTCCCCGCTCCCTGCAGGGCCTGTTCCCACTTCATTTGGAGACCTCGGGCATTTTCTTTGTTTGCTAGATTTTTGAGATGTATTTTTTAATAAATACATTAAAAATGAGAATAATAGTTACCATTTGTATTTTACACTTAACATATAGCAGGCATTATACTAGATTGCTTTGAAAACATTCCATTTTAATCTTAATTCCAACCCTAATGGGGAAGAGGGGAATTTTCCCATTTTATAGATTTGGAAACTGAGGACTGAAAAGTCAAGCAGCTTCTCCAGGCATCACACAGCCAGGAAGAGGTTGCTGGGATATGAACCCTCTGTCTTACTCTATCATCTCCTATTTGGGAAGAAAACTGCTCCAAGGGAATGAAGTGTCAGTGTAGCTCTGTAATAGCCCTGTAATAGCCCAAAACTTCTCAAAAGAAAGTTTAAAATAGTCCAAGCAACATAATATACAATCAAACCCAGAAGGATGGGGGTGGGGACGGGATGGGTCTGTTGTCCTGGCTTTAGCTGCTAGGCTTGCTAGCTTCTTTTCTTTTCCTTAATTTATATGACTATAGCCCTCTTCAAAACCTTATTCTTAAACTTGAAAACATGGTGTCACAGCTGCTAATTTTAGAAAGAAGAGGAAAGAGAAGGAAGATACAGACGGAGTAGGAAGAAGGGTGGCAACCCACTCCAGCCCCGCCTTCAGGTCCAGCCTGGGCCTCCTAGGCAACAGGCCGGCTGGACCTTGCTGGTCCTTCCCTCCGCTCCTCAACCAACTGCCCCTTGTGGTTGAGCCTAGGTGTACTCAAAGACCTGAAGCATCTGGGAATCATTTAATTCTCTCAAAAGCACTAGTAATTGAAAATGATACCTTTCCAGCCATTTCCTCAAATGGAAGAAAAGAGAGACCCCTTGAAATAAATATTCCGCAAAAGCAAGCTGGTCATGTCCACAATGGATTCAGAACTACACATCTGATCATCAGTGGCGTGAAAGCAAAATGGCAAATTCTAATAATAGACTTTCCATCCCCTGAGGACAGTTGGATGGATACAAAGTCAAAATCATTCAAGCATCTTCTGTAGAACATTCTAAAAATAAAATCTATGGGTTCCAGAATCTTCCACAAGGAGGGACCACACGATGTATACAGAAATCCACAGCCAAGCTGTCTGTCATCGCCTATTTCTCAGAGATGGGTGCATACCCCTTAGGTGGAGGTGAGCAAAGCCACAGGATACCCACAGCACATGCGCCAGCAGGCCCAATCTGACTTCAAAGGATGGGAAATAGAGCAGCAAAATATCTGCTCCCTGCATCTACATGGAAATGAGATTGAGTTTTCAAATGATCCTGTCACCAAGATGGAAAAGAGACCCTTCTTAGGTACTGAGTCTGATCTGTGGGATCAGCTCTAACCAAGTCAAAAGAATCTCCAAATTTCAGTAGATTCAACAGAACTGTGTCACCCGATAACCAAGAGAGTAGAAAATTTGGTTTTGACTTGCTTCTTCTCATGGCAACTCAAAGTATTATTTTTATGTTGAAATACAATACAATACACAATAAAAAACACACAAAGTTTTACAATAAAATACAATCTCAAAATTTTTAAACTTGAAGCAGATCGTTGTGGGCAGTAAATCCCCTCTCCTCTGCCACGAAGACATTTCAACAAAGAAGTTAGTTCTGGAAAAGAAAGATGGCCAGGCTGGAACCTCAACCCTAGGAAGACGAACACTGGCCATGCAGTTCACTGCAGGAGAAAAGCCTTGTCCCACAGAATTGCAAAGAGAAAACCTAAGCTCTGCCTGGGCTGGAACGTACCATGATTGCATCTGATCATTTATCCAGGCCCTCGCTGCAACTCAGGGAGGCAATTACAGCTGTGACCTCCCCATTCTACAGATGGACAAACAGATTAGACATGAAACCAGTAAGGGACACAGCTGGGTGTGAACCCAAACTCCACCACCACCCAGCTCCTGGTAGCATGTGCCATAGTGTGACCACACAACCTCCCCCAGGCTGCTGCCAAATTCACCTTCACGTGCAGCATCTGCCATTCCCAGGGCACACACGCCCGACTTTGGAGGGACTTTCTCTGAGGCCCGCTCAGATCCACAGCACAGCTCCCTCGGGGTGAAAGGTCCACTGGAGCTACTGAGCTTCCCCAAAGGCAAAGAAGCATTCCCAGCACTGGTGTTAAAGTAGGAATGAAGTTGCTGGGCTGAGTGAGGAGAGCCTTTGGGGGCCCCGTGGGAAGGCTTGGCCTTATGGATCATTCGATGACTCTGAGAGTTCTGGGAGGAGCTGGGGTGTCCCAGGCAGCAGCCACTCACCATATGGAACCGTTGAGGGCTTGATATGTGACCAGTCCAAACGGAGGTGTGCTGTGGACATGAAATACACCCCAGCATGCAGAGACTTCATACGCAAATAAGAATGTAGAATACCAAGTTAATAATTTATATATTGATTGCATGTTGAAGTGATAATATCTGTCATATATTGGGTTTTGTTGTTGTTGTTTAGTTGGTAAGACATGCCTGACTCTTTTGTAACCCCATGGACAGTAGCCTGTCAGGCTCCTCTGTCCATGGGATTTCCTGGACAATAATATGGAGTGGGTTGCCATTTCTTTCTCCAGGGGACCTTCCCAACCCAGGGATCAAACCTCAATCTCCTGAATTGGCAGGCAAGTTCTCTACTGAGCCCCAGGGAAGTCTACATGTTGTGTTACTGAAAATGTATTATTAAAATTAATTTTAATATTTCAATTTTAATTTGTTTAATAGTAATTAAAATTTTAATAATTTCTATTTGTTTTGAATATGGCTACTAGAAAATTTAAGATTATATTTGCAGCTTATGTCCTATTTCAATTGGACAGAGCTGGTCTGTACCTTCTGGAGACCTTCGATTGTCTATTGAGTATAAAGTAGGCTCTGTTGTGGTCCATTTGCTCAGATGTGGCTGTCCCTATAACTGCCCTCGAGGCAGGGGAGCCAGAGGTCATCCCACCTGGAATTCTTTCTGGAAATCCTCAGCCAATGGGAGAGTAGCAGGCCTTTTTCCTAAGAACCCAAAGCACAGGAAAGGTGAGCCCTCTTCCATCCTCATTTCCTTCAAGGACCAGAGCAAAGCTGATCTAAATAGATCCAAATGATCTAAATAGAAGTAGACCATGGGTTGGAAAGATACCCCTGGAGGAGGAAATGACAACCCTCTCCAGTATTCTTGATTGGAAAATCCCATGGACAAAGGAGCCTGATGGACTACAGTCCATGGGATCTCAAAGAATCAGACACCACTGAGCATGCAAGGCCACACAGGTCACAAATGCAAGTCACAAATGCAAAAGCCACTTAGTAATGTTTAAATGTTGGTAGCCAAGTAAAAACAAGAAAAAAATATGAAAATAATTTCAATAACAGTATAACCTAGAACATCCAAAATATTACCATTTTAACATGCAATATAAAAATTATTAATGATGTTTCTTGTTGGTTTTTTTTTTTTTTGGTCACACTATGCAGCTTGTGGGATCCTAGTTCAAAGTCCAGAGTCCTAACCACTGGACCACCAGGGAATTCCCTGTATTCTTTGCTTCACACTGAGAGAGCCAATCCTTAGGTAGATTGATAAGGAGTCCGGGGCCCTCAAGGAGGAAGGGGTCCAGGAGGAGAAAAGGACAAACTTTTTCCCCAACATTCCTTAGTCTTAGTCACATAAGATGTTATTTTCTTTAAGCCCAGAGCTAATGATTAAACAATAAAACAAAAGATGTAGGTTGTGGGAATGGGTCTGGTAAGACTTTTCCTCGTGATGTCCATGTCCGAAACTTTCTCTGTCTCTTTTTATACTTGAATAAAACTCTCCTACACAAAAGCTCTTGAGTGACCAAGCCTGGTCCCTGGTCCCGAAGCTAAATCTTCTTCAGAGATCACGAATCCAACACCGTTCACCGTAAGCTATCAACACTAAATCTTCAACATCTGAGATGCGTTTTACCCTCACAGTGCATCTCCGAACACATGTGACCAGGGCTGCCAAAATGAACGACACTACTCGAGCATCTGAAAGTCTATCACCCAACAAATCCTCAACCAGAGCAAAGTGCATAGAACACCCATTATATTGAGGTCAATATCTACTGCTCCGTAAATTATAAGTCATACACTTTGAGCCACTAAGATTTATGTCTGCAAAGAGTTCTGATGGCAGCAGGAAAAAAAGGACTCTGAGAATTTAAACAGAAAAAAAAAAAAAAACAATGGATGAAACTACCCTAACATAATGTGCGTTTGTGCACACACTAACATCATAAATACCAGCAATCATTAGATGTTGGGGCTGTGGATTTTTCTCTTTTTCCTTATACTTTTCTACATCTTACACATATCTAATGTTAATTTAGAAATTATAATTTTAAAATTAAAACTGATTAGAACATCGAGTCATGAAATATTTATTGGATTACTATATGCCTGGTCCTAAGACCTTCTTGTTCTCCAGGAAGGATGATAAAACATCCAGGGACTGAGAAAGAGCTAATATAACATTTGCGGGGAGAGGAAGGGGAGGATTTTTCAAGTTAGACATCTTTTCCTATACTTTTACTGGGAATGTCAAAAATACATATGAGCAAGAGTTGTGGGGAATTTTGTGCTAAGTCAGCAGCAGAGACAAGTGTCCAGTGCAGATCAAACTTGCATCTGTCTTGGCAACAGGGCTTGCAACTCTGTTGGCCCACAGTTATGAGAGTTGCCCTCGTTTGGATGGCAAGGCAGTTGGGTGGAAGTGCTCAGACTTGACAAACAGGTGATCATGCATTCTTTTGGCGTGTGCAAAATATGCATCAATTCATTTACAAAATGGCTGCAGCTGTTTGGCAGGATACTCTGGGCTAGCCACAGGTACTAATTTAAAATCCAACCCCGCCTCACTCACATGAGCATGTGCCTGTGTGTGTGTGCACACACATGTATACACACACACACACACACACAGAACTCTGGAGGAGCCAAAGAGCTAAGGATGCTGCAAAGCTTGTTCAGAATGTGTCTATGCCCAAAGCACCTCCCTCTCCCCTGAAGGATGTCATTTCCCAGCAGCAGCTGGTGCCCAGCCACGGGTGGCATTTCACTTAGGAAAGAACAGGCACGTACCCTGCAAAGTGTGAAGGTCTGGATTCCTTGTTGCATCTGTCATTTGTCCTCCTCCCTAGGGGGCATGACTGCTGTTGGTGATTAGGCATTCCTGCTCAAGATTAAATCAGACTTGAACCTATTTACCTCAAAAGGTAATGAACTAGATTAGGAGGTGTCAGGCTTGGAGAGTGGGGAGATACGGGGCGTGTTGTCTAAGGGGTGCAGGGTTTCTTGGAGGGGATGACAATGTTCTAAAACTGACTACAGAGTTGAGAACTGCACAACTCTGTGAATATATTAAAAGCCACTGACTTGTATACCTTAAATGAACAAATGAGATGGTATGTGAATTACATCTCAATAAAGATGTTAAGAAAAACAAAGATAAGCTCAGATGTGAAAACAATTCCTTTATACAAGCAATGGAGATCATAGTTATCTCAGGCACTGTGTAAAGAATCAGAACGGCGAGGTATATCTTTCTTAGATTAAGACGCATACATTTTAGTACTATCCTTTGCAAAACATCCAGCATGTCTCTGCCAGAGGAAGGCAGGGTTCTCCAAAGGCTGATGCCTTTTCACTGACCTTTCTGCTCCTCCCGCACTGCTGGCATCATCTGAAATAACCTCGTCCGTGATGTCTGGAGCATCCTTCTCAGGAACCAAAGGTAACGTAGATGGGCCAGCCTTGGGGATCTTTCTGGGATAATGTAAAGAAAGCAATACATCTTAGAAAAGGCATTTCTCTCCATGTCCTATTGAAAAGCCCTTTTCCCAGTTTAAGCTTTAAGTGGCTACTTCAGGAAAATCTCTAGAAAAAAAAAAAAAATTAGCTTCAGGCAGTGAAAGGCTTTGAGATGCTTTGGGATCGTTTAGGCCTCTCTGCATAAATAAATCCAGATTCAAAAGCAAATGTATCTGGACACCAGAAAAATAGTCTGACTGACCATAACCTATGACCCCATAGTCCACTGCTGGCCTGTAAATATTTCATGCTTTACAATTTCAGTTAGAAGAATTAAAGAACACAAGGAAAGGAAAAAAGATGTGTTAAACAGACAGCTCCTCCAAACCAAACAGACGCCTCCAAACCATTTCTCACATGTTTTCAGACTCTCAGCACATCCAGAGATTGTAAGTAGGGAAATTTAAACAATTAGATACGGAAAAATGAAGCTTCTTTAAAGCCGCTCATCACTTTGACTTTTAAAAATGAGAATCACTTTTACAGTTGACCCCACATTAGCGTGTGAATTTATTCTAAGTACCTCTCAGCATCCAGTGCTTCTGGATCCAGGTTTTGCAGCTTCAGGTCCCGAGTTTTGTCAGGTTCTGTGGGTGAGGAGACACCTATCTTCCCATCCTCCGCAAAAGCAGGGAACTCAGGCCTGGGTTGCTCCTCAGCCTGTGGGGGCCCGGCCGGGCAGCCCCCACCTGGGGCGACTTCAGCATCCATCCTCAGAGCCCCTTCTGAGCAGCCTGGGTCCCCAGGGCTTCCTGGCACAGCCGAGGCAACAGCCGCACCAGAGAACATTCTCGTAGTACCTGTTTCAGGCAGGTCCTCAGACACACATGTCCGGGTCCCAGCTGTGTTCACAGTGACGTCACCCTCTGCTTCCCCAGCAGCTCCAGCTTCCAAGCCGGGCTCCAGCGGATTATCTGCCACTTCCCCAGCTGGGGGCTCCCGGACGCCCTGGGTGCCCAGGGCATCTTGTGTTTCCGAGATGCCAGCTGCACCTGCACGCCTCCTCTCACCCCCAAGTGGGTCTGGGGTGCAGGGCTGACCGACGGCCTCGGGCAGAGGTGGGACGTCCCCGTGGGGAGATGCTCCCCAGGCAGAGGTGGATCCTGGCATGTCACCCAGAGCCCGGGGGTGAGAAGAGCCCCGGGGACCATCTTCTCTGGGTTGACTGTCCTGGTGGGCTGTTTCCTGGCTCTGTTTTCCAGAAGGAATGCTGTCATCTGGACCAGAGTCCCCTTCTGCATGGCTCTGGGGAGCCACCTGCAAGTCAGCCCCGGAAGCCTCTGGAGAAGCCGCCTGTGAAGACAGATCTGAAGCTGCTTCCTGTGGGCCACCTGCCTGCTGTGAATGGGCCTGGCCTCCTCCAGGTCCCCGCCACCAGCCTTCTCCAGCCCCCTCCAGCTTCTTGCTGTCCGCCAGCACCTGCGGGGCCTCGCTTACTTCCTTTCCATCACTGGCGCCCGGCAGGGTGTGCTCTGCGGCCAGCCAGGCCAGCCCGGGCAGCTCTCCTAGAGCTGGATCCTGGGGACCCAGACGAGAAATCTCAGCCTCTACGGCCAGCTCTTGCTTCTTCTCCTTTGAGTCCACCCAGAGACCAGTAGGAAGGGTGGGGAGAGGGGTGACGGCCACTCCTTGAGTCCCATCTGGAAGCTTCTCTGGGCTTGGCACCATGAGGCCCTTGCCCATCACCCTCTTCCCGGCTCCCGCCTTTTCTCCCTGTGTGCTCTGGGGCCAATCGGCGGTCAGGGCTCCAAGCACAGACTTCTCGAAGATCTTGGTGATGTGCTCCCTGAAATCAGGCAACCCAGCGAGCATCCCAGTCTGCCTGCAGCTTGCGTCTACACCAGCTGATGCTCCCTGCCTGGGATCCTTGGAAGGCTCTAGCATCCTCTCCCCGCTGCCCTCGGTCTCTCTTGCTGCTTCCCCTGCCTTGCTCTCCTCACTGACGGGGCATGCTGGAATTTCGCCGGGCTCAGCACTTGCACCGGGAGCTCCTGACCATTTCTCCTCCCCTGTGGTCTCCTTAGTCTTGGCCAGAAACGGCATCCTGTCCAAGTACGGTACAGAGTCCACAGGACCCTCCGAGGTCGCAGCTTTGGAGCTTCCAAGGCTGGCTGGTGCTGCAGAGATTCCCTCACCTGCAGCTCCTGCTTGCAAGAAGGAGGACTCAGCAGAGCCCTCCCTGGAGGAGGCTATTTCCGAGGCAAGCAGGGGCTCCCGAGTGGAACAAGGGCTTTCCCCAGGGGCTCCGGGGCCTTGGGGTGAAACAGCTTTCACAACACTGTCTTCCAGCCCTTTCCTGGCAGCACCCTCGATGTGCAGGTAAGGAGTACCAGGGGCAGCCTCCTCCGGGGGTCCAGACGGCAGGAGCCTCTGTGGGTCAGGGACAACCTGTGCTGCAGAAAGATCTGCCACGCTTCTGGGACTCTCAGCCAGCTCCCTGGCTAGTGGCCAGGCATCCTGGCAGCTGGCCAAGTGCTGCTCACCTAGAGCAGAGGTAGAGGCTTCCTCCCCAGGGGAAGAGTGCTGCTCTGTTCGGAGGGAGCCTGGCTCCCCCGGAGCCTGCCACATCCCCAGGGCTCCTCCGTCCGCCTTCCCGCAAGTCTCAGCACCATCCACACCTTGATCCTTGGCTGATGGGAAAATTCCAGAAAGCTCCAGGACCTCTGCATCTGAGGCAGTGAGGTGCTCCATTTCCTTCTGTGGGACCAACCCCGGTTGCTGCCTGCCCTCCTGGGTTTCTTCACCTGCCTCTCTCACTGGGGCATCCTGGGCGGGTGTGGCTCGGGGGCTGGCAGGTGCTGGAACTGACTGGCTGTGAGCTGCCTCCGGGAGAGCTACTGAGTCAGGCCAACAAGGCGGGGCCCCCACGGTGTTTCCACTTGCCTTCTCTGTCTTGCCCAAATCCTGGAGCTGGGGCCAAGCGTCAGCTGCTCCTGAAATGCCTGCGTCCTCAAGACATGCTTCTTCATGCTGGCTGCCGGTGTTCAGCCCGTCAACCAGCTCCTGTTGGGACTCGTTTGGCCCCTGCCCAGCACAGCTATATTCCTTTCTGCTCAAGCTACCTGCAAGAGAAGGGTCTTGGGAAGTGTCTGCTGCAGGAGATAAGCTCCTGGACGGCTGACTGCCGCTGCATTCTCCCTCTTGCCCCTTCTCCCTGAGTGCAGGCAACTCAGGCTTCATGGGTGCTGACAACTGCGACTTCTCGGTCTCAGGATTCTCCAGAACTGTGCCCCCAGGAGGTGAACTCGGAGCATCAGACAGACTGCCTTTGGGGAGCTCACTTTGAAGTTCCGTTTCAGAAGCCGGTTGCTTGCCTCCATGAGTGGACAAGTTCACATCTTCCCGCGGTCCCACGGGTGTGTGGATTTGTGGAGAATCGGCACCCAGGTTCTTAAAATCCGTATCACCTGGATAAGCCTCTTCTTTGCTTCCGCACCCTTGGGATGTCTCCCTGAGCATATTGAAGACCAATGCGTCTGGGTGTGTCTGGGATGTTTGGAGATGGTTCTCAGGACACAGTAAGGGCCTCTCGGATGCAGTCACTTCTATACCGCTGTCCCCCGGGTGGGATAGGTTTCCCTGCCGACCTTGCTCTAGGCTGAGCGTCGTGAGCCTGCAGTCCACTGCCCAGTTCTCCTCCTCAGGGGGAGGGGGCCCATCAGCAAGGACTTCCTGTCCAGCTGTGTCACGCCCCAGCCCACGGGGGTGGGGAGATCTTAGCAAGCCCTCCCCCTCCCTATGGCCGGGCCTCTGTGCAGATGGGTGGCTCCCTGACTTTATTTCAGGCATGCTCTCCGCCTCCTGGGCTTTGGGGACGACCTCTGGAGCAGGAGCCGACAGGAAATCTGATTTCTCAGATTCTAAAGCAGGAAGAGAGTCCATTCTTCCCAGTCCCTCCACGTCCTGAAGGGTGTCGGGACATTTGGTCTGTGGTTCCGGCCCTGCCCAGATGGTTCCCCGGGGAAGAACACATTCACCAGCTCCTTCTGGCCCAGAGGGTGGGCTGGGATGCTGTTCAGGGAGCTGGTGCAGTGAGCCCGATGCGTGGACCACTTGAGATTCTCCCATCATCCCACGGGCCACCACGTTCCAAGCTGCATCTTCTAAGGGACAGTCAGACCTGTCCGTGTGCCCGGGGATCTCCTCTCCAAGTGGCTGTGCTAGGACTGTGTTCGGAAGGCCTTTGCTCTCCTCATCGCCAGTCAGCTGTGAAACCTCGTCCTTGTCCACCTCTGGGTCAGGCTTGCAGTCCCAGGCCTCAGGTTGTTCTGCCTGTAGATTCCCAGTATCTGCACCATCAAGGGGCCCTGGGGCTGCTCTCTGTCCTCTAGGATCAGCCCCAGCGACTTTGCTTTCCTCGTTAGCCACAGCTGGGCCTTCGGGGGGCTCAGCTTCATCCTTCGGCCCTGGTGACCTGCTGGCACTCTCATCTGATGCACTGGGAGTGGGGAGAGCTGGAACCTTTGGATGGACTTCATGGCTTAGCTCCCTGTTCCCAAGCTCTGCCCTCTCCTTCGGGGGGGCAGGAGCAGGAATCTCTCTGGAGCCTCCTTCCAGACCCTCTCCTTCTCCTCTGAGGTCTGATGCTTGCTTCTCCGGTCCTGACAACCCTGCTTCTGCCCACTCTGTAGCCAGATCTGTGAGAACAGGCATCTCGGCCATGGAAACCATCTCCTTGGCTTGTTCTGCAGCCACGGAGGCCAGAGCAGCTGGCTGGGAGGGGAGGCTTGAAGCTGGACCCACATCCTCAGTTGCGGCGTGTGGGGCAGACTCAGGGCTCATGAACAAAATTCCCTCGGGCTGATCACCTATTGCTGCCCAGGTGACTTGACTAGGCTGAGCATCTTGGCTCCTGGTCTGTGAGTGACCCTGAGCATCAAGGGCACCCAGAGTCTCCTCCCAAGAGCCCTTGGCCCCCGGCACCAGGGCAGGACCCAGTGAATCCCAGGGCAGCCCTGTGGGTGGGAGTGCTCCCATCGGCTGCTGGCAGCTTTCCTGGAAATCGGACTTCGCTTTGGCTTCTTGGGCAGCCCCTGAACTGGTCCCAGTGGGAGGGCAGGCCCCGAGGAATCCCGTGTCATCGGTGAAATCCTGAGGTGGCCCCTCCACTGGGCATTCGGGGGCTGGCTCTTGCGAGGTTGAGATCTCAGGTTTTAGGGGAGGCTCCTCCAGGCTGGCTGAGCTCTCCTGGCCTAGGTGGGCAGCAGGGGCCTTGGGGGTTCCCTGCCGGGACTCTGGCCGTGGTAAGCCAGCTGCAGCCTCTTGCCCTTGGGACTTGAAATCACCAGGCCGGGCATCCTCTCCAGGCAGCTGCACCTTCATGGGCTCTGGAGGAGCAGTTGGTGGAATTCCTGCCAACTGGTCAGTGGAGCTGGAGGAAGACAGTCTCTGCCCTTCTTCTTCCTTCAAGCCTGTCTCTCCTTCGGCACTGGGGATGACAGAAACCACCTTGCGCTGAGTCAAGTTGTCGTCCTGAGGGACAGAGGCTGCCGAGGCCTCTCCTGGGCCATTTGGAGAAAGTTCCCTCCGAGAGTGTTGAACCAGGGGCCAACCTTCAGGTTCCCCTTCTGGGCTTGCCAAGCAACCTTCCGGGGGGCCCTCGGCAAAGCGCA
This sequence comes from Ovis aries, assembly GCF_016772045.2. Taxonomy (NCBI): domain Eukaryota; kingdom Metazoa; phylum Chordata; class Mammalia; order Artiodactyla; family Bovidae; genus Ovis; species Ovis aries. The sequence goes on along the minus strand of NC_056075.1, from coordinate 41,474,949 downwards.
TGGAAGACGAGGGACTCTCCCACTCCTGGGGCTCCGGTGTGCTGGGACGTGGAGAATCTTCTGGACCCCTGGCTGCCTGTGGGTGCTCTCTCGGCTCAGTCACCTCTGGGGACACGAGGCAGGGGTCTGGAGTGGCAGCACCCTCAGGAGCAGAGCTGGAACCTCCATGCCAGATGCTGCCAACAATGAAAAGATTTAATGTTTCATCAGTTCTCATGGATGGCAAGGAGAGAGTAAAGCACAGGCATAGTCACCCCACCCCTCTCCCACTGAAGGACGTAACACACCATCCTCATGCAGCTTATCCTCCCCATGAAGAGAGCCCCCTCCGCGCCCCAACACACCCATAACCACGACTTCCTCCAAAAATCAATGCAGAGAATCTCAAACATTCAGTCTGAGGTTTTCCATGCTGGTCAGTAGTGAATAGGGAAATTAAATACCAAGGAGATCAAACCAATCAATCCTAAAGGAAATCAACTCTGAATATTCATTGGAAAGACTGATACTAGAGCTGAAGCTCCAATACTTTGGCCACCTGATGCAAAGAGCCGATTTACTGGAAAAGACCCTGATGTTGGGAAAGATTGAAAGCAGGAGGAGAAGGGGATGACAGAGAATGAGATGGTTGGATGGCATCATCAACACAATGGACAGGAATTTGAGCAGTCTGGGAGATAGTGAAGGACAGGGAAGCCTGCCTGGCATGTTGTGAGGTCACAAACAGTTGGATATGACTTAGTGACTGAACAAAAACAACAATTATGGACTGAACTGTGTCCCCCTGAAAATCCATATTGAAGTTTTAATCCATAATGTGACTATATATGTAGACATAGGGCCTTTAAGAAGGTAATTAAATGTAACTGAGGTCATAAGAGTGGGGCGCTAATCTAGGAGAACTGAAGTCCCTGTAAGAAGAAGGGGGACACCAGGAGTTACTCATACAAAGAGGCCTCAGCAGACACAGCAGGAAGGTGCCATCTGCAAACCAGGAAGAAAGGTCTCACCAGAAGCCACCTCTGCCGGCACCCTAACTTTGGAATCCCAGCCTCTGGAACTGTGAAAAAACAAAATTCTGTTGTTGAAGCTACCCAGTCTGTGGGTTTCTCTATGGCACTGTGAACAAACTACTGCAATGGGTATATTGGATATTATTCTACTATCCTTTCAACATTTTTAAGGTTTGAAATTTTCCAAAATGAAAAATTGGGAAAATACTTGGAAAATGGATGAAATTTACTGAACATCAGTGCTTTACATGGATTATCTCATCTAACCCTACCAATAGCCTTGCAAGGTGAATATTACTACTGCCATTTTGCAGAGAAGAACCCTGAGAACAGAGGGATTAACCTTGAATCTGACGGACCATGATCTTCTTATTCATTCTATGCCTCCAAAAGCAAAAACTTTTAAAGAGGGAGACTGAATGTTTGTGTCCCCCAAAATTCATATATTGAAAACTAATCCCCAAAATGATGGTGAAAGGTTGAGGTTGCAAGCCATGTGCTACACTGGGATTCGTGGCCTCCGAAGTTGAATTCAGTCCAGGGCCAGAGACGAGGCTTGACTACAAGGAGCTTTTGTGTAGCAATGTTTTATTATTAAAGCATAATAGAGACAGGGAAAACTTCTGACATAGACATCAGAAGGGGACAGAAAGACTGCCTGCTTGCTAGTTTTTAGCAAGATATTTTATGTCTGTTCAGTTCAGTTCAGTTCAGTTGCTCAGTCGTGCCCAACTCTTTGCGATCCCATGAATCGCAGCACGCCAGGCCTCCCTGTCCATCACCAACTCCCGGAGTTCACTCAGACTCACATCCATCGAGTCAGTGATGCCATCCAGCCATCTCATCCTCGGTCGTGCCCTTCTTCTCCTGCCCCCAATCCCTCCCAGCATCAGAGTCTTTTCCAATGAGTCAACTCTTCGCATGAGGTGGCCAAAGTACTGGAGTTTCAGCTTTAGCATCAGTCCTTCCAAAGAAATCCCAGGGTTGATCTCCTTCAGAATGGACTGGTTGGATCTCCTTGCAGTCCAAGGGACCCTCAAGAGTCTTCTCCAACACCACAGTTCAAAAGCATCAATTCTTCAGTGCTCAGCCTTCTTCACAGTCCAACTCTCACATGCATACATGACTACTGGAAAAACCATAGCCTTGACTAGACAGACCTTAGTTGGCAAAGTAATGTCTCTGCTTTTGAATATGCTACCTAGGTTGGTCATAACTTTTCTTCCAAGGAGTAAGCGTCTTTTAATTTCATGGCTGCAATCACCATCTGCAGTGATTCTGGAGCCCAAAAAAATAAAGTCTGGCACTGTTTCCACTGTTTCTCCATCTATTTCCCATGAAGTGATGGGACCAGATGCCATGATCTTCGTTTTCTGAATGTTGAGCTTTAAGCCAACTTTTTCACTCTCCTGTTTCACTTTCATCAAGAGGCTTTTTAGTTCCTGTTCACTTTCTGCCATAAGGGTGGTGTCATCTGCATATCTGGGGTTATTGATATTTCTCCCGGCAATCTTGATTCCAGCTTGTGTTTCTTCCAGTCCAGCATTTCTCATGATGTACTCTACATAGAAGTTAAATAAGCAGGGTGACAATATACAGCCTTGACATACTCCTTTTCCTATTTGGAACCAGTCTGTTGTTCCATGTCCAGTTCTAACTGTTGCTTCCTGGCCTGCATACAGATTTCTCAAGAGGCAGGTTAGGTGGTCTGGCATTCCCATCTCTTTCAGAATTTTCCACAGTTTATTGTGATCCACACAGTCAAAGACTTTGGCATAGTCAATAAAGCAGAAATCGATGTTTTTCTGGAACTCTCTTGCTTTTTCCATGATCCAGCAGATGTTGGCAATTTGATCTCTGTTCCTCTGCCTTTTTAAAAACCAGCCTGAACATCAGGAAGTTCACAGTTCATGTATTGTTGAAGCCTGGCTTGGAGAATTTTGAGCATTACTTTACTAGCGTGTGAGATGAGTGCAATTGTGTGGTAGTTTGAGCATTCTTTGGCATTGCCTTTCTTTGGGATTAGAATGAAAACTGACCTTTTCCAGTCCTGTGGCCACTGCTGAGTTTTCCAAATTTGCTGGCATATTGAGTGCAGCAATTTCACAGCATCATCTTTCAGGATTTGAATTAGCTCTAGTGGAATTCCATCACCTCCACTAGCTTTGTTCATAGTGATGCTTTCTAAGGCCCACTTGACTTCACATTCCAAGATGTCTGGCTCTAGGTGAGTGATCATACCATCGTGATTATCTGGGTCGTGAAGATCCTTTTTGTACAGTTCTTCTGTGTATTCTTGCCACCTCTTCTTAATATCTTCTGCTTCTGTTAGGACCAGACCATTTCTGTCCTTTATCGAGCCCATCTTTGCATGAAATGTTCCCTTGGTATCTCTAATTTTCTTGAAGAGATCTCTAGTCTTTCCCATTCTGTTGTTTTCCTCTATTTCTTTGCATTGATCGCTGAGGAAGGCTTTCTTATCTCTTCTTGCTATTCTTTGGAACTCTGCATTCAGATGCTTATATCTTTCCTTTTCTCCTTGGCTTTTCGCTTCTCTTCTTTTCACAGCTATTTGTAAGGCTTCCCCAGACAGCCATTTTGCTTTTTTGCATTTCTTTTCCATGGGGATGGTCTTGATCCCTGTCTCCTGTACAGTGTCACGAACCTCATTCCATAGTTAGCAAACTGTTAATCAGACAAGAGAGACCCCCCCCCAAGGCTGAAGGCGTTATACCAGGCCCCTCTCCCACATTATACATTTCTGAGATAGAACGGCACAAGGTGTGTCATCCCTGGCCATAAAACAACTGACATGAATGTTGGTTTGTTGAGCCATTATCAGCCCAAGGTCTGAGAAAAGGAAAAAAAAAAAAAAAGGTTCGTCTTACATGAACTGGTTTGAAGAAAGACAAATTTTAAAGCAAATACATAGTTTCATTAACATAGCTCAAGAAAAACACTTCTATAAGAAAAACGCATTGGTTATCTCAAGGTCTGAAAAAGGTTAAGTTCAGGCAGAACCAGGTGTCCTCAACAGAGAAGGGGGGGAAAATGTCAGCCACTTGCAGTTTGTTTCCTCCTGCCAGTTTATTTCCTTGGGGACCTCTGGCCTTCCTACCTATTAACCCTCTCAATGGTATTAGGAAAGGAGGGTCTTTGGAAGGTGATTAAGCCATGAGGGTTACTGCCCTTATAAAAGAGATGTTGGGAAAGATTGAGGGCAGGAGGAGAAGGGGACGACAGAGGATGAGATGGTTGGATGGCATCACCGAGTCAATGGACATGACTTTGAGTAAACTCTGGGAGTTGGTGATGGACAGGGAGGCCTGGCGTGCTGCGGTTCATGGGGTCGCAGAGTCAGACATGACTGAGGGACCAAACTGAACTGAAAAGAGAGCCCCAAAGAGTTCCCTTAACCCTTTTGCCATGTGAGGACTCCCAGAGAAGGCACCTACCTATGAACTAGGAAGTGGGTCCTCAGCAGATCTGAAATCTGCTGGACCTTGATATTAGATTTCTAGCCTCCAGAGTCACAAGAAACACCTGTCTGTTGGCTAAGCCATCCAGTCTATGTCATTTTTATAGCAGCCTGAATGAACTAGGACAGAAGGCAAGAGGCTCTTTACCTGACTCCATTCTGGCCTCTCACCAAGCCCCTCACCTATGAATTATCACATGACAACCTCGAAGGAGGTGTGTTCAGCTGTCATTACACCAGTCATCCTGATTTAATGCCCATCTCTGCACATCAGTTCAGTATCAGTTCAGTTTCTCAGCCGTGTCTGACTCTTTGAGACCCCATGGACTGCAGCACACCAGGCCTCCCTGTCCATCACCAACTCCCGGAGCTCACTCAAACTCATGGCCATTGTGTTGGTGGTGCCATCCAACCATCTCATCCTTTGTCATTCCCTTTTCCTCCTGCCTTCAATCTTGCCCAGTACCAGGGTGTTTTCCAATGAGTCAGTTCTTCGCATCAGGTGACCAAAGTATTGGAGTTTCAGCTTCAAAATCAGTCCTTCCAATGAATATTCAGCACTGATTTCCTTTAGGATGGACTGGTTGGACCTCCTTGCAATCCAAGGGACTCTCAAGAGTCTTCTCCAACACCACAGTTCAAAAGCATCAATTCTTCTGTGCTCAGCTTTCTTGATAGTTAACTCTCACACCCATACATGACCACTGGAAAAACCATAGCTTTGACTAGGCGGACCTTAATAGTAAAGCAATGCCTCTGCACATAAGACACTGAACATATTTCACATGGACCCGAGAGAGAGTTGGCTACTATCTCAACGAGATTAGCATTTTGAGACAAAAAGTAGGGCTCACAAGAGCAAAGAAGAGAAAACTAAAGAGGGTTGCTGCTGCTGCTAAGTTGCTTCAGTTGTGTCCGACTCTGTGCGACCCCATAGACAGCAGCCCACCAGGCTTCCCCATCCCTGGGATTCTCCAGGCAAGAACACTGGAGTGGGTTGCCATTTCCTTCTCCAGTGCATGAAAGTGAAAAGTGAAAGTGAAGTCGCCCATTTGTGTCCGACTCTTAGCGACCCCATGGACTGCAGCCTACCAGGCTCCTCCATCCATGGGATTTTCCAGGCAAGAGTACTGGAGTGGGCTGCCATTGCCTCCTCCGAGGGTTGAGTTACATGAATCCCTCCAATCTCCAAGTGGTCACTAGGACAGACGTGCCCATGGAGAGTCCTGGCCTTGTGCTGATGGACAGGGGTGAAACCACTAGAATTGCAGGTAACATTCCTTGACATGACCTCTGCAGAGCAGGATTTCTCAAATTCAATGGATTGTTCCAGAACCAGCAACTCTGTACTTGTGAACCTATTTTCCTTTTAATAGGCACTTTATGCTTAATTGTGTTCCACTCATTAAGCAAGGGGTCAAATCATTTAGTAGCTAATGAGATTAATGGCATGTAATTCAGAAATGAAGCATTCCTACTGACGTCTGCTTGTTCAAGAAGCACAGAACACAGCTCCCTCTGCGCTGGCAACAAAAGGACAAAGCGGCTTTACTGATCTGCCTCTGAGAGCAGTGGCCAACTCATGAGAGTGTGTGATTTCCCTTCAGGCTACTTGAAGTCATGACCGTCTGGGGACAGGATGATAAATTCACTCCACTGGGGCACCTTGAAGACCCGTGGGTCTTATAAGAGAACAACCAGGAATACATCCCCCAGAGTGCGAACACGGACTCTCTTCAAAATAAAGACCCAGTCTTGGCTCTCTTTCACCTGAACTGAGTACCTGTAATCTCAATGATTGCCCGTCAGAAGCCAATTTCTAAACCAGATTAAAGTCACTCACCAGGAGGAGATTTGCCCAAGGGCAGGAAAAATTCTACAAAGTGATCTGTAAGGGCTCTGTATTAATTGGAGCTTACACAATGTCCTTTTGTGCTTCAAGATGGAATAAAAAAATGTGTAGGATGGAGGTTCAGCTCAGAATCTAAAGGCGAGCTCTTGTGGGCTGGGCAGTGTGTTCTAAATGCAAGGCTCTCAGCCCAAAGGAGGGGGGCACTGCCTTTGAGCTGAGGAGAGCAGAGCATAGCGACCACAGCCTCCCCGGGGCAGCCCTGATGCCCCCACCACCACCGCCCCCGCCCCGCCAACAAAGGGAGAGAGGCACGTGCAGAGACCTGGGAGGAGGACTGATTCGCTGCAGCAAAGGGCTGAGCAGATGATGAAGACGCAGAGAAGGCCCTCCCCACCACCCGAGCTGGAGACAATCACATCCAGATGGGTTCCTAAGGCGTAGTTCCGAAGACGCACACTCAAGCCAACTAGGAATGCTTGAGAAGAGGAAGGAGACTGGCTGGGGAAAGACAAACACAGTCTCTGCACTACCAGGCTTCAAGGGAACCAGCAAAACCATAAAGCAAAATCACCAGGATGGACAGCTGCCACATCCTGAGTGTTTACTAAGGCCAAGCCCACGCTAAGCACTTTTCAGTTCTGATGACATTTAATTCACACAGTAGCCAGGCAGAGTGGATGTCGCCCCGCCCCTCAATACACAAACGAAAAAATATCCACACAAAGCTTCCAGACCAGACCCAGGTCGCACGCAGAGCTCCTGGTACAAAGTGAGACCAAGCCCCACTGGGCTCCGGGCTCCCGCCGCCTCTGGCCGCCTCATACTTGCTGGCCTCGCCTCTCCTGGACCAAAGCAGCAAACTCTTCTCCCACCCACTCTGGCCCCTGCACTCTGTTCTCCAGGCTGCAGCCAGAACTATGGCATAGACATGAAAGCCTGATCCTGTCACCCTCGTGGGAAGACCCTCCGGTGATGACTTCAGTTTGCAGTCATCTGTGCCCCCAGCCTGCCTTTCCCACAGCATCCCACACAGAGCTCCCCATCCCTGCATCTTCCTGGAGCTGGCGCGCTCCTGCTTCTCCCTGAGAATCTCAGACCCAATCTCCACTTCTCAATGCAGCCTCCATGGCCTGGCCTCTGGGATCAGATCTCCTTCGACAGCCCTGCTGAGTGACGGCACTAGTTTCACGGCTGCCATCAAGAAGGATACCCTTTCTCCCTCTGGAGTATGACGGAGACTGGGTCTTGCCTCTTTTAAGTATGATGTCTCTGGTGCTTGGCATAGAGCAAACATTGAATATATGAATGTGGCAGTGGATGGATGGATGTGTGCGTGAACGGATGGATGGATGGATAGGTTGTTTCTCAGTTGCTCAGTCATGTCTAACTCTTTGCGACCCTATGGACTCAGCACTCCAGGCTTCCCTGTCCTTCACTATCTCCCTGAGCTTGCTCAAACTCATGTCCATCGAGTTGGTGATGCCATCCAACCATCTCATCCTCTGTTGTCCCCTTCTCCTCCTGCCTTCAATCTTTCCCAGCATCAGGGTCTTTCCCAATGAGTGAGCTCTTCACATCAGGTGGCCAAAGTATTGGAGTTTCAACTTCGGCATCAGTCCTTCCAATGAATATTCAGGACAGATTTCCTTTAGGATTGACTGGTTTGATCTCCTTGCAGTCCAAGGCACTCTCAAGAGTCTTGACTTCAACACCACAGTTCAAAAGCATCAATTCTTCAGCACTGAGCCTTTTTTATTGTCCAGCTCTCACGTCCGTACATGACTACTGGAAAAACCATAGCTTTGACTATACAGGCCTTTGTGAGCAAAGTAATGTCTCTGCTTTTTAATATGTCATCTAGGTTTGTTGTAGCTTTCCTTCCAAGGAGCAAGTGCCTTTTAATTTTGTGGCTGCAGTCACCATCTGCAGTGATTTTGGAGCCCAAGAAAATAAAATCTGCCACTGTTTCCACTTTCTTCCACATCAATGAGACCGGATGTCATGATATTTGTTTTTTGAATGTTGAGCTTTAAATCAGTTTAGCTCACATATCTAGAAAAAGACTAAAATCATTAATGGAGATATCTTCTCATGACTAGCAGCAAGCTTCTACCAAGATGTGTGCTTGACTGCATGTACCCCCTTCACTGAAATCATATATAACACTGACTTTCCCCCCACCTCTTTGGAGCAGTTCCTCAGAGTTCTCTGAACTGCTGTCTCCCAGCCTATAGCCCTCATTTGCCGCCAATAAAACTTAACTCACAACTCTCACATTGTGCCTTTCTTTTTTCAGTTGACAATGGGATGAATAAAGTGGAAAAAAAAATTTTTTTTAACTGACACCATAACTGCTCACTTAGGTTGACTCCTGAACTGTGGGTATGGATCACCATTCCAGAGACTTCAGAGAAGAAACTTACATTCTGAGTGATCTGTGCAAAGAACTCTCAAGTTAACAAGGCAATGACAACCGCCATGCTTTAACAACCATAACATAGTATTTCACAGAGAAAGGCACCTCTTCAGCAACTTCTCTGTGATCTTAGCAAATTAGGTCCAATCCACATTCACGGTCCTAACTTGTCCAAAACAACACTCCCTACATGGATGCCAGGGAGCCTGCTGGCCTTGGCAGCCCCTTCAGACTCAAATGTATATTTTAAATGCAGTTTTAACTCTTTTCTGTGCTCATTCTGTGTTAGAAAAAAAGAGAGACCACAATGCTTGGGCAATTCAAGCAATAGATGAAAGGAAAATATTGGTAGGGTCTAAAACATTATTGGGGAGAAACGGGTATGTGCGAGGGTGGATAAAATACCAAAGCATTCTTAATATTTAGCCTACACTTTGCCGAGTGAACTTTTATATGACTTTAAGGTCAACATGTTGGCACACTCATGAGACTCCATTATCCAATGCGAAGAACTGACTCATTTGAAAAGACCCTGATGCTGGGAAAGACTGAAGGCGGGAGGAGAAGGGGACGACCAAGGATGAGACGGTTGGATGGCATCACTGACTCGATGGACATGAGTGTGAGTAAATTCCAGGAGTTGGTGATGGACAGGGAGGCCTGGCATGCTGCAGTCCATGGGGTCACAAAGAGTCGGACACAACTGAGCAACTGAACTGAACTGAAAGGTCGATGTGTTGGCACACTCATGAACTCCATTATCCAGCAGAGTGGAGGTGGGTACAGGCAACTGAATTCTTAAAAAAACTGTCTTGTCATCGATTTTTCTCAGCACCCCCAAACGTGGGGCTGACCCAGTCGTGTGGTCCCCAGCTTCAGTGCTGGGCTTGAAATGTGACCCACAAGCCTTCCCTGCAGCTGGAATGAATTCTGTGTCTCTTCCTTCTGTCTGTCACTGTACTGCAAATGTATGTAGATATTAGCACAAGAAAACAGAAATTCACTTAAATACATTTATGGCATAATAATTATTTCTGGTCATTTGAATGCTTCTTAACAATCAAACATCAAAAATAAAACTACAATCCCATCAGAGGAGATATCTGGGGCTTTATTTGTTTTTAATCTAATAAGATATTTATTGGATAAAATTAGTAAGATGTGATCACAAAGTGAAATTTCCATAACTGTTATTCACAGTTAGTCAGTCAATGTCTTTAATGCTGTATACAGGTAGTTTTTTGTTTGTCTTATGCATATTTATATATAAATATATATGGCTTCCCTGATGGCTCAGACGATGAATCCGACTGCAACGTGGGAGACCTGGACTTGAACCCTGGGTTGGGAAGATCCCCTGGAGGAGCGCATAGCAACCCACTCCAGTATTCTTGCCTGGAGACTCCATTAGACAGAGGAGCCTGGCGGGCTACAGTCCATGGGGTCACAGAGTCGGATGCCACTGAGTGACTATGCAGAGCACAGCACATCTACTCCTTTTCAGATTCTTTTCCATTATAGGTTATTACAAGATATTGACTAGAGTTCCTTGTGCTACATAGAAGGTCCTTGTGATTTGCTTACTTTATATATGGTAGTGTGTATATGTTAATCTCAAATTCCCAATTTACCTCCACCACCCCGCCCAGCCTCCATTGTGCTCTTTGGTAACCATAGTTTTGCTTTCTTACAGATATTTATTTTTATGCACAATAAAAAAAGATTTTTAAAACTCTAATAAGCACAAATCAAGAAAGCGGGCAGAATATTTAACTGAGAACATGAAGATCTCCTGGACTGCAAGTTAAATCCTACTAGTCATCCTTGGAAAAATGCAAATGACAATTTTGCCCATATGATTAGATTATGGGGTATTTATTTTGATACCACAAAGGTATTTTGAATAAGAAATAGTGGTAAACATATTTTTGTTATATTCCTTCTTGATACGGTTTCTAACATATTTTAGAAAAAATTTCCTCCCTTAGCCAACAAAGTACAACATCAGGGAACATAATGCAGTTTTCTCTTGATGACTGAAAAATCCTTCAAGGAATTTGGGCCACCCTCTGAAAAAGAAGATATTACCAATGTTGCCTGTGTGCGACTGAGTTCAAAAAACGTTGACTAAGGATTTCTTGTTAGAACAATCCCCAGCCACAAGCCATTTTGCTGAGATGTGTCTCTCTGTAAGCCCATTGGTCTACACAGCAGGGGGGCAGGTCGGGGGTGGTGAGTCAGCATTAGTGGGGGCCAAGCTGGTTCAATGTCAAAGACATAAAGACCATCCTAGGCTTCTTCCCAGCTCTAACACAGCAGCAGTGATACATTTTGGAAGATTAATTGCTGTCAAAGTTGGCATTTGAGGCTGTAAAAAAGACACAAGAGACAGCAAGTGTCTGCGATACAAGCTGCTCTTGAAGAGAAAAAAGAAACAACTCTTGCTCCTGGCATCCTCTCTCTTCTTATTTTTTTTTCTAGAAGGACTCCCCACTGCTCCTAAAATAAATGCCAGGTGTTTTTTTGCTGCATTTCCATTTAAAGAAAGAAATTTGATACAGTAGATTTTCCAAAGTTTTCAGGGAGCCAGGGTTGGAGAATGGCACATAAAGAATTATTAACTAACAGGGGTTTGGGCTGATAGGAGATTGGCTGCTTTTGGAGTCGTGGGAGATGGAGGGCAGGGATCCCTGGAGATGGGAAGGAGCAGAGTAAGCCCTGCTATTGCCTCAGCTTATGGCCTGCAGAGTGTCCCAGGGTAGGGGACCCCAGCTTGAGCCAGTTAGCCTCCCTGACTTAAGGAGATGAAGCTGGATGTCAGCAGTGACCAAGGCATCTAGAGTTCCCAAAACAAATTACCAAGATGCAAAAGCTGCACAAAAAGAGAGCTCCAGAGATACACTAAATACTGATTGGCATGTATATGTATGGAAACCACATGAGACTAGGTACCGACCGCCTGCAAGGTTTATAAGAGAGAATCCTTAAAGCTAATACAAGGCTGGGAATAGTTCCCATTCCTACCAACCAGGATGGAAAACTTCATAATTGATGGGACATCTGTTAGAGTACTAAGAAGGGTCTTGCCTCAGTAGTGGAGAAAATCAACACTGCTCTAGTCCCTCCTAACAAAGCTTAAAAGCAAAACTCCAAAAGATTAAGCTGTTCCAAATAACTGCATCCCAGAGCAGAGTTCAAGAATATTTATAGGAATTCAAAAATATCCAGAATCTGGAAGCATAAAGTCCACAGTGTCTGGCATTCAAAGAAGCAGGAAAATAGACCCATACTGAAAACTCAGTTCATCAGAGCCAACCCAGAAATTGTGCAAATAACAGAATTAGTATACAAAGACTTTTTAAAAGTAATATAACTGTAGTACATATGTTCAGGATGCTAGAGAAAAGTACATGTGTTATGAATTGGACATTGAGTGTTATTGGATGCTAAAGTGTTAAGTACAGACATGGACGATAGTAATATAAAAAAGACCTAAATCAAACTTCTAGAGATGAAAAATACAGTTCCTGAAATGAAAAACACACTGGGATGGATTAAAAACAGACTAGTCATTACAGAGAAAATTAGTGAACTTGAAGACATAGCAATAGAAATTCTCCCAAAATGAAACACAAAGAGAAAAAGACTTGAAAAAAAGAAGAAGAACGGATTCAGATTATCAGTGAACTGTAGGACAACTTCAAGCAGCTGGAGGTATGTGTAGTTGGAGTCCCAGGGTGGCAAGGAGATTAAAAAAAAAAAAAAAAACTTGAAGAAATAATGACTGCAAAATTTCCAAATACGGTGCAAACTATAAACCCACAAATCTAACTATTAATAATTTCAAGCATAAAAAATAAGAAGACACTTATACCAAGGCATATCATAACCAAATTGCTTCAAACCAGTGAAAAACTAAAATATGATAGTCAGTCAGTGTGGGGAAAAAAAAACAGAAGAACTTAAGGATAACATCAGATTTTGATTGGAAACAATGCAAGCTACAATACAATGGAGTAGTATCTTTCAAGCAGTAAAAGGAAAAAAAAAAAAACTGTCTACTTGTAACTCTTTGCCCAGTGAAAATAAATTTCTAAAACAAAGATGAAATAAAGATTTTTTTCAGACATATAAAAGCTAAAAGAATTCAACACCAGCAGATCAGTATCTCAAGAAATATTGAAGGCAGTCCCTTAAATCAAAAGAAAATAATACCAGATGGCCATCAGTATTTATGTAAAAGAATAAAGAGCACCAGAAATGCTAACTATGCAGGTAAATGTAAAGTCAATTTTCCTTATTATTTAAGTAGCTTTTAAGAGATAACTGACTATGTAAAGCAAAAATAACATATATTGTAGGATTTGTAACACAATAGTAGGAGTAAAATGTCTATCAACAATAACAATAGCACAAAGGCCAAAAGAGGAGAAACCAAGTATACTTTTGCAAGATGCTTCTAACACATGTGAAAGATGACATACCACTTAATAGTAGATTGTGATACATTAAAGACACATATTATAGATCCTGAAGCAACCACTTAAGATAACACAAATACTGTAGCTAACAAATCTAAAGGGAAGTAAAGGAGAATCGTAAAAATAATAGAATTTTTTAAAAGGCCGAAAAGGAGGGAAAATGAACCAAACAAGAGTTGGACAGAGAAAACAATAGGACTGTAGATTTAAACCAACCATATTAATAGTCATGTTAAATGTAAATGTTATAAGCACTCCAGTCAAAAGTTGGAGATATTCAGAGTGCATCGAAAAAGCAAGATCCAACTTATATGCTGCCTACAAAAAAGGCACTGCAAACTTTGCTTAATAAGCACAAATCTGTTAAGAGTCAGAAAATGAAGAGGGGAAAGATTTGGCATGAAAACACCAATCAATAGAAAGCTGTTGTCTCTATATTACATCAAAGTCAATTTTAGAGCAAAAACCTTACCAAGCGGAAGAAAGATTAAATGAAAAAGAGGTCAATTCATTAAGAGGATGTAACCATTCTGAAAGTTTATCTACCTCAAAACCAAACTTCAAAGCACATAACACAAAAACTGATAAAAGGAGAAATGAACAAATCCACAATTAAAAGGCAATAGTTCCATACACTTTTCTCGATAATCGATAGAAGAGACAGACAATCAGCACAGATACAGAAGACTGGAACAACCACCACAACCAGCTTGACTCTCTGACATTTATTAATAGGGGCAGAATTAATTTATCTCAAGTGTTAAGTGAAACATTTATAACACAGATGATATTCTACACATTAAAAAAATCTCAATAAATTTTAAAAGATTTAAATTATTCAAAGTGTATTATCTGGTTACAATGGAATTATATTAGAAATCAATAACAGAAAGGTAACTGGAAAATCCCCAACTATTTGGAAATTAAATAATACACTTCTAAATAGCCTATGAGTCAAAGAAGAAATGACATTGATACGGATACAGTTAAAGCAGCATTTAGAGTGGCTTTTAAGACACTCAAACACCTATACTAAAAAAGGAAGATTCAAAGAAATGAGCTGTTTCTACCTTAAGAAACTAAGAAACTATAACACGTGTTATACTTAACACTACTGAACGGTACTACTAAACACTACATTGGTTAAGACAGTAAATGGAACGCTTTGCCTTTTTAAACCACAATAAAAGCAATTTTAGAAAATCAGTGAGTAGCAGTGTGTAAAAGAAACCAGATACCAAAGTATACATACTGTTCAATACCATTTATACGATGCTCAAGAACTGGCAAAACTAGTCACCAGTGGAAGAAGTTCAAATAGTTGTTATTCTAGGACAGAGGTACTGACTGGGAAGTGACATGAATGAATGTTCTGGGGTGTTGGAAACAGATCTGAGTGTGATTACAGGTGCATAGGAGTGCAAATACTCATCAAGCTCAGATTTATACACTTAAACAGTATGCGTTTTATTCCGATAAAAAAAAAGGTAATAGGGAAAAAAAGAAACTACAGAGACCCAAAATACTGGTGCTTGCCAGGGGAGGGAGGAAAGGGAGGAGGGAGTAAGGGGTGAATAAGCGGAACCCAGGAGATGTTTAAGGCGGGGAAACCATCCTGCACGGTATTATAATGGTGAACACATGACAATGTATAATACAGAGTGAACCTTAATGGAAAGTACAGATTTTAGTTCATAATTCTCAACACTGGTTCATTAACTGTAGCGAATGTACCACACTAATGCAAAATCTTAATAAAAAGGGGGAACTGTTGGTGATAGAGAAGGAAATGGCAACCCACTCCAGTATTCTTGCCTAGAGAATCCAGGGGACGGGGGAGCCTGGTGGGCTGCCGTCTATGGGGTCGCACAGAGCCGGACACGACTGAAGCGACTCAGCAGCAGCAGCAGCAGTTGGTGATGGACAGGGAGGCCGGTGTGCTGCAGTTCATGGGGTCGCAAAGAGTCATACACGACTGAGCGACTGAACTGAACTGAACTGTACAGAGAAGGGATGGCTTCAGGGAATTCTCTGTACCATTGTTTTTCGGTAAAATTGCTCTAAAAATAGCTTATTAATTATTCAAATATATTATACATTGGTATAACATTTATATTAACATGTTTAAATATTTTTATATTTAAATATATAATTTATTATCGTATATATTTAATAGTTAATAATTTTTTAAACTGACTCATTGGAAAAGACTCTGATGCTGGGAAAGACCGAAGGCAGGAGGAGAAGGGGATGACAGAGGATAAGGTGGTTGGATGGCATCACCAAGTCAATGGACGTGAGTTTGAGCAACTTCCGGGAGCTGGCGATGGACAGGGAGGCCTGGCGTGCTGCAGTCCGTGGGGTCTCAAAGAGTCGGACACAGCTGGGTGACTGAACTGAATGATATATAAAATGTATATATGTACAGAGCTATCACAATCAATGAAGAACTAGAAATAAACAGAGAACCCTGAGGGAAACACACTAATATTTTAAGAATAGTTGTCTGTAGGTGGTGATTTCTTTTTCCCCCCTCTACTTTCTAGTTTCCTTTGTTTTCCAAGTACTGTTTTAGAATAGAACAGCACTATTCTTCTTCACTTCTTAAAGGTTCTGGGCTGAAACCAGAAGAGCAGACACTCATCTAACTCAGCACATGACCTTCTTTCCCAGTCAGAGTCAAAAGTCTGCAAGCTCCCTCCTTCCTTCCCTCCCTCTCTTCCCCGTGTTTACTTCCTGCCAGAGATAAACAGTGAGTCAGAAGTTGGACCGGCCGCACCCGCCCTGCCTGACACACCCTGCCTTGGCAGGAGCCTTTTACGGATTTGGGATCCGGAATCCAGGACTTCACAAAGCTTCATTTAAAGGAACAGAATCCACTGCTTTAGGAAACAAGGGTCCCGGTAATGAAGCGCCGGCCCTCGGCTGCTGCTCATAAAACTGATCAATCTTTTTTGCTTTTTCTTTTTTCTGGGTCTGAGAACTGACCTTCTTTAAAACAGTTTGAGGTTTGCTTTCTAATTATGGAGACCACAACACAAATCTTTTCAGGCACCTGTAAGAACTCGGCCTCATGATTAGTGGGCCTGGGCTTTGGGTGGCATCAAACCAAACTGGATTCTAGCCCCCAGCGTGCCAGGTTCTATCTGTGTGACCTGGGGGCTAGCTAGTTCCTTAACCCCTCTGAACCTCAATTTCCTCATATAACCCCTCAGGTCACCTGCATTCATCCACACAGAGTTGCTGGGTAAGGTATGTGTTTATGTCCTGAGTCCACTCACCAGCATCCAGTAGCCTTAGTTCAAAAATAATCGATACGGAAAACGAATCTGAAAAAGAATATATATACGTATAGTAGTTGGTGGTGTTTAGTCGCTAAGTCTTGTCTGACTCTTTCTGACCCCATGTAGCCCGTCAGTCTGCTCTGTCCATGGGATTTCCCAGGCAAGAATACTGAAGTGGGTTGCCACTTCCTCCTCCATGGGATCTTTCCAACCCAGGGACTGGACCCTGAAACCTCATTTCCTGCACTGGCAGGCAGGTTCTTTACCACTGAGCCACCAGGGTAGCCTATATATATATATACTGAATCACTTCGCTGTCCAACTGAAACTAACACAGCATTATAAATCAACCATACTTCACCTGGTGGCTCAGATGGTAAAGAATCAGCCTGCAATGCAGGGGACCCCGGTTTGATCCCTGGGTTGGGAAGATCCCCTGGAGAAGGGCATGACAACCTGCTCCAGTATTCTTGCCTGGAGAATTCCATGGACAGAGGAGCCTGGTGGGCTTAAACTCCACAGGGTCGCAAAGAGTCAGACATGGCTGAGTTGACTAACACACTTCAAATTAAAAATTAAAAATGATTTTTTAACAAGTCAGGATGTGGGAATTCCCTGGTGGTTCACTGGTTAAGAATCTGCCTTACAATGCCCCAGTCCCTGATGGGGAACTAAGATCCCCTACGCCACAGGGCAACTAAGCCCACGACACAACTAGAGAGAAGCCCAGGGCTGCAACTAAGGTCCAAGGCAGACGAAATTAATAAATAAATTAATTTTTTAAAATACATAAAATTTAAAAAGTCAGCACAATAAATCCCCTACAGAGGAACCTCTAGGTTTTTAATTTTTAAGGTCCCAACCCGCAAATCACAGAGTTGGTTCCCCTGGCAGCCAGCCCCTACTTTTAAGTGCTTTCCAAAAGTTGCTTCATTAGCATAACAAAAGACACCTTTATTGCTCTCACCACTTAGGAAATTCCAAAGGTCTTAGGAGCTCAGTGCCAGGTCTGGGATGAAGACCAAATATATGTTTCTTATTACCAATCACAAGACCACAGGTATACAGCAGGAAATGAGCCATCTGTGAAGCACAAAGGAGAACCCTGCTCTTCTCTCAAATGTGAGGGGCGGCCCTAAGTTTCCCCTAGTTTGAGACAGGGTTTGTGATAGTCAGTTTGCTGTCTGGTCAGACTGGTACCTGGTGGCAACAGGGGGTTTCCTCCTGGACACTGGGTCTGTGCCTATGGAACTTGGCAGATAGACCAGATCAGGCCAGTTTTTCACATCTCAGCAAATGTCTCCGTTTACTTAACTGCTCAAGCCCAAACTTCAAGAATCTTGATTCTTCTCTCCCTCCTAAATCCCATCCTTCAGCAAGTCCTGGCATCTTTAGCTTCAAAATACGCAAGATATTCAAAACTGCATATGTTTCTCCATCTTCACTGTTATCACCCTAGTCCTTGCATCATCAGTGGGCCGATATCATCCACAGAAAGGTAAAACTGGCTCTCAGGAGGCAGGAAAAAACCTTAGCTATTACATCCGAGCATATTTATGTGCTCAGATACTCGGTCATGTCCAACTCTTTGCAACCCTATGGACTGTAAGCCTGCCAGGCTCCTCTGTCCATGGGATTCTCCCAGCAAGAATACTGGAGTGGGTTGCCATTTCCTCCTCCAAGGGATCTTCCCTACCCAGGGACTGAACCAGAGTGTCCTGCGTCTCCTGCATTGGCAGGCGGATTTTTTACCACTGGCACCACCCGGTTTGTGGCCCTGCAAAGACCACAGTCCACAGACATGCACAATATATCTATGGGATTGAACTTTTCTCGGGGAAAGGGAAGGCAACGAGGAATGACGTTCCTACTGAGGTTCCTGTGGGAGGACAGAGAAAAGAAGATAATGAAAATAAGGATGGGTTTCTCTGTCCTAGTTCCAGGCACCCCTGCACCTTTCAGGGTCCTGCAGTGGCCTCTCCTCAGACCTCCCGGCCTGCAGTCTTGCTCCCTTGCATTCTCCACACAGCATCCAGAGAGGTCCTGCTGAAACACATATTGGTTCACGGTATCTAAATCTGGATGTCTTACTATAGCTGGCCTTCAAGGCCCAAGCCTGGCTGACCTGGCCCCTGCCCACCTCCCGCTCCTTCACAAGCCTCCTTCAGTTTCTGTAACAAATTCATTTCCCCCTCAGGTCTTCGCACTGCCTGATCCTCCCCCTAGATCTTCCCTTGCCTGCCCCCTTTTTGTCATTCCAAACGTAGTTCAAGTATCATCCCCCTCCATGACCATCTAATCCAGTGGTGCTCAAACCTTAGGGTGCATCAGAACAACCTAATTGCTTCTGGGGAGGGCTCACCCCAGAGCCTGGAGAAGAACCCAAGACTCAGCATCTCTATCAAGTCCCCAGGTAATGCGGAGCCTGCTGATCTGGGATCCCCACTTTGACAGTCACCAGTCTAATCCAAACCAGCCACTCCCTTCTTCCTTACTGTCTATCATAACACCCACTGGTGTCTTTCAGAGCTGTGACACTGCCTGAAAGGGCCCCTCTTCCTTTGGTTTCCTACTTCTATGTCTGACTTCCTCACTACAACCTACTCATCCACTGGAACCAAAGTCCCCAGCCATCTAGGATGCGTGTGTCCCCAGTGCCTTCCAGAAAAACAGGCCCCAAATGGAGTCCCAATAGACATTTAGTGAAAGAAAAACACAGAGGAGAAAATAAGAGGTGGCAGGAGTTTAATGTATGCTAATTATCCCTGATTTCTGAGCCATACATATATATATACACACACACACACACACATATATATACACATATATATATATGAACTTCAGAGAAGAGCAAACAAAAGTCAGCTATGGTTATTGACCTGAGAGTAACCCCTGGGTCAGTGTGTCTCAAACTTTATCATAAGAGTCACATGGCTTTTTTATTAAACACAGATTTGGGGACCTCACCCCAAACCTACTAGATCAGCCTCTTTAAGGGAGGGGGTTAAGAAACGGGGTATTTTAACTCACAAGAAGGTGACCCTGGCAGTCGATCACTATTCACAAATGTCCTGGCTGGAAACAATCACCCAGGGTATTTACTCAAAACACAGATTCCTTAACTCCACATCTAGTGATTCCGGTTCGGAAGGACTAGGATGGGGCCTAACAAACACCTGGGTAAATCCTGCGATCTGAGAAGTCTGGAAAACACCGTCCCTTATGATTTCACTTACTATCTTTCAATCTTTCACTCCAACCCTGATCTGCTTCTAAGCTATTTAATATAGTTTTAGAGTCACACCACACACACACACACACACACACACGCACGGAAGCAGCAACACAGGAATGAGCCAAGCTATCTGAGAATAACTTGTATAAATAACTGAAGCCACCAAGAGGATATTAGAGCATTTGAGGCCACAATGCTCCATCATCACCCCATTAAACTGTCACTCCTCCCCAAGCCAGGGGCCCGCTTACATAAAGACCATACCAGCAGGGTTCCCAGAAAGCCTGATGCTCTTTTCTTCAATGTGTCTAAAATTGATCACAGGTTCCCTATAGCAGTTCTCACTTTGGACGTTCTAGTTTCTAGTGTTGCATCCTTCTTTTAGGTTCTTGGTCGAGAACCGTAGCATCTTCTTAGACTCTCCCTCCTCTGCCTGCATCCAGACCATCTCCAGGTTCTGTGAGTTTGAAACCAAGGAAGACTCTGTGGGGCCTCTCTGGGTACAAACTACTCCCTTGTTCCCTGCCTCTTGTTTGACCTTCCCTGAATTCCAAATAGCAGACTCAAGCAGTTAATGATTAGACCAACTGAGTCACAGGACTTCTGGTTCCTCCTGAAGGGATATAAATAAAAATATCCTGGTGGAGGATGGTGACTGTGTGCGGACCAAAAGCATGTAGACACCAGACTGGTTGGAACCAGAAAGCTGGTGACTGAGATTCCAGAATCATCACCCTGTTGTTGTTGCCAGTTGCTCAGTCATGTCCAACTCTTTGCGACCCCATGGACTGCAGCTGGCCAGGCTTCCCTGTCCTTTACTATCTCCTGGAGTTTGCTCAAACTTATGTCCATTGAGTCAATGATGCTATCCAACCATCTCATCCTCTGCTGGCCCCTTCTCCTCCTGCCCTCAGTCTTTCCTAGTATCAGGATCTTTTCCAATGAGTTGGCTCTTCACATCAGGTGGGCAAAGTATTGGAGCTTCAGCTTCAGCATCAGTCCTTCCAGTGAATACTCAGAGTTGATTTCCTTTAGGATTGAATGGTTTAATCTCCTTGCTCTCCAAGGGACTCTCAAGAATCTTCCTCAGTACCAGTTTGAAAGCATCAATTCTTCGGTGCTCAGCCTTCTGTATAATCCAACTCTCACATCCACATATGACTACTGGAAAAACCATAGCTTTGACTACATGGACCTTGGTCAGCAAAGTGATGACTCTGCTTTTTAATGCGCTGTCTAGGCTTGTCATAGCATCACCGTGTTACCTACCATCAGCCAGTAAGAAAATTGTTCATGAGGTGATCAACCCTCATCCATTAATATTACCTTTAAAATCCCTTCTCTGAAAGCCATCAAGCAGTTTAGACCTTTTGAACATTAGATGCCCATTCTCCTTACTTGGTGGCCTGAAACAAACACTGTACTTTCACTCACCACAGCTCAGTGTCAGTAGATCAGCTTTGCTGCATGTGCAGCAGACCCAAGTTTGGTTCAGTAACAGGTTCTACCCTGGGATGGTTTCCCAGCCACCATCCTTCTACTAAAGAGCATCCCCTAGGGCCCTTCCAGCCTCCCAGCTCCAGTGCGTTAATCGGGACCTAAATTCCTGGAACACTTTGCTTGCTCACAGAAACCCTTGTTTAAATACAAACCAACCAACCACAAAGCACTTCCCCAGCTTCCTGTTACCTGCAGGATAAAATCTCAACCCTTCCCCTGACCTCCAAGTTCTCCTCAATCTGGCGTCACTTCTCCAGCCTTGTTTTTAATGAACATCCACCCCCAGGTCTGGGCTCACTTCCTGCTCTGCCTCTGAGACGTCCAACTGGGAACTCTGCCCCTACCTGGAATGGCCTCTACAGTCATCCCTTTGGTTCAAGTTCCCCAGGAGCCCAGCAGCACAGACCAACGGCTCACGCAGATCTCCAGCACAATGCAGTGCTTCTCAAGTGCAATCCCAGGACCAGGAGCACCTGGTCTGGAACTTGTCGGAAATGCTCATTCTCAGGCCTGGCCCCAGACCTACTGAATCAGAATCTCTGGAGGATGGGTCTAGCAACCAGGGTATTAACCAGCCTTGCCGGTGATTCTGACGCCTGCTCACATTTGAGAGCCAAAGAAGAGCAGTGAAGACTGCTGGCTGTTGAGTTTCCACTCTTCTTTCAGGGACAAACAGGTGCCAGAAGTTTACCCAGGAATCTCTTAGGGACCCTCCTTGAGAAAGGTCAGTTATCTCTGAAACATTGCTTGGCGCCTTCCTCTGAGAATGAGCAGGTATGATGGTGAAGCACAGGAAATGGCCACTATCCAAGATCTTTCTTAACCTGCCAAAACTGTAATTTCCGCTGGTGCAACCTGACGCCTTCATTATCTGGGGGAAGATTGTATCATAAGATCCATCATGTTGTGAGTGTTTTGAAGGCAAGGGTTCTTGGGACCCAAAGAGGGGAAGGGCTCCAAAAGACTGGACAGTGGAGCTGGGACCAGTCCAGATGCGTTTCCAGGGCAGCTGTGCTCGAGGGTGGACACAGATGAGCAGTAAGAGGGGCAGCCTAGGGTTACGCTCGTCGTGAGTGGGGGCCGGGCCTCACACCCAAGAGCCCACGGATTTAGGCAAGGCGGAGCACCTGGGAGGCTCCGCCCAGCCTCTGCACAGGTTTGGCCAATGCAGGGCTAAGTTACAACAGCGACACCCTGTGGCAACTGGAAAGCAAAGCAGCTGAACGGTGGGGACTCCCTATTGGATGAAGATAGAAAGTCTTTGAGGATGTATGAATCCGTTCTATGTATTCAGAGGATAGAAGAGCTTCCAGGGGGATACAATGGACTTTCTACCACTAGGGCTTGGATGGCATAGTGCTCCAAGCCTCAGTTTCCTCCTCTGGAGAGTAGAGATGACGGCTTGTGCAGAAGGACAAATCTTTGGATATATATACACAGCAAGCAGGATCTTAGTTCTCCGGACCGGGAATTGAACCCATGCTCCCTGAAAGGGAAGCACAGAGTCCTATCCACTGGGAAACCAGGGAGTTCCTTTTCCTCTCTCACTAACCATTGGCAATATTAACATATGCCTTCCTCCTTATATTCTCTTGCCTCCAGGTCCACAGGGCCACTGCAGCCCTTTCTGTGTTTTCCAAGTAGAAAGCAGAAATAGTTTGAGGTCAGTGGCATTTTCTATCTTTTGTAAAAATCTGTAGCATGTCCTTCGAAGAAAAAGCGTTGAGGGAAAAGGAGAAGATAAATGCATTCAAGAATGATGAGGAGAGAGCAGGGGAAGGTCACAGGAAGTAGGGAAACGCCCAGCCTCCCTCCCTGCTTCCTGACTGTGTCCTCAGGTTCAAGATAAGATGAGCCCAGAGTGCGGAAGGGAGTAACCAGGGCTCCCAGCCTCACCAAAGTTCCCCCTGTGCCAGGTGTATTGTGAAAGCAGCCGTCTCAGGGCCCAAGGGACAGCAGGGCCTGAGCCAGTGGACATCTCAGTGATGATGGGGTGGGAGGAGACAGGTGACCGTCTCAGTAGATCAGGTCAGGAGAGGGGTTCCCAAGGACGATGACAGGGGCATTCTTGCCAGCCTAGTGGAGTAAGGGCTCAATTGGAAATGAATTCATTTAAAGAAAAAAAAATTTGTCTTGTATGTGTAGAGCATTTGGCATAGTTTTTGGTGCCCCATCTGCAAAATGAACGTCAAATGCTAGGGTGATCATTGGTGTAGATGCCAAGGGTGGCATGCCCCACTGAAACTTCACACGGGGGAACCTGGGTTCACACTCTCTTCCTGTAAACATCCTGTTTCCTGGCCGCTTCTTGCTAGTTTCTGAGTTAGTTAGTGCAGAGCCCTGCGCGATAGACATGGGCACATTCATGGAGGGGAATCGTTTTTAATTGCGAACAGAAAGTTGCTTTTTTTGAGCTTGCTCTTAGAAGGCACCTCTTATGTTCAATTTGCATGCCAATTGGAGACAATTCGTCTTCAAGGCAAAGTTAATTGACTAAAGCTGAGGAACAATAAATGAAAAACCTTTGAGCTGCTGTTCCTCCCCAGTCCAGCTGGGACACAGGCCTCCGCAGGTAATTCCCAAACCTCTCGAGGAATCCCAGAACCGCATGAAGATGGAGACAAGAGCTGGACGTTGGGTATCAGCCATGAGTGACTTCCCTTGTGCAGGATTCCAGATCATTCGATTCGCGATCACGGGGAGCCAATCTAGACTGTCACCCAGTCAATTTAGAGCCAAATAGTAAACCTTTGGTCCTGATTTTTTTTTTTTTTTAAGTTCATGAAGGCAGAACAGCCATGGAACTCTGGGAGGCAAAGGAGGCTCCCATTTTGCAAAGAATTAAGATCAAAGGTGCCATTCAAGTTCAAGCCTCTCTCAGCAAAAAAAGAAACCTCTGCCCCATATGATCATCATTTCCCTAAAGAAATCCAATGTTTATGCAAGACATTCAAAGCGCCTTCTCCTCAAACTGCATAATCAGTTGTTCTTCAGTTGCTAAGTCGTGTCCCACTCTTGCGACCCAGTGGACTGTGTAACCAAAGCCACCCAGAAAATAACACCAGCAGGCATGGAAATTCCTGCCACCAGGGGCCGCTCTTACCCACCCAGGACCTTCCATAGTTCAAAGCCAAAGCAAAACATGTTGCTAAACTCTTCAAGTGAAAAGTGATTGCACACCGGGATGATCCAGAGAGATGATATGGGGTGGGAGGTGGGAGGGGGTTCAGGATTGGGAACTCATGTATACCCGTGGCTGACTCATGTCAATGTATGGCAAAATCAATACAGTATTGTACAGCAAAATAAAGTAAAAATAAAAATTAAAAAAAAGTGACTGCAAAGCTTTTGAAACCCAGAGTCAATGACCGGGACTTGGTGGTGGGTGTGACAGGATGGTGATGGACGGGGGACAGTGTGTATCACTCAATTTTGCATTTTTGGTCCCTGTTCATTTGTTCCTTTAAGGTCTGTAACTACAGCCTCCCAGAAGCTGGGCTTCAATTTGTTAAGCAAGGTTTTTCTAACCAGACCATATGTTGAACTCACAATTATTCATTGCTTCCAGTGTCCTGACCTGTGTCTCTTCTGGGGACAGAATGTTCAAGTATGCTCACCCTCTACTTCTGAATGATTCCAAACCTGTGGGTGCTGAACAATAGCCCCAACAGGGAAATCAGGGCCTGACTGTGGGTCAGAATGAGCAACCACTGACGACTAGGCCACACCTGCACTGGCCGAGTTCCACTGTGGTACGTAGCCTTGCTAATTTCTGAAATGCATCCACCAGCCTCCCTGGGACTGGATGATTGCTCTTTGACTCCTCTGTCTCACCATCCGGAAGCCCGCCCTGACTTCTGTCTTGGAATACAGACTCCAGCTTTGCCACAGATTAGCCACACCCTCCTAAGGCCCTTGGCAGCCTTGATCTTTTTTATTGTAAGTTCTGAGAATGAGGAATAAAGACCTGGAATGCTGTGGTATGGAAGTCTATCATTACTAACTTCATCTCTGGGCAGGAAAATACTAATTTTCCAATCAGGCAGGTCTAGGCAAATCACAAAGACGTCTAGGAACCACTGCTTGGAACATCTCACCACCGACGACTACATCATGGATTTTAGGATAAAATTTCCAAAGCAAATGGAGCAAAACAAACGCTGAGCAGGCCAAGAGCTGGCTACGCCTTGGGCTGGGTCACGCCTCTGGACCTGGTCCTACCTGGGCCGGTCTCCTGGGTCCGTGCCTTCGGATGCCTCCTCGGGCTTCCTTTCTACTCTCTGACTGTTCCCAGGCGGTTGCACAGATCCTGAACTTCGCGCCAAAGAAGTCTTCTGGGCCACAAGAAAGAGAAATTGGAAAGGAAATCAAGTAGGAATCTTTGAAAACACAGAGACTTTATCAATAGGTCACTGATCACAACACTGAAGAGCAGGGGTGTTTTTATTTGTTCGTGGTTTTGCTTTACTGTCCGTCTGAGCATTGACCTAGGTGCTGAGCGAGGCTTTGGTAGCACATGGTGAGCAAAGCCCTGCTCTCACCTAATGGAGGAGAAACACAGCAAACCAGTGATTTGCGCTGAGTAGGCTGACTGTTTCAGTGAAAAAAAAAAAAAAACGTACTGGGGACACCCATCACACTTTGGGGGCCATCTGCTTCTGAAGAAAGTGGGATATCGAATCTAAGATCTTAGTGCATCTTGTCTGTGACCTCACCTCAATGAAAATACACTTCCTGCCCCTGCCCCATGGTTTGCACACCGGAATTCAGCTGAAAACCGGAAAAAAGTACTGAAGGGAGAAAATGAGGAGGAACCCTGGGGCCACTCACTGAGGTCTCAACCATTCTAAGAGTTGGTCATCATTTCTTAAATGGCACAATAAGCATGTCTGCTGTTCACATGATTTTTTCAAACCAAAATGCAAACATTTAAAGCACAGTCAAAACGTCAAATCATAGGACAGAAAGAGATGAGATGTTTTAAAAACTCAATTTAAATGATGCTTGTTTAAGTCTGATACAAATATCAGAAATGGGGGAAAGGACTTCTAGGAATCCCCAGCAGTATTCCTCAAAGCAGTCGTTGTCTTTTTTTAAAAAAACAGCTTTTTATGTATTTATTTTGGTTTTTGGTTGCACTGAGAGGCTTGTGGGATCTTACTTCCCCACAGAATTGAATCCATGTCTCTTGCAGTGGGAATTGAACCCATGTCTCCTGCAATGGAAGCACAGAGTTTTAACCACTGGACCACCAGGGAAGTCCCCAGTGGCTGTCTTTCGTCTTCGCAGCGGGGTTCCTGAACCCCCGCGCCCCAAAACAACACACACACTTTCCTTTGGGGCCAGATCTGCCTCTTCTAAAGAACTGCTCTTCTGTCCGTCTGTCCCTAAGGTTCTCATGGAAACGTCAGTCCTAGCGCCCCTCACCCCTGCCCATCCAAGATATGCACAAGACTTGGGTTAAGGCAGGTCCTTCCCCAAGACTCCCCAGAGAACCAGAGGGAGGGTAAACTGGTCGCTGGCTCTGTTAGAATATGAACGCAAGAGCTCCTGGCAGTCTGTCTCTGCCATGGGGGAGGAAGGCGGGCTGCAGCAGAGAGTACAGACTCAGCCGGTAGAGAAAAGCCAAGACGGAATGTTTCCCCATCTGGTCTCTTTCACTGAGTGGTTGGCTGCTTGTAGTCACCCCATTGTGTCCAGAGGTAAAGTATAAAAGACGCTTCAGCTCTCGAGAGCTCAAACTTTCCAGTGCTAAACAGGAATACTACAGTTTGAAAAATCTTCATTCAATCTTGCTGAGACAGAATGAAGGGAAAGAACACAATAATAACAGTACCTGTTTATTGAGCATTTCCTAAGTGCCAGGCACTGGGCCAGCAGCTTTGCTTTCCACCTTCACCACAACCTTATGAGGAAGATGCTATGTGTGCCACTGGGGATTTTTTTTCTTTTTGGTAATTTAAAAAATTTAATGGTAAATCTCATATATGGTAAATCTGACATACTTATACTATCACTAGATAGCTAGTGGGAAGGTGCTGCATAGCACCGGAAGCTCAGCTCTGGGATGACCCCAAGGAGTGAGGCGGGGGTGGGAAGGAGGCTTAAGAGGGGTCGCAGAGAGTCAGACACGACTGGGCGACTGAACAACAAATATATCCGTATAGCTGACTCATGCTGCTGTACAACAGAAACCAGCATGGCACTGTAAAGCGACCAGACGCCAAGGAAAAATAAAAAAGTAACAGTAAGTCTACTTATGGGCTTATTTTTGATTTATCATCCCATTACTCAAATTTCTACACGAAGCCACTCCAGCCAAAAATCTGAAGTATTTTGAGCTGTATTATCAGCACCCGTGTCGCTGTCTTAGAACAGGGTTTACAAAGAGGTTATGTATCTAGCCAAGATCACACAGCAGGGGAGTCTGGTGGACCTGATCCTCTCTGATCCCAAAGCCAGGGAGAGGCATCTCAGTGCAGGTGGGGAGCTGGGGTCGATTCCTCACCTAAGAGGGGAACTGTGGACCCCAGGCTGGCTTGACCTCCATGCTGGCTGACCCATTCCCTGCTCTGTCCTGTGGACCTCAGTCTTCTGATCTGTGAGTCCTGGACAGAAATCACTCTCTAGAGCAGTATCAACACAATACAAACTTCCGGTCACAGTACATTCCAACTCCAAAGTGGCCCTGACTCTTCTGAAGAAGGCTCTTTATACCATCTTACTATCTTTGGGTGCCTGCTTTACAATTTTCACTATGATGACTCCAGAATCATAATGCAGAGTGAGTGACATTTTCATATCAGGGTCCTGAATTTTTAAAACGTTAACCCAATTCTGGCCTGTCTAACTGTCATACAGGTCTCAGCTCCAAATACCTTCTGCAGCCAGGCTTCCCTTTCAATCACCACATTATCTGCAAATAATTGAACAGATAAATCTCCTGCTCTTTATTCCATGATCAAGGGTAATTTAAAGCAATTCTGGAAAGACATTGATGTGTCTAACAGCTCAGACAGATGCAAACAACAGATGGAATCAGGAAGCAGAGCTCTGCTCTCACCAAAGGTGGGGAGGGGACCACGTGCTGAATTTCCTCCGGCAAAGGAAACATGACAAGGCCTGATATTTGTTTTCAGAGAAGAAAATAGGGTAGACCTTTATCACTTTTCAGCCCCACCTGTCCTCCTAACAGAAAGCGAATCTGTAAGAACAGCAGTTCTCTCCAGCGAAAACAGAAATGGTTAGAGTCAAATAAAGGCAGTTGTACTACCTGCGGGGACAGCACACGGCACTGGGCAAAGCTATTTCACGTCCTCTGATTCTTACAAAACTCCCTGTGTGCTAAGCAGGCAGGTAAAATACGGTTTTCCACTTCTCAGAAACAGAAGGTTAAGGAACTTTTGCCAGGTCTCCTGCCTTGAAGTCCAATACTCTTTCCACAATAATAACACCCCATGCCTACACTGCATATTTTTTGGTGTAATAATCACAGCAGACATTATCATGAACATTTTCTATGTCCCACATACAGGGCTCCACTGATTTTTCAAGCTTGCTTTACATCACTTCTCTTTTACAAAAGACCTGTACATGTTTTCCCGAAATGCACGCACCACAACTTCTGAGCCCACGTGGTGCAACCACTGAAGTGCACGCCCCACGCGCCTTCCCTGGAAGCCACACTCAGCATCCCAGCATCACGTCACCGTGTCTCTGAACTGTGTCTGTGAGCACCTGGGCTTAATCCAGTTTATTTTGTGCATCTATTAGCAAGAGATGTCCTAAGGTAATCACTTCTTTGCTTTACGCCACATCAGCTTTCAAAAGCTTTCCTAGAAATGCTCTACATTCAGAAAGCGGACAACCAGGGTAGCCTGTACTATTTTTTTAAAGTGCGTAACATATTTGAACTCATCTAGTTCTTACAACAACCCTATTTACCACTAAGATCACTTAGCACAGAGAGGTTAAGCCATTTGCCCCAAATCATATGGTCTGGAAGCGGTGAAGCCAGGACTTGGACTCAGATGGCTTGGCGCCCTTGACTCCCTGCCTTATGCTGCCTCACCAGGCAGTGGAAATAGTTGCCTATGACTCCCACCATCTTCCTGCCATGCTCCAAGGAACTAAACCAACTGAACATCTATGAACACTGTGGTACAGAGGCCTGGAGTCAATGCCCAGAATTGTCCCCTGGCACGGAGACGCATTCCAGAAATACTTGTTGAATGTATGAAAAATAGATCATTCCTGTTTAGTTTGCTAGCCACCTCTGCAAATCGAGGGGCACACACTCGGGAGCTCTCACCTCTGCCTCATTTCCCACAGTGCCTTTGAGCTCTTCCTCCCCCGTCCCCCCCTTCCCTCCCCCACTGCTCCCCATCCAGTCTCCCCATCCTAGCAACAGTACTAAGCCCTGTTGCTTACAGGATTCCTAGGGGTCTGCTGTGTCAACAGGCATCACTACAAAACAGGATACCTTT
Organism: Ovis aries; assembly: GCF_016772045.2. Taxonomy (NCBI): domain Eukaryota; kingdom Metazoa; phylum Chordata; class Mammalia; order Artiodactyla; family Bovidae; genus Ovis; species Ovis aries. The sequence continues at coordinate 41,445,204 of NC_056075.1, read as the reverse complement.
CTAAAGTTACCCCTTACACTTCCAAACAGCAGGCTGGCAAAAAAAAAAAAAAAAAAACTGGCAATGTTCCACATGACAAACAGACTTGTCAGGTTGCTTCTTCAAATCTTTCCTTTGCTGCGATTGCTTGAGTAAACAAACAGACTTTCTTTGGCTCAGGAATACTCCAGAGCTCTGGGTTTATTTAAAAGCAGTCTTCAAACAGTCATAATTTTCCAGTCCTAAAAAATATACTTTATCCAAAGCTAAAGTGCTTCCCTACTAAAAAAGAAAAATTCCCCTGATCTTACCTCTCAAATATGCTCCATCTCTCTGGACCACGGCTTATTGGTCATGCCAATAAAGAGGTTTAATTAACACGGTTAGATCATGACCAGGGTGTCTTGCCAAGTCGCCCACTCTTGGAATGAGCTTCTGGGGAGCAGTGTGACTGCAGGTGAATGCTGGGAAGTAGACCAAAGGTCATCCCCATGGCATTAGGAATCGGATTTCAGAAACAACTGCCAGGCTGCCAAATATGGAGGGGGAACACATGTCCTGCGCTAGGGCCGGTGGGCCGCCCATCCTCCCTGTCAAGCGAGGGCAGAGGCTTAGACCGGTTCTGCTAGATCATCCCAGCCATTTCTTCACCTCCCTCTCTCTGTGTCAGGCCAAGAACGGGGAGGCCCCCAGGCAGAATTTTAGGCTTCCCCAAATGGAATGCTTTCTCATGAAACATGGTGCGACATGGTAGGATAAATGAATGAGCTTTGGAGTCAGAGAGAGCTGGGTTTGAACCCTCACTCTACCCTGAGAAGGTGGAGAAAATAAGAGAATCGAGTTTGTGTGGGGGTTTGGGTGATTCCGTCTCATGTTCAGGAAGGGCTGAGTCTAGACTTCAGGTTGATATAGAAGATTTTAAAAGATAAGACGTGGACCTCCCTGGTGGTCCAGTGGTTAAGAAGCCGCCTGTCAATGCGGGGATACAGGTTTGATCCCTGGTCCTGGAAGATTCCACAGGCTGCAGGGCAACTAAGCCCACGGGTCACAGCTACTGAAGCCCACACAGCCTGGAGCCTGGGCTTCGCAAGAGAAGCCCCCGCAGAGAGAAGGCCCCGCACCACAAGTACAAATAGAGAGGACCTTCTGCTTGCCGCAGCTAGAGGAAAATCTGTGTGCAACAGCGAAGACCTAGTACAGCCAAAAATAAAGACATTTTAAAAAGACAGATGTATTATAAATATATATATATATTTTAAAAGATATGGTGTAAGATACTAACTTTAGGGGAAGTTGAGGGAAAGAGTAAGGGAATTCTCTCTATTCTCTTTGCAATTTTTCTGTAAATCTGAAAATACTTCCAAATAAAACATTTAATTAGAATAAGAGTCATGGTTCCTACCCTCATGGAACTTACAGTTAAGTGAATGAACGAGAGATAACATTCAATGAATAATATCTGTCTTCCCTTCCTCAAAACTGTTGCCATCAAAAGTGGTAAGAATTATTCCCCAAAGGACCCAGGAACCTCAAAGATGCCAGAGTTCACAAGTTCAACATCTGGAGTCTGAGGGGAGAGGAAAACCTTTGAGACTTCAAAAAACTGCTCAATATTAACATCTTGTCTGTGCTTAATATTTTAGTATCAATGTGATTTAAAGAGAGATACATAAGGTCAGAAAACCCAAATCATTTCACCCCAATCCCCGACCTGCCTGCCCCAAGTGAGTGATGAGAGAACTTTGTCAATACAGAAAAAAAAAACCTGTCCAAATGGTGCAGAGTCCCTTTATTCAGAATTGGGGTTGTCAGATGGACTGTAATGTCCTGTGATTTTTTTTTTACATGATTGCACTTGAAATACAGATATAAATCTTATTTTTTGCTCCTCTAGAATTTCTTCAATACATCTATTCATTTTCATGCTAAAGTAGCATGACGCTTGATTCAACAATAAGGGTGCAACTGTTGGTGGGAATATAAATTGATACAGCCACTGTGGAGAACAGTATGGAGATTCCTTTACAAACTAGGAATAAAACTACCACATGACCCAGCATTCAAAAAACTAAGATCATGGCATTTGGCCCCATCACTTCATGGCAAATAGATGGGGAAACAGTGGTGACTTTATATTTTCTTGGGCTCCAAAAATCACTGCAGATGGTGACTGCAGCCATGAAATTAAAAGACGCTTGTTCCTTGGAAAGAAAGCTATGACCAACGTAGATGACATATTAAAAAGCACATTGCTTTGTGGACTAAGATCTGTATAATCAAAGCTACGGTTTTTCCAGTAGTCATGTATGGATGTGAGAGTTGGACCATATAGAAGGATGAGCGCCAAAGAATTGATGCTTTTGAACTGTGGTGTTGGAGAAGACTCTTGGACTGCAAGAAGATCCAACCAGTCAATCCTAAAGGAAATCAACCCTGAATATTCATTGGAAGGATTGATGCTGAAGCTGAGACTCCAATACTTTAGCCACCTGATTTGAAGAACTGACTCATTGGAAAAGACCCTGATTTGGGGACAGACTGAAAGCAGGAGGAGAAGGGGATGACAGAGGATGAGATGGTTGGATGGCATCACCGACTTGATGGACATGAGTTTGAGCAAGCTCCGTGAGTTGGTGATGGACAGGGAGGCCTGGCGTGCTGCAGTCCATGGGGTCGCAAAGAGTCCGACACAACTGAGCGACAGAACTGAACTGATGACCCAGCAATCCTACTACTGGACATACACCCTGAGGAAACCATAACTGAAAAAGACACATGCAGCCCATGTTCGTTGCAGCACTGTTTACACTAGCTAGGACGTGGGAGCAGCCCAGATGGCCATCGACAGATGAATGAATAAAGAAGCTGTGGTACATATATACAATGGAGTATTATTCAGCCATTAAAAGTAATGCATTTGAGTCAGTTCTAAAGAGGCGGATGAACCTAGAGCCTAATATACAGAGTGAAGTAAGTTAGAAAGAGAAAAGCAACTATGTTATGTTAACTCATATTTAGGGAATCTAGAAGGGTGGAACTGATGAACCTACATGCAGGGCAGCAACAGACATGCAGACACAGTGAGCAGATGCGGACACAGCGGAGGAAGCAGAGGATGGGGTGAACTGAGAGAAGAGCGTTGAAACACAGACGTCACCATATGCCAAATAGAGAGCCAGTAGATTTGCTGTCAGACAAGGTGATGGCACCCCACTCCAGTACTCTTGCCTGGAAAATCCCATGGATGGAGGAGCCTGGTAGGCTGCAGTCCATGGGGTCGCTAAGAGTCGGACACGACTGAGCGACTTCACTTTCACTTTTCACTTTCATGCTTTGGAGAAGGAAACAGCAACCCACTCCAGTGTTCTTGCCTGGAGAATCCCAGGGATGGGGGAGCCTGGTGGGCTGCTGCCTATGGGGTCGCACAGAGTCGGACACGACTGAAGCGACCTAGCAGCAGCAGCAGCAGGGAATTTGCTGTATGCCACAGGGAGCTCAAATCTGGTGCTCTGTGATAACGTAGAGGGGTGGGAGGTGGGAGGGAGGTTCAAGAAGGAGGGGACATATGTATACCTATGGCTGATTCATGTTGGTATATGGCAGAAACCAATGCAATATTGAAAAGCAATTATCCTCCAATTACCTTCTCCAGGGGATCTTCCCAACCCAGGGATCGAACCCAGGTCTCCCACACTGCAGGCGCATTCTTTACCAGCTGAGCCACAAGGGAAACCCCCAATTAAAAATAAATAAATTTAAAAAATAATAAGGGTTCAAGAAAGCAACTATACTCCAATAAAAATAAAACAAAAAAGAACAAGGGTGCAGGAAGCCAGGTGCAGTGGTTCAAAGCCAAACTATAGTGTATATTTAGCCATAAGTCTTCTCTGCCTCTAGTATCATATCTGGAAAAGAGGGATCATATTTACAGGGTTGTTTCGAAAGTTAAATAAAATAATATGTGTGAAGCACAAGGTACAAGGCTAGATCATAGTAGACACTCATATATGTTAGTTATAATTATAAAGAAGAAACTGATCCAGAACTCATTAACTAGGATCCCCAGTGCCTTTTTCGGCTTGGAGTTAAAACAGTTAATCCTATTCTTCAGAAGCGGCATCCGGCCAAACCTGGAGTCATGCAATTCACAAACTTTAATAATTACTCCAGCAAAAATTAGCACCAACCCCCTGGGCTGGGCCATCAGACGTCATACTAAACAAACTCTCTCCACTGTTACCAGCATTGCATTCATGCTGTTTAATTGTCTTTGTTCAATTTATTTCTCTTTAAGCACACTTAAATCATCCCAGGTGCCCACTTACTCCAGTAGACTATTAGAAGATGCTGTTCTGCCAATGCCATCATATTGCTGAGTACCCTGGGTTCCTCTGGAAATCGAGAGACTACCTCCAAGCTGAACTTGGGATCCAAGACATTTGTAGATTTAAACAACGTATGCACATACTTGGTGCCTGTGTGCGTGCTCATTCACTAAGCCATGCCTGATTCTTTGCAACGCCAAGGACAGTAGCCCACCAGGCTCCTCTGTCTATGGGATTTCCCAGGCAAGAATACTGGAGTGGGTTGCTATTTCCTCTCCAGGGGATATTCCCGAACCAGAGATCGAACCCTCCTCTCCTGCCCTGGCAAGCAGATCCTTTACCATCTGAGCCACCAGGGAAGACCCTGCAGATACTTAGGGGCCGTTTACCTAGAAGCAAAACAATAATCACACAGTGCCTGAGCCACAGCTGACCTCAGCCTGTGGAAGCATGCCCTGGGGTGCCTCGCATAGCACAGATTCTCTTGTCCTGGTCCTCTGCTCCGTGGATGTCAGAGAATCTGAAGCCACCGCGCTGAGGTCGCTTTCAGGAATGAACCTCAGACCCAGCTGCCTCATGGGCCCTGAGCCAGAACCAGAAAGACCTGCCCCAGTGAGGTCTGGGTTGGGGAGGCCTGGGCAAGGTGACTTGCCCTCAAGCCTCCTTACGACGCTTGTTTCCTGCTCATCCTCCAGCTCCCCAGAGTCTTCCAGGATGCCCAGGGCCAGCTCAGCTTCCTTGTTCCCACCCTCTTGCTTCACAGCACTGACCACAGTTTCTATAGTGGAAAATCCTTTTTTTCAAACTACAGAAACATCCAGACGATGGAGCTGCTTTAAAAGGGCATTTTTAATGATCATATTTTTTTAAGTCAAGCCATAATATTAATAAAAGTAATAATAATAGGATTGACTGTCTTTCTTTTCCTCCCCATGCTGTCAGAGCCATAAACAGGTCTCATGACAGCCCCAAGGCCAAGAGAGAGTTCAGAGGTGGTAAAGCAGGGTGGGATGAGTGTTGCTCTTCTGCTCTGGAATCCACGTGCTCAGAGCTCAGGTGTCTCTGCAGGGCTCCCCAGAACCAAACACTCAGGAAAGAACACTGAATCACTGTAATGCCCACTTTCAGGTGTTGGGGCTGTGTGCTGATGAGGCCCTTATCTCACCATAAATCCTTCTGTGAGAGTCCTGATGCATGAAACCCCAGGAAGGGCTGCTGGATGGAATCTACCCTCATTACCATAACCACCTCCACCTCAGTTCCAAAGAGGACACGCCAGTTAAGGACCCTGAGCCTAACCGGTGCGTTGGTCAGCAGCTCAGGCTCAGGCCGCTCAGCTGCCCTTGGCTCAGTGTTAGTCACTCTAGTTACCTCCCACTGCACTGTACCTTCCTGCCCCCAAGCCAGTCCCCCTTCACAGCCTTGGTTGGACATACGGCTTTCTTCTCATTCCCAGCCGGCACGTCTGATGCTCACAGGAAGATGAGTCACCAGCAAGGAAAGGCCTATGAGTCACAGCTGTGCATTTTAGTAGCTGTGGTTGCTCTGGGCTTCCTGAGAGCAGTCCGCCTGCCAGGAGGCCTCAGTGAATCAGTCAGCGGAGGGAAGGAGTGGGAGTAACAAGTAGGACTCAGCATGCAGGAACAGGCATCCAGGAGGGGCTGAGTCTCCTCCAAGGTCAAAAGGCCTCAGTCACTAAGGAACCTTCAATAAATGGATGGAGTTGGTCCAGTCTGCGTGTGTGAATTTCCCCACCAATGACTTCTCTTCCCTTGGGAATACAGACAAGAAACTAAGGCCACACGACTAAATTTCAGAGTTTGAAGAGTGTTTGTGCTGACGAAGGAAGAAATAACTATGCTCTTTGGCAGATTCTAGATATAGGACAATTGTAATGTTACTAAGCTTGAGTTCTTAAGGTGAAACGGTGAATAATTAATTTGACACATCAGTTGCTTCCAAAAAATGCCAGTAGAAAAAAATCACTAAGCTAATTTGCTGGCCTACTGCCAAGAGACTATGAAGAGAGGTCCTACCATGGCTCGTACCCGGCTTCCCTCAGTGACTACGTGAAGGTCTAGTCTCCCCAGGTACCTGTTATCCCCCCAGCTTCCATGCTTAGTACACTTCCTGCCTCCTCTGTCCGCGTCTCCACACCCCCCACATGCACTTCTTTCTCTGCACCCTTATCAGCCATCCCAGCTGTATCTGCTTTTGTCCTCTCTCCCCTAGTCCACAGTGGTGGAAATGTCTCTCCTCTAAGCCCACTTCTGCTCCAGCCCCATTCCCTCTCAAACACTCAAGGTCAGCCTTCTTTCCGTTGACCTCTCTCATTCATCCTCCACTGATCCCTGTCTCTCTTCCACAAGCCCACTGAAACAAGGGCATCCAGTATCTTCAGTCTTTAATTAAAGCTTCCAGGCAACTTTCTCCACTAGCTACTATCCCAATATTCTGCTCCTTTTCTTAGGAAAACCTCTTGGATGACCTACACACCTCTTTCCACTTCCTTATCCCCAGTTTCCGCATCAGATCTCCCCCCTGCAACTTGCATCCCTGTCCTCACTGGACCTGTGCCTGTCAAGGACCTGCAGGGCAACATGAGGCTTTCCTCATATGGCCTGCACATCGTCAACTCAATGGACAGGTGTCTGCTCCTTGTTTGTCAGCAGCGTCTGACGCCACGATATCATGATCGCTTAGGTCCCTCATTTTCCTTTGTGTTGAACCAGCTTCAGTTCCTTCAAAAATCCCCCCCACCCTGGTTCTCCCATTTCCCCTGGGCTTATGTCTAAATGTTGGAGCGTCTCCAATTAATCAAGTCCCTCACTCTCTCCCAATGGCCTTCCCCGGTGACTCAATGGCTACAGAATCCATCTGCAATGCAAGAGACCCAGGAGACTCGGGCCTCACCCCAGGTCAGGAAGATTCCCTGGAGGAGGAAATGGAAACCCACGCCATTATTCTTGCCTGGAGAATCCCATGGACAGAGGTCCAGTCGGATGGATTTAAATATCTGTGCTGATGACTGAAATATACATCTCAGGCCCCATCTCTTATGTATCCAAATGCCCACCAGATCTCTTCACTGTAGCTCCCAATAGGCATTCAGATTTTATGCCAGACCAGAACCTTTGATTATCTCTCTTCTCCCTAAAACTTCCTCTCCTCCCATCCTCCCCATCTAAGGAAATGACATTCCCCTCTACCCAAAGACTCAGGCCCAACACCTAGGGCTCCTTCTCAGTTCTGCTCTTTCCCCCACCCCCTAGGTTCGATCCCTCATTAAGCATTTCTCTCTGCCTTCAAAATACATCCCCATCCAGGAACCCTCTTCCCTGATACTTCATTCCAGGCCATCATCATCTATCTTTTTGACCTCTAGATAACCTCTTAATCAATGCCCCTTCTCTACTCCTGCCTTCTGCCCCCTAAAGACCATGCCCAACATAGCAACCACAACTTTTTTTTTTAAATCTCCAGTCAGGAACTTACCTGGTGGTCCAAGGTGGGGGGCCTGAGTTCAATCCCTGGTCAGGGAACTAGATCCCACATGCTGCAAGTAAGAGTTCACAGGCCACAACTAAGACCCCTCAGTGCAGCCAAATAAATAAATAAATTTTTAAAAATTAAAAAAATATATATATAATCAGTTCAAGTCATTCCTCCTCTGAAAACTCTCACGGGCAGTTTCTCAGAGTAATCTGGGAAGCTAGGATTCTGGGCTAGTCCTAAGTTTGGCTCAAATAAAACTCTTTTCTTATTATTGACTATTTTCATCAACAGCACCAAGCAGAGCTTCTGGAAGCCACGCTTGGTAGGTGGAGCTACTCTTTACTTAAGGCAAGGAACTCAGCACGTGGGTGACTAACATGCCTCCCCCTGGGTGTGGGGATGTCACAGCAGGCTACATTTTATCGCCTCACACTTGACCACACTCATAAGCACACACCTACCTTGATGCTGTCTCCAGGATAAATCTCCGTGTAAGGGAGGCAAAGTCCCCAATTTGCCCTCCTTCCCAGTGGTTGGCAAACACTTCAGGAAGAGCTCAAACGAGGGGACTCAGCCAGCTGCCCAACGCACACCCACACTGAGGGCGCTTGGGAAAGCAATATTCCTTAGGACAAACCAGCTTTGCCCACTGGTGGCAAAGGGCGGCCAGCACCCCATACTCAGCCTCCCTCCAGGATAAAGGAAATCAAAGCAGGAATGTTTGGAAGGGTCAGTATTGGCAGTTTCATTACCTTGAGAACATAAGCCATACTCAGCATCTCACAGCATAGCAACCAAGCCAGATCTTGGGTGTTGTTTAACTGCTAAGTCGTGTCCGACTCTTTGCTACCCCATGGACGGTAGCCCGTGAGGCTCCTCTGTCCATGCTATTTCCCAGGCAAGAATACTGGAGTGGGTTGCCATTTCCTCCTCCAGGGGATCTTCCTGACCCAGGGATCAAACCCACATCTCCTGCATTGGCTGGCAGGTTCTTTACCACTGAGCCACCAGGGAAGCCCAGATGTTTGGCAGACACACCAAAATGTTAGTTTTAAAAATCCAAACATATATTGCAGATATCTACTGTTGTATCACTTATTTGAGGTGGGCAGGAGGAGGCAATGGGAGAAGGAAGAGGAGAAAAACTAAAAATGCAAACAAACACGGCACGCGAAAAGTCTGCAACCAGTTAGAGGTTAGGAAGGGGTCTGACAGCAAACCATACAGAGCACGTCTCTCAGTACCTGCAGAGGCTCAGGGTTTGGAGGCCACAGGATGACGTTATTCAAGCCAGAGTCCTCTTGCTGAAAGCAAAGTGTCTTGCTGTTAGGATGGGCCACAGTGAATGGTAATCCCCCCAAGAACCAGAGAGAGATCCTAACTTGCTGGAGGACCACTGCTACCCAGGGGAAGTTAGACAAAAGAAGGACCTGCAGCCTGAGGGTGTTTGAAGGAGGCAAGGACGAGGCAAGGACTAGGCAGGACTAGGAAGACCCATCTCTCATCCGTTGCACTGGTGATGCTGCTGCTTCTCAATGCCTGGTCCTTAATCTGTGAAGAGAGGTTCATCTGGACCTGGATCTTTCCCTCCAGGAGTTCACTTGTAAGCAGGATACAGGCACCTCCAAGTGCATCTTCACAGAGAAAAAGCTTCTGAGAGAGAGGACTGGGAGCAAGGGTGGGATGGGAGAGGGTGTGGAGGCAGAGGAACTAGTTTGGAGGTGTTTTCAGGGATCCAGTTATGAGGATATAGAGCTGTGATGATGGGAATGGAGAGGAAGAAGGGTGTTAGAAGGCAGGACTTCTAACACGTACTATATGGATGTATGATATTCATGATATGTATGTATACACACATATGTATGATATACATATACATGATATACACACATATATACATGTATACTACACATGTATGTGTATGATATACATGTATATACATGCGTGTACACGTGTATATCCATGTGTATTCTAACACAAGGATATATGTTATATTTTTTTGTCTTTTGAGAAAGTGCTCTAAGCTACACTGATGGGACTGTCATTGCCCTGGAGCCACCTTTCCCCATCAGGCATGGGGACATGACTCAGGCTGTTCCACCTTCCAGGACACAGCAATTGACCCCAGCTGGAGAGGGCACGTGACAGATCAGGGCCCATCAGATTCCTTAGAGAGAGCTGATCAGAGGCTGGACCATTAGCTGGAAGAAGCGTGGAGCGGCCTATAGGGCTGGAGGCACCTCCCTGAGGACTAGGGTGTCAGAGAGGAAAGCAGAGCAAAATCCAGAGAGGAGAGATCACCCGCGACATCTTTTGAAGCCCCGTGACTACTGCAGCGAGACCCTCTCTGGGGACTTCTCGGTTCTTTAGGACAGATGAGCCCCTTCTCTGCATGTGGCTGTTGGAGGTGGGCTTCTGTCTCTCACAACCCAAAACAGTCCTGATTAAACAGAAATTTGGAAAACTAAACAACCAGTTCACTAATCAATCAATCAATCATAGGGTGATGTATTAAAGGCAGAGAACGGGAACAGGTGGAGTTAACGGTGACTCCCACGTTTCTGTCTTGAAGGTAGGATAGGTCATGGTACCCAAGAGAGAGAATGCAGAGGGAAGGATCAGGAAAGGAAGCCAAGGAGTCATCCACACAGAGGCATCCAGGAGATGGTGGAAAGACGGGACTGGAGCTTCTGCCCCATGGGGGACCCTGAGCTCTGAAGCCAAATGTACTTGTGCTTAATTTCCATTTGTTTCTCCCAGGAAGGCAAGCCTTGTTCTGATCCTGAAGTCCTAAAGGCAACCCATGATGCTCCATTGGGTCACGCTTGGCTGAGGTTGGAAATGTAAAAAATTGTGGTGCCAGAAAAACATCTCCCGTCTGCTCCAGGAAGGTGGGCTGTGGGGAGGGAGCCTGGGGTTGGGAGCTGGCAAGAGATGAGGAGTGTGGGTGAAGAGTCTTCAAACCTCTGAGCATTTTTACCCCTAATCAATAACAATCTAAGACACTAAAATAGTCACTGCTTGCAGGAATACAGTGAGATGGGCCTTCATATCCTGTTGAGAGACATATAAATTGTCATCACCTTTCTAGAAGGCACTTTGTATAGAGATACAGCTCCAGATATAGCTATTAATATATAGCTAGAACCTTTCAAAAATACCCTTCATTTGCTCCACCAGTTCCATTTCTATGTATCTATTATAAATAAACCAGTCTTCAATTCTGCACAGTGAGATTTAGTATAGGTAATGGAGAGAAAATATAAGCTACTTTAACTCTGTCTATATTCAAGTAGAAATTCTTCTCAGCTTAGGGAAGATACCAAAAGTGCTAACTATAAAAGGAAAAACTCATCTATTGTACTTCTTAGAAGCTTCTCTGTAAGAGAATTTGGTAAGAGGATGAAAAGAAAAGCTACCAATAGGAGAAAATATCTGCAAACCACAATTTGAAAAAGGATCAGTATCTAGACATTATAAAAATTCTCAAAACTCCACAGTAAGAAAAATCCAGGGAGGAAATGGGCAAAAGACACAGATATTTCACCAAAGTGAATAAACCGATGGTAATAAGCACATAAAAGATGTTCAACATCATCCGTCATCAGGGACATGCAAATTAAAAGCATAATGAGATATCACAACAGACACATCAGAACGTCAACACCAAACAGGGACAGTACCAGTTGACGGCCAGAATGCAGAGAAACTGGCTCACACAGACACTGCTGGTGGGAAGGTAAAGTGATTCAGGGATTCTAGCAGATGGTTTGGTGGTTCCTTATAAAACTACGCATGCAATTACCACATGACCAAGCAGCTGTACTCTTGGGCTTTATGTCCGAGAAATGAAAACTTACGTTCACCAAAAAAAAAAAAACCTGTCTACAAATGTCCATAACAGCTTTCTTTGTAGTAGCTCCAAACTGGAAACAGCCCAGATGTCCTTCACTAAATGACGGTTCAACGAACAGTAGCAGGGAATGCTACCCAGCAATAAAAATGAATGGACTACTGACGTACACAACAATCTGGATGAATCTCCAGGAAATCATGCTGAGTGAAAAAAGCCAGTTCCAGAAGGTCACCTACTGTGTGTGTGGTTCCTCTTATGTAACATGGTATAACATTCTCTAGCTCATCTCCATAGAGATAGAGAACAAATTAGAAATTGCCAGAGGTTAGGAAAAGGGCCCCAGGGGAGGTAGGTGTGGCTCTAAGGGCAACAAAAGAAATTCTGCCTCTGGAAATATTCTGTATCTAGATGGTGGCAATGTTGTATCTAGATGGTGGCAATGTCAGTATCTGGCTTGTGAGTTTGTACTCTAGTTTTGTAAAATACTGCCCTTGGGGTAAACTAGGTAAAGGGGTATCTGGGATCTTTCTGTATTATTTCTTTAAAAAAAAATTTTTTTTTAAGATTTTTTAATGTGGAACTCTTCTTTTAAAGTCGTTATTGAATTTGTCACAATGTTGCTTCTGCTTTCTGTTTTGGTTTTTTGGTCCCCAGGCATGTGGGATCTTGGCTTCCCAACCAAGGATCAAACCTGTACCCCCTGCACTGGAAGGCGGAGTCTTAACCACGGGACCACCAGGGAAGTACCTCTTTGTATTATATCTTCCAACACCATGTCAATCCACCACTCTCTCAACAACAGAAAGTTTAATTTTAAAAACTGCAAGATTTTTAGAGAAAAACACAGGTTTCTGCCTTCTCTTGAAGGCACAGGAAGGTCTTGTAACACTGGGCCCACATTCCCACTTGGCAACCTCTGCTGGAGTTGATGGCAGTGCTCTCTTTTAGACAATGGAACAGAAGCCCCTGTTTGCTACAGTCCCCACCTCTCCCCATTGCCCCCCTCCAGCCATTTAACACCATCACTGTTTCTTCTCTGCCCCTAAAGACTCAAGTTGGCCACCTTTTCATCTCTTTTTTTAGGGACTTCCAGGGTGATCCAGTGCCTGAGACTTTGTGCTCCCAGCTCAGGGGTCCGGGTTCGATTTCTGTTCCAGGAACTAGATCCCACTAGGAGTTAACATGCCCAACTAAGAGTTGGCATGTCACAACTAAAGATCCTGTGCGACACAACTGGGACCCGGCACAGCCAAGTAAGTAAGTAAATATTATCTTTTTACTTTTTTTTTTTTAGCTGCACTGTGCACTTTAAGCAGATCCTTTAAGCAGGATCTCAGTTCCCAGACCAAGGACTGAACCCAGGCTACAGCAGTGAAAGCCCAGAATCCTAACCACTAGGTCAACAGGAAACTCCCTACCTTTTCTTTTGATTATTCCTGTTTTCCTGCTTGAGAAAAGATAGGGAAGAAAAAAAGCTAAGGGAAAAGGAATTGCCCAAGGGTGGCTTTTAGGTCCAATTTTCTCATCCAAAAAACTCTGTACTATTAATCCAAGATTTCCATTGTGTCAGATCAATGGGAAAGTGTTTCCCTAATTTTGTTCACCAGGGCATTGAATTACAACTCTCAAACTTAAGATAAAATCTGTATTTATCTTAATATCCCAATATTACGCACAATTAAGCAAAGTCGATTCCTCAGTTTTGAAAAACTTACCTAACATGGAAATGATGGTTCACATTTAATCTGCTCAACATTGATACATTTTAAAACTTTTTCCAGACCTTAAATTCTTTTTTTTTTTTTTTTTTTTTTTTTGCGGCAGGGGGCTGGGGAGGCTGTGGTAGGGGAGTGTGGAAATGATTTTATTTTAACCTATGATATATCCATGTAGGTTAGTGGATGGGGGAGGGGCAAAATCCGGGGCGGGGGGTGGAAATGTGCCAAACTCGCCTATGTCAATTTTAAAAGCATAGAATAAGAAGTAAGACTAGTTTTTAATATAACTTATAAAATCAAGGCTAGACTTACTACAAAGGGCTTCCCTGGTAGCTCAGATGGTAAAGAATCTGCCCGAAGTACGGGAGACCCAGGTTCGACACTTGGGTTGGGAAGATCCCCTGGAGAAGGAAATGGCAACCCACTGCAGTATGCTCGCCTGGAGAATCCAATGGACAGAGGAGCCAGGGGGGACTACAGTCCATGGGGTTGCAAAGACTCAGAGGTGACTGAGCTGACTGAGTGACTAACATACACTTAATATGAAACTTCTGAAAATGGAATGAGAAACACCTACACGAATACAGAGAGGAGAGGAGACGGACAGAGAGGAGAGGAGACGGACAGAGAGGAGATGCTGGAAACGTCTAGTCAGTGTCACTCAAGAGCCCCGCGCAGGTCAAGGGGAAACCCGGTGACACCCACCTGGTTGCCTGAGGAGCTGTTCTCGTTGCCCATGACGACTCAGGGTGCTCAGCGTCCCTCCGGATTTGATTAGTGCCGACTGGAAGAAACGAAAGGGTATGCACATCTGTAAAACTGAAGGAGGTCTGGGGCTTTTTCTGCCTACTCATCTCCCGGAACTTAAAAACCAGATGATGGCGAGTGTTTATCTCTAGAGTCACATCATGGAAAACTGCATTTGAAGGGCTTTCCTTTGCAAAGTGCCACCCAGCCGTCTTTCCCAGTACAGGCTGGTGTTTAACTCCTATCCGCGGTTGGCAGACACTTCTGAAAGACAAGTTTGTTACTGAGTCTCTGACTTAACGCCAAGGTACACATATACGGATATATACAAATGGAGTGACAAACGGGGCTGGTGTGCCAAGGAGAGCATGAGGCACGCCGCTGTCAGAGTGTTTTCTGTTTCCAATTGTGTTCGGTTTGGAAATCCAGAGCGCGGCTGGGGTCTCACCGTCGGGGACAGCAGAGCTGGGTGCCTAACATTAGCAGGCGTGAAATCCACTGCGCCTCGGGAACATGTGGTTTTGATATTTTTTTACTCTAAACACTTGTTTCAGCAAATCAGTTTCACTTCTGCACATATTTCTCTGAAGGCAGCATGGTTTTCTTGCTGAGGAAAATGGGCTGTTGTAGCCAGACAGTGAATAAATGATCATGAAAGGCGGCTTGCTGCCCGGACACCCAGAGTCACTGCATCGGGCTCCCTTGATGACACTGCTTATTAATCATCGTGGTGATGAAGGTGCTTCCCACACAGCCCACGGAGAAACCCAGGATGTCTGCTGACATCACCCAACAGAGTTCCAGCTCCGAGACCCCATAACAGAAGCGGGAGTGGGACTATTTGTTCTCTTTCCCAGGTGGAGAAACCAAGTTACAGAACGCTTTTAAAATTACAGACTTTTCAATACATGTGCCCCTATGTTCACAGCAGCACTGTTCACAATAGCCAAGCCATGGAGGCAACCTCAGTGTCCCTTGACAGATGAATGGATAAAGGAGATGTGGTACTTTATACACAATGGAATACTACTCAGTCATAAAAAAAGAATAAAATAATGCCATTTGCAGCAATATGGCTACTAGGTAAGCTTTTATATATGGAACAGATAAACACAAGGTCCTACTATATAGCACAGAGACCTACATTCAATATCCTATGATAAACCATACTGGAAAATGATACTCTAAAAAAGAATGTGTACATGTATGTATTGGCTTCCCTGGTGCCTCAGTGGTAAAAAAAAATCTGCCTGCCAATGCAGGTGATGTGGGTTCGATCTCTGGGTTGGGAAGATCCCCTGGAGAAGAAAATGGCAACCCATTCCCAGTATTCTTACCTTGGAAATCCCATGGACAGAAGAGCCTAGCAGGCTACAGTCCATGGGGTGCAAAAGAGTTAGACACAATTTAGCGACTAAACAACAACATATATGTGTGTGTGTGTATCTGAATCACTTGGCTATGCAGCACTAACTAACACAACATTGTATTTTTTTAATAAAATAAGTGTCTTTTTTTTTTAATTTGTTTTTACTTTTGACTGCACCGTGTGACACACAGGAACCTACTTCCCCAACCAGTGATCAAACATTGGGACACCGAGTCTCAAATCACTGGACCACCCGGGGAAGCCCCACCATGTCATTGTATTCAATCGACTATACTTAAATAAATAAATAAACTACAGACTATTTGAGCTAGAGCCTTAGAGATCACCAATTTAATCCAGTGGCAAAACAGGCTGCAGAGAAGGCCAGGCATTTGCCGAAGACCCAGCTGGAGAAGCCAAAGCTGGAAACAGACCCCAGCCTCCTTCCTTCTGATTCAAGATTTCTCCCATGGCAGGATGGCTCAACGATGGACGTACTCAAAATAAAATGTGTCCGTCGATTTGCTTAGGCATTCAACCAACATTGAGTGAGTAGCTACCACATACTATGTGCCATTAACAGTCCCAGGAAAATAAAATATAAATTTTTGAACAAGTCCAGTTAGAAAGCTCTCAAGAGAATGGATACATGTATATGCATGGCTGAGTCCCTTCACGGTCCACCTGAAACTATCAGAACATTGTTAACTGGCTATACTCCAACAGAAAAAGTTTTCAATAAATTAAATAAATAAAATGCCCCAAACAGAGAAAATTATGAGTGGCATCTCTGTAATGACCCACCCTCTCCCTCCTAACTCTTTAATCAAAAAGTTGCAATTGCTCAATCCTTTTTCGCCTTTTGCTGTTCATAAGATGGACCAAAAAAAGGAAGCATATGAAGCACTTATAGAATGTAAAATGTTCATTTATTTAAAATCAATCACTTCAGTTTATCTTTTCCATTCATTTCAAAATGATGCCTCGCTAGGAAACAATGATGAATGTTAAAATCACTGCAGCCTTCTCCATTAAAATAACTTCCTTGCACCTGCCAGGCCGAACCACACACAGCTGGAATTACACATGATTCGATGTGACATTAATTTTTCAAACTCATTCACCAAATAAAATTCAATCAATTTTCTTAAGAATCGGAACATCTAAATTAGGTTTTCAGTTTTTAAAATTTTTATTGGAGTACAATTGCTTTACAATGTTGTGTGAGTTTCTACCCTACAGCAAAGTGAATCAGCTGGACATATTCATTTATCTCCTCTTTTTTAGATTTCTTTCCCATGTAGGTCACCACAGAGCACTGTGTAGAGTTCCCTGTGCTATACAGTAGGTTCTCATCACTTATCTATTGAACTAGATTTTTTAAACTAGCTTTTAAAATGGCCTCTGGCTCAGTGTAAATTTCAAAACCTCCTGGAGGGAAGCCTGACTGTGTCTGGAAGTCTCTCCCAGTGACCTCTAGAACTGCCCCGCTTTGGCTTCCCCAAAACCAGGGGGGAAAGTACCACTCTGCCATCTACTTACGGTCGGGGATAGTCTGTTGACTTTGGAGGCCGAGGCCCACGGAAAGTCTGCGTGTCAGCAACTGGACTTTCTCTTCCTCCATTCAGAAGCAGGCGAAGTCTAAGCAGAGGCGCTGACCCACCTAAAACCGTCGGGCAAGCAGCCCAGTCTCCACCCACGACGCTGACACAAACCAGCTGCACCCCATACCTGGGCAGAGCCTGCGAGCTGCGCAGTGAATACACAGACATCAGCATTTCCCAGCCCATTGAGGCTGGCCTTTCACGCGGAGGATTTTCCCCGTTTGTACATAAGCTGGGCTCCTTTCAGCAAAGGCTTATCTATACCAACACTGGCCCCTGTGATCTGATTGGCCGCACCTAGTGGAGCAGGACTGCCCTGCCCCGGGATCAGGGGCACCATGAGTCACTCTCGCGCCCTTACGGTTTAGAGAGAGGGCCAAACCTTTCCTTCTAGAAAATGCTCCAAAGGCTTCCCATTTGCACCTGGGAAAATTCCACCGTAAATAACGTGGAAAGACAAAGAAAACTTGTGGAAACAGGATGACGCCAGCAATCTGGCACCTGTTTATGGTGTGATGCGTGCAGAATGTACTTACCCAGGCGTGGCTTGAGTTTCAACAAGTGAAGTTGTAAAAAGCCCAGACTGCGGGTAGGCAGACCTGTCTGCCCAAGAAGGAGGCTCTGCAGCCTGAGGGTGGGGCTGGTGATGGGCTGGCCCCCGAAGACCCTTGTGTCCGGCAGCTTCCTTCCTCCCCCGGATTCCAGTGATTAACAATCAGCCACTTATTTGCATGAATGCAGCCAATTTTAAAATATAATATGCTATATTTTTTGTAGTGGCAGATTTGCATTCATTCTGCAGAAAACCCTTACTTCTGTCCCCACTGTGTGACTCCTCCAGGTAAACAAGTCAGGCTTCATCAAAGTTTTCCTGGAGACCAGGTGTCAACAAGCTCAGAGGAGTGTCAGGATCTCCTTGGAGGGGAAAGTTGGATGTGGAGGGGGATCTCAGGGCCCCACTTCTGCTTCAAACAGAGTGTATGTTTCAGCAGGCAATGGATGAGCGAGTTGAGATCTATCCATACAGTGGAATATTATTCAACAGTAAAAAGAATGAAATTCTGACACATACTGTAACTTGGACAAACCTTGAAAGTACTATGTTAAATGAAAGCAGCCAGACACAAAAGGTCACATATTATGTGATATTTTTTTTGACATGAAATGTCCAGAATAGGTAAAATCCAGAGAGGCAGATACCAGCATTGTGAGTGTATCAAATGCCACTTAATTTCTCACTTTAAAATGGTTAATCCATTTGCAGCAACATGGATGACCTAGAGATTATCATACTGAGTGAAGTCAGACTGACAGAAACAAATACATGATATCACTTATATGTGGAATCTAATAAAAATGATACTAAGAAACTTTTTATAAAACAGAGATAGGGACTTCCATGGAGATCCGGTGCTTAAGATGCTGCACTTCCATTGCAGGGGTGATGGGCAGGGTTCGATCTCTGGCTGGGGAACTAAGATCCCACCTGTGCTGTGCGGATTAATGTATATACCCTACTGTATACAAAATAGATAACTAATAAGGACCGACTGTATAACACAGGGAATTCTGCCCAGTATTCTCTAACAACCTATATGGGAACAGAATCTGAAAAAGAATGGGTAACTCACTTCGCTGTACACCTTAAATCAACACAGCATTGTGAGTCAACTTTAATAATAGTAAAACAAAATGGTTAATTTTGTATCGTGTGAATTTCACCTCAATTTTTAAAAGTGAATGTGTTTCATATCTTGAGATTCTGCATAAGATATTGCTTAAAAAAATTAATCTACTACTGGGGGAAAATTTTGCAAATGATTGCTTTTGGGTTTACTAATACTGCTACTGCTACTGCTAAGTCACTTCAGTCATGTCCGACTCTGTGCGACCCCATAGAAGGCAGCCCATCAGGCTCCCCCATCCCTGGGATTCTCCAGGCAAGAACACTGGAGTGGGTTGCCATTTCCTTCTCCAATGCATGAAAGTGAAAAGTGAAAGTGAAGTTACCAACACTAGAGTTCCATAAAATTGAGAATTCAAGGGATAAGAAACAAGAACATTGGCCTACCCTCATCCCTCACTCCCATCAAAAAATCAACAGAGAATTCTTCTAGGGAAGAGGAACTTTTTAAGCAAAATATCTTAGATGAGCCCATTGGGAATGAAGAAAGGTCCCAAGCAAGTCTTCAGCAGGTGAGCAAACATAGCAAAACCCTGACAAAGAGAAGAAGGGAATGGGGGCTCCCTCCCAAGGAGTGGGGTGAAGGGCATAGAGAAGATGGCCAACCCAAATGGCAGAGTCCTATAAAGACCGTGAAGGTGGGGGATGTTCAGTATTCAATTTTCAGCTGTGTACACTTCAGCAGGGCAAAGCCCCTCCAGGAACCACTCCCTTGGTCAACTCTGCAGCCTCATCTGTTGCTGTGACTACCACGAGCCCCTGGACCACGGCAACCAGACATTAAGCATCGTTGTTGACAGCTGTCTCACTGCTGTTGTCCTGACCACCACCAGGCGTTAAAGTCACTGCCACTGGGGAAGAGAATGAAGGAGTAGACAGACTTTTCAGCTTCTATCCCAGGAACTAGTGCTGGGCCTCTTTTAAAAAGATAGATTTCCCAGACACAGGGGCAGGGCACCATGGAATCCAGAGTACCTTCATTCCTTGCCATGACCCCTTTTCCTCAAGGCAATACTCTGACGGGATCCCAACAGCAGTCTTATCACAATCTATACATGTTTGTAGCTAATCAGCTTCCCTCTCTTTGTGCTGTTTTCTTCCAAGCTGGACATTCAGCAACTGACCAGTCTCCACTTCCTGCCACAGATGGTGAAAGGCTCACGTATGTGAGCTCCATCATCTGTCTCTGGGACAACCTGCCTTTGGAGGCAGGATAAGGTTGTGATTATGAACCAGCCCCTGGGGCCAGAGCACTGCCCAGGGAACACCAACTCCACCACCTACCTGATGTATAAATGCTGGCAAATTGTTTAACTTCTCTGTGCTCAGCTTTGCCTTCTCTAAAATGGGAATCAGAACAATTTGTCCCTTGTGACTGTGGTGAGATACGTTCCATAAAGCTCTTGCAATAGATTAAACACTTGATAAATTGTTGGCTATTATACTATTACTGGCAGTGGGTCTCTTTGGAGCCCCCAACAGGCAAATCCCACAGCAAAACAAAGCTTATGCTGCCTTCTTTTTTATCCCTTCAGAAAAATCACGTATTCAGGTGTTACTAACTAGAAATTAGTACGTCAGCTAAACTGACTTGTGCATTAAGAGACGGATGTTGATGAAGACTATGTATAACATAGGCCAGTGAGAAGTACATGGTTTAACACTGACAAAGCAATTGACGCTGAAATATTTACTGGGCAAGTGACATGTCATTCCAATTCTGTCCCTCTATGTGATCATCACTAGGTGCCCGATGGTAATTTAACTAGAGTTACTCTATGTCCCTGGGCGAATGAACCTGCACTTGTTCAAAAATGATCCACGGTTTAGGTTTCTATCTGATTCAAAGCAGCTCGCCACAAGCAAGACTGAATTCACAAACATTTCTTCTACCCACCTAGTCTCTTGCAGATTCAAATACAAACTTTGTTTTAAAAGATAGTTGTTTGCAAGAATTTTTACTTTTCAACTGGTGTATGGATTGGTGTCATATCATCACAGCTGCAAATATAAACCAGGACAGCCTTTTATCCCTTTTTAAAAAAGACATTTATTTGGCTGTGACAGGTCTTAGTTGTGGCATGAGGGATCTAGTTTCCCGACCAGGGATCAAACCCCTGCATTGGAAACGCAGAATCCCAGCCACTGGACCACCAACTCAGGACTGTCCCCAGGACTGTCTTCAGTCCATTCATGCAGTTACTCATCTGTTTAATAAATACTGAGCTCTTTTTACATGCTAAGCACTGAGGTGCTTATGTTCCCCTGCACTTACTGCAAAACTATTAATATGAGGCATGTATGTTCTTTTTTGTATGGATAAACAGTTGCAGTTCAGGAGAGAGTAAGAGGAAGGATGGAGTCTGGTTGGTCCCAACTCCAGTATTCAATGAACAATGTAGTGCGGTCACCCTGGAAGACTGTCACCTAGAGTCCAAAGGTAACTAACTGCCTTTACTGCTCACTCATTTATTTCCATAGCAGAGCATGGAGTTTCCAGCTGTTGTCCACTGAAGCTTCTTGGGAAGGCCCCAGCTTATGAATTCCGCCCACTAATCTGGAGGAGGGTAGAAGGTAAGGTTTGGTCTGGTGATGAACAATCATAGCTGGGGCAGCCTAGCGGGGGTGGGTAGCCAGAAGCATTGCTGAGAGGAGCCAAGAGCATCACTGGGGAAATGGGACTTGGAGTCAAGTCCGACAGAGGAGGGGATGAAGCCAGGAGAAGCGGCACGGCAGCTCAACTGTGCGGAGCAGGATGAGGGTGGAGGACTCGGCTCAGAACCCAGATTGTGCTGTCTGGGCTGACCCCCCACTTTATCTGCTGTGTACAGGGTGGGAGGCGCAAGGAGTTGGAGAAACGAAGCTGAGATCATGCAGGCCTGGTTTCATCGATGATAACACCTGGACTCAGTGAGGTTTTGCAGCCAAACTCCCACTGTCCTGTGAATGATCTACTGGGATGTGTTGATTCATCAGTCTCTTTGAGTTTTCTGTGCAGGGCTTTTAATTCTCTATTTTAGAAACTTTTTTGTGTGGAGGGGAAATGTATGTATTTTACAGGCTTAATACATTTTGATTCTTCCTCAGCATTGAATCGTCTCGATTGTTGACCTTGGAGACACCTTCTCCAACACAGATGAGGAAATGAAGGCCGAGAGGATGAAAATGATCTGCCTGTCCTCTCACAGCAAACCTGGGCTGGAACCAGAACTGGACTCAGACCAGGTTTGCTTCCAAGAGGCAGGCTGCCCTGCCAAGGCCTCTGCAGGCTCCAGAGTGGTCTCCAGACTAGCCTAGCAAGATCAGATAGACCCATCTTTCCTGTGTCTCACTGTCCTCTGGGCACAGTGGCCTCTGGCCATTCAAGTCCTGAGTCAGCCCAGGATGTGGGGGGCCCTGACTAGGAGGGAACACTCGCTCGCTGGCAGTGAGCTCAGATTCACCTGACCCAACAGCTCCTTTGGCTGCTTGGCAAACCCAGTGACCTCAGCTAGCTGCTGTTCCCACAAATGGCCCCAACCCTCACTCCAGGCAGGCAGCAGCCTCAGCCTCTTCCTCCAGTGGCTGAATTCAGTTCTACTAAGTCCCTACCTTGCACAGCTGAGCACGGAGCTACTTATAGCTCTGTTATCATGTTCCTGTTTTACTACAAACAAACACCCGTAGCCTGGGAAGGGGATTTATTAATATTAAGAGGCACTGCCTGCTTTCTGCCCTGGCAGAGGCCCTCCCTGAGCACCGCGGACCTGGCTGCTCCAGGGGTTTGAGTGAAATCACAACTCTTCCTTCATATCCTCCCTTAGCCTCTTGTCTTCTTCTCTCTCCCATCTCTGAAAGTCAAAGTTGCTCAGTCGCGTCTGACTCTTTGTGACCCATGGGCTATACAGTCCATGGAATTCTCCAGGCCAGAATACTGGAATGGGTAGCCTTTCCCATCTCCAGGGGAATCTTCCCAACCCAGGGATCAAACTCAGGTCTCCTGCATTGCGGCAGATTCTTTACCAGCTGAGCCACCAGGGAAGCCCAAGAATACTGGAGTGGGTAGCCTATCCCTTCTCCAGCGGATCTTCCCAAACCAGGAATCGAACTGGGGTCTCCTGCATTGCAGGTGGACTCTTTACCAACTGAGCTATCAGGGAAGCCCCCCATCTCTGAAGCCACCTGGAAACTTTGATGTGAAAAGTTGAGTCTCATGGAACTTAGAAATCACCTGTTCTCACACTATGGAGATCAGACACAAGACTCTGCTGGGCTGGGTCAGTTATTAAGTTCTTGTTTCTCAGCTCCAAATCCACTCTATTCAGATGCTGGGAGACTCTGAAAACCCCACTTCTGCTTTGCCAACTGCTCCTTAAGAGTCTCTGCCAGGGGAAGGCAGAGCCCAGAGGAGTGAGGCAGAAGTAAGGCACACAACCTCCTGTCTGCCTCCCGCCTCTGGGAGCATCACCCCAGGCTCACCGCTCCCTCTCAGCAGCCACAGTCCCCCCCTGGGGCAGCGGAGGAGTCCAGTTTTCCCAGCTCTCACAGAGCTAGCCTCATAGACATCAGCCCCAACTGACTGGAAATCCCTCCACAGAGGTCTGAGGTCCCCTTCTGTGGAGCCCCTCCTCCACGCCTGTGCTTCTCGGTGCTCCCTAAGCCCTAAGTGTGATGCCTGCTTCCTGCAGTGTCTGCCTTCCATCATCCCTTAAAGTCTGCCTTTGTATTTACCTAGATAGCAATCCTTTATATTAAATTCTTGCTGTTGAAATAACTGGGACATTCTGCCTTCTGACTTGACTCTGATATGCTGGCAGAGCTGAGATCAAACCCAAGTCTTCTTTCTCCTGGTTCCAGACTCTCTGTCCTGAAACCCAATAACCATGGGTCCAATTAAATGAAAAAGTAAAGCGAGTTCACTCCATTAGCAGTTCTAACTTTTATGGTGGCTTAGCGCTAAGTCGTGTCTGACTCTTTGCAACCCCATGGCCTGTAGCCCACCAGGCTACTCTGTCCGTGGGATTTCCCAAGCAAGGATACTGGAATGGGTTGTCATTTCCTTCTCCAGGGGATCTTCCCGACCCAGGGATCAAACCCAGGTCTCCTGCATTACAGGTGAGCTCTTGCATTGCAGGTAGATTCTTTACCAACTGAGCCACCAGGGAGGGAAGCCCTTAGGGAGTTGTTTAGGATTCCCCATCACCAACAATATACTCGAACCCAATTACAACCTGGACTTTCTGTCATCCAAATGTCAATCTCTATTGCCAGCTATTAGAATTGGGAGGGACTACAGCTCTGGCCTCTAAGGCTCCCAAGCTTTTCACATAATGGCACACAGAATTTACTGTTGTTGTTTAGTGGATAAGTTGTATCCGACTCATTTGCAGACCCCATGGACTGCAGCCCAACAGGTTCCTCTGTCCATGGGACTTCCCAGGTAAGAATACTGGAGTGGGTTACCATTTCCTTCTCCAGGGGATCTTTCCGACCCAGGGATCGAACCCACATCTCCTGCGTTGGCTAGTGGATTATTTACCTCTGAGCCCCCAGGAAGCCCCCGCACACAGATTGTGATCACAGAAATACAGCCCCTGATTGGGGACAAGGCTCCTGGATGGCTTGTCCACTGCCCAGTCCCCATCTGGTCACATAAAAAATTGAGGATATCAAAATCTTGTAACTTCTCTCCCCACCAGAGGGCTACTGGCCTAGAGTGGAGAAGCAGAGAGCTAATATAAGGCTCTTGTTGACAGATGTTGAGGATCAAGCCAGAGAGTTTAGGTTACCTGGCCCCTGTGTAAAGAGCCTGACTCTTGGTGGAGCATCCCAGCTCTCCTCCATCCTGCAGCGGGCCAGACTGGGCTCCTTTTCAAGCCCAGCTCAGTATTTCTCCAGAGAAGAAATGGTCTTCCTGTAGCAGAACAACTTGATTTAATCTGTGTAGATGCAAATTCTGGCAGAAGCTGGAGCTCAGGGAAATGAGTTGTTTACCCTGCTCCCGTGTAAAACGACAGCACTTGGGGTTTGGTTCCTGAGGTGGAAGGTCAGAGAAGAGGTCACAAGATCAGAGAAAGGAACTGGAGGCTGGAGGAAAGGAACCTGGGCTTTGGTGTGAGACAGAGAACAAGGTAAAGGGGCGGTGGAACTTCCCCTGAAATGGGGTAACTTGAATAATAAGAATGTCTAACATCATTTTAACGTTGTTTTCTGTTATCGTATCTCAAAGTCTCATGTACAAATGTGAGAGCTGGACAATAAAAAAAGGCTGAGCACCGAAGAATTGATGCCTTCAAACCGTGGTGCTGGAGAAGACTCTTGAGAGTGCCTTGGACAGCAAGGAGATCAAGGCAATCAATCCTAAAGAAAATCAACCCTGAATATTCATTGGAAGGACTGATGCTGAGGCTCCAATACTTTGGCCACCTGATGCTAAGAGTTGATTCAGTGGAAAAGACCCTGATGCTGGGAAAGATTGAAGAGGAGAAGGGGATGACAGAGGAAGAGATGGTTGGATGGCATCACCGACACAATGGACATGAGTTTGAGCAAGCTCCAGCAGATGGTAAAGGATAGGAAAACCTGGCGTGCTGCAGTCCATGGGGTTGCAAAGAGTCTCGGACACAACTGAGCAACTGAACAGAACAGATCACAGAGTCCTTCTCTCTCCCCCAAGTTTTCACGCTACGCTCACCAGTGCTTCACAAGTACTGTGTCTTGCTTTATTTGGTTTTTGGCTATGACTGGGGTTTGCAGCTTGAGGAAAGGGCTGTGTTTTATTCATATTTGAGTCAGTACAATATGGAACAAAGACAGCATAAAGTAGGGGCCTGATGTAGAGGAGACAGAGAGTATCATAAACCTTTGGGGATTCATGGAAATTTGAGGGTGGACTTTGGAGATCTCATAAGCATGGACTTGAACTGGAGTCTAGAAGGGCAGGGAGGTCTGTAGGCATTGTGGCAGAGCTGATGGCGACCTCCAAAAGTGCTCAAACCAAGGGGCACCTCCCACTACTGCGGCCAGTGCCCCTGGCTCTGTGGTGAGCCATCCTGACCCACGCTTCCACGGGAGACCCTCCAGCACTAGCAGGTGAAGAACGTTACGGCATTCCTCAAAGCTGCTTGTTGTTTATGGTATTATGGCGGATGCCATAAACAAGTTCTTTGCCTCTGATCTCCACGACCCATCGAGGAATCGTCTGGACCCAGAGAGGTGTTCATGACTGTTCATTGCTCATGCCATTTTATCAGACTCTCTGCATTTCAAATTGCATCTTAACCATCACAGGCAACTGTTATTCAATCAGCATTCAATGCCTATTCTCTAAATCTCTCCAAATAAATTATTCCACTTTTAAATTTAAAAAAGGGCAGGGAGACCCCATCTGACATCTGGGTAAGCATGTATTTATAAACTTAAATAAAATCCACAAAAATAAAAGTCGGGGATCACACATACTGTTTGCATTCTTTTTGAAACCTCTTTTTTTCCATTTAACAGTAACATATCAAAAATATTTTCCCATGGCTACAGTATCATATTTAATAGCCACAGTGCCTACTAAGTGGTTGCCAAATTTTAGCTGTTTAAAAACACACGTCTCATTCCTTATAACTTCTTTCTGCCTGGGATGGTGGAGGAGGTTATAGAGTGAGGCAGGTCGCGGGGGGCAGGGGTGTGGTTAGCCTAGACCGGCTGCCTCAGGTTAGATGAAGCAGGAAGGTACTGAATCCAGAGACTTGTGAAGGGGGGATAGACTTAGGGGCACAATCAGGTTGGCAGGGTCAGAAATGGGGCCAAGGACAGAGCCAGCACAAGCAGATAGGGTGGAGAGGGGAGGATTCTTGTGTCAGGAGAGTCCTGGAGCCCTGTGCTCCTTTTTAACGGGGACATCTGCAGTCTCTACTGGCAGTCACATCCCAGGACATTTGACACAGGTCTTGAAAAGTCTAGTTCATGAGCTGGAATCTGGTTCTTTGGGGACAGAGGCCAGGTATCCATGGTGATGATGCCCTCTAAATTTTGAACCTCTAAACTAGGACCTAGGGATAATCGTGGAATCCCTGCTTGAATACCTGCAGCGATGAGAACCTCACTCCATCCTGAGGCATCTTGTCTGGAGAGAGGTATACTGGTTCACTGGAGAGTTATTTCTATTGCTTCACAGTCTAGATTCCGACTCATGATTCCATGAGAACTGAACTAAGGGCTCTGGACAACAGTGACTACAACTTGGACGTGGGCTGGGCAGTAGCCAGTGCTGAGGCCGCCTGAGAACCAACAGGGCCAATCTAGCTGACTTTATGGACCATTATCTTAGACATGGGTGCAGACCTTTAGTCAAGGACCAATCTAAATCTGCCTTGTTCTGAGACTGCATTCAATCAGCATGTTCTCTTGTCTTCATGATTGATGAGTGGTAGCTGTCAGTTAGCCAGCCCACAGCTGACCATAGACACGTGAGGGATCATAGCTGAGACCAGCCAAAATTGCCAATCCAAAGAATCAGAGGCTAAATGAGTGGTTATTGTTGTCAACCACCAAGTTTTGGGATGGTTTATTACATTGTTGTTGTTTGGTCGCTAAATCAAGTCCAACTCTTCATGACTCCATAAACTACAGCACGCCAGGCTGCCCTGTCCTTAACTTTCTGCTGGAGTTTGCTCAAACTCATGCCCATTGAGCTAGTGATGCCATTCAACCTTCTCGTCCTCTGTCATCCCCTTCTCCTCTTGCCCTCAGTCTTTCCCAGCCTCAGGGTCTTTTCCAATGAGTTGGTTCTTCGCATCAGGTGGCCAACGTATCGGAGTTTCAGCTTTTGCATCAGTCCTTCCCATGAATATTCAGGGTTGATTTCCTTTAGGATTGACTGGTTTAGGGGTATCCTTTTAATATTCCTTCATACCAGCCTGCACCTAGTTCTGCTTGGCCATCTTGAAAACATCACAAAGAACACTATATGAGAGAGAATCAAGGGATGGACCAAATTCCTCTCGAGCGGTGAGATGACAGCTTACAAGAACAGCTCCTTGACGGGTGGCCACTAGTGGCCTCGTGGTCTGCACCAGACGAAGTGTCATTGCCCTTTCGATCCCTGAGGACGATGCTCTGAGCATCCCACATTACAAACCACGCATAAAGCCTTAGCCCAAAGTGGAGACATGAAGCTGAGTATTGATTTGCAGTAAGAGGTCTCTCTTTTTTTTCTTGTCAAAACAGATCTTTGCTGATACATTTAAATATAAGGTTCTCCTTACTCACAATTTCCATACAGTCCTTCTCTGTGGACTGGATACTAGCAAAACCTATTTCTTATGAAAACAAGCTGTTGAAACCCA
Organism: Ovis aries; assembly: GCF_016772045.2. Lineage (NCBI taxonomy): Eukaryota > Metazoa > Chordata > Mammalia > Artiodactyla > Bovidae > Ovis > Ovis aries. Next base: position 41,417,107 of record NC_056075.1, on the reverse strand, counting down.
CAAAAATTCAGACATCACTTTGAATCCAAAAGCTGAACTGTGCTGTCATTTTTGGAAATTAAATACGGTATCAACCTAATTGGGAACTGTAGGCTAAGGGGAGGGTGAAAGGAGGCTGGAACGAGGGCTAGGAAGGCTGTTTCAATGCAAACAACATGATAAAGATCTTGAGTGTAGATATAGTTCCAGTGCCAATCAAATCAGAGCCAAAGATATTAACACGGATGAGTCACGAGTTAGAGCTAAACTAAGAAATGGAAGATATTTGCCTTCTCAGATGGTAAAGAGTCTGCCTGCCATGCACAGCAGACCCAGGTTCAGTCCCTGGATTAGGAAGATCCCCTGGAGAAGAGAGTGGCAACCCACTGCAGTATTCTTGCCTGGGAAATCCCATGGACAGAGGGGGACTACAGTCCATGGGATTGCAAAGAGTCAACACAACTAGGAGATTAACACGTAGTGGCATGACACAGTTCATAAGACTTTGCAAATGTAACTGTTAGGCTTTAGAGAGAGTTTTGGCTAACATCGGGCACTTTCATTATGTAAAACAGAAAACAGCTTTCTAAAACCTCTGTTCTTCAGGTAAGTTTGTTGTAAATTTATCTTTAAAATATTAGAGGACTTCTCCAGAGAAGGCAATGGCACCCCACTCCAGTACTCTTGCCTGGAAAATCCCATGGATGGAGGAGCCTGGTGGGCTGCAGTCCACGGGATCTCGAAGAGTTGGACACGACTGAGCGACTTCACTTTCACTTTTCACTTTCACGCATTGGAGAAGGAAATGGCAACCCACTCCAGTGTCCTTGCCTGGAGAATCTAAGGGACGGGGGAGCCTGGTGGGCTGCCGTCTATGGGGTTGCACAGAGTCGGACACGACTGAAGCGACTTAGCAGCTGGTGGTTCCAGTGACTAAGACTCCATGCCCCCAATATAGAGGGACTGGATTCAACCCCTGGTCAGGGAACTAGATCCTACATGCCACAACTAAGACCGGTGCAGCCAGAAAAATAATTAATTGATTTTTAAACATAAGGATAAAAATAGTTATAATATAATTTTTAAAGTCCTAATAAATAAGATTTTGTTAAGTCTTATTTTTTCTTAAGACTTTGTTAAGTCTTATTCTTTTCAGCAAGAACAAAAGAACATCTTAATCCTATTTTCCCTTTTTTTTTTTAAGGACTGGAGAGCATCTGCTGGTCTCGAACCAGCCTCAGAGAGGGTAATTGGGTAATTTGATCACTCTGTAGTCGAAGGAACCACTGAGCTACAGACAGCCCCTGTTTTCCTGTTTTTAAGTTAGCTGTGGGGACAGCTGAAACAATAGAGGTGTCCTAACCACCTGCCTCCCACTATTTCCCCCCAAAATGATACAAAACAATGAGAAAGAGAAAGGAAATGTAAGCAAAAACCAGGTCCTTAGTATAAAAGAGAAGTTTAAGCAGTCTTCAAAATAACTGTAAATAAAAAGAGAAAACTCAGACAGTCCCAGAGCACAATTCCTCAGCTCCCATGCTCACCCCAGCACGAACTTTGTAGAAAGCACAGACAGACCTAGTACCCTAGTGATGGGATAAAAATTCCCACCTTAGGGACTTTCCTGGTGCTCTAGTGGTTGAGATTCTACACTTCCAGTGCAGCGGGCACAGGTTTGATTCCTGGTCAGGGAAGATCCTGCATGTCACATGGTGTAGCCAAGAAAAATTCACTTCAAGACAAGATAAGAAAAATTTAAACAGAACAATTTTCTCTGCCCACTTGAGCTTCCTCCCTTCCCTCTGGGATGTATCACGTATCTGTATTATCTGTATTATACCTCAACAGACTCCCCCTCCACAGTGGCAGAAATACCCATCCAACCATAAAGACCAATTTTTCTTCTTCTGGCACAAGTCAGGTAACTCCTTAGAATAAAATATTTCTTTCTCAGTCTTGTAAGGGGTTATGATGACCCACCACTTGCCTTGTACATGTGGACATCTTTGGTGAACTTTATGTATAATGTCGATATATCATTTCCCTTAAAGATAGTGATTGGTGCAGAACAGACAGGTCAGATAACCTGGGAAGATACTGGGTGGCTCCTAATGGAAGTTCTTTGCTTAATTCCCTACTTGCGTATGTGTGCTAAGTCGCTACAGTCATGTCTGACTCTAGAATCCTAGGAATTGTAGCCCACCAGGCTCCTTTGTCCATGGGATTCTTCAGGCAAGAATATTGGCATGGGTTGCCATGCCTTCCTCCAGGGGATCTTCCCAACCCAGGGATTGAACCTGAGTCTTATATCTCCTGCATTGGCAGGTGGGTTCTTGCCGCTAGCACTATCTGGAAAGCCCCAACACTTACTTAGGACCTTGTTAGTGTTACTAGGTGTATTACCTGTTTTCTGCCTATTTACTAGATCCTAAGTTCTTGCGTTATCAAATGTGTGACTGAGCTGCAGATAAAATTAACAATGATTAGATTGCTTGAAATGATTGATCAAATATATAGTCCTATAAGACCATGATGGTAATAGTCTAACTCCTAGATAAGAGTCAATAAGAAGAAACCATTTCCTGAACCAAACAGACTAATAAGACAGATGGCCCAGAGGCTTTGGACTTCTGTTAACAGAGCTAATCCAGCAACAGCACACTGAGGGGCTTATCAACAAAATCATCACCTGAAATAGGAATGAGAATTCCCAGTGCAGTGGGACAAATTAGACACAAAATGCCTCCCAAACCTTGGGAGGAATTAATACGCTTCCAAAAGATAAGCACTACCCAGTTCTACCAGACGAAAGTCATTAGCCACTAGAGTCACAGACCTGCATACGATACACCTTGAAAGGAATTCAGGGCAAAGATCAGGATGAGGCACTCTGTACTCTGGGAAAACTGACAAAACAGGCCTTCAGATAGTTAGATATCTTCAGGAGAAAATTTTTATGAACCTAGATTCTTGCATCTTCCCTTACTTAAAAAAGCACCAAAACTATTAACTAAAATGTCTGCTCCTGCGGCTAGCGGCAAACTTCTGTTCAAGTGTGTCCCTGATTACACGTATTCTCTTCCGCAAAATCACAGACATATTGGCCTCCTCTTTTACCTCTGCAGAGCATTTCTCAGAGCTCTCTGGGAGGTTGTCTCATGGATTATATTCCTCAGTTTGAATGGAATGAAATTTTCCTCTTTCTCAGACTGACTTTGAATGATTTTTTTTTTTTCTTTGCTATCAGAAAAACAGTGAAGACAGAAGGAAGATGAGGTTGGTCTAAAATTATTGTCAGAATGATTAAGTCTGACTTATTACTCTAAGTCAGAAAATACCAAAAAAAAAAAAAAAGTGTGTGAGCAAATCAGAGCCTGGACTTCAAAGGGGCAGGGTCTCAAAACACAGGGCATTTAAAGAGACAGGCGTGATGTAAAACGCAGTGCTCTGGGGGAGGGGATAAAAAAGCAAAAACCACAGGAGAAGCACTCTATGGTAACTGCGTGCTGAATGGGGAAAAGAAGGAGCAAGAGAAAATTTAGAGACTGACAAGGGAAAAAGAGAACCACAAAACCTTCCCTACCCTGTGCCACCAAACTTGGCAGACAGAACAGGGCAGTATTAACCCAGCAATCCTGGAGAGCATCCCAATGTTATAAAAATGCAAAAGAGGACTGTCAACAAATCTATACAGAGCTATTGCAAAACAGGAAATATCAGGAGACAGCAATTCATATATATCACCTGGGGAAACTCTTTCCCCCACCCTCAAAACAGCTAGAAAGCAGAAGAAAATTGTAAGTCAGTCCACCAACCCTGAATATTCATTGGAAGGACTGATGCTGAAGCTGAAGCTCCAATCCTTTGGCCACCTGATGAAGAGCTGACTCACTGGAAAAGACCCTGATGCTGGGAATGATGGAAGGCAAAAGGAGAAGAGGGTGGCAGAGAATGAGATGATTGGATAGTATCACCGACTCAATACACGTGAATATGCGCAAACTCTGGGAGATAGTGAAGGACGGAATAGCCTGGTGTGCTGGAGTCCATGGTGTCACAAAAAGTTGGACACAACTTGGCAACTGAACAACAACAACACCAAACAATTAAATGTTCTTAAACAAGCATTCGAGTATAAGTCAGTTCAGTTCAGTCACTCAGTCATGTCTGACTCTTTGCGACCCCATGGACTGCAGCATGCCGGGCGAGCATGCCGGGCCTCCCTGTCCATCACCAACTCCTTGAGCTTGCTCAATCTCATTACCATCAAGTCTGTGATGCCATCCAACCATCTCTGTTGTTCCCTTCTCCTCCCGCCTTCCATCTTTCCCAGGATCAGGGTCTTTTCCAATGAGTCAGCTCTTCGCATCAGATGGCCAGAGTATTGGAGTTTCAGCTTCAGCATCAGTCCTTCCAATGATATTTGGAACTGATTTCCTTTAGGATGGACTGGTTTAATCTCCTTGCAGTCTAAGGAACTCTCAAGAGTCTTCTTCAACACCACGGTTCAAAAGCATCAATTCTTCAGTGCTCAGCTTTCTTTATAGCCCAATTCTCACATCCAAACACCACCACTGGAAAAATCATAGCTTTGACTAGATGGACCTTTGTTGGCAAAGTAACGTCTCTGCTTTTTAACGTGCTGTCGAGCATAAGTAAAACACTTCAGGCTGGAAACTCAAAAACTCAATGAACAAAAATCAGGGAGAAATGTAAAGACAGTTCACTGGACTCAGGAAGGAAATAGAAAACAGCTGAATTACCTCAGAAGTAAATAAATCATGAGGCACCCAAGAAAGAAGAGATTAAAAAAAAAAAGTTAAACAAGGGCACTGAAGAAAATCAGGTAAATGACGACGAGAATGAAAAAAGACACAAGAGAGAAGCAAATAAGACTTCCGTGGTGACCTAGTGGGTAAGAATCTGCCTGCCAATGCAAGGAACACGGTTCGATCCTTGGCCAGAGAAGATTCCACGTGCCACGGTGCAACTAAGTCATGAGTCACCACTACTGAGCCCATGCTCTGGAGACTGTGCTCTGCAACGAGAGAAGCCACCTCAGTGAGAAGCCTCCACACTGCATCGAGAGAGCGGCCACCACACCACAACTACAGAGAGCCCACACACAGCAATGAAAACCCAGGGCAGCCAACAACACTGAACAACATTTTAAAATAAATAAATTCTAGTTGTGGCATCAGCCATAATTAAAACTATTTTTTTTGAAGAAGAAGAAAGAAGCAAATTAGGGTCAGAGAGAAAATATGGAAATGGGAGACAAAGAGAGTAATATCCCTTTTGTTGAAGACTTTGAACAAGAAAACAAAGCAATGGAGGAGAGTAGATATTTAAAAACTTTGATCCAAGAAAAAATTCCTGAAATAGAAAAATACCTGAATCTGTACATATTGAAAGGAATCACTGAATACCTGGGAAAATTCACCCAGAACAATCAATTCCTGAGGCAGCAGAATTCATAAGTTATTATATGCTGAAATCTGTTTTATTCTAGCCTTGAGAGGTGAAGAACAGGTTGACTGAAGATGAACTCCTTCATTCACACTTTAGTTCACTGGGTTTTGGAAGGGTTTTAAAATGCTATTGCATGATTACTTTGCTTTGTGTGTTGATTTTTAATAATATGAAAGCACTCTAATTCTTTTGGCTTTATAAATTATTTGATATTTCTCTCTGGAGGTGATGAGAATTTTATCTTTTATCTTTGAAATCTAATAGTTTTACTATTGGATAAATGGGGACCTAAACTCATGCAGAAAATCTCACTGTTGCTAAGTTAAAGAAACAGAGTTTGAGTCTGCCAGAGAGGATAGAATTGAAGGGGGAAGCTCTTTACGGAAAGAGCCAAAATCTGTACACAGATTCCCCTCAAGTCTCTGACCAGTTCCTAGAACTCACAACCTCAGGGTGAGCTCCAAAGAGCTCAAGAAAAAGCAACAGCTAGAAGCTAAAAGATCTGAGAGGGGGTTAAAGCAACTGCCCAGTGTTGAGCAGGTAGTTTGCAGTTCAAAGCTCCATGAAATTAGAAGTGTAGTGAAAGTGTTAGTTGCTCAGTCATGTTCAACTCTTCTTGACCCCACGGACTGTATAGCCTGCCAGACTCCTCTGTTCATGGAATTCTCCAGGCAAGAATCCTGGAGTGGGCAGCCATTCCCTTCTCCAGGGTTTCTTCACGACCCAGCGGTCAAACCTGAGTCTCCCGCATTGCCAGCAGATTCTTTACTGTCTAAGCCATCAGGGAAGACCCCCCGACCCATGGAATTAGAGGGGCTTGGTTAATGCTTTGCATTTCTCATTAAAACCCTGGAATAACTACACCATATGAATAAAGACTCTATTTCAGGACTAAACATTATCCCCTAGGAATAAGGGCTAAATCAAAATAGACCTACTTTAAGTAAGCTGAGCACCAAAGAATTGATGCTTTTGAACTGCAGTGTTAGAGAAGACTCTTGAGAGTTCCTTGGACTGCAAGGAGATCCAACCAGTTCATTCTAAAGGAGATCAGTCCTGGGTGTTCTAGAAGGACTGATGCTGAAGCTGAAATTCCAATACTCTGGCCACCTCATGTGAAGAGTTGACTCATTGGAAAAGACTCTGATGCTGGGAGGGATTGGGGGCAGGAGGAGAAGGGGACGACAGAGGATGAGATGGCTGGATGGCATCACTGACTCGATGGACGTGAGTCTGAGTGAACTCTGGGAGTTGGTGATGGACAGGGAGGCCTGGCGTGCCGCGATTCATGGGGTTGAAAGAGTCAGACATGACTGAGCGACTGAACTGAACTGAACAAGGTCTAAAACTAAGCCACCACATGATCAAGGCAATCTCTCAATAACTTCACTGCCTGTAGAGGAAAATACAATATTATTTAAAGGAAGAGAATAGAATGTAGTACCTACTATGATACCCAATACATAATAACAGACTGCTGGATATGTGAGGAAGGAGGAAAACAGAACAGAAAACAGAAATCAAGAGGGAGAATGATCAACAAAAGCAGACACACAGATGTCCTAGAGGCAGAAGTAGCCGACAAGAACTTATAGGTAACTACAATGGTGAAAGACAGGAAGTTTCTGGAGGACAAATAGAATGGAGGATATAGGAGAGTTAGTGAAACTTGGGCGGAAGGGAGGGTGTGAAATAGAAAAGTACCTTAAGAGACATATCAACCCAAGGAAATTTGTGGTTCTTGTTCGAGCCCTGATTGAAATAAACTGCCTTAAAAAACGACACAACCAGTGATATTTGAATACCAACAGGATTTTTAATATTAAGGAGTTATTGTTTATTTTTAGGTATGATGTTATTATTATACACATATTAAAAAGAGTCCTCATCTTTTAGAGGTAGATACCTTAATATTACTGATTAAATGATGGAATGATTTGCTTGAAAACAAGATCATAGTTGGGACAGACATTAATGGCAAGTAGAGTTATAAATGAAATAAGATTGTCCAGATGTGGATAATCATTGAAACTAGTAATTGGTATATGAGGATTCTTATAATATTCTCCTTCCCTTTGTGCATGCTTGAAAAGCACAATAAAAAGTGAAGACAGGGAAGGAGATTGGGAGACAGGAAAAGAAATTCTTCCTCTTTCATGTGTGACTCCAGTTCTCCAACAACCCCAACTGAGTCGATCTTTGCCCCATCCATGGTGATGATTGCAATCAGAGCATCCCTTTCCAAGCATGCATGAAGGTGACCTGCTAGTAATTTGTTGTTGTTGTTTTTCAGTTGCTAAGTTGTGTCCGACTCTTTGCAACCCCGTGGACTGTTGCCTGCCAGGCTCCTCTGTCCATGGGATTTCCCAGGCAAGAATACTGGAGTGAGTAGCCATTTCCTTCTCCAGGAGATCTTCCTGACCCAGGGATCGAACCCTGGTCTCTTATACTGCAGGTGGTCTCCTGCATTGCAGGCAGATTCTTTACTGAGTGAGCCACCAGTGGTGTGTGCTGTGTGCTAAGTCACTTCAGTCATGTCCAACCCTTTGTGATCCCATGGACTGTAGCCTCCAGGCTTCCCTGTCCATGGAATTTCCGGGGCAAGAATACTGGAGTGGGTTGCCACGCCCTTCTCCAGAGGATCTTCCTGACTCAGGGATTGAACCCATGTCTCTTGTTTCCTGCATTGGCAGGTAGCTTCTTTACCACTAGCACCACCTGGGAAGGCCCAAGCCACCAAGGAATGAGGCATTTGCAAAAGCATCTCAATCTTAGACAGCCTGGGGCTGGTGCTGGGGGACAGGGAAGTACACTCAACAGACGTCACATCGCGATGCTTCTGCCAGATGCTGCTGCACACAGTACCCTCACCAAATGTTCTTCAAAGAACTGGAACACATAAGAGGATGATCTTGTGACTGACAGGATTCAAGAGTTGTTGTCTCATCTGTTTGCTATGAAATACGAGATGCAAAATAACGTCATCAGATCCTAACTTGAACCTATGTTTCGGCAGAAGTGTAATCATAGGGATGGTTTCTTAAGTGACCAAAAGTGAATACGGAGCCATGTTTTTCCTTGTTTTTTTTTTTTTTTTTTTTTCCTGTTTTTTGTTTCTTTGTTTTGGCTATGCCCCTCAGCTTGTGTGATCTTAGATCCCTGGCCAGAGATTGAACCCAGGTCCTTGGCAGTGAAAACACTGGACCATCAGGGAATTCCCAGGGCCATGTTTTCTAAATTCATAGAGTCATGTACAAAATTGTGTCCCCGCAAAATGAGAAACTTGGTCCTACTTAGAAATGATCACTCCAGCTTCACCCGCCTCCAAACCCTTCACAGTCCTTTCATACCAAAGGAGCACAAGCAGAAAGAAATAATAGTTCATGGTTTAAATCTTGCAATTTGGGATTTGATCAGCACCAAAGGCAACTATTCAGAGGTGAGTTGGACCTCTGGACGTAGAGTCTGGACGTTACCTTGGTGCCCCGGAACCCTGAGCTACAACCAGTTTTAGGCATTCCAGAACTTCGCACAGATATAAGCAGCCTGGCTACAGAAAGTGAGCCCTCTTTGCTGGAACAACATTAGCCTGCGTTGCTGGGTTTAATCTCTTTATAATTCTTTGGCACCACTTCTGGCACTGGGCTCAGCCAAGTTGTTCCCTGACTCGAGTGTGGAGCAGAAATTCCCCTTTTTAGGTCATAAACTCAGAGCACCCTCTCACACCAGTGACTCCACTATGTCAGTTTTAAACATCTCCATTAACATTTACGAAATGTTAGCAAAGTGGCAGCTATCCTGAGTTGCCCCTGCTGTATGTAGGCATTGCCCATGATTGAAACATATGCACAAACTTGCCTGCCAGGCTAGGATTGTAAAAACACATGGATCTCCACCTCTTCTGAACACAACTGAATCAAGAACCCCAGGACAAGGGTCATGGGTTATTCAGCGACTGTCAGAGGGTGCAGCCAAGCCCACAAAGATTGTCTCTCTGTGTGAGTTTCTTGGTTGGTGTCTGGCTGCTCCTCTCTTGTCTCACCACGTGCAGTCTTGGTCCCCATGCCCTGCCTTTGCTGTTGGGATGGGATCTCTTGTGCTGAGCCGGACAAATCTCACCTAGGCTTGTCATCTCCTTGGGAATCAGAGCGTTGGACCAGCGTGAGCATCACAGTGAGTCTGGTTTTCTGCTGGCTGATACTCCACAATCTGGTCAATGGCGTTTGTCCTGGCTCTCTCCCTTCCCTATCAGCCACCCACTGCCGTCCCCTACCCCTGGCCTATTAAATCCACATCCTTGCCTGCACTTGTCACAGCCACCCGGCTTATACTTCTCTACTCCCACCAAATCACACACTCAAGCAGGAGACTTACAAGGGCTTGCCTTTATGCTTTGCTGTGAAACCTACACTTTCATCCTTCTCTCTGCCTGCCACATACTGACTAAGCACTCATAATACCCAGGTCCTTGGCAATGAAAGCACTGGACTGCCAGGGAATTCCCAGGGCCATGTTTTATAAACTCATTGAGTCACCTACAAAACTGTGTCCCCACAAAATGAGAAACCTGGTCCTACTTAGAAATGATCACTCCAGCTTCACCCACCTCCTAACCCTCACAGTCCTTTTGTACCAAAGGAGCACAAGCAGAAAGAAATTATATTTCATGGTTTAAATCTTGTAACTCAGGATTTGATCAGCACCAAAGGCAACTATTCAGAGGTGAGTTGGACCTTGGTAGAGTCTGGACGTTACCTTGGTGCCCGGGCACCCTGAGCCACAACCAGTTTTAGGCATTCCAGAACTTTGCGCAGATATAAGCAGCCTGGCTACAGAAATCGAGCCCTCTATTGCTATTTGATAGGGGTCTTGGAAGTCCATGAAGGAGGCTACAAGCCAGGAGGCAATAAGAAGGAGGGCTTAGCTCAGTGCCAGAGACCCCCAGAGCCTGTGTGTGCTGACCTGAGTGGGGACTTGGAATGGGCGCCCAGCAGAGATGGGCCCACCTTCAGACTGGAATGAAGCAGGTAGGAACTGAGAAGTAGGGGTTAAAAGAGTTGCTACAACGCAGAGCTGTGTCTTCTCAACGAATCCCCCCTTCTCTTTTTAAATGAATTTCTGTTTCTTGCAACCAAATGTTCCTGGATTAAAACCACACTCAAAAGTTGCCCATGACCTTCACACTCTGGCCTCTTCACAGTCCTCATCTTCTAGCATTTCCGTAGCACCTGACACTGTTACCCACCCTCCTCCACAAACTCCCTCCACTTAGGACTTTTCTGAAAGGTGCTGCAAAACCTCGTTCTCTTTTTCCTTCTCCAGTGCTCCTTTTCTCCTCTTTGTAAAGCCCTCTAATGAGATTCAGGTTTTGGTCTTCCAGCCTGGGTTTCTCCTAGAAGATTCCACAGGTCCCCTTGCTTCCTCTACTGAGCCCATGGAGAAGACTCCCCATCTAGACACCAGCCCTGACCTCTCCCTTCCACCTCCACTGCATTTTTAACTCTCTGATGGATATCTCCACTTGGATGATGCATAGTCACTCAACCTCCTGAAATGCGCATTTGATATCTCCCAGCCAATCCCTCTCCTGACTTTCCCATTTCCTCTGAGAGGCCCACATTCTTTCAGCCACATCCCCTGGGGCTCTCACGGTAACTCTACACTGTGTTGTGATTGCTTACTTAGTCTCTGTCTCCCCACCAGCCTGGGGGCTCCACAGGGGCCTGGATTATGTGACTTTCCTGCCACTGTTTCCAGGGGTCTGGTACACGGAGATCACTTAAAATGTTCGCTGAATGAATTGATGATTATCTGTTATTTGCCCCTCTGCTTCATTCCTCTCGTCTCTCCAATACATACTCACCAAGCCCTCTGAATTCTTCCTTCTCAAGGTCTCTTTTCTTGTCCCCTTCCTGCCCGTTGCCTTGGCTCCTGGGCCAGACCCTCATGACTACCCATAAGCGCTCTTGCAGAAGCGAGCTGGTCTCCCTGAGCGCAATTAAATTCCTGCAGAGTGGGAAATGCCACCCTCTGGGAAGATGGTGGCAGCAGAGTTTTCAGGTCTTCCCAAAACCCCTCTTGTAAACAGACAGAACAAACTGCATAGTAAAAGTAAAAACCTGTGGACACTCACAACAGAACTGGATTATAAGGGTTCCCCTAACCTCAGCCATCCACAGGGCCCACCTGGTTTCGGCATCCATGCAGGAGGACACGGAGAGAAGCAACAGGGCAAGGTCAGCTAGACCTGAGAGCAGGAACTCCCCCCCCTCCCCGCCCCCACCAGGGAGCCCACAGGTATTCACTGGAGAGGATGGTGGGCCAACATGGGAGCCGCAGCTAAAACTGGGAGGAGCTTTGTCCCCCGCATCCACACAAACTCAGCTATTACACACTGGATTATACGCAAGAGTAAGTGGGATAAAGAATTTCAGTCTGTGCATTTCTGTTGCCCGGAACGTGCTGTGAAATGAAACACACACACACACTCACGTATACACACACACTCCCACATTCCACTGTGTTTAACTGAGCTGCTAGATTCTCTCCTGAGGCTAAGTTCACTGCCTTACTTCAGTGTGATCTGATGACTGGGTTATAGCTGACACCAAGTCAAACTCAGAAACACTCGGCTTTTGTTGAAATCAGATGGCAGCTCAAGTTGGCAGTCACGACGTCAGAAGCAGGTCTGAAAAGGTACTTGTGGAGTCTAGAGAGACGCTGTGCAAACATGTCAAAATCAACAGCATCGCCAGCTTTAAAATAACTTGTTGTCATAAAGTCTTGGTGTCTCAGGCCCTCAGGGCTCTCTTAAATCATAATTCCACAGGCTCATAAATACTTGAAAATCCAGTTTGCCATTGGCAGAATCATCACAGAAGCCAGAAGAAATTTCAATAATCACCTAGCCCAAACTTTATTTTACCAGGGAAGAGACGGAGGTCTACGTTAATGAGGACTTGTCCTACCAAAAGCAACAAATCACTAAGTGGAAAGAAAAAATTCGGTTTATGTGGCTTTGGAGACAATCAGAAGGGGAGAAATAAGAAGCACAGATGGGCCTTCAATTTCCCTTTATAAGGGAAAAAAAGAAAGAAATGCATTTACCCCGCTAATCTCGGCAGCCAAACCAGTTTAAAGCACATGTTGCTCAAAGGAATAAAGCCATCAATCTGAGGCTTACTTACCCAGTATCCTCTCAGCATGAGGGGCAGAGAGGGGGAGAGGCCCTCTCTTCCTGATGTTACGGCTCTTCAGCACTGCCCTGCGCCCGCGGTCTGTCTTCCCAGGATCACATGGAAGCGTTCTATAAATGTGCCTTGGCTTAAGGTTGGGAACGCTGGCCTGGGAGCCGGCAGTGTGTAAGCAATCTGACCCAGGCCAGAGGCAACTTTCCAGAAACCTCTGCTGCCCAGAAGGAGGACAACAAGGGGCAGAGAGCTTGTAGGTACTGGGAGCCTGAGGTGTTCTGTTTTTCTAAGTGTATCTGGGATCTGAAGCCAGTCTCTACTGCTTCAGGCTGCAATCAAATTTTCTTGAGGGCAGTTCTATATTTTGCTTACTTTTCAAAACAAAATGGTCTTAAAAAAAAAAAAAAGCTATAAAATGAGAAATTCTTTTGGGACAGGCCACTGTCAACTTCTACCAGCCTTGTAAAATCAAGTTGTCTTTTTTGAAAATGTCACTAGGCCCCCTTGGGAAAGGGGAAGTGAGCAAAGGCTGTTAATGCCGATTCTAAATGGCAAAGATACCTAAAAAAAAAAATTCCATCAGTATTTTATTGTAGCCACACATTCTGGGAAACACTCACTCAGAAAGACAATGCAGATAGTGGAGTACAGTTTATTACACCCGCGAGCCCAAGGCAGAGTATCCTCTTAGCCCAGGACCCCGACCAGCTTTTGTGAAAACCTTATATACCCTAAGCATATGTGTCCAAACCCACATCCCCAAAATTCCCTGAAACTAGTCTAAGCAAAGGAAAAAGAGAGATACAATCGAAGTTAACCCGTGATTCATAAGCCTTAAGCCTAGGTAGTTAACAGCGGTCAATTGTTAATAGGTTGTGGTCATTCCCCAGTAAGCATAATAGAATGTATGATTCTATTCGGTTACACAGATAATTAGGGTACTCTTTTGGGCGATGGAGAGCCCTGGGGCTCTTCCTTCGGGGGGCCTGTTTTTTCAGTTGGTATGTCATCTCCATAGATACTGGGCATATAGCTCATAGTCTGGCCCAAGATGGAGTCTTGCTTTCAAGATTGAGCCTGTTCTGTTTCCTCCTTCATTTAATGAATTAAATGTGCAACTATGCAGTGGGAAACTGAGCAACTCTTAGAAATGATGGGGTGCTCTTTACGTGCCAACACCCAAAACTCTCCAAGATACATCATTAAGTGAAAAAAAATTTAGAGGCGGCACAGTGTGTCTAATATGTCACCCACCATCTACGTAAAAAAAAGGAGGGTATAAGTTTGCATACGATGTATAGTATTATGTACAGTATATAAATTCTATGTTCTGAAAAACTCACACTATACTGTATTATGATACATAAATTAATGGCTCTCTTTAGGAATTCACAGGAGAAACTAGTGACAGAGGCTGCTTCTGGGGGGCGGGCCAGGATGGGCCAGGGAGGGGTGGAGACTGGGGTCCAGAGAAAGAGGAAGATCGCCTCCTTTTCTGGTCTAGGAATTTTAACTCATGTGAATAGTAAGTTTTTGAAGAAAATTTGAAGGGTGATCTAATTTTCATTAGCGTTAATATTTAATTTTCAAAACTATTCTACTATTCAGAGCACTGAATTCAACTGATCATAAATCCTACTTCTCATATATTTAAATATTTTGATTGAATTGAGAAGGAATTCTTTAAGAAGATGGAGTTCTGTGATATGTGTGCGTATGTAAAAACCCTATAATAGCAAAACACCGAGGCGTCTAAACGTTGGATGTTTAGTCCCAATTCATCTTTCTAACCTGGACTTGGGTCAAGTGTCCGAACATTATATGTTCAGTTTCATCAGGGGTAAAATTGTCCCCCACCTCACCTTCTCCACGGGCCTACACAGTCGAAATAAGACAAGGATATAAAAACCCTCTAAAAGCAGAAAACCCCTATTCAGGAATAGGATGGTTCAGGATGATCACATTTGATGTTTTCTTGAAGTTCTTGTGTAATCCAACCCTCAAGTATTTTAAGTCATATTTTCCCTTAAGAACAAGCATGGAAGTCAAAGACATAGTTTCAGAGGACCTGGGTCCACAGTCATTGTGGTTAATGTGCGTCTTAGTGCTATCCATAATTTTCTCAGCATCACCTCCCATATTGTACATGATGTATTCTTCTAAACAACCTCCTGTACTGTCATCATGAGCTGTTTTGCCCTCCTGCAAGGTTTTCTATCAAATCTAAGTTCTGTTCCCAGTTCATTTACCCAGAAGCATTTTTTTTTTTTAGTCCTCACATTAGTACCAAAGTATCATGGTTGGGCTAGACTGCCTTGACATATTAAAAAAAAAACTTTTGATTACACTAAACTTACTTTGCCAACAAACATCCGTCTAGTCAAAGCTACGGTTTTTCCAGCAGTCATGTATGGATGTGAGAGTTGGACTGTGAAGAAAGCTCAGTGCCGAAGCACTGATGCTTTTGAACTGTGGTGTTGGAGAAGACTCTTGAGAGTCCCTTGGACTGCAAGGAGATGGACTGCAAGTTCATCCTAAAGGAGATCAGTCCTGATTATTCATTGGAAGGACTCATGCTGAAGCTGAAACTCCAATATGCTGGCCACCTGATGCAAAGAACTGAGTCATCTGCAAAGACCCTGATGCTGGGAAAGGTTGAAGGCAGGAGGAGAAGGGGATGACAGAGGATGAGATGGTTGGATGGCATCACAGACTCAATGGAGGAGTTTGAGTAAACTCCAGGAGTTGATGATGGACAGGGAAGCCTGGCGTGCTGCAGTCCATTGGGTTGCAAAGCCTCGGACACGACTGAGCGACTGAACTGAAATGACTGAAAATCACAAGCGAAAGTCCCAGTGCCTATGAACCGTGTGGTTCCTTCCCTCAGTCTTGAGGAAAAACGGCAGATACGTCTGTACCAGCGGAGGTGGCGCCACCACATGGCTACTGTGTCGGTGCAGTTCTCATCATTTGTCCAGTCAGCTTTGAAAGGATTCTTAACCTAAAAACTAATTAACAAAAGAAAAAAAGATTGTTTTTAATTTGAGGATATTTGACATATTTCAAAATTTGCTTATAAAGTAAGGTTTTATAATATTTTTATTTTGTATTACTTGTTTGCCCAATTCAAATTCATATGAATCCAGACTTGCTGAAAATTACTAGCATATGGCCGAGAATGAAAAGGAAACGAAACATTTCCCAGGAAATGTCTAGAACTGCTGATTATATAAAAGTTCTAAAAGGAAAGTAAATTCAAACTAATGTTTATTAAGACAGTAAATAGGTGGCTTTATTAAAATAAAAAGATAATGTTTACAGTTCCTTATCTCCTTATGCAGTGAAAAAGAAACTCCCATTAAGGAAGCAAGTGGAACATACACACTTAACTCTTTCCCTTCAAGGTACTTCATTAAAGTGATCGCTAAAGGATGTTTTTTGTTTTCAAGCGTCTTAGGGCAATAATGAAGCAAACTGGACAGCACACCAGCCAAGAGATGGCTCCATGTTTATGGGTAACGAGAAGGGGATGGACACTGATCACAGGGGAATCAGAGCTGAGGTGTCCCAGCCCAGAGCTGGGGGCAGAGGGGCAATGAAACACCAGGAACATTGCAGAGAGCTGAAAACTCCCAAGAGAACCAAGAGAACGGGCTGAAAATAAAAACCAGGTGTAAGTGAAGCCAACTCCCCATCTCACCCCTTCCTGGTGCCTATCAACTAGACAAAAGCAAAACCGAAACTGAAAACCACACTTGCCATGTATTCTGGAAAAAGAAACAACAGCAGAAAGTTAAAGGTAACTTAATAAAAATAACTTACAAATAGATTTAAAGAAAGATTTAAAATATGAACGCATATGAGAGACTTAGGGAGTCAGTCCCTGACATCTCACATCTGATTAGCAGGAGATCCAGACATGGAACAAAAAAGAAGGAAGAAATTATCAAAGAAAAAATATGAGAATAACAAAAATATTTCCCAAAGTTGAAGAAGATGAATCTCCAAATTGAAAAGGCATCTGGTGAACTAACTAAAACTATTTCTCACTGTCCTATGAGTTGACAGGGCTCAGTTAGCCGGTTCTCATGTTGGGAGAGGGGTCTCATGTGGCTGCAATGAGACTGCAGCTAAAACCAGAGTCATTCCAAGGCTCCATGGATTTGGGTTTTCAAAACGCTCACTCCCATGGCTGGCAGGTCACTCAGACTGGCTAGAAGCTCAGCAGCGGCCTTACCTACGGCCTCTTCCTGTGTCTTGAACTTCCTTACAGCATGGCAGATGGGTTCCAAGAGCGACTGTTTCAATACGCAGGAAAGAGAAACTACCAATCTTTCGAATCCAGAAATGGACGCAATGCCATTTCTACTATATTCTACTCATCAGAGAATCACAGGGCCCGGATTAAAGGGGAGGAAACATAGATCTTCCATTTCAGTGGGAGAAATATCAAAGAGTTCACAGCCATCTCAAGTTATCACCACCCCCTAAATGCTTCTAGAAATAAAACGTACTAGGTCACTTACAAAGTAAAGAGAATCAGAACCAAACTCATTTTCTAGCATTTCTTCCCTTGTGTACCGCACTCCAGTCACATGTGCCAGACTCATTTTATCCTCGAGGACTTTTCTCTGTCACTGTCTCTGACTAGAACACATGTTCCCTGAATCTTTGCATGACTCACTACTTCTCACAATTCAACTCTCATCTCAAATGTCACCTCCTCTGAGGTGTCCCTGCTCATCATATCTAAAATAGCATAGTCCTCTTGCCTGGCAAATCCCATGGATGGAGGAGCCTCGTGGGCTGCAGTCCATGGGGTCGCTAAGAGTAGGACACAACTGAGCGACTTCATTTTCACTTTTCACTTTCATGCACTGGAGAAGGAAATAGCAACCCACTCCAGTGTTCTTGCCTGGAGAATCCCAGGGATGGGGGAGCCTGGTGGGCTGCTGTCTCTGGGGTCGCACAGAGTCGGACACAACTGAAGCAACTTAGCAGCAGCAGTCAGCATTTATATCCTTAGCCTTATTTCAATTCATAGCACAAACCAAGTCTTTTTTTCTTGTTTTTATTATGTCTCCTTCATGAGAGTAGCAACTTTGTCTTTTTTTAAAAGATTTTTTTTTGATGTGGACTATTTTTAAAGTCTTTATTGAATTTGTTACCATATTGTCCCCATTTTGTTTTGTTTTTTTTGGCTGCAGGGCATGTGGGATCCTAGCTCCCAGATCAGGGATGGAATCCACAACCCTCTGCACTGGGAGGTGAAGTCTTAACCACTGAATGACCAGGCGAGGCCTGCAACTTTGTCATATTCAACATTGTATCTCCAATGCCTAGAGCACTACCTGGAATGTTTGTTGAGCAGCTATTGAATCAGAATCCGTCTCAAGTAGACAGCAAAGCAATGCCTTTAAGTTTCTGATTAAAAAAACAAACACCGTTTTCAACTCAAAATTCTATGTCCAGTCAAATCATCCACCAAATGGAAGGACAGATTAGAGACATTTTTCAGACTCATAAAATTTTCCCCTTTACCACTCTTCTAAGAAAGTGCCTCCACAAAATCAGGGCATAAATTAAGAAAGGTTTTAAACGTGGAATCCAGAAAACAATGGATTTAACAGAAGGAAGCAGGAATGGGAAGCCCCATGAGGAGAACTGTACACAAGACTGGAACTGCAGCTCCTTCAAATTGAAGTTCGCAGACAGAGGGCGCTGGGGCAGAAATCTCCAGATTAAAAGAGAATTCCAGTAGAACAGTTGAATTGAACGAAAAAAGTTGGGAAAAGATGACAAAATATTTTTTCAAATAGTGCAATCAAAGCAATCATAAACTGTAGGAGAAATCTAAAGTATAAGAAAAAAATGTAACCAGTAATCATATTGATCACTATCTCCTTGCTAAACAATACTCACAGAAATCCAATAAAACATTGCTTGTCATTTTCAGATTCAGAAATCAATCTAGGAAGAAGCACAAATGGTTCACTTAACAATTGCAGTGCCACTCCTCTGCCAGGGACAATCTGTGTATCATCTGCCACCAGTGAGAGTATCCTCAGTGTCAGCCAGGTGGCAAGTGGTCCGGCTCTGAAATTCCACCTCCCCTTCTGAGTATTTATGCAAAGAAAACAAAAACACTAAGCTGAAAAGATGTATGCACCCCCATGTTCACTGCAGCGTTATTTACAGTAGCCAAGATATGGAAACAACCTAAGTAAGATCAATGGATGAATGAATTAGAAAGAAAATGCTAGTATACACTTACAATGGAATATTATTCAGTCATTAACAAAGAATGAAATCATGCCATTTGTGATGACAGGGATAGAGTTCAAGGGTATTAAGCGAAACAAGTCAGAGACAGGGAAACTAATACCATATGATCTTTCTTCTATGTGGAATTTAACACATATACATACATATATACCTATGTAACATCAAGCTCATAGATACAGAGAAAAGTGGTTTCCAGAGGCAAGGTGTGGATGGGAGAAATCAGTGAATTGCTTTTTTCATTTAATTAAATTGAATTATTTAAAGGTTTTTTTTTTTTTTAAGATTTATGTATTGATTTTATTTTTTGGCTACGGTAGGTCTTTGTTGCTGCATGTGGGCTTTCTCTGGTTGCGGTGAGCAGGGGCTACGCTTCGTTGCGGTGTGTGGGCTGCTCATTGCCATGGGATCTCTTGTTGCAGAGCATGGACTTGAGGCACTCAGGCTTCAGTAGCTGCAGTGCATGGACTCAGTAGTTGTGGCTCAAAGAATTAGGCGTTCAGCGGCATGTGGGATCCTCACGGACCAGGGATGGAACCGGTGTCCCTTGCATGGCAAGGTGGATTTTTAACCACTGAACCACCAGGGAAGCCCCTGAACTGAACTTTTAAAGAAGAAAAAAAAAATCTCTACAAATTCCTGACCCAAATTCAGTGAAACTAGAGACTAATTTCAAAGAATGACAAAAGCAAAAAAAACAAAAGCCAATTAAAAAAATTTTATAACACTCCCTAGGATCACCAAAGGGAGAAGACTCTTGAGAGTCCCTTGGACAGCAAGAAGATCCAACCAGTCCATCCTAAAGGAAATCAGACTTGAATATTCATTGGAAGCTGAAACTCCAATACTCTGGCCACCGGATGTGAAGAACTGACTCACTGGAAAAAAAACCCTGATGCTAGCAAAGATTGAAGGTGGGAGGAGAAGGAGACAACAGAGGATGAGATGGTTGGACGGCATCACTGACTCGATGGACATGAGTTTGAGTAAACTCCAGGAGCTGGTGACGGACAGACAATCCTGGCATGCTGCAGTCCATGGGATCACAGAGTCGGACATGACTGAGCAACTGAACTGAACTGAGGATCCTTATCATTAATCCTACTTAGGTATAAGAAAACTAAAGGTCAGGGTGGTGAGGTAGCTTCCAGAGTCCCGTGGTTTATATGCGCAAGAGTAGAAATCTGAAACTTCCTCTTGGAGGGTTTCCCAGGTGGCATTAGTGGTAAAGAATCTGTCTGCCAGTGCAGGAGACGTAAGAGACGTGGGTTCGATCCCTGGTTGGGAAGATCCCCTGGAGAAGGGCATGGCCACCCACTCCAGGACTCTTGCCTGGAGAATCCCATGGACTAAGGAGCCTGGAGGGCTACAGTCCATGGGGTCACAGAGTTGAACACGACTGAAGCGACTAAACACACAGGATCCTTAGCTGAAAAAGAGGAAAAATATAAATTAAAATTGATGCCTATTTTAAAAAAATGAAATAAAATTACTAGCTCTCAAGTTTAAGGTATACAGTGGAAAACTAACACTATGAATGAATTTATTTTAAAATAAAGAAGGAACACAAAATGAGGAAGACTAAAAGTAAATAAATAAAATGTACTCAAGATATTATGAAAGAAGAGCTAAATTAACCTTCGGAAATTAGAAAGTAGGAGTGCTATGAAAAGCAGAAATTAACTAAATTTTAAATAAATAGGGAGAGGACATATGTATACCTATGACTGATTCATGTTGATGTTTGACAGAAACCAACACAATTCTGTAAAGCAATTATCCTTCAATTAAAAAACAAATATATTCAAAACAAAAAATAATACATTTTAGGGACTTCTCTGGTGGCCCAGTGGCCTAGACACCACGCTCCCAATGCAGGGAGCCCAGATTTGAATGCTGGTCAGGGAACTAGATCCCACATGCCGCAACTAAGACTTGGTGCAGCCAAATAAATATTTTTTAAAATAAAAATAAATATTTATTTTAATCTAAATTTGAATTTAAAAACAAACAATGGTAATTAAAACCTAGTTACAAACAATATTTACAAAGAATAGAGAAAGTCTAAAAATTTAGATTAAGAAAAGAATAATACATGTTAACTAACATGATTCACTTTTTACGGTTTTTCTACTTTGCAGATTTTAATTTTTCTTTATTGCCTTTGATCCATTTTCATGAAGCTTCCATGAGTATTTGAAAGATGTGCATTCTTATGCATGCAAAGTTCTATACATCAAATCAAGTTGCAAACTGTCTACTTTGCACACAGAGTGGTCAATAAATAATAAAGAAAAACAAAGCTGCTCTATTTTGAAGCCCTTTATAATACGCATTGGACTTCCCAGGTGGCACTAGTGGTAAAGAGCTCACCTGCCAATGCTTGAGTTTGATCCCTGGGTTGGGAAGATCCCCTGGAGAAGGGCATACAGCCCACTCCAGTATTCCTGCCTGGGAAATCCCATGGACAGAGGAGTCTTGCAGGCCACAGTCCATGGGGTTGCAGAGAGTCAGATGCGAAGAGACCTAGCATGCACGCATGCATAATATGCCTTAGATCAACTTTCCTAAGCTATGTTCCAACCAGCATCAAGTGTAAATTATCCACTCCTGTTAGTCCCTTAATCACCTCCCATGTTTATTTTTCCTTCCTGCCTTTTTTTCCTTCATATTTCCCACCAAGGCACTCCTTAAGTAACACAAAACTAAGAAGAACAAAAATACTTAAGCTAAAATATATGTATTTCTTAGCTTGTGCTAAGAACTTTAGATAGGATAATATTGACTGATTTTAATATTTTATAATAACTCTCTGATGCCAAATTATTGTCCCCATTTTAGAGGTAAGGGCAGTAAGTCAACACAGTTAAGTAATGTGCCTAACTTAGTAAGAAATTAGCTCAAGTCTATTTTACAATGAAGCCTGGTTAACCATTATGCCTACAGTCTCATCTGTTTCATTTGGCCAAGAGAGGATATCTCTCCTGTGATATCTGATAGCTCTGCCCAGAAGGAAAGAGTGTGCTGTTTTTCCATTGTCAGAGAAGTATATCAGCTAAAGAAGAGAGAGAGTGTGTGTGTGTGTGTGTGCATGAGGGTATGTGTGTGTGTGTGTTAAAACTGGAGATCCAGAATATCAACTTAAGTGAGCATTCCCAAAGAGTGCTAGAATGTAATGAAAATTTCATCCCCTTTGCAATATTTTTGATATTAATTTCAACCACTAACTTCAATGTTCAGAGTTTTGCTAAACTGCATTACTCTCTATATCTTAAAATACATTGAGAGAGTAGTATTGAAACATGTACATTATGTACATGTACCCTACGTAAAATAGCCAGTGGGAATTTGCTGTATGATGTAGGGAATCCAAAGCTGGTGCTCTGTGACAACCCAGAGGGGTGGGAGGGGGAGGGAGATGAGAGGGCAGTTTAAGAGGGAGGGGACATATGTATACGTATGGCTGATTCATGTTGATGTATGGCAGAAACTGTCACAATATTGTAAAGTAATTATTCTCCAATTAAAATTAAATAAATACACTGAGTATCAGGTTTGGTATGTGTTTTTAAAAGAGCGCCGTGTATTAAAAATAACAGGGCAATAGACTAAAAAGTAGTAGACATATACCGTGTTTCTGATGTGAGATAAATACAATGAGAATTTCTGTGTACGAAGAAATAATAACATTTAGGCAAACGTTCGCATTCTTTTACACAATTGAGAAGACCAATATTAATATGTAAACCTGTTTTCTGCGCCAAAAAATTTTTTGAAAACTATCTCAAGTATGTTTTGAGATTGGGATATTTAAAAGTTAGCAAATATTACTCATGAACTCAGTCAGTAATTAAAAATGAAAATAACAGCAATTTTGTAGCATTATTAACATCCTTATTATCAGGCAAAATAGCATAGCTAAGGCTGATTTTTTAAAAAGAGAAAAAATATGATAAGAATATTGAGAGGAGAAGGAGGGCATAAATGAAATGTTCACAATAGATCATACTCCTGGGATTTCCCTGGGGTCCAGTGGTTTAGACTCAGGACTTCCAGTGCAGGGGGCGCTGGTTTGATCTCTGGTTGGGGAACTAAGATCCCACATGCCTTACATGCAACCAACTCTTGGATGAACAAGTGAGCGTGGCACAACAGGGGCCCCTTTGCACTCTCGAAAAATGCCAAGACAGCATTCACGATAGTGAAAGGTAAGAGTAGCTAAGTGTCCATTAGCTGATGAATGGCTAGACCAAACGCGGTCAGTCCACACAGTGGACTATCATCCAGCCAGAGGAAGGACTGACGCATGCTACAACTCAGACACACATTGGAAACATCATGCTAAATGAAGGCCGCCACATACAAAAAGACAACACATGATTGCATGGTTCCACTAATGTGAAACGTCCAGAGAAAAATGACAAATCAGGAGGAACAGAAAATAGGTTCCTGGTTGCCAGTGGCTGGGGGAGGCTTGGGGGTAGTGGGGGAGAGTCTGCTGATAGGCATGGGGTTTTTCCCTCAGGTGATGAAAATGTTCTAAAATAATTGTGGTGATATTTGCAAAACTCTGTAAATATAATAAAAAACATTGAATGATACACTGTAAAAGAATGGATTTTATGATATGTGAAGTTTATCTAAATGAGAAAAAAAAAAAAGAAAAAAAATAAATAAATGAGAAGAAAAATCTTACTGTAGTGCCCCAAGGCAAGTACTGTGAACTGAAATGGTTCTGCTCTACCAAATCATCTGGTTCAGGGGTTGGTCCATGAGCAGCATCATAGGCATTGCCTGAGGGTGAGACATGGACAATGAGAGGCCTTCTCCCAGGCTTACAGAAATCACAATCTGTACCTTAACAGGGCCCCTTCCCAGGTAATTCATAGGCACATTCAAATTAGAGACACCATGATCCAAAGCATTAATGAGGTCTTAAGGGTCTAGCATTGAATGACAAGTATATAGAACAAGTGATCATATGAACACACTTGATTTCAAAGGCATGAGAAAGATCAGAAAAAAATGTGAGAACAAACTTTGTTCAATTTAGAAAAAAAATTGTTTAATTTGTCGGCCTTTATTTCTTTATAAGTTTCTCTTTTCTTTTATAAGCAATTACTTGCTTTAAAAAATATATATCTATCCTTTTTATTTGTGTAGGTCTTAGTTCCCCAACCAGGGATTGAACCTATGCCCTTGGCAGTGAAAGCTCAGAGTCCTAACCACTGGACCACCAGAGAACTTTCTACAAGTTCTCTTTAATGTTAAAAACAGAAAGAAAAGAAATCGGGGGTGGGGGAAGTTTTGGATAAATGGTGTGAAGTCCAGGGCTTAAGCATGCTATAAAAGGTCCTTGAGCTAATATCATTTGTGGGTCTTTTTTTTTTTTTGTCAGCTAGAAATCACTTCAAGTGTAGAACTTTCTTTGACCAGCTGTTGTTCTAAGTGCTGTTGACTAGCATGGCTGTGGACTCTTTTCTAAAAAACACAGGGCAATGCTTGTGGGGTGAGAAGGTTAACAGACAACCATATTTAGACCTTGAGACCATTAAACACCTATATCCTTGAAAATGTTGATTTGCACTTTTTGATTACTAATTTGTACTTATTGTTCCACAGTACAGATTGAAAATTAACATGTTAAAGTTTAATTTCTCTTCTGAAATGATACAATTAACATATTACTGAAGCAGTACAGATTTAATAACCTATTTCTCTTCTTATTTCTACTCCAGGTAAGCAGTATTAAAAGTATACCATCAACCCTCAGATCAGAGGTTTCTGCATTCACGGATTCAATTGACCAAGGATAAAAAAATATTTTGGAAAGATTTTTTCTCTGGAAAGTTTCAAAAGGTAAAATTTGAATTTGCCATGCACTGGCAACACTTAGGTAGCACTTACATTATATTTAAAGCTATTTATATAGTATTTGGACTTCCCTGGTGGCTTAGATGGTAAAGCGTCTGTCTACAATGCAGGAGACCTGGGTTTGATCCCTGGGTTGGGAAGATCCCCTGGAGAAGGAAATGGCAATCGACTCCAGTACTATTGCTTGGAAGATCCCATGGACAGAGGAGCTTGGTAGGCTACAGTCCATGGGGTCGCATTGAATTATCTTGGTACTTTTGTAGAAAATCAGTTGACCATGCATGTATGACAGGTTTCCCAGGTGGCTCAGTGGTAAAGAACCTGCCTGCCAATGCAGGAGATGCAAGAGACTCGGGTTCACTCCCTTGGGTAAGGAAATCCCCTGGAGGAGGAAATGGCAACCTGCTCCAATATTTTTGCCTGGGAAATCCCAAGGACAGAGGAGCCTGACAGGCTACAGTCCATGGGGTTGCAAAGAGCTGGACATGACTGAACATGTACATGCCTGCACAAGTAGATGTATGGGTTGATTTCTGGACTTTAAATTCTATTCTATTGATCTTTATGTCTATCTTCATGACAGTATTACAGTCTTAGTTACTATAGCTTTGTAGTAACTTTTGCAATTAAGCATGCGTCCTTCCAACTTGGTCTTTGTTTTTCAAGGTTGTTTTGGCTATTCTGGGTCCCATAGGGCTTCCCTGGTGGCTCAGAGGTCAAAGCATCTGCCTGCAATTCGGGAGACCTGGGTTCGATTCCTGGGTCGGGAAGATCCCCTGGAGAAGGAAATGGCAACCCACTCCAGTATTCTTGCCTGGAGAATCCCATGGACAGAGGAGCCTGGTGGGCTACAGTCCACAGGGTTCCAAAGAGTCAGACACGATTGAGCATCTAACACTTTGACTTAACAAGGAGTCTGGAGGTAGGCAGACTCCAAGACACTCAGCAATTCAGTCACATCTATGTCCATCCTTGCCCTCCAGTGTTCCCAGTATTCTGGTCTTTTCTCATGCTTGTCTTCTCGTCAGTAGTAGACAGATTGGTTGCCATCATGCCAGACTCCATTTCCTCATGCCAGCATCACAAAGAAGAGTGAGGATGGTGATAAAGACTTTTCTTTTCTGCAGGCTTTGTGAGTGATGCAAATGTGAATCTGCCTCCCATATCACTGTCCAGAACAGAATCACGTCCTATCCCTAGCCCGATCTTCGGGGAATGGGGATGAGATTACCATGATTCATTTCAGGGCATACCTTTCCTGAAATCCAGGTTAAGCAGGAGTGAGGTGTGATATATGCTGCAAAGAATAGTGCTTATCTCAAACTGAGTACATCTGATTCACAACATGGTATTTTTGTAGACTTGGGTAGTAACTCAACTGACATTGTTCCTTTGAAAAAAAATGGGTTCTCAGCACCGAAAAGAACTCTTGAGAAATATTTGCAATACAATCCAAAATACGTGGGAGATTCATATACTTATCTTTAAAACTGTATTAATATAATTTCATAGTTTTTAGACCCATTTAAAAGTATTTTAGAATCTTTCAGCTTGAGGACCAAATATGAACATAAACTGTCAAGGTGTAGATATTTAAAAACGATGGTTAACAGAGTTTACTCCAAGAAAATCAAGGAACCTTGTCAATTTTCTGTTTGTTCAGTTGTTCTGTCCTCAAAAAAGGTGGGATTGGGACTTCCCTGGTGGTCCAGTGGTTAAGAATTCATCTGAGGATCCCACATACCACAGGGCAACCAAACCCCTGTGCCACAACTGAGCCCAGAAGTCTATAACCCATGCTCCAAAACAAGAGAAGCCAAGGCAATGAGAAGCCCAAGAACCACAACTAGTGATAAGCCCCCCACTGGTGGCAACTAGAGAAAGCCTGCCTGCCCAGCAACAAGGGCCCAGTGCAGTCAAAAATAAACTCAGACAGTAAAGAATCTGTCTGCAATGCAGGAATTGAGGGTTTCCACTTCAGTATTCTTCAGTATACTGAAGAACCCACTTCAGTATTCTTGCCTGGAGAATTCTATAGACAGAGGAGCCTGGTAGGCTACTGGAGTCCATGAAGTCCCAAACAGTTAGACAGGACTGAGCGATTAACACTTTTCACTTTCAAAAAAAAAAAAAAAGTGGAGGGGGGATTACCAGCTGTTCATAAACTCCACTGGGTCCCTGCCATAATGGCTCAAGGAACTAAGGTCACAGATAGTGAGTGGCAGAATCTCATCTTTCGTCTCCATGTCCAGCGCGCATCCTGCTTAACTGCAGGAGACTCGATCAACAAACACGGTCTGCGTGCCCATTACCTGGCAATGTCCCAGATATTTCTGTCTGGAGCTTGGAATGAATTTCCAGCTGCAAGAATGCTAAGTATTTGTTTTAAGGGTGTGGCTGGGTCCGGGAGAGCCAGGGAGACCCCGGGGAAGGTGAAAGTCTAATAAGGTGGGCACGGAGGACCAGACCACGAAGATTATAAGCATCTAAAGTGGGATCACAGGGTATCCAACGTCAGGGGCGTGCAAAGTCAGGGGCCTGAGCCGCCCGGTGCCCGCCTGGCGGCGCTGTAGCCACTGCGCCCCCGGCCTCGGCCCCTGCCGCCGGCCTCCAGCCACAGGCGTCGCTGTGCGCTCGCGCCGGCAAGGGAGCCGCGTTCCGGGGGGAGCAGGCGCTTAGGGTGTGCAGGGCTTTCAGTTTCTGGCGCGAACTTCCGCCGTTCCAAAGTTGCAGGGAGGCTTGGCGCTATGTCCGGGGACAGCAGCGGCCGCCGGCCCGAGGGCCGGGGCCGGGGCCGCGACCCGCACCGGGATCGCACCCGCTCCCGCTCCCGCTCGCGGTCCCCGCTGTCGCCCGGGTCCCGCCGCGGCGCCGCGCCCGAGCGCAGGGAGGCCCCAGAGCGCCCGGGCTTGGAGGATACCGAACCGTCGGATTCCGGGGACGAGATGATAGACCCGGCGAGCCTGGAGGAGGAGACCGACCCCAGTCTGTGCCGCCAGATCCGCCATCAGTACCGGGCGCTTATCAACTCGGTCCAACGTAAGGCAGGGTAGCGAGGCGGGAACGGCGCGCAGGCCCTGCGCGGCCCAGCTGGTTCGTGGAGCCCGGGACCAGCCCCGCGCCGCCCGGCCGTTCCCGGGTTCGGGGTTTACGAGGCACTCGCGCATCTGTCGTGCGGATCGCAAGGCACGACCTTGGCGGGGGCGCGCGAGTCCCCCAGGGGCGGGACCGCCCGAGGCCGGGCGCGGTCTGGAAGCCAGGGAGAGGAGGCACGAGGAGCCGGGGCGCATTTTCTTAGATCCAGCGGTTCCCCGCCGGCAGTCGCCCGCCCGAGGCAGCTGCCAGAAATGCAAATTCCCCAGTGTACTGGACCTACCTATTCTGAAACTCTGGGTGGCCCGGCTGTGCAAGCTGTGGCTTGCAGAGTTAGAGAGTCCTTCTGATTAAGAGCGCTCTTTAGAGGCTGCAGAAGGCGTGGAAGCCCATGGGTGAAGGTTAGGGGGAGCGAAGTGGGTCCCCTTTTCAAGTTCATTCTGCTAATGGGGTAGTCATCTTTTCTGTTGTCAGGCCGTTTTGGTTAAAGAAATACAGCTGAAAATAATTCCACCGGGGGGTGGGGGTGGGGGCTGGGACTTGGCTCTCCAGCTGCTGCTAGTTACTCTGTCAATGACTTGTTAGCCTATGATGAGCACCTTTCCCAAAGTTTGTATTTTTTTTAAAATAGAAAACCGGGAGGATATATTGAATGCCAGCGACAAGTTAACAGAGGTCCTTGAAGAGGCCAACACTCTCTTTAATGAAGGTAATTCTTTATTTTATGGAAGGAAGCTTTCTGTGATCATATATTTTAGGGTAATTTTAATTAGTTTTGCATGAGAACCGAATGCTTGACACCAAACAACCCCCATATTTATAAGAGTGCTTTACTAGTTTTGGAACCTTTTCCCTTGTAGCACCACTTCTATGATTGTGCACTTATCAGTCCCTAAGCACTGCTTCCCTGATGGATCAGGGGTTAAAGCGTCTGCCCACAATGCGGGAGACCTGGGTTCGATCCCTGGGTCAGGGACGATCCCCTGGAGAAGGAAATGGTTAACCCGCTCCAGTATTCTTGCCTAGAGAATCCCATGGACGGAGGAGCCTGGTGGGCGAGTTGGACACAATTTCACTTTCACTTTCACAAGTACAAACAAGTAGTAAGGGCTTTATTTGGGGGTGGGGAGCAGCAGCCAGTTTTAACAGGCGCTCCAGGAGATTCTGTTGCTTGTTCAAGTTTGAGAACTTTCTGTGTATTAAATTTCTATTGTATTGACTGCTGAGAATTTTTATGTCTTATCTTTCTACTCTATTGACTACCTAGGATGCATTGGATGTATTAAAGAAAGAACTGAGCTGGCTTCTGACATCCTGTTTCTTTTCCTGCCTTCCTCCCGACCTCCCGTCCCTAAGCTCCTTGTTTTGGTCCACCTAATATAACCCAGTGGGGATGGCCAGGTCTACAGGTGGCCCTGTTGGTCTCCAGTGAGGGGAGGGGCCTGAGAAAGAGAAGAATCTCAGCACTGAACTCTAGCATTGTTGGGGGCGAAGGGGCCTCTGAAATAAAAGCTTGGTTTGAATGAAAAGCAGCAGCAATGTTAGTGCTAAGAGGGGTCTCTGTGTTTGAAGACAGGACAGGTCAGGCAGCCCCTGATGGTGTGGGCACTGGGTCACAGAGCCCGGGGACAAGTCCTCAGACTACTTTTCCCTCCTGGCCTTTCTCTAAATTCTATGGGAGCAGAAGAGGAGAGTGCAGACCCATGCAGGTGAAGAAGTCAACAGAGCTGGCCGCTGCCTGGACACCACCACTCCACATGTTCTCTGAGAACCAGAACATTTCTTTCTTTTCACTTGGTGCAACCCCTCCTCCACTCTCTCTAGCTTTTTCTTCTCTTCTGAGCTGGGAACCCCCCTGCCCAGGCTGTCTCTTCAGGGTTGCTCTTGATCCCTGGTCCCCTATTATTCACCCACTGCTGAAAAGTTGTTGATTAACAGATCATTTCCTGCTTGGCCAATTCTACTATGCTAGCTGGGTCGCCTTTTTAAGGCACAGTTACTCAACCAGGCCCTAGGAGACAGTCAGCCAACAAAGGATTCTGTATCCTCCATATATACAGACTGCATGTTCTGCAGCTCCTAGAGATGTGAATCCATCCGTGGGAGATGGGCATTTTCCTCACAGCTTTCGTGGCAGTGACGGGCTGGCGGCGGGGAGGGGAGGTCAGGTCTGCAGCAGCCCAGGAACTAGTCCCTAGCTTTTGCCTCTTGTCTCTCATTCATTGTCACGGTCACAGTAATTCTCCTGAAATAAAACTGGGGAGAAAATTATGCATATGAATACAAAACTTGGAGTCAGTGGGTTCATCAGCCTGAGGAATGTTTGGGCAATCAAAAATTCAAGTGAAATGGCCTTGAGGAGCAAGCTAGGCAGAGGCATTGGCGTGTTTGAACTCTGCCTGCCGGATTTGTCTCTTGGCTGCTTTTTCAGTTCGCCTTTGCTGGTGTTCCTGGAGCACAGTTCCACACTGCCTGTTCCCTTTCGGGGCCTGGTCAAACCGATTCCCCTCAGTCCTGTGTCTTCCTCTAATGAACCCTCCCCCTCATACCAAACCTCATCTTCAGTTTCCTGGCCCCATTTCCTGCTTGTCTCCTTTTATTTAAATCCTTGTCTGCAGCTTATCTTAAATGTTAAAAGATGACCCATTTTGGATCATCCATGCTCGGAGGTCATGGCCCTGCTGCCTGTAGGCTGTTCATTTGGTGGGACCTGTGCTGCCAGGCAGGGTTTGCCTCTCCCGCTACCTGCCCAGCACGGAACTGCACCTGAAGCTCCTTGACAACATACCTATTACCTACCGGTCTTGGCCACGCCCAAGCATAACGCCTTACACACGAGGGCATTCAGCTTGGCTTCCATCATCAACACAGGTGTTCATAGTGCCTGGATGGGTTACTGGAGTCTGAGGGTCGAAGAGCCAGTGTTAGAGATGACGGAGGTTTTGTTAAACTGCAGTTAATGAAGAGATTTTTATTCAGTTCCCAGAAGCAGGAACAGTGTAGTAGAGAGAGCAGGCTTTTTAGGAAGACTGATCAGCTTTGATTTCAGATTTTGGTGAGCTGACCAGGGGAACCTGTTTTTACACAGAGATGAGTGTGTTTGAGATTTTTTTTTTTCCTTTTGGTCCAATGGGAAATGGGGAGTTAAGTGCAGTTGGAAGTTTTGGGAAAATGCCTGTGGATAAACATGTATGTTGTAATGTGTGTCTTTTCCTTCTTTTTCGAATAGTGTCCCGAGCAAGAGAAGCAGTCCTAGATGCCCACTTTCTTGTTCTGGCTTCAGATTTGGGCAAAGAGAAGGCAAAGCAGCTGCGTTCTGATCTGAACTCGTTTGATATGTTACGATATGTGGAAACTCTAGTAAGTTCAAAGCTACAGAATCGTAATAAAAAATGTTTCATGCCACATATTGTATAATTACCCACTTTGCTTATATCCATATGCAGATGGTTTTCACGTCATTTTCCCTTTTGTTTGGGCCTGAGATTCCTCCAGAGAGATCTTACCAGATTAAACACATGACAGTCGAACTATGTGGTGGAATCTAGGTTGGGAATTGAGAGCAGTTTGAAAACCTCCTAGCCTTCTAAGACTCAGGGTGCTGTTTATTTCAAATGGCCATTTTTTCCCTCACTCGGTTGTCAGTTCAGGAGTTCATTCTCAGTGACCCGGGACCTTTGTGCTAGGCTGGGCAGAAACCCACATGCAGGCAAAGTACAGCTGGATATGAGTTACGTCTGGGGGAGGGGCATGTTTTGATTTGTCTTTGAGAGTATTTCAGAACCATACGAATATGACTGGGGTTCTGCTTTTGTTTTTTGTTGTTGTTTTATTCAACTGTCTTTGCCTCTTAATGATTGAATGGTGGTTACCTGAAATTTTGAAACTTTGGCTTGATGAATTTTTTGCCTCCAAAAAGCACAATGAGTTGAACTTTGTATTTTACTTTTTTTTTTTTTCTTTATCTTGGTTTTATTTTGAGCCAACCTCTGTCCTAGCATTTCTGTTAGGACATTAACCTTCTGTTTGTTAAAAGGTTATTAAAATGATTTAGTACCATGAGATCCGAACAGATAAATTATTTTGTAAAGGCATGAGGCAGATGACGTTTTTGAAAAGGCATGAGGCAGATGAGGTTTTTGATGTTTTCAAAACCTTAGGTTTTTTAAAAAATTTAACTTACAAAAAAATTTAACTTAAATTTTAAACCTTAAAATTTTTTTAAAAAACTTGAAGTGTAGTGCATTTTGGAAAATGCTCAATAAATAAAGTTGACTATATATTGGGTAATCTTTTTAAAAATGACTTTTATTTATCAGGGTGAGCTTTGTACTTTAAATTCCGTAAGTCTTAAAGTGGTCCATGCTGACCCCCAATCTAATAGCTGTCTATAGACTCTGGCGGGAGGATTTTTTCAAGTATTACCCCAAATATAAGAACTATAAAGAAAAAATTGGCAGATTTGACCACATAAAAACTGAAATGTCTTCCTCCAAGTGTGCAGTGGTAGAACGGTTGGCAGGAGAATGGAACAGAGCTGACCGTGTCTCTTTGACTGGGTTCTGGCAGCCTCTCTTTTCTTCAAAGTTTAACTGCCTTTAAAGGGTTAAGCTCTCTGAGGGCTTTTTATTACTGTTTATATATGATATTGCTGTTTTAATTTGTTAACTTCTAGGCATTTCATAATTTTATAATGTTATAAAAATGTACTTTCATAAAAGCAAATTTAATACACTTTCTGCAAGATAGCTTGAGATGACAATTATTAGACTTCCGCCAACTCTTCCCAGGAAGTCACCTTTAAGATGAGTTGATCTCTCCCTGATGCTAGGTGCTGCTCCCTGGAAATCCTAATCTGCAAGCTAATCAGGGGTCTCCAGGAGGTTGGCTGGAAATGAAAATTGAAAGCCAGCTAAACTTCCATGTTCTATCCTAGAGCGTTTGCTTAGGGATGTGAATTTCTATTTTTATGCTAATTTAGCATTGCTGATAGTTTAAAAATGACTTGTGTGTGATCAGGCCCAGCGAGCTAAGTTCTGGTATGTCTGCCCCTCGGCCTGCAGGGGGCTAGAGCAGGGCTTCTCAGCCTTGGCACTACGTGCATTTTGGGCTGGTTGAGTCTCTGTTGTGGGGGGCACCTGCAGTAGGATGTTGAGCACTATCCTGGCCTCTACCCACTAAATGCCCTCTACAGCATTTAGTAACACGGCCCTCCCTGCCATCCACCCAGTTGTGACGATCAAAAGTGTCTCTAGATAGAATGCTGGGGCGGTGGGGGGGGGGCTTAAAAAATTGCTCTGGTTGAGACCCTTTGGTCTGGATCATCTCACTTTCTCACCAAAAAGTCCTGAGTACCTTGAAGAATAGTTTCTGCCAAAAAGAAGGTGCCTTTGAAAACAGGAAATTTGTAATAAGAAATTAAGCCAACGTATTAGGACACTGAAAACAGACTTTGCCTCTGGCCTGTTGTGTAGTGATAGAGATAATTGAGTGCTGTGAATGATTGCTTGTGGCTTAACTGGGGTTTCTGTTTCCCTTCGTTTTTGTAGCTGACTCATATGGGTGTAAATCCGCTAGAAGCTGAAGAACTCATCCGTGATGAAGACAGTTCTGATTTTGAACTCATAGTCTATGATTCCTGGAAAATATCAGGCAAAACAGCAGAAAACACCTTTAATAAAACCCATACATTCCACTTTCTGTAAGATTATTTTGAAAATCCGACAGACCAGCCATTTGTAAACCTTAAATTGTATTTTATTGTAGGGACAACAATTATTTGGTATTGTAGAGCAGACAGTCATGATGCCATCGCTCGGAGACTTTCCAAAGTTGGATTTAAAAGCTCATAGTATCTTGCGGATGGATCCTCATCCAGCTTAACTGGAGCAGGAAAGGCCGTGGGCTGGCACCTCCTTAGCAGGGCACTCTGCTGGCACCTTTGCTTTCTAGCGTGGGAGACTTTAGGTCTGTGACATAATGTCTTGGCTTTATCATCTTTAAAAGTCCTTATTACGTAGGAGGATGATACCTCCTATGAAAGGTATCTTAAGATTCTACCAATATATGTATAAGTGCCATTTATTATATATAATTCCCTGTTAGATGATCGCTGTCCTATATTTGAAGACTAGTTGAGTCACTGTCACATAAACTGCCCATTTCATCTTTTTTGGATACAGCTTTGATTTTGAAAAGCTTTTCTTTATACTCAAATGGAATTGGCTCCTGTCTTAATTTCCTAGCTTAGTCTTATGAAGAGGCTAAGAACAACTCTTACTGGTTCTTTCGTAAGACAGCCTTTAAAATATCCAGTAGATAATTTCTCCAGGGCAACCACTCAAGTGGTTTCTTCCTTAAGTGGATAGCTTAGGGCATTTGTCTATTCTGAGTGCCCTTCTAAACCTCCTGAGATTGGTAGTGCCTCAGAAGGTTTTGGAGATGGAGATTTAGTAAGTCTGTGGTGCAGGGCCAGGCACCTGGGTTTTCTTCGTATTTCCCAAGGCATCTGTTTTTAACAAGACTTATCTTAATTCAGGTGCCCAAAATCACTGTATATTACAGCAAAAAGATCAAACTTCTTTATTATAGGAAAAGTCTAAATCTTTTTTTTTTTTTTTTTTGCTGTTGAATTAGGCTCCACCATAAATGCAGGATCTAAAGATAGCCTCTTGGGAATTCCCTGGTGGTCCAGTGGTTAGGACTCCAAGCTCTCACTGGTGAGGGTGTGGGTTCAATCCCTGGTCGGGGAACTAAGATCCCCCAAGCCTCCAGGCATGTCCAAAAATAAAAAGAAAGAAAGATAGCCTTGGGTTACATAACTTAAACCTTTTGTCATCATCTAGCCCAATTTGCGGCCACAGTGATTTACTTACAGCTTTGCAGCCTTGTACTTGCTGTTGCCTTGGCCTGCAGTGTCCTTTCCCCCATGTTTTCTTTCCATCTGGTAAGATTTGCTTGGGCTTCTTGGTTGACCCTAGTGGTAAAGAAGCCGCCTGCTGATGTAGGAGATGTGAGAGACTCGTGTTCAATCCCTGCAACCCACTCCAGTATTCTTGCCTGGGGAATCCCATGGACAGAGGAGCCTGGTGGGCTGCAGAGAGTCAGACATGACTGAAGCAACTCAGCGCACACATGGGATCTCTACTGTATACTTTAATTTCCTCCAGTGCAGGGACCACAGGGGACTAAATTCTCTAGGCCCTGGTTGTTTCTGCCTGGTATGTCTGTTGCTATAGGGCTTTTTTGGGAGGTGGAGGGAGTCCAAAAGGGAAAGGAATCCCATGGCCTCTGCCTTACCTGTTATCTCGTAAGACAGGTGTGTTCTGGAGTCTCAGGCAGTGGGGCTCTGCTCTGGCACCCCCAGAACAAAAGGCTTTTTTAACCACAGTGGGGTTATTCATCGCCATCCCCCACACACGTTCGTCTTTCCCCTGATCTCTGAAGCTGGCTCTGTGAAACAGACAACAGGCTAGCTGGGAGGACCACAGGCATATTGACTGACTTACTATTGACAGTAAAATACGAAGGTATTGAGGAATCTGGTTGAATTCTTTGAGAAACACAGAAGGAGCAGAAAGGCTGTCACAAACCGGACAGAGTCTTGGTCTGATGTCACTCATACACCACTGATGCCTGGTCTGAATTTGAGGATGCTGTGGGAACTGCTTTCAGTTAGTGAAATTAGTTTGTTTTAAAAACAAAGACATGAAAGCATATTTTTCATTAGGTTGGGTTCAATACAAGGAGAGTGCCCTGTGCCAAAGCCACGAATTGAACGTCCAAGAAAAGTTCGTATGATAGAAGAGCAGCAGGCAATGCCTGCCCAGGTTTGTTTGTTCAAATGTTACTTTTTAAAAACCCTTAATTTAAAATAGCCATTAGTGTCATATACATGTAATTTGGCCGTCTTTTCTCAGCGTTTGGGTCTGGAGTCAGGTTCTGTCACTTAAAAAGTAATCATTTAATGTTTGAATCATTTTTGATATGTTTAAGTCTTTAAACATTTTATTGGATGGACCACTTGTCTTAGGTCTTAACTCATTTCTGTAGTATGGATTTGTTCTCCCAAAACAGGTTTCTTAACTTCGGCACTGTCGGCATTTGGGGCTGGATAATTCTTTGCTGTGAGAGGCTCTCCTGTACATTGTAGGATGTTTAGCAGCATCCTTGGCCTCTTCCCACTAGATGCTAACAGCCTCCTCTCATGTTCCCCCCTCCAGTCCCAAGTATGATAACCAAGTGTTAGAAAATGTCTCATGGCAGGTTGGGGGCGCTGCAGAAAAATCACTCCCAGGTGAGAACCACTGTTCTAAACTGCCCCTTTTATAATTTGCTATTTTACATTCAACCTAAAAATGATGGATTTGGTCATGTTACTCCTCTCTTAGATAATTCATATGAAAATGTTACTAAAGCTAGAAAAATCTTTTTTAACTATCAATTTTAAGACAGGAATAAAAACTGTTAGAAATCCTAAGTAAAAGATATTTCTAGGAGTTTGGCCGGGGAAGAGAGCAGAAAAGGTTAACAGGCAGGCAAGTAGGTCAGTCTGCTTGATAACAGCTTTATATTTTCAGTTAAAAAGAATGGAAGAGTCTCATCAAGAAGCAACAGAAAAAGAAGTAGAAAGAATCTTGGGATTGTTGCAAACATACTTTGAAGAAGATCGTAAGTACGATACCAAGCTTAAAATGGAACAATCTGTATTTGTCAGTTAGGCCTGTGTCACTTGCAATGAGAAGCTATTTTTATTTAAAAGGCATATATGTAATGCTTGAATCATTTTGATTTCTCTTGACATGTCTTTTATGAGACTTCTCTCTAGAAATCCCATGAGAACATGTCCATCCCACCATAGTGGTGAAAGAAATTCTCATTTTTATTTTTCAAAGATGGGATATTTTTTCTGTTACAAAATAATACATGCCAAAGATGTGAGAAAAGTAAAAAGTCAAGTACCGGTTCTACCTGACCTCACTCCCTCGAGGTTGCCAGTTATAAAATGTGATGTGTGTATTTTCAGACTTTTTTTATGTCTATGTCAGTCATAATAAATATGCAACTAAGTAGTTGGGATTTTTTTGTTGTTGGTGATGGTGGTGTTTTGCTTTTTTCAAAGCAAAATAACATACACATTTTTCTGCAAGATGACTTGTCCATTTGGACATTTTCCCATATTGATACATGCAGATCCTGCTTACTCTTTTCAGTGATTCCCATTGGGTGAGTGTATCATACATTTAACAAATCCTCTATTTAGTGGACAAGTTCTTTATAGCATTTTTCTCTTGTATAAACTGCTGGAGTGAAAAATCTGGGCACACCACTTTGTGCACGTGTGCTAATATTTCTGTAGGACAGCTTTTTTAAAGGAGGGTTGCCAGGGAAGTGGGCATGCAGATTTTTAATAGATACACCAGATTGTCCTCAAGCGGGGTTGTACTGATTTCCATCCCATAATAGGATGAATACCCACTTTCTTTCTTTGGTTAACACTAGAGAATATTGGTCTTAATTGATGAGCAAAAGTAATTTGTCCTCTGTTGAAGAATTTTTTCCTCTTTTTTCTTTAGCTGATACTCCAATGTCCTTCTTTGACTTTGTGGTTGATCCACATTCTTTCCCCCGGACAGTGGAAAACATCTTTCATGTTTCTTTTATTATAAGGGTAAGATTTAAGATTATTTCTCTGTTTTTCTTTGCTTTTAAGAGAGTAAATAATAACAGGTATAGATGAGAGGTGGCTAAGGAATTTGTACTAACCAGTATGTGTTTTAGACCCATTGTAGCAAAACACTGACGAGTCACAGGCCAAAGAAACTAGCTAAAAAATTAAGTGCTTGCTTTTACATTGTAGACATTTTTGGAGCTTACAGAGTAGGTAACTATGTGATATACATGTTAAATTTCCCAAATTTGTTAGTTGTTATGTAAGAAAATACCCTTGTTTTCAAGAAATATACACCAAAGTTGTAGGGGAAAAGGGCTTCCCAGGTGGCACAGTGGTAAAGAATTTGCCATCCAGTTCAGGAGATGCAAGAGAGGCAGGTTTAATCCCTGGTTTGGAAGATCCCCTGGAGAAGAAAATGGCACATCACTCCAGTATTCTTGCCTGGAGAATTCTATGGGCAGAGAAGCCAGTCCATGGGGTCACAAAGAGTCGGACTCGACTGAGTGACTCCACTTTCACTTTCAGAGAGAGAAAGCAGTAACATAAATATGGCAGAACACCAACAGCTGGTGACCCTGGGTAAAGAATGTATGGGAGGTCTTTGCAGTAGTCTTGTAACTCTTAAGTTTGAAGTAATTTCAAAACCGATGGTTTAGGAGAAGAAAAAAAAAGAAAAATTCTCAGAAGAGTACCTTGAGAATTTTCTCCAGGCTGTCTTCAGTCATATGTCCGGTTGCAATCCTGCACATCTAAGATTAATTCGATTTTAACAAAATCGAATCTTGTGTTGACAAAAAGGTTTTTTTTTTTTTTTTTTTGACAAAAGTGTTTTTTCAGAAATGATAACTAAAGCATATTCTGTCAACGGTCAGTGATAGTATTACGCATTGTAAAATGTGTTGTATTCAGGAACTCCCTGGCAGTCCAATGGTTAGGACTGCTTACTCTCACTGCTGAGGGCCTGGGCTCAGTCCCTGCTGGGGGACCGAAGATCCCACCAGCTGCATGGCTCAGCCAAAAAAAAAAAATCATAATGATACAATGTGGAGTACTCAAAAAGTGTGAATCAGTCAAACAGCCAAGATGGTTGTAGTTTTATTTAAGAGATCTTGGGGATGAGGCTGTGCCCGGGTAAGCGAGCTGATTAGAACCTGAAAGATACCCTATGCAGAGGGAGATATGAGAGAAGGCTTGTCTGTATACATTCCTCGTTATTGTCATGGTATATTTTGATTGTCTAAGGTTTAGAATTTTCTCACTGAGTAATTTTTTCATCCAGTGGCTGAAGGTTTTGAATCTAAATTTTAGTCTTTGTGTTACAGGATGGTTTTGCAAGAATAAGACTTGACCAAGACCGACTGCCAATAATAGGTAAATGATTCTATGTCCAGAAAAGTTAGTTTTAAAGAAAACGTATTTGTTACTGGAGGGTGTGAAATGTATTTTATTAAGTGTAAATTGAGTTTTTATTTTAGGTAACAAACTTTTACAATGTCTTCCTCAACTAACTGAAAATACTGAAAACTTGATCATAGTTTAAAACTGATGGATTCAGTTCTATCATTGATTCAACATCTACTGCTGTTAAGAATAACAAGAAATGATATAGTTTCCCTAAAATTTTAATTCAGAAAGTCTGTAATTACAGTTATTTTTGTAGTTTCCTTCTATTTTATCCCTAATGCCAGCTCCTCCTCTCCAGACTCTGTTTTTTTTCTTTCTCATTGTTTTGCCTCTTTTATATACAAGTTTCATTTAAATATCTCTCACAGTTATAAAACTGATGTCAAAAAAGAACACTGCTATACAATTTACAAATGTCAGTAAATATTAAAGAGCATGGTTAATGCAGAATCTTAATTTTGTTGAATGATTCACATTCTCCATTACTCTTTGTCTTCTAAGGCCTCCTGTACAGAATGAAGTGTTTTCATTGCATTTACCGATTCCTTTAAAAAGTTGTTACTTTCATACTGGATGCACTAGACCTTAGCTCTATGTTTGGTTCATAGATATGCAGAGTTTTTCAAATGATTGGAATGTGTTATTTTACCATATGTATTTTTTTTTTTAATGGAAGCAAGCGGGGTTACTTTCTGTTGTAATAATACAACACTAATGCATGAATTCCTAATAAGAATATAATATTCTAAGCGTCTGCTTGGTACAAGTGTCTTTCCTATTATTCATTGGTGTCTGTTCAGATTACCTCTTCTGATTCGAAAACTTTGCCTCTCAAACAGAGCCTGTTAATGAAGAAAGTCGAGGAATTGACCAAAACACTCAAATTAGGAATCAAGCAATTATAGCTTTGAGTTATCGAGACTGGGAGGTACAGCCCTGCATGTTACCCCGGGCAGTTTGTTTCCAAGAATTCCTTTGCTGTAAACCCAGTGCCCACATGCTCTCTGTTCTCTACCAGGAGATTGTGAGGACCTTTGAGATCTCAGAGCCTGTGATTACTTCAAGTCAGAGCCGGCAGAGGCTAAGTGCTTGACACCAGCTGAAGGTAACATTTCCCCTGGGACAGCTGCATGTATTTATCATAGTTTCTGTCTCACTTTTTCATCTTCTGATGAAATTGGATTTTGCTTCCCTCTAGTGCCCCATTCTTAAAATTGTGTGTAACTGGTGAGAAGGGCAGAACACGACCTAGTGGTTGCAAGTCCCCACCTTTGGATTGATTCCTTTGGTGGCCTTAAGATGTGCAGTTGAGAGAGAGCAGAGATTGGTCTTGGTTTGGCACTCTCCCCACCTCCGCAACAAATGGATAAATGAGATGATGGAATATTGAATCCTCCCATCAGTTTTGTTCACTGTCCCATTAGGTTGGCTTACTTTATGCAGACAAAGTAGACAAGGAAAATTAAGATAGAACTACCTTGGAATGATGTTGGTAATGGGCATTTCTGAAACCTGTGTTTTGTTTATGAAATAATTCTCCATTTTTATAAAGGAGATGAGGAAGGGAATCTTAGAAATGACCTGGTATTCTATACTGCACACA
This sequence comes from Ovis aries, assembly GCF_016772045.2. Taxonomy (NCBI): domain Eukaryota; kingdom Metazoa; phylum Chordata; class Mammalia; order Artiodactyla; family Bovidae; genus Ovis; species Ovis aries. The sequence continues at coordinate 41,376,537 of NC_056075.1, read as the reverse complement.
GCTGTGGGTGGGGATCAGGAGATGGGATCCTGTTGGCTCTGCCCCTTTAGTCTTACCCTGCTTTGTTTTCCTTCTCTGTAAATCTGTAAAATGGGATTCTGAGTTAAAGTTAAAATTAGCTTTTCAGTACTTCGTGTAAACTCTTGATATATGCTTCAATTATTTGAGCTTTTGTTCCAAAGTAATTGAAGGGAAGAGGAGAACTGACATAAGATCTATACTGTAGGTTTACTTGGGCCCTCCTCACTGAGGAGGAGCTGGTTGGTAGATTTCCTTTATGCATCTTCTTAAATGAACTTTCGATTTACCATTTATAAACTGTTAACCAGCTATTTCCCTCCTTTGTTTTTTAGGACTCATGTGGATGCTGAAATCCAAAAAGGAAAGCAGCATGTATTGTATATATTGTATGATCAAACATTTTTAAAGACAGATTGTTTTTAATAAAATGTAGCTTTTGATAGTTAATGAATTTGTCATGTTTGTCTTGGATTAAAGGAAATTCATTGCCATATGTACAAATAATTGCAGTTATTCTGTATTTTCTGTTCTTGGGAGAGTTTCTGCTTTATCTAGCCCTGTCCCATTGAAAGTTTTAGTTAGGTTGTTAATGGCTTAAAGATCATTATGGTTCTCTGCATCTTTTTTAGCTGTAAAGTTAGCCAGTCAGGTCAACACTTATTAGGTTATACCATATGAAACTGTTTTCATAGGTAAGATATAGTCAAATATCAGCAATTTTATGTGCTTCAGCCTGTTTTACACACAAGGAACTGTTCAATCCTCTTTCAAGCCAAGCCAGACCACTTTTGGGGGCAACGCCAACCCTGGGTTCATCTTAGCTGCAGTCCTTCCTCTGCCCTGAGGGCTGTTGACTGCCACAGAGAAAACCTGTGCAGCTTTGGGTCAAGTGATGCTGCTCCCCTGGGTGCTGGGCCGTCAGGTCCGTCCTTGATGTTCTGAGTCCTAGTTGGTTCCTCTTCCTGCCCTTCTCCACCCGTCCTTTCTCACTCCTTCCCTCTGATGTCAGAGGTAGGGTTGTCTCATCTGCAGAGGCTCTGGTCTCCTGCGTCCCCATCCCCGGGTCTCTGCTGTCAGTCACCCCTTCTCCATACCCAGCACTTGCCCTTCAACCCTGTTCATCTCTCGTCTTCAAAAAATTACTGTGACCCTTCTCAAGTTACCTCCTTTTAAAGTAACAATCACTTGCTGTCTCCTCATGAGCGCTCCCACCACGCTGTGGGGCACCTCTTTTCCCACCATCCTGAAAGGCTTGCTGTTGGTGACTCTTCCAAAATTGTTAAATCCAATGGATAAATACTATGCATTTGACACTTGAAAACTTTCGGAAAACTGTACATCCTTTTATTTGGTCCTCTCCCTGGTTCCCCTTCCACCAGTTTAGGAATCTCATGATTTGTAGTTCATCTGTGTCCTGAACATTCCCCCAAGTTTTTTGGACTAAACTTCTCTGAAAAGCCACAGATGTACCATAACCAGTGGCTTGTTGGACAGCATATGGGCCTGTTTTAAACATACGTGTATAACAGCTCCCAAAGCAAAGGAGAAAAGGAAAAATATAAGCATCTGAATGCAGAGTAAGAATAGCAAGGAGAGATAAGAAAGCCTTCCTCAGTGATCAATGCTAAGAAATAGAGAAAAACAATAGAATAGGAAAGACTAGAGAGGTGTTTCAAGAAAATTAGAGATACCAAGGGAACATTTCATGCAAAGATGGGCTTAATAAAGGACAGAAATGGTATGGACCTAACAGAAGCAGAAGATATTACAGAGAGGTGGCAAGAATACATAGAACTGTACAAAAAAGATTTTCATGACCCAGATAATCATGATGGTGTGATCACTCACCTAGAGCCAGACATCCTGGAATGTTAAGTCAAGTGGGCCTTAGAAAGCATCACTATAAACAAAGCTAGTGGAGGTGATGAAATTCCAGTTGAGCTATTTCAAATCCTAAAAGATGATGCTGTGAAAGTGCTGCACTCAATATGCCAGCAAATTTGGAAAACTCAGCAGTGGCCACAAGCCTGAAAAGGTCACTTTTCATTCCAATCCCAAAGAAAGGCAATGCCAAAGAATGCTCAAACTATTGCACAATTACACTCATCTCACACGCTGGCAAAGAAATGCTCAAAATTCTCCAAGCCAGGCTTCAGCAATACGTGAACCGTGAACTTCCTGACGTTCAAGCTGGTTTATAAAAGGCAGAGAAACCAGAGATCAAATTGCCAACATCCGCTGGATCACTGAAAAAGCAAGAGAGTTCCAGAAAACATCTATTCCTGCTTTATTGATTGCCAAAGCCTTTGACTGTGTGGATCACAATAAACTGTAGAAAATTCTGAGAGATGGGAATACCAGACCACCTGACCTGCCTCTTGAGAAACCTGTATGCAGGTCAGGAAGCAACAGTTAGAACTGGACATGGAACAACAGACAGGTTCCAAATAGGAAAAGGAGTACGTCAAGGCTGTAGACTGTCACCTTGCTTATTTAACTTACATGCAGACTACATCATGAGACATGCTGGGCTGGTGAAGTACAAGCTGGAATCAAGATTGCCGGGAGAAATATCAGTAACCTCATATATGCAGATGATACCACCCTTATGGCAGAAAGTTAACAACTAAAGAGCCTCTTGTTAAAAGTGAAAGAGGAGAGTGAACAAGTGGGCTTAAAGCTCAACATTCAGAAAATTAAGTTCATGGCATCTGTTCCCATCACTTCATGGGAAATAGATGGGGAAACAGTGGCAGACTTTATTTTTGGGGGCTCCAAAGTTCACTGCAGATGGTGACTGCAGCCATGAAATTAAAAGATGCTTACTTCTTGGAAGGAAAAGTTATGACCAACCTAGACAGCATATTAAAAAGCAGAGACATTACTTTGCTAACAAAGGTCTGTCTAGTCAAGGCTATAGATTTTCCAGTAGTCATGTATGGATGTGAGAGCTGGATTATAAAGAAAGCTGAGTGCCAAATAATCGATGCTTTTGAATTGTAGTGCTGGAGAAGACTCTTGAGAGTCCCTTGGACTGCCAGGAGATCCAACCAGTCCATCCTAAAGGAGATCAGTCCTGGGTGTTCATTGGAAGGACTGATGTTGAAGCTGAAACTCCAATAATTTGGCCACCTGATGCGAAGAACTGACTCATCTGAAAAGATCCTGATGCTGGGAAAGATTGAGGGCAGGAGAAGGGGACGACAGAGCATGAAATGGTTGGACGGCATCACCAACTCGATGGACAGGAGTTTGAGTGAACTCCAGGAGTTGGTGATGGACAGGGAGGCCTGGCGTGCTGCAGTCCATGGGGTCTCAAGGAGTCGGACACGACTGACAGACTGAGCTGAACTGAACTGAAAACAGCTCCTAAAATTATTGTCCATGTAATTCCTGGATGGCACCTTTACTAATGAGAAAGAAACCTAGGGTTTCTCTTCTCTTTTACCCCCACAGGCTCTGCCTTCATCAGTCTCTAATCACTATCTGGCCTCTTGAGTCTCTGCATCTTGCCCAGCTTTCTGCTACAGGCTCCTGTCTGTGTCCCCACTTCCGGTCTCTCCTTCAGATCTCTTCCATGTCTTCAAGACCACTTGTCCATTTCTCAGCTATCTCCCCACTGCCTTTGAGATCTGATACCCTGAGCTCTTTACCACGGAGAAGGCAATGGCACCCCACTCCAGTACTCTTGCCTGGAAAATCCCATGGATGGAGGAACCTGGTGGGCTGCAGTCCATGGGGTCGCTAACAGTCGGACACGACTGAGCAACTTCACTTTCACTTTTCACTTTTATATATTGGAGAAGGAAATGGCCACCCACTCCAGTGTTCTTGCCTGGAGAATCCCAGGGACGGTGGAGCCTGGTGGGCTGCTGTCTATGGGGTCGCACAGAGTCGGACATGACTAAAGCAACTTAGCAGCAGCAGCAGCTCTTTACCAATGTTCAAAGCCTCAGAGGACCAGGCCTTTTACCTGCATTTCCAGGCTTGCTTCCTCCTCTCTGAATTCCTGCTGTTGGTTTCATTTTGGTAAAACAGCTTTACTGAGATATATTTTACATATCATGCTGTTCACCCATTTAAAGTGTGTAATTAATCCATTATTTTTTAGTCCATTTTCAGGGTTGTGTGACCATCACCACAATCTGGTTTTAGAATATTTTTGTCCTCACAACCCAGTAGCAGTCACTGCCCACCCCATCCACTCTAAACCCTAAGCCCTATCCAACCACTAACCTGCACTCTGTCTATAAATCTCTTATCTTCATAAGTTTGCCTATTCTGGACATCTTGCATAAATCGAATCACATAACATGTGGTCTTAACATTTTATTTTCTTCAAGCATGTATGTTTAGAGTCAATTTTTCCTCCATCTGTATTCTACTTGTTTCAGACTGTCATCATTAAGAACCCTAAAAGTGGTTACCTTTTGCAAACTAAGGTGGCAAAGCTGTTCCTTTGCATTTTATACCTTTTTGTAGTTGAGTTTTCCATGTACTTTATCGCTAAAATTATCAACAGAAGTTATCTGGACAGCGAGACTATCAGCCACTTAATTCTTCAACTCTCCGAAGAGAAGGAAAAAAAACCCAAACTGATCTGTTCTCAAAAATCAAAGTCATAGAACATTCCCCAAACATCTTTTCCTCTAGAATAGGAGTCCCCAACCTCTGGGATCTCACACCTGGCGATCTGAGGTGGAGCTGATGTAATAACAATAGAAGTAAGGTACACAATAAATGTGTAATGTGCTTGAATCATCCTGAAACCTTCCTGCTTCCCTTCCCCTGGGGCTTGTGGGAAACTGTCTTCTGTTAAACCAGTCCCGGGTGCCAAGAAGGCTGGGCACCGCTGCTCTAGAACGCTGTGTTCTAAAAGCACATTGCGCTAACCTCAGCCCCTCTGCGCTCCTCTGCTGCTGCTGCTGCTGCTGAGTCGCTTCAGTCGTGTCAGACTCTGTGCGACCCCATCGACGGCAGCCCACCAGGCTCCCCCGTCCCTGGGACTCTCCAGGCAAGAACACTGGAGTGGGTCGTCATTTCCTCCTCCAATGCATGAAAGTGAAAAGTGAAAGGGAAGTCGCTCAGTCGTGTCCGACCCTCAGCGATCCCATGGACTGCAGCCCACCAGGCTCCTCCGTCCATGGGATTTTCCAGGCAAGAGTACTGGAGTGGGGTGCCATTGCCTTCTGTTTGTTTCCAGTGGAGATCCCCCAGGGGAATTGAGTGAGTCTGTGCCTCATTCCTGTGCTGACGGGTGGCTGGCAGGAGGCAGGCATGTGTTGAGTTTCTCCTGTTCTGCCCACCCAAGGAGTTGTCATCCAAAACGCATTCTCACACCCCATATCCCCCACTAATTGCTACCCTCCTCTAGTCCTTATGGTCAGTATACCTTTTTATACCATAGAATTGGACATAGCTTTGTTTTATTTCATGTGCTGTTCTCTTCCCCTAATAGACTGTAAGCCCCTTAAGGGGCTATGCTCTAGAGTCTCTGGTCAGGTCTAGGGTTTAGACCCAGGTTGTTGTTTAGTCACTAAGTCACGTCCAACTCTTTTGTGACCTCATGGACTAGCCTGCCAGGCTCCATGGGATGTCCCAGGCAAGAATACTGAATTGAGTTGCCATTTCCTACTCCAGAGGATCTTCCTGACCCAGAGACTGAACCCATGTCCCTGCGTTGGCAGGCAAATTCTTTACCAACTAGCCATCAGGGAAGCCCTGGGCCCAGGTACATGATATCCAATTAAATTTTAGGTGCACTGGAAAACCCAAGACAGTGTGTTGTCTGCATCATAATTCTAACTTTTACACTCTCTGTCTTTAGAGAGGGAGCCCAGGGTTCTTTAGTCAAGGTCAATGCAGAAGCTGCGGAATTGCAGGATTCTTTGTATAAAAATATTTGTTCCTATGAGCAGTGTTCACATAAAAGAAAAATGAAAAGTATAATAAAGAATAGAGGTATGTGACAGACTTTAGAGGTTTGGAGTGGTAGGTAGAAATAAAAAAGCCCATGCTTTTTTGAGACAAAAAGTCTGCTTCTTCCCCCTTGAATGTAGGCTGTGGTGGCTTCTTTGATTAGTAGGATAAGCAGAAGTGATGTTCTGGGACTTCTGGGGCTAGGTCATAAGCTTCCTGGAGCTCTGAATCACCAGGTAATAAGTCCAACTACTACATGGCCCTTAAACTACCTGGGGAGGGAAGCCAAGGAGAGGGACCAGCTAGGTTCAGCCTTCTAGCTATCCATGCTAAGCCATCTGGGACCTACGGACTAGCCCAGCCATCACCTGAATGTTTCCAAGCATTGCCAGTGGCGCTACATGGGGGCAGAAAAATGGCCCAGCTGAGCTCTGCTGGAATGCCTGCTACAGAACTGAGATAAAATAAAATGGTGGTGGTTTTAATTCACAAGGTTTTGGGTTAGCTATACAGAGAGCTGAAACACTGGTAATGCTGAGCTTGGGGTTTAACCTCTCTCTTTTTTTTCCAGTGTGATGCATTTAGAAACAATATTAGAAGATATTAGATTTTACTGCACCAACATCTATGGAGGTATGCTCACCTGAAAAAGAAATACAATAATCTAGAAAATAATTTAAACTTTATGTTTTTGTAGTTGACTTCTCAAAAATGATGGTATACTCAAGAGCTCTCTTCGGAGTGGTTTTCCAATTTTACTCTCTTTTTTGGACTTTTCCATCAGAATGGTCACTTCTAAAAGTGCTTCCGCATAAGGCTGGACAATGGGATAGGCGGTGACCCATTCATATTCTTTTACTTCCTTTTTCTTCACTCGAGGTTTCAGGAAAGGGGGAGCTTGTGCAGGTATTTTTTGAGCACGTCGTTGATCATTTCTTTGCTCCGTGAGTTCTCTCCCTCGAATCATTCGGTCTTGATGTCCCTTTATCTGTTTCTTTGCCCAGGCCACTCTGTACTGCTTGGCCTTAGCTTTGTGTGTTTTCTGGATGTTTTCAGTTGAAACATCCTTCTTCAGGTTTAATACTTCGTGGGAAGGAATTTCACTTGAGATGCTTTGAGGGAGCAGTTGATAATTGCGGTCTCTGAGGCCTCTGGCTTGTTCGGCTCGGTGTATGTGTTTCTGTACCTGGTTCAGCTCTCTGTCGGACACTAAATAGCGCCATTTTTTAGCGTCTTCTTTTTTCTCGCTTTGTGGTCTCCTTTCCTTTTCCTCTGTTCTAATTTCCTCTTCTGGAACCATTTTGTGCTTGCATGCTTTTTCCAGCATTTCCTGGTAGCGCTGATAGTAGTATGCCTCTGCTTGGGCGAACCGGAAGTCAAAAGACACGGCCTTAAGTTGATCGAGTCTTTCATTCTCCTGTTGAGTCTTTTGGGCTAGCAACTTCCTCACCTCTGAAGAATGGACACCACCTAAACTCTTGTCAAGGGAAGTATGAGAGCTCTTTTCAGTTGGCTGTGCTTTAGTCTCTATACGGGCCATGGCACAGTTCTCACGCAGCCACAGCCCCGCCTGGCACCCTCACACTATGGCCCAGTTAGGGCTTGTAACTGTCTCCTGTCTTCCTCTTCAAGCCCCCTCCCCTCCCCTGCCCTCCCCCTGCATTCCCTCACATCCCTGAAAAACCAGAAGCAGGCCCTCAGGAACTCCTCCCACTGCAGGAACAACCCCATGCATCTATCCTGGACTCTGCCTTCCTGCCCTTTCACCTATCAAAAGCCAGTTCTGGGACTTTGCTGGTGGTCCAGTGGTTATGAATCCGTCTGCCAACGCAGGGGACACAGGTTCAATCCCTGGTCTGGGAAGACCCCCACATGCTGTGGGGCAGCTAAGCCCGTGCGCCCTAGAGTCTGTGCTGTGCAACAAGAGAAGCCACCACAATGAGAAGTCCGTGCACTGCAACAAGCGTAGCCCCTGCTCGCCGCAACTAGGAAGCCCGCGTGCAGTGATGAAGGCCCAGAGCAGGCGAAAAATAGATGTCAGTTCTTCCACCTCTGTTTGTTGAGCTTCGAGAACTTCAGTTTACAACCATCAAATTCCCTTCCCTGCTTCAAAATTTCCTGTCTACTGGATCAATCCATCAGCATAACATTATGCTTGAGTATATATCATCTTAAAACTAAAAAGGAAAACACTTCCTCTACGGCCCATCCCCTCTTTTGCTCCCCTTCGCTGTGTAACTTGAAGCAGTTACCTCTGAAGTTTGGCTTCCATCCTCCCCCCACTCCCTCGTTTGAGCCTGCTCTCGTCTGGGTCACATGGGCCTCTCAGCAGCATTCTCCAGAGGGGACCGCTCTCTGCTCCTTAGAATACTTTACTTCCAGGCTGTAGCTGAGGGCATGTGACTAAGGCTATGCTGGGCCCCTGCACTGCTCCAGCCATTAGCCGAATGTCCCAAGTAACTGAAAGGTCCCTCATCCTCTTCCCACGTCACGGCCACCCCCTCCAACTGCTTTGCTGGCTGCCTTCTACATGTAATGGAGGAAAGTGTAGCCGAGAAACTCAACTAAGGACGGAGCACAGTCACACTCGGGCTTCCTCGGACCAAGACAGTCTTGATCATTCAACAAGTGATGTACCGTGTGCGTCCAGCACTGGAGTGGGAGTGAGGGGTGAGAGAGACAGTCGGGGCACTCACCTCTGCTTCACCTGGATACGCCTACTTCACAGCCCCACGTGTCTCTTCCGTCACAGTGCTTCCTTCAGTCTTCCCCTCAGATCTGCCCCTTCTAACTTCAAAATGCCCCCACCCTAGAGGGCAGCAGCCTCTGATTAGCTTCCCTGAATCCACTTCTCTCCCTCTGTCTCCAGCCCCATCAGACCAGTCACACAGCAGCCAGCATGATCTCTTGTGTTACATAAATCTGCACACACCACTTTTCCTGCACAGAAACCTGGGACAGCATCTTACTGCTTTGGGAGAAAATTCACAGAGTCCAGGATGGCATCCGTAAACTGGTTCCTGATTACGGCTCCAAACGAGTCTCCCAGGTGGACTCCTTGCTCCCTCTGCTGCAGCCACACTGACTCTTCTGTTCCACAAAAGCTTCCCCATCTGAGTCTTTTCAGGCATTCTTCCTCTACATACTCCCAAACACAAAATATAGCAACTCTCACTAGGGCACATATGTATATATTATAGTTTTTAGGTTTTTAGCCTAAGTGTCACTCCTTCAGACCTATAAACTCATTCAAATAAAACAAAATTCCTTTCACGACACCTCTCACAGTCTGCAGCCACTATCTGTTTAATGTTCGCATCCCTCACTGGACTAAACCCTTACGAGGGCAGGGTGTTTCTTTTCTTCACTGCTGTCCAGCCAGCACCACTGGTGCTCAGTGAATCAAACAGTATAAGCAGAGCACGCTCCCTTGAAATTCCTGGGCCCTTTTTACCTGGTGGCACATTTTTATGATTTTATGACTGGCTCCAATGTTCACGTAAACGTATTTCCTCACCTTAATCTTCTTTTCTAATGGGGAGTGGGAACCTACTGCAATCCGAGGGTCTTGAATATTTTTGGCCCAGGCCAATCTAGAAGAGCAAAAAGAGAAATTATACTAAGACTTGGAGGAAGGTTTTGGGAAACATACTCTGGTAGAAAGGTAATGTGACTTGATTTGGGACTCACTTTTAATATGTAGCAAAAGGTGTTTCTGTGTGTCAATAGGCAGGGCTCTATGATATGTTTAATTTTTTTCTTTTCTTGAATTAAGGAAGAAATGCTCTTTGGTAAAAGCATAAACAAAGAGCCAAATTGTGTCTGAGGTTGAAGCTGTCAATAGTATATTTACCAGAGGAGAAGCTGAGTTACGGTTTCAACTTCCACAAATCATAGTGTATATTGTTAGTAGAACAGAGAACTTGCCTTTGATGAGAAGTTGAGTTTTCAAAGCTAAGTCCATTTTAAGTTCACTTATGCATGAGGTGATGAACAATAAATTCAATCTATAAGCTATCATTAATTTCCAATAACCACTAACTATAACGTTTCATTAATCTTGTGAAAGATTTACATTTTAAATAGATAATAAAACAATCTGACAGCAAGAAAGGGTTGTTTTTAATTTAATGCAGAAAAATAAAGCAGAGACTTTATCCACTGATGACAGAGCACAATCATATTTAGGCATCCTCAAGACCTTGCTTCTTAACCTGCTCAGTTAGCAAACAGGGTTCTCTGTGTAGCAATCTGGGTTGTAAATATTGTTTTTCTGACTTCTCTTAGCAAAAGAGAAGGATTTTATAACACAGAACTAGAAAAAAAAACCACACTATTTGCTATTTAATTTCTCAAAGACTCATTTCTGCTTTCATATTTTTTGTTAAGCAATTCTTATATTATCTCCATAGCAACATTCTAGAGTTTATCATACTCTCGGCATAGTACTAAGAACGGAAATAGATTCCTTTACGTAGTCTTCCAAACAGCCTCATTCTCCCCCATTTCACAGCCAAGTGGACTGAGGTGAAGAGAGGTTCAGGGACTTGTTAGAGTCCCACAGTCTGTTTCAGAGGCGGGATGTGTCTGGGTGACCCCACAGTCTGTTTCAGAGGTGGGATGTGTCTGGGTGACTCCAGATCACGCCTTCTCTCCTGTGCTGCACCCATCCCCGCACAAATGATACTCTCCTGCCTTTACTCAAAAAGCAAGGACGGTAATACCTACTGTTCTTCTGCACTCAGAGCCAACCATTCTGAGTCGGTCACCAAAGGAGGCTGGGAGGGTTGGGTCTGCACTGCCAGCTGCTCCTTCCTCAGCCCCCCATTGTACCTTCTCCTCTGAACATCACTGGTTACTTCCGCTGTTCCTAGGGCCCCAGGCTGTTTATCTTTGGTGTCTTCTGCCTCAGCCATTGCCCTATCAATCGCTAGCTTTATGAGCAACATCTCTGCTCTTCACTCTTCCTCTCTTCGTGTCCTCTTCTCTCAGCTCTAATCTCCCATTCTCAATTCTGCAAATTCCTGTTTTCCAACCATGAAAGTTTCTGGCCCTCTTGCAGACTTTTCAGCTACCTACTGTTGACCCTTTGGGATGCCTTGGTCTGATTTCTAGGGCAACCAGAAGCAGTCACAGGCTTTTTGTGTGTGTCATCACTATCCTAGATTGAAACTACTGTGAGGTGGTAGGTGGAGACAGCATCTGCTTGGCAGGACAGGAGCTTTAGGGAGAGCTAGGGTAAACGGCCACAGACAGAAAGTGGAAGGGCCTGTTTTACACAGAGAACTGTCCCAGTTTAGGGCAGTTAGAGAAAGCATCTTTCGAGGTAACAGGAGCATCGTTCTCCTTTCGGAATATATATTGTGTCCCGTCGATGGCAATGGAATTGTGGTCGGTGGAGTACCCTGGAGTGGATACTGTAGGCACACTCACAGTAGCAGGAGGAGGTTGGACAAGTATGCAGGTGGGCAAGTGGCGTGGTCTCATTATTACTTGGCTGGCTGTCACTCACCTAAATACTGTTGCTGCAATGAAGTTTTGAGCTTTGATACTGTTTAATATACTTCTAGTCATATACTATTTAATTATTAATATGTTCATAACTGGTCACTGAAGAAGCAGAAAAAACACCAATGTTGAAATAACATTAATGAAAACGACTCTGCATAGTCACATCACGATGCCCTTCACCATACATGTGAGCGGCATCCATTCAAAGTCCTCATGTAGCCCATTATGATGTCTCTAGTTCTTAAAAAGGAAAGAAAAAAGTGAAGAGAAAATACAGTGATTAATTACAACCTGGCTTTTTGTTCAGAAGAAATAAAACCAACCCCTTCTAAAATGTAGTGTTTGTAGAGATGTGCTTGAAACCATAGTCTCCAACTCATTCAGTAGTAAATGAGTTAAAAAAGTAAATATGGGAATTTTATGATGAAAAAATATGAAAGAATTTCAAACATCAAGTCATGAAAGTATTTTATTAGTTTATCTTTCTCTGTCCCTTTAATCTGTTTTTAAAGTGGCATTTCCTGTAGATAACGTTGGGTCTCATTTTCTATCCAGTCTGTCTTTTTTAATTGCTGTATTTAGACCATTGGTGTTTAAAGTGATCATTGATATAACTGGATTAGTATCTACCATATCTGTTGCTGTTTTCTACTTGTTGCTCTTGCTTTACCTTACTTTTGTCTTCCACTCTTACTTTGCCTTCAGTTCAGCCACTCAGTTGTACCTGACTCTTTGCAGCCTCATGGACTGCAGCACGCCAGGCTTCCCTTCCATCACCAACTCCCAGAGCTTGCTCAAATTCATGTCCATCAAGTTGGGGATGCCATCCAACCATCTTGTCATCCTTGTTGTATTTTGCTGTATCTGGCATTAAACATTTTATGATTCTATTTTTTCTCCTCTCTCAGCGTAACAATGATATGTGCTTGAGTTTGCAGAATATATTTACAACTAATCCAAGTTCTTTTTCAAACAGCTACTACACAGGCAGTGCGGGAACTTGTTTATAACAGGATTCACAGTTCCTAGCTGGTCGTGGTTTAGTCACTAAGTTGTGTCCGACTCTTGTGATCCCATGGACTGTAGCCCGCCAGCCTCCTCTGTCAATGGGATTCTCCAGGCAGGAATACTGGAGTGGGTTGCCATTTCCTTCTCCAGGGGATCTTCCTGCAGGAATCAAACCCTGGTCTCCTGCATTGCAGGTGGATTCTTTACCAACTAAGCTATGAAGGAGGCCCTTGCAGTTCCTGCCTCCCATCCCTTAAAACACTGCTATCACTCATTTCACTTATCTGTAAGCTTGCACCCTGTATTATTAACTAAAAACCTGTTGTCAGATCAACTAAGATTTTGAAAGATTAAAAATTGATTTTACCTCTCCACTATTCCTTCTCTAATGCTCTTTTAAAAGTAGGTCTGAGTTTCTGACCTGTAATAGTTTCTGTCTTTCTGGAGAATTTCTTAAACATTTCTTGCAAATCAGATCTAGTGGTGACAAATGCCCTCCGTTTTTCTTTGAGAAAGTCTTCTCTTTCACATTTGAAGGATAATTGTGCTGGATACAGAACTCTAGGCTGGTGGTTTTTTTCAATAATTGAAATATTTCACTTCCCTTTCTTCTCGCTTGCATGGTTTCTAACAAGAAAACTGATGTAATTTTTATCCTTGCTCCTCTACAGATGAAAATTTTTCCTCTCTCTGGCTCAAAGATTTCTTTTTGTCTTTGAGAATCCGTTTTGAAGATTTTCTGCAGTTTGAACATCATACGCCTACATGCAGGTTTTTGGTTTTGGGGCATTTATCCTGCTTGTCTGTACTGCCTCAATTTTAAAATCCACATGAATTTAAATAAAAGTTGTTTCCCTGTCACACTATTCACATTTTAGGTGCTCAGTAGGGACATGTGGCTAGTGGCTACCAGTGCGTACGTGTATGTATGCTAAGTTGCTTCAGTCGTGTCTGACTGTGTGACCCTATGGACTGCAGCCTGCCAGGCTCCTCTGTCCATGGAATTCTCCAGGCAAGAATACTGACTGGAGCAGAAACATCTAGACAGAGGAGAGAAGGGGTCTAATCTGAGGTCTCCTGGCAGTGAGTGCCCCACAGAGGAAAGTGTCTTCTAGGATCCCACCCTTACCTGAGACACTTGGTGCCCGTATCTAGCTCCTTGCCTCTGCTCATAACACAGCTCTTTCCTAGCATGTCCCTCTTCTCTGTATTTAACTGCACACCCCTCCCAAACTTGCTATCTACAAAACACTTTATTCAAAGAAACACATTTCACTTTTTTAAAAAAAATTTTAGTTAAATCAGTTAACTTTTATTTTGGCTGTGCTGGGTCTTTGCTGCTGTTCAGGGTTTTCTCTAGTTCTGGAGAGCAGTGGCTACTCTAGTTGTGATGCACGGGCTTCTCATTGCAGCGACTTCTCTTGTTGCAGAGCACGGACTCCAGGGCACGCAGGTGGCTCTCAGGCTCTAGAGAGCCTCAGCAGTTGTGGCACATGGGCTTCATTGCCCCATGGCATGTGGATGAAGGATTGAACCTGTGTGCCCTGCACAGGCAGGTGGATTCTTAACCACTGCACCACCAGTGAAGTCCCACATTTCACTTTAATGCAAGAATCATGGGTCTATCACCATGCAGAGTCCTTTACATCATTAGTGCCTAGGATCGGATCGAACCTCACACTGAAGTTTTGTAAACTCAATTTCACATTCAAGTTTATGTAAACTGTTAATGGAACCAAACATGCTAGTGTTGTCAGCATTTTATTGTCAAGTATGAAAGTTATAAACAAAGACAGCTATCTGTAATTGGCAGTTTCATAAATAAAAGGACATTCTAATAGTGCCCTCTTCCAATTCCCCAAACCTCTGCCCCAAGATGGAAACTAAATGAAACTTTGCATTGTTTTTCTCATTGGGGCCTGAAAGATGAAAACTTTGTGTCTAGTGAAGTCGCTCAGTTGTGTCTGACTCTGCAACCTCAGGGACTGTAGCCTACCAGGCTCCTCCATCCGTGGGATTTTCCAGGCAAGAATACTGGAGTGGGTTGCCATTTCATCCTCCAGGGATCTTCCGGACCCAGGGATTGAACCTGGGTCTCTTGTGTGACACAAGTCCAAACCTAGTATTTGTCGATCTCTTTTCTTCTTCAATTAATTTTTTAAAAATCACCTTTTCCTCCTATTTGTATTTTACTAGTTGTATGATCTTGGGCAAGTTATATGGCCTCTCTGGCCTTTGTTTCCTGTGTAGTCCAGGAAAGGACAAGAAATAATCACATCTGCTGTTATAAGATGGACAAGGTCTGTGTTTAAGAACATGGGTACTGAGATCTAGTAAGGAGCCTTTAAATCTAAGAAGTTGGGAGGAGCTGGATAAAGCTAGGGTCTTCCTGCATGCTACATAGCTATCCTTAGGCTTTTATTTTCTCATTGTGTGAGGCACAGGTGATGCTTAGCAATGTGACGTCTTTACAGGCACATAGCCAGCACAGTGGGCCTTGGGGTCGAGAATGTTGAAACTGACTTCAAAAGTTTACCTGTTTCTTCAAGTTTCATGATTTCACCTTTTTAAACATTGTAAAAAGATGATCAACTTTATTACCAACAGGGGGAAAACATAAGGACAGACTGGTTTAAATTATTTGCCTATACAGAGTTAAAGACTAAGGAATACTACTTCATTGGAAGCAGTCACTCATTTCTATACTTTACTCCTGGATCGTTACTCTTTGAAAAATCCCCTTTAAAATAGTGGCTGCAAACTGGAGAAGGGTGCCCTGAATTCAGCCTATATACATGCTGTGTTTGGCCTGTATAGTTAAAAAGTTCTTTTAAAATAACATTTAAAAGCTGTACTAAGTATAAAAAAAAAAAAAGCTGTACTAAGGAAAAAAAAATCTGACTTTCAGCTTCTGTTTGAAAGTTGCAAGATACGGTGGCACTGGGCACAAGACAGGAACTGGCTCTGACATTTGTCTTCTTTAAAAGAGGGAAGTGTTCAATTCGCCTACCCCGCCAATCCACAGAACAC
This sequence comes from Ovis aries, assembly GCF_016772045.2. Taxonomy (NCBI): domain Eukaryota; kingdom Metazoa; phylum Chordata; class Mammalia; order Artiodactyla; family Bovidae; genus Ovis; species Ovis aries. The sequence goes on along the minus strand of NC_056075.1, from coordinate 41,361,048 downwards.
CTACATGTGTACTCCAACCTAGGGGATATTTAATAAGTACCAGCTATGGCAATCCACTCCAGTACTCTTGCCTGGAAAATCTCATGGGCACAGGAGCTTGGTAGGCTGCAGTCCATGGGGTTGCGAAGAGTTGGACACGACTGAGCGACTTCACTTTCACTTTCATGCACTGGAGAAGGAAATGGCAACCCACTCCAGTGTTCTTGCCTGGAGAATCCCAGGGACGGCGGAGCCTGGTGGGCTGCCGTCTATGGGGTCGCACAGAGTCGGACACGACTGAAGCGACTTAGCAGCAGCAGCTAGTTTAGAAGACGCTAGAATTGGCGAGGACAGTCTGGCGAGGACAGTCTGAGATGTTAACTTTTAAACCGAGATCTGCAGGATCTAGAAACAATGATCACAACCTCTGTGCCTCAGTTTCCTTATGTGTCAACTGCGGCTGACAACCTGCAGTCGTGGGAAGAATCGGCGATGGAGTAAACTGCAAAGGGCTGGCTCGAACTCGGGGTCCCGGGGGGGGGGGCACCGCTACAACCCACGCTCACCCGGGAAGCCCCCGGACCCAACACCGACGGGGGGCCCCTAGGCGCTGGGGCCCGCCGCACCAGCCTCGCTCTCCACTCCTCCGCGCCGCGGGCCCCCGCGTTCCGCCGAGGTCGGCCCCGGGGCGCCGAGAGGCGTGGCCGGCCCGCGCGAACCTGGAGGCAGCCATGGCCTCGATGGTGGAGTACAAGGGACTCAAGGCCGGCTACCGCTGCGGCTACTGCGACTCGGAGGAGGGCAAGGCGTCCTGCGGTGAGTGGTCGGGCCAGCGAGGTCGGCGCGGCCGCCTGGCGTCCAAACCCCGACACCGCCCGCCGCGCTCCAGGCCGGGCCCTCGCGGGGGGCAGCACCCAGGCCGCACTTCCCAGCTCCCGCTTCCCTTCCCCACGCGTTTCTTCCCAGACCGTTGCCCTTCACATTCTGTCTCTCGGTTTCACCCTTACCGAGATGGCGGTCTCTTTCGGAGAAAGAGCGGAAATAGTGGAAGGCTGCCCTCGGTCAAGATGGCGCAGGCGGCTTCAGCGCCGAGGGCGCTCCCGGCAAGGCTCGGCCTGCTGGCGCCCGGGCGGCGCGGTGCATTGTGGGGTGGCGGCGGCGGCGTTGGGGTTGGGTTTGGTTGGGCTGGGCCGCGCCTCGCGTTTGAGGGGCTGGGGCCATGGCGTCCTGGGCCGCGCTTTCGCCCAGCATCGTGGAATATTTCGAGGGCGAGGACTTCTACCGCTGCGGCTACTGCAAGAACGAGTCGGGCAGTCGCTCCAATGGTGAGCGGGCCGGGCTGGTGGGCAGGGAAGGGCGCCGTGGCTCGGCGGCGGGCGGGTGTCCTCGGGGGGTCGCGGCGTCTCGGGCCGAGTGGCTGGAGGGTCGTGTCCAGGCTCCGGCCCAGGCGTAGCCCCTGCGCCCTCCGGCCCTTGTGGAGCGAATGCGGAACACGGAATGCGGTTCGCCCCGAGTGCCGTGGCTGTCAGAATTTGAAAACGGATCTCACCCCTAGTGGAGCAGGGAAGCTTCTAGAGGCTCATTTTTCACACGGGCGGTCGGACTTGAGAGATAATGTGTGTCTCGCAGGAGCCAAGTGTGGAAACAGGTGTGCCTCGTCAGTGGGAGACCGTTAAGTACCCGCCTGTCGAGGAGCGCTGTGGCGTGGTCAGTTACAGGGCTGACCTGTGATTTCAGATGCTGCTGTCGGGGTGTCCCCGGTGGTCAGCGCAGGACGCGGGGTTGCGGGACAGTGAGCGTCGGCTGCTGTCTGTAGACAGCTGTGTGTGTGGAAAACACACGTGCGTGGATATCCGTGCATAAAATGTCTCTGGAAAAATATACAAGAAACTGACGGTAGTCGCTGCTCTCGAGGGGCCCCTGTTAGTACTGTTGTGCTTGGAAATGGTACCAGGTGCTTTTCATTTCTCCACCCACCTCGGTGACCACGACAGAGCCAGCCTACAGTGCTCCCTCCCGTGATTCAAGTTTCTTTTGGAAGGATTTTTGTTCGTTTGTAAACGGAACGTCGTGTTTATTTCCTGCAGTGTCATGCTTTGGCAAAAGTATATACACTTATTTTAAAGAATAATCTAGCATTGTGGGAAATGGGATATCCATGGAGACTTAAATTTGGGTGGTTTCCGTATTAAAAAAAAATAAATAATGTTTTGTCCTGCCCTGGGGCAGTGATTTGGGTGATGATGGTGTGTCCGTGTACTCATTAATTAAAAATGTGTAATAACTTTTAAAAATTAAATGTCGATTAACTTCTTGTGGGTGAGAGGCGGTAGAATGCAGTGTAACGCAGTTATTAGCGACAGTTATAAAGATGAGTTATAAAGATGAGTTAAAGTGAAAATAGTCTTGGGTTAAACGGAGGAAATAAGGAGGATGCAAATAACAGGTGAGATGATTACAGCCCAGGGAGGGAAAAACCCATACGGTGACAGTGACTGCCTTAGGGTATTAGAGATTTCTTCTCTGTTTCAAATTTTAGTATTATGATTATAATATATAAGAAATTTATAGTATAGATTATAATATAGATTTATTATATATTATAACAATACAGTCTATGCAATTCTCCTGGCCAGAGTACTGGAGTCGGTAGCCGTTCCCTAATCCAGGGGATTTTCCCAGTCCAGGAATCAAACCCGGGTCTCCCGCATTGCAGGCGGGGTCTTTACCAGCTGCCAGGGAAACCCAAGAATACTGGAGTGGGTAGCCTATCCTTTTTCCAGCTGATCTTGCCGACCCAGGAATCGGACCCGGGTCTCCTGAATTGCAGGCGGATTCTTTACCAGCTGAGCTACCAGGGAATCCCGTATGTAATGATAATTTATGTTATACATGTCTAAAATTAATATTAGGTCTTTAACTATTTTCCTGGTAATTTTAGTAAGAGAAAATCGATTAATATAGATGTCCTTTGTTTAGTTTTATGGAAAAAAACCTACTTTCATCCTTTTCACCTAAAGTGAAGTGAAGTTGCTCAGTCTGACTCTTTGCTAGGCTGTGGAGCCTACCAGGCTCCTCCCTCCATGGGATTCTTCAGGCAGGAGTACTGGAGTGGGTTTCCATTTCACCTAAAGAGATGCCTGTAAATTTCTTATCACATCTATCATCTTGTTTTTAATTTTAATAATAATCTTTACTATAGGGCACTCCACCTATTAGGTAGGAAGGTTTTATTATTTCCATTTTACAGATGAGGAAATTGAGCCTCATAGAGTAACTTGTTGGTGTTGATGAACACCACCCAGGCTTCTGACATTTCTGTTGTATTTATGCCCTTGCTTTTCTCACTACATCCTGTTCTGTCAAGCCTATCTCTGTCTTTCCATACTTTTGATGGGTTTACTGTTTCCAAGAGTAAAATTCATTTTTCTTTACCATTAATTCAGTGTTTTCTCATATGCTTCATTTTTTTATGGTTGCATAATTTTTTTCATCATGTTGATAACAAATTAGTGTCTGTAATCACTTTTCTGTTCAAAGGCATTTGGATTACTTTCATTTTTTTATGCTTAAAAGGAATATTGCTGTATGTATACTTTTGTCTTATTTTCAGTGTGTGAGACTATGCTGTAAGCCAATTAAAATAAGGAGAATTTATATGCACAAGAAAACATCTGCTTTCTAGTTCTTCTGAAGAGACCAGCTTATTAAACTATTGGGGTCATTATTATGGCATAAAGGTGTGATGTAATTTGCAGTGTGGTCTTAAATTTATGATGTCACAGAGACTATTGACTCATTCTTAAGTGCATGTGGTCACTTTCTGTGTTTTATTTTTAAAATTGAGGTAAAATACATCATGTGTTTCGTTTGTGTTGTGTATTGTGTTAAACTAAAAAGTACGAAGTATGTGCAGACTTTGATTTCTTCAGTGTGAGCTGGATTTTTTTTGCTTCAGTATTCACACTTTAAAAATAATGCTTTGAATTTAGAAAAGTAAAAAGTTCCACCCGTTGTTATGAACATGGCACTTATTTTTCAGGCATGTGGGCACATTCAATGACTGTGCAGGATTATCAGGATCTCATAGACCGAGGATGGCGAAGGTAAGTGCCCTTAACATAAAGATCCTTCTGATGGTACTCAGGTTCTTCTTATAATTGAAACATATTATTTGCCTGTAAAATGTTTTCCTGTGGTTGGAAATAGGTTTAATAAAAATTTTATTATATTTTGTGTGTAGAGATTGTTTTCTCCTTTTAAGGATGTTTATTAGGAAGATTTCACAGATATAGAGAGAACATTATAATGAGCTTCATATACTAATCACCAGACTTCAAAAGTTGTTAACATTTTGTCAATCTTGTTTCATTAGTTTTCCTTGCTCCCTTCAGTGGACTGAATGTGTCTCCCCCCCAGAGTTCATATGTTAAGTCCTATATGGAGGGAGGGCTTTTGGGAGGTGGTTAGGTCATGAAGATGGATGGGATCGTGAATGGGATTCTAGTGCCTTTATAGAAGAGACCACAGAGAGATCCCTTGCCCCTTCTGCCATGTGAGGATATGTAGAAAAGATGAACCAGAAAGCTTCACTGGACATCATTTCTGTTGGCACCTTGATCTTGGACTTCCCAGCCCCAGAACTACCAGGAATATATTTCTGTTGTTAATAAGTCACTCAGTCTATGATATTTTGTTATAGCAGCTTCAATGGGATGAGATATTCCCCCCTCCCCTCCTCCCACAGATTATTTAAAGCAAATTTCAGATATCATGTCATTATACTTGTACTAAATATGTGTTTCTAAGAGAGAAGGATTTTTTTCTCTTTCTTAACATATCCACAATATCATTACCATGCTTTCCAATTTAACGATAATTTGATGTCACCTGTTACCTAGTTTTGAGATTTTCTGCCTGTCTCAAAAATTTTGTTTTACAGTTGGTTTATTTGAATCGGATTTCCTTAAGGTCCACACATTACCTTTGATGGCCATGTTTTTTGGCAGCTATTTTTATGTAGATGATTTTAGAATAACTGTTAAGTAACGTTCCTTACATAAGTATGAGCAGTATTAAGTGCCCTGTACCAGTACTGCCCAGAAGACACGGATTGAGCACAGCAAATGAAACGTCACAGCTTTCCTTAAACATAATAATGAGGCCCAAAATGTGGATAGATGTAGGTCAGATGTGGCAGGACTTTGTGTGCCATAATAAGGAAATTTTTTTTATTTTTTAAATGGTACGGGGGAGCTATTGAAGGTTTTTATGTCAGAGAGAAAAGTGATGGAATTTGAGAGCAGGAAATGATGATTCAGATAGCAGAGAGGTGTCTGAGGGAGTGGTTCTGAAGGCAGGAAAATGAGTCCCAGCGATTACTACAGGTGTGAGGTGGTGAGGAGCTGCTGTCCTAGCCAGGAGCGGTGACTAGATTAGGAGCTGGATCGGGCAGGGGGCAGACTCTCGAGACGTTTCGGAAGTAGAACGCTTGCTCGCAGCATATGGAGGTGCAAGGGAGGGGAGAGCCTAGGAGGACTCCCAGATTTTCAGCTCGGGAGCTGAACTCCTGTGTGATTGCTAGGACTGCCATGACAGAGCGCCACAGTTTGGGCCGCTGGAGTGAGAGAAATGTATTTTCTCATGCTTCTGTAGGCTGGAAGTCCAGAATCCAGGTGTCCACAGCTTTGGTTTTTCCTGCAGCTTCTCTCCTTCCCTTATACCTGGTTGCCTTTTTGCTGTGTCCTCACGTGGTCCTTTCTCTGTGTGTGCGTATCTACTGTTTAATGTGTCTTTTTTAAAAAATTATTTATCTATTTTTGGCTGTGCTGGGTCTTCATTGCTGCACAGGCTTTTCTCTAGTTGCGGTCACCAGGGGCACCTCTTGCTGCAGTGCATGGCTTCTCACTGCGGTGGCTTCTCTTGTGGAGCTCAGGCCCTGAGGCCCTCAGCCTTCAGTAGTTGGGGCTCCTAGGCTCTAGAGCAGAGACTCAGTAGTTGTGGCGCATGGGCTTAGTTGCTCCGGGCATGTGGGGTCTTCCCGGATCAGGGATCGAATCCCTGTCTCCTGCACTGGCAGGAGGATTCTTTATCACTGAGCCCCTAGGGAAGCCCTGGTGTTTCTTTTTATGTCCAATTTCCTTTTGTGATAAGAACAGCAGTCCAGTTGGATTAGGGCATTTCCAAATCTGGACAAAATTGAGCTTGTGGTGTCATGGCTCCGTATGAGCTGAGATCCGGAAAGCATGGAAAGAATCAGGTTGGCTTGGGAGTACATCATGCTGGTGCCCGTGGAACCCCCGCATGTGGATGTCGTAGGCAGCAACACGCACCAGCCCCACAGCATCCTGGGCAGCCTTTTCAGTATCAAGTGGGCGGTGGATGGAGGCATGGAAGGGATTGCAGATGCTTGATGAGAGGGTAACTGAGGTTGCCTCGGTTATCAGCTGTGGAGTACATATGCCAGGGTTTAGGAAAGGAAAACTTGGACCCTGGTCCTTGGATTACCCACCATGTAAGATCGTTTAGCTTGTGAAGAGTAACTCAACCTCAGTTTTTACCCTACTGATTAGATTTTAACCTTAATTAATTTCATATTCCTGTGCTAATCTACTTTGCTGCCTGTGAGAAATATGTATGAAATTAACAAAGCTATTCTATAATTTTAGAAGCGGGAAATATGTGTACAAACCTGTCATGAATCAAACATGTTGTCCTCAGTATACCATAAGGTAAGAATTTTGATTATTTTCTATTAATATGAAGATTATATAAAATTTTTTAGTAGAATCCTGCTTTTTTAAGGGTATTTCTGTTCTAGGGACACATTCTTTATAAAAAAAGCAGACAAGTTTTTTCTGTATACTGATACTGTATTCATATGCTAATCAATAGGTTTTAATAATATGGTTTGATTAGATATAACTATTAATGTGATATAAAAATATACATTTAGCAATCTAGTCAATAATACATGAAATATTGGGAGAATATTGGCAAATACTTAAATTACTTTTAGGTATCAAATTTTTAGCACGTTAGCTTGGAGTCGCAAAGAGTTGCACACGATTTAGTGACTGAAAACAACAGCAGCAATTCCAATTCCCTTGCATATTATTTGACACAGTGGTTTCATTCAGACAATGCTGCAGAATCCTGTATAAGGAATAAGGAAGAGGAGGCTGGCACTTAATCTGCATCTGTTTAGAATCTAGTCTTCACCAGAAAACTCAAACTAAAAAGTCTGGTTTCCTACAGAGTGTTTGCTTGGTTTTTCTTAATACTTTGTGTTTCTCTTGTGCCCTCGCTTACTCCACCCTAACATGGAAGGATTTTTCCCTTCTTCTCTGATTAGGAAGGTCCCTCCTCTTCTCCCTCATCATCGTCTTCCCCTCCCCCTGCCTCTTCCCTTTCCCCTCCCTCTTCCCCTTCTTCTGGTAGCAAAAATAGGGAACGTTTGTTAACATTGTGAAGAATATGTCTACAGTTTGAACGTGTATGTATACTCTAGATAAAGCAAACAAGGCTGTGTCCATCATGCTCGATGGGTCCTCACATCTGTTTCCCTTAGTTACTCTTAACTTGTTTTGAGGTTGTAGACCGATTTGAGAATTTGATAACAAAACAAGACAGGGAACATATAGACAAAAATAATGTAACATTGAACATACTAATTTTAGGGTGATCACTGACTTTCAAAATTCACTGATTCCTGGTTAATCCTTTCTCTTTCCTAACTGGTCAAGGGGCTGGTGCAACAAAGAAAAAATATGACTATCTCGTTTGCTGAGAACATCTCATTTAGTATAAAATGACAGAATACCTCTTTCAGCTTTAGCCATTATGAAGTGGTAACGTCTTCAAAGACAGAAATTGTTTTTCCCTCCGATAACAATTTCTCATTGGATTATGGCTAGGATTCTGTTCAAATAAGTCTGAAGTTGATTGGCCTGAACCCTGAGAATCTCTATTCAGAAAAGGCCCCTTTCAGTGGGTTAAGAAAAAGATAGAAGCATCTATAATTTATTGGGTTCCTGTCTCATATAAAGCACTGTTCCAGGTGTGTTGCTTTTATGAAAAAGGGCTCAATGAACATTGCAAGACAAAGTATTTGCAAAATGTGCCTTTTTTTTTTTTTTTTTGGCATTTTATAATTTTACATGGGATCAAACATTTCCTGAAGGGACCTCCCTGGTGATCCAGTGCCTAAGACTCCAAGCTCCCAATGCAGGTGGCCCCAGTTTGATCTGTGGTCCGGGGACCTAATCCCATATCCCGCAACAAAAGATCCTGAATGTCATGACTAATACCTAGTGCAGCCAAATTAAAAAAAGAAATTTCCCGAATTGTTATTCTTTATACAACTTCACTTTTACACGTTGATCTTTTGGGGAGTCGTTTTGCATATTCTTTGGGTTGTTTTGCTGTTTACTACAGTGGTTGTGCAGTGAGGCCTTAGGCAAAGGCAATGTGGTCTAGCCTACAACTTTGCTTTTCGTTAGGCAGATGCTGGGGCCTGTCCAGTGTGTGAGTAAAAATGAGGATGAACTCCCCTGTCTATGAATTTTTTTTTCAATTTCAATTTTTATTAATAGCATATTTGCTAGCACTTTAAAGAATCAAATAGTTCCCGTAAAGCTTATCTTGCAAAATGGCTGTCCTCTGAACCACCCCTCTCCCCTCCAGTTCCTATTTTCTGTTTCTCATTGCAGTCACTTTCAAATCTTTTAACTGATTCTTTTGTTTTTTTCACCTCTGTGTCTTTAAGTAACATGCTTATATAATTATAGGGCTTCAGTGGTAGCTCAGGTGGTAAAGAATCTGCCCGCAATGCAGGAGACCAGGTTTCAGGGAATGGTTCCCCACTCCAGTATTCTTGCCTGGAAAATTCCATGGACAGAGGAGCCTGGCAGGTTACAGTCGATGAGGTTGCAAAGAGTTGGACATGACTGAACAACTTTCACTTTCATTTTTATATAGTAATACTTCATTACTAAAAGGTTGGTGTTCTCCATTATCTCTGGGCTTCTCTCACTGAAAGATAAGGGTTTAACTTTATTTTACCCCACTTTCCTTTGTCACATTCAAACTCCTATTTGTCTTCATCCCCAACTTCCCAAAATTTTAGATGGATGTAGTCATCTCATTATGGCTGTGTAAATAGACTGCAGAGCTCAGCCATGTAGTTGTTGTTCAGTCTTTAAGTCGTGTCCAACTCTTTGCAAGCCTGTGGACTGCAGCACGCCAGGCTTCCCTGTTCTTCACTATCTCCTGGAGTTTGCCCAAACTCGTGTTCATTGAGACATGCTATCCAACCATCTCATCCTCTGCCATCCCCTTCTCCTCCTTCCCTCAATCTTTCCCAGTATCAAGGTCTTTTCAGTGAATCAGCCCTTTTAACATCAGGTGGCCAAAGTATTACTTGATCTTTCCTGCACAAGTTTTTACTTTGCCTGGCGTTGTTCATTGTCATTTTTGTTTACCTAGTCTTTGAGGCCCCTGTTACCAATTTATCTAGAAGTGCTCCCCCAGAGGTGTAAATTTACTCTTGCCGTGTTTAGATGCTTTAGGTACTGTATCATTCTTATCTTCTTGATGAAAATCTTAACGGGACTCTTTTGATCTGCTCTGATCTGAACAGATTGCCTCTGTGCCTGATAGGTCACTGGAGTCTCTTTTTGACTCTCATCTTGAGGATTCCTTTTGGGTCTTGGTTTGCATCTTGTCTTTTCTACTCTCTTTTCTTGTATTCTTCCTTTATTTTAGTGAAGCACCTTTTCTAACAGTTTCTTGAGAAAAAGTTCATAAGAGGTAAATTTTTTTAGGCTTTGGAAATGTTTTCATTGACTGCTCAAACTTAGCTTACAGTTTGGCTGGGTGCAGCAGTGTAGGTTGAAAATAATCTTCCTTTAGAATTTTGAAAGCTTTGCCGCATTGTTGTCTTACTGCTGTGGAGCAGCTCAGTGGCATTCTGGTTCTTGTTCCTTTGTCCAAAGTGTTTTCTTTCTCTTTGGGAGTTTTTTTTTTGTCTTCAGTGTTTTGATGTTTCACAGTATGTTTGGCAGTGCATCTGTTTTCATTCCTTGCATATGTGCTTGAGACACCCCTCTTGTCTAGGGGCTCCTCCCATCATGTCCCAGGGAAGTTTTCTTGTGTTATTTTGTTGATCCTCTCCTTACCATTTTCTTCTTTCTCTTTTCTCATGTCTTTATTTAGACATTGGACCTTTTAGACTGGTTCTCTTCTTTATTTTTCTCTTTGATTTTCTATGTCTTTTGGGAGATGTTCTCAACTTTATTTTCCAAGTCTTCAGTTTTCTATTTAACTTTTAATTTCTTCTACTCTATTTTTACTTCTAAGAGAGATTTTTGTTCTTAAGTTTTTTAAGGTTTCCTTCTTCCCTTACACTTGATATCCTGCAAGTTACTTTCTTCAACCTTTTGGCACCTATCTTTGCTTTAGAGGCCCTCCTCAAGTATCTGGTGATTCCAACCTTCCAGTGTCCCATTGGAAATTTTATGTACCTTGGTGGGTCTTGTTTACTATGGGCGTTAAGTAGGATGGTCTGGCTAACCTCTTCTTTGGGGGAATCTCTGGGTCAGTATTTTTCGTTCTGATCACATTCTGGAGAGAAAGTATTATCTGCTGATGTTCTGGGACTGGGTTGGGGATGTGGGTGACAGAGGTCTCAGCAGTTAGCATGAAGGCTTTCATTTAAGCTTATTGTTGTTGGCTGTGAACTTACTGTTTTCAGCTGTGTCTGTATTCCTCACAGAAGAGGCCTTTCTTTTTTTTTTACCCTTTCTGAAAAGTTTGCAATTTTCTGCTGGGTTTAGAGACTCATCTGTGCTGAGTGGGGGAGAATATGAGATAATAACTTCTTGCAAAACAGACTTTCAAGGGATCTTCCTAGTTCTACACCTACTTTCACTCTTTTCTCCCCAGATAGCAGGTATCGCCAATCCCTAAGACTTTTAGGGGTAATGTGGAGAAAATTGGGCATCTTTTTGGCTTTTCCCACTGTTGGCTTAGGATTCAGTTTCTCTGGTCTGCTAAGTCAGTTAGCACTTGTATATCTGCTTTCTAGCTTCCAGCGTTTCTCCCATTATTTTTTTTCGTAGTGGTTTATGTCTTTTGCTTTTTTTTTTTTTTAATAATCCCTTAACTGTATTTTAGTGAGTTTTGAGATGGGATTAGAGACTACTTTAAGCCCTGTCTTTATCCAGAAATCCCAGTCATGAGCTTTTCTTTATTGTACTGTTATCTAGAACTGATTTTATTTCTTCACAGTTTTAGTTCACTTTTTAAATACTTATTTTGCTTTCCTAGGTGCCGACCTTTACAGTTTCAGCCATCAAAATCTCACAAGAAGGTTTTGAAAAAAATGTTGAAATTTCTGGCTAAAGGGGAAATTTCAAAAGGAAATTGTGAGGGTAAGATGAGATGGCGGCTAAAAACTATTTATTTTAAATAGATGTTTCTTTCCAAGGTTCTCACTTTCACTCGTTCCTTAGGTGGTGGAAGGAGGTCCCACTGCAATCAGGAACCACTGTTACTGTGATGGTGAAGGCCACTCTGAGCTCTGCGGCTGCACTGCTCCCACTGGCCCCCAAATCAGGGAGATGGGGAATATATGCCAGGGGGAGTCTAGCTTGGGAGGAAGACAGGACCATTTTAAAGATTCATTTCCTGGAATTTATTGAAATTTTAGTTTTCCTGATTGTTTGAGAATTCTTCATTTTCTTTGATCCTAATGATACCTTATCACGTAAATAGAAAGTGATTCTGTCTCTGGGCTTCCCTGGTAGCTCAGTGGTAAATAGTCTGCCTACAGTGCAGGAGACCCAGGTTCGATCTCTGGGTTGGAAAGATCCCTTGGAGGAGGGCATGGCAACCACTCCAGTACTCTTGCCCGGAGAATCCCATGGACAGAGGAGCCTGGCATGCTACATTCCATAGGGTAGCGCAGAGTCAGACACGACTGAGGCGACTAAACAGCAGCAACAGCACTGTCTCTGGAGAAATAAATGCTTGTGTACAACTTACATAAGGTTACACAATTATTTATAATGCAGAGTAAAGCTCAGATTTTCCATGTTTGAGTAAGGTCTTCAGTAAATTATATTGCCTGAAAGTGAAAAGTGAAAGTCACTCAATCGTGTCCAACTCTTTGTGACCCAGTGGGCTATATAGCCATGGCATTCTCCAGGCCAGAATACTGGAGTGGGTAGCCTTTCTCTTCTCCAGGGGATCTTCCCAACCCAGGGATTGAACCCAGGTCTCCCGCATTGGAGGTGGATTCTTTACCAGCTGAGCCACAGGGGAAGCCCAAGAATACTGGAGTAGGTAGCCTATCCCTTCTCCAGAGGATGTTCCCAACCCAGGAATCAAACCAGGGTCTCCTGCGTTGCAGGCGGATTCTTTATCAACTGAGCTATTAGGGAAGCCCTGATAATAAGAATTGTTACATTGCCTGAAGCTTTATTTTTTTTTCTTAATGAATTTTGAATTTGGGTAAATTTCCTAGTAACATTTAATTAACTTGGGTTTCTTTGCTTTTTCAGTTTCTTCAATGTTTTGCTGTTCTTTCTTTTTTGTCTTAGCATTTCCCCATAGGCACTCCCTAACACATGACCATAAGAATTGGGAATGCTGCCCATCCTTATAGCTCTTTCTCATTTCTGCTATAAGAAATGGCCTACCCTGGGAGCCTCCCACCCCAGTGTTAGCTTGTTAATTCATCCCTCAAGTATGTTTTGAATGCTTATAATGTCTCGGTCCCTCTTTTAAGCACTGGAGATACAGTGGCCACCAAAACAGGTACATTCTTTGCCCTCATGTACTGCCCTTTACTTTCCTCCCCAACCCCCCCTGCAACCCCCAGCCTCCCCTACCCACCCCCCGCCATTCTGGGTCTCTCTTCATGTGATTTCTGAGGTCCCTCTGGTTTTTACTAACCTAGCCAGTGGGGAGGGGTAAGGGTGTAAGTTCAGGGTCACAGATTTCCTTTAAAACAAGTGAGCAAAATTGAACCTGTCGCTTTGGTTCTGTCCAACTGGTGGGAGCTTGGTTATAACTCGTGAAGGGTCTGGCACGTTCCCTTTCCAGGGCCCACTGTCTCCACCACAGCCCTGACTCCGCAAGATGGGAGAGTGGACTTGGTGGACGCTCACTAGTCTCTGCCGCCTTGGGTAGAAGAGGGCGTGTTTTCCGTATATGTCTCTCGGTTGTGTCACATGGCCTGGCTGAGGGACTGTGATTTCTCTTTGATTTGTAGATGAGCCCATGGAGCCCAGCGTGGAGGATGCCGTTTCCAGTGACTTTGGGTTAATAAATAAATTGGATATACACTGTGACCTTAAAACATTCAATGATGACCTCAAGAAGAGCTTAGAGAGTGAAGAGAGGAAGAAAGCAAAGAGGGAAGAATCTAATGAGATAACCCGTTCACAAGATGTGGAAGAGAAGTTGGGCTCTGGTGAACCGTCGTGTTCAGTTAAAGTGCATACAGCTCCTCAGCCAGGTAGTGGAAGTTTGCCATCAGGCCATATTAAAGTCTAGATTGCCTTTGTGCTTGAGACATCATAATCCCTGAGCCCTCTCATGAGCTAAAAAAGTGGAACACTCAGGAAATCTGTAACATGGATCCCTGTTTTGTACACCTTATTACCTGAATTTAGATGAACAGATTGTTTAAAAAACCTAAAATAATAGTCTTACCATCCCCTAACAGACATTTTAAGAGTTCCATTTCTTTTTATTATCTTAAGGCCCTTGAGGTTTGAGAATCGAACTTTCGTCTGTGAGAAGGTAGGGTATTAAACATTTTTATTTTTAGTGTTACCTGAGACACAGTAGATACTATGTCTGAAATAACAGACATTGTGAAATTCTTCAATTTGCCATTAGATTTCTTTGTGTGTGTTAGTTGCTCAGTTGTGCCCAATATTGTGACCCCGTGGACTGTAGCCTCTGTTCATGGGATTCTCCAGGCAAGAATACTAGAGGGGGTTGCCATTTCCTTCTCCACAGGATCTTCCTGACTGAGGGATGGAACACGGGTCTCCCTGCAGGCAGATTCTTTATCGTCTGAGCCATCAGGGAAGCCCACTAGATTTCTTTATGTAATCATAATTAATTTTAGTTTAAGATTTTCCAAATTAACAAAAAATTCCCAGGTAGTTCCTTGGTGGCCTAGTGGTTAGGATTCCAGGCTCTCACTGCCGTGGCCTGGGTCCAGTCCCTGCTCAGGGAACTGAGATGGTGCAAGCTGTGCAGCCGAGAAAAGTAATTCTACATTTTGATATTTAATTTCACCTTTAATAAGGTGAGACTTCTTTCTGTATTATCACTTATAAAAGAATTAGGCTTGGAAAATATATCCAACATTAAATGGGTTTATTATATATATGTTTGCATGTATATATGACTCAAAAAATTTCATTAAATGTCAATTTGCATAGTTATTATACTTCAGTTCTTGAGTTCATCCTTGTACAAAATAATCCAAGGGAGAGATTTTTTAGTATTATTTTAGTTTTTTGTTTAAATTATAAGTTATATGTGTTAAAACACAGTAAACGCTGCATTTTTATTGATTTTTTTTTTTTTTAAGGTTTCATGGCATTTAAATTGCTGGTCTGAGATTTTGTCCTAATTAGAACGGTCCAGTAAAATGTTTTGAATGATCTAGATAATTTCTTTCAACTCTTACTCTCTTGGTCATTAGGGTCAGTTTGTTTACTATTTTTATTATTTATTACAATAATTGCTTACATAATTTGAAAAATCTTCATTTTGGAGAATTTAGGAGGCAAATATAGACTGAATATTATAATAGATCTCCATGGAGCCTACCCTCATTTGAAACATTATTGACTCATAATGGCAGTCTTTTTTTTTTTTTCTTCTAGTTTTTTTGGGATATGGTTGACATATAAATTTGAGAAATGACACATTTCTCTGGCCAAAGAAAATGAATTTTCTAAGGCAATAGAGTGATGGCTAATTATAGTTAGTTTTTTGTTCCTGCTTTATTAAAAGTCATTTTTTTAAAGGTACATTTTGTTTTTAGTTGAGTTAATGAAGTTGTACTTTCATCTCATTATCACTATTTTCTCATTAAACTAGTTTTCTTTTGACCAGGTCTTGGTCTCTGACTGTCTCTTAACACTCTTGGTCTTAATTTTCTTCTGTATAAAATTGATTTTTATATGATTCGTGAATACTGAATTTCAGGAACCTAAATTTTTATAAAACCATTTTTCTTTATTAATAGTTTAAAAAAAAATAAAAAATTATGTGTAATGTTAGAAAATTGGGAGAAAAGAGAACACTACAAAAAAAAGAGGGAAATCCTTTCTTTATTTTTAAACTGTTAAACATTTTTAACCGTTAAATTGGCTGTTAATGTGGTGGTATATTTCAGATTTTTTCCTAAGTATTTAATTGTATAATATATAGTGTTTTAACAGTGAATAATGAGAGAACCCCTAAAATTTCTAAAGCAATTAAAATGGCTTTAATTTTAATTAAAATGGGATATTCTGTTGCTTATTTTAAAAATTATGCAGTTCTGTAACTGGGCATCTTGATTATTTTGAAGTTTTCATTTGTATTCATTGTTAGCCTTTATCTCTTGTGATTTTCTTGGAATAGATTCCTTGAAAATAGCTTCCTAGGTTAAATGGTATTGACTCAATTTTGTAGTTTTTAATAATAAACTTTTTTTATATTTTAAAGGGTTGTCAGCTTGATATTTGCTCTTTTTCATTAAAATAAGGGGCTTCCCCGGTGGCTCCGTGGTTCGGAATCTGCCAGCCAATTCAGGAGACACGAGGTCGATCCTTGAGTCTGGAAGATACCCTGGAAAAGGAGATGGCAACCAACTCCAGTATTCCTGCCAGGATAATCTCATGGACAGAGGAGCCTGGTGGGCTATAGTCCATGGGGTCTCAAAGAGCTGCTTGAGAAGTTTCTGTTACTATTTCCTTTCTCTGGCAGTTCTTCTAAGATAAATTTAAAGATCGACTTAGAGGTCTACACCATGAAACCTCTGAAACCTCCAGTCAAAGCTAACCTAACAATTGGAACTCTTTGGACTGATTCTGTAGAACCTTTGAGATTTTTAAAAAATATTTCTGGAGCCAGATGTGATTGATCTACTGTTTTAAAATTCCTTTTTAGGGAGAGGGGCAGATTTGAGTAAGCCTCCATGTCGAAAAGCAAAGGAGATCAGGAAAGAAAGGAAAAGGTTGAAACTCATGCAGCAGGACCCAGCTGGAGAACGCGAGGGCTTCCAGGCTCAGTGTCAGCCCTCATCTTTGCTCCCACCAAAGACTAAATCCAACCAACCCAAGTCGCTTGAAGATTTAATTTTTGAATCTTTACCAGAGAATGCATCACACAAGTTAGAGGTACCTTGGAGGACATTTTTTTTTGTCGATTACCTTGTTTCTTTTCACTTGAGGATTATACAGTTGATGTTTTGCTGTTTATATAATGGGAAATTAAAGTGAACTGGGATGGAGTGGCACTTAATATTTACTAAGTTAATTGCCTCTTGAGGAAAACTTTTTTTCGTAAGGTTTAAAAAGGTGGCTACTAAAGTTGTGAAAATTCCAGTTTTAGTGTTATTATTATTCGAGGTACTCTGGCTTTTCGTACACCTTAATTGAAATTTATTCATTAGAGTGAAAAATTTTTAAATGACTTTTTTAAAATTTCATTTTTGGCAGTTTTGGTTTAGGTAGTGAAAGAAATAGATTACAGTAGGCAAATCACTGTCTCATTGATTTTGATATTCTGGTGTTGATCAAGGGAACAAAATGGTTATTACCTATGCAAGCCAGCAGTTTAGACATATTATAAATATAAATATGTCTGAATTTAGACAGTTTAGACATAATATGGATAGTTTTACAGTATTCCTCTTATTTTTCCCAAGTCGATTTACATTCTAGGTTAAGTCTAGGTTTTTCAGTATTAGTTTGGTATATTTATAAAATTTTTTTCTTTAACACTTGCTATAATGACTTCATTATATTCTCCTACTTGATTAGGAACTGGTCAGCCTTTGAATTTATAGCTTAATATCATCTAATAATATCAGTTATCACTGAAAACCTGATGTTAAAAATTTACTTTGGTGCAGTTTAAACCTTAGGACAGTATATATTCTTAGACACAAGTTTTGACAATTTTGATTATTATAATTCCTTGGCTGCTCTGTTTTGGTATTAACTTTCTCCTTCCCAAATTGTAAAAAGAATGGAACTTACCACTTAAAATACTTTATGAAGAGTTTTTTAGCTTTATTAGTAATGTGTTCAGGGCAGCAGGTTTCGCCTAATAGAACACGTCTTCAGTGGGCAGCATTTAGTTTCTTAATTAATTGGAGGATAATTGCTTTACAGAGTTGTATTGGTTTCTGCCATATGACAGTGTGAATCAGCCAAAAGGACACCTGTGTCCCCAACCTCTTGAGCCTCCCTCCCACCCCTGTAGGTTATCATAAAGCACTGGGTTAAATTCCTTGTGTTACAAGTTTCTTTTTTTTTAATATAATACCCAGAACGGATGGATTTTTTTAATCCACTAGGTGTCACTCTTTCATGAGAAAAATTCATGGCACAAACAAGAAGTTTCCAGTTAAGCCTTTCTATTACATTACATTTGATTTTGTATTTTACTATTCTGTTTTGCTAACATATTTTAACTGGTTAGTAAATAAGATTAAAGAAATGTCATCTGTTACTATGTAGTTACCACTTGTAATGCATCCTCATTTTACATATGAGGAAACGAAGGCACTGAGAGGTTAATTTATTTACTTGACTAAAATGATAACTTGAGTTTTACGGACAAGCAACCTGACTTTAGAGTCTTTTTAAAGTATGCTATGGAATAGGAACAGTTTTTGAAAGTTGTCTTTTATACTTACATTAAAAAGTTGTAAGTTCAGAGTTAATGATGTATGAATGAGTGTCCAAAAAATATATTCACATTTTCAGTCTTTTGAATTGTTTTACTAAAGGGGAGTTGTGTACAGCTAATATTAAAGAGTATTTGTTTGTGTCTGTGCTTTGAATGCCAGAACTAATCTGTTGTTTTATAGCTGAGGCAGTCTTACATAATTCAGTCAAAGAGCTTAATCTTAGAATTTGGGCAGGAGCCTCTGCCTTTAATGAGTTCTATATAGACTCTGTTAATGAGTCTATAATTTGGAGAAATAGCGTTTTTCTCTATTTATTAACAGTTGATCTTTAGAGTTAAAATATTGCTGTTACATGTTTCTGCTTTAATATTTGTATTGAAACATTTGGGTCTTTGAGGGTGGGAGTAACTGTTAATGCATATTCCATGGAATAAATAAATGAATTAATGAACATTGTTTTTTACCTCCTTCTGAAGGTGAGGGTGGTGAGATCATCTCCACCAAGTTCACAGTTCAAAGCCACATTTCAGGAGTCTTACCAGGTCTATAAACGTTACCAGATGGTTGTTCACAGGGACCCGCCTGATAAACCAACTGTGAGCCAGGTCAGCAGGGCAAGTGTAATGTTTCTGAACAATGAAACTTCCCCTCTATTTGATATCATTGTGTGAATTCTTGGTTTATTTGTGGTGCATTTTATTTATGTTAAATTTGCAGTATATCTGCAAAGAGATAGGACTATGGAATAATGGACATTCTGAAAGTGCAGATTTTACCACAGGCCATGTTAAGGCCTTTTATGTATAATTTCCACATGGAAGGTAGCACGTGAAATGAAGTATCTCTATTTTAAAAATCACCGTGTTTAGATGCATTTACTTAAGACTCAGTGAAAACAGATCTCTAAATTAAAATATTTATGGGGGAAAAAAAAGTTTTTTAAAAAATCCCGGTTTTTATGGTAGCCACACTTGGCCCAGCACAGTTAACATGCTTTATCTCCATGTAGAAGCCGTGAGAGAGTTCCTAATAGCTAAATTACTCTTTGTTGATGTACAGGCCATATACAACTGAGTAGGACTAGAATGGATAGTAGCATGTTTTAATTGAAGTTCTCATATGAAGTCCTTGATTTATAATTTATAAATCAAATTGCCCAAGAAAAATATGGAAGGGGAAAAAGCCCTTAATATAAGTAGAAGTGACAGAGCTAGTGTCAGTTACGTGAGCAACAATATTGACTCTGCTATATGAAGAGAATTAACATGGGTAAAGGGAAAAATTAAACCAAATAAACTGTCCCGGCCCTTGTGAGTTTAAATTTTTCATAAATATCGGTGTAAAGTTCATGCTTCAGGCTGTGTGGTCGTCAGCCTGTTCCAAGGTTTACTCATTTTATAAACAATGCCGGTGCTGAGCTTTGGCAGTGGATTTGCGGAGATCTTACTCTAGCCTCACCTTCAGAAGCACATCATCAGTTAGAGATGTTTCAATAGCATTTGCTTGTATTTTCCTTGCTCTGAAGGTGAGGTTAGTACCTGTCTCCTTTGAGGACCCAGAGTTCAAGTCGTCCTTCAGCCAGTCATTTTCTTTGTATGTCAAGTATCAAATGGCCATACACCAGGATCCGCCCGATGAATGTGGGAAGACCGAGGTACCGTTCACTAAACATTTTTTCCTATGCTGAGGTTGTCTGTGAAGGAGCATACTGTATAACCTTCTTATGCCATTTTCTTAAGTGGAGCCATCTGTTAAGTGGAGCTGATGGTCCTTGCAGGGTGTATTCCTGAACTTTTGTGAAAACGAGCCATACATGTGATCATTTTAAATCCCTCAGAAAAAAAGGATGTGTTCTTACTTAGTGTTCTCTCCAGGAGCCCGAGGGTCGCGTGTTTCTAGACCAGTCGTTGGGCTGTCAGCCGACGTCACCAGATGCACTGTGTGCCACAGCCCACAGGGAGGCGTCTCTGTCCTCGAGGGATTGATGTTCACACGGGGAAGATGAACCAGTGAACAAATAGAGCTTAACAAGAAGCACGTGGAAGAAACTGAGTACTTTGAGCTTGTATCAGTTCAGTTCAGTCAGTCAGTCGTGTCCGACTCTTTGTGACCTCATGGACTGCAGCGTGCCAGGCTTCCCTGTCCATCACCCAGGGTTGAGGTTGTTCGTATAGAGCATCATTTGACAAGCCTTTATTGAGGGCTTGTGTGTTCCAGCTGCAGATATGTAGATGAGTAAGAGGTTGCTTACTTTTCAAAGCTGGATGGTGATGTCTTGGAAGAAAGATGCCAACAGATGCAGAAGGATTGAAGTTTTGATTTTTGTGTCTTTTTAATAACACAGAATATGTTAGCTTAAAAAAGATGGTTGATAGGGCAGGAGGTAATGCTGCATGTTCCCTGTGAGAAGGCTGACTCTGGTCTCCCAGAGCCTTTCTAGTTAAAGTGTAATCTGCAGACCAGCAGCATCGGTGTCACTGGGAACACAGAATCTCAGGTTTCCCTTCAGACCTACTGAGTCAAAGTCCACATTATGAACTAGGTCTCCAGGTGATTTCACATGCACGTTCTGATTTGAGAAGTGCTCCCACAAATTCCCTTTTGAGACCTGTAGCAGTGCATGGTAGCATTTATAGGTAATGGATTCTGCCAGGTGCAAGAAGGTCTCCTTTGATATTCTCAGGAGGTCTTAATTCCTTTCTGCACATTACTCTTTCCTACTACCCTTGAGATTCTGGCCTTGTGCCTGCCTGCTTCCCAGGTATAGATAGTTGGGCCAGAACACATCTGATGTGTTTCCGCTAAACTTCGACTGCTCCCCCCTGCCCCGACTCCATTTTTGGGCTTCAGGCCTCTATGGAGTCCATTCCATTGGGGAGACAGATGGGTAAGCAGTTCCAGTGCCATTCGAGTTAGTTGGTGGATTAGTAAGGAAAGCCACCTTAGGGTTTTCTGAAGGAAGTGACATCTGAGCCAAGTCCAAAAAGATAAGGGCCACTTAACATCCAGGCAGGCTCTAGGGCAGTGTTGTATTTAGGCTCAAGGTTTATTTGAGGTTTTTTAAAATAGCTTACATTTACATTCACTACCATCAGCAGTAGGGAACTCTGAATACGTGATTTGATCTTGTGTTTACGTTGAAATACATAGTGTATTTCTTTATTGTAACCAAATCAGTTCAGTTTAGTCGCTCAGCCGTGTCCGGCTCTTTGTGACCCCATGGACCGCAGCACGCCAGCATTCCCTGTCCATCACCAGCTCCGGAGCTCGCTGAAACTCATGTCAATCGAATTGGTGATGCCATCCAACCGTCTCATCCTCTGTCGTCCCCTTCTCCTCCTGCCTTCAGTCTTTCGTAGGTTTGCCTTATTGATTCCTTTTATAGCATCACACACTTGGAGAAAATTCATACTGGTGGGAAAGTTTGTGATTGTTTAGTGCTTTGATTTCATACAAGTGAGTATATTTGGCTTTGATAAGTTTTTTAACTTCATTCGTAGTGTTTTATTTATCTTGCATCTAACTGAATTCATATGGAGTTTTCAGAGATGTTTGAAGTGATACTGTTTTTCGTATGGGTCAGTTTGTCACGTCTCTGAATGTAGTTTCTAAGAAGCAGCATGAGATAGTAGTTTGTAAGTCGAGACTGTGCTGTGCTTTTATTTCTTTATAAGAGTTTTGTTGTTTAGTCACTTAAGTCGTGTCTGATTCTCTGTGACCCCATGGACTGCAGCACACCGGACTTTCCTGTCCTTCATTGTCTCATTGGGGTTTGCTCAAACTCATGTCCGTGGAGTCGATGATGCCATCTAATTTTGTCATCCTCTGTCATCCCCTTCTCCTCCTGTCCTCAATCTTTCTCAGTATTGGGATCTTTTCCAGTGAGCTGGTTCTTTGCATCAGGTGGCTCAGTTATTGGAGCTTCAGTTTCAGCCTCAGTCCTTTCAATGGATAGTCAGGGTTGATCTCGTTTAGGATTGATTGGTTTGATCTCCTTGCTGTCCAGGGGACTGTCAAATGTCTTCTCCAGCACCACAGTTCGAAAGCATCCCTTTTTCAGCACTCAGCATTCTTTATGGTCCAGCTCTCATATCTGTACATGACTACTGGAAAAATTGTGCTTTGACTATATGGACCTTGGTAGTATAATTCACATACTATATAATTTACCCATTTAAAGTATATGACTGAATGGTTTTTAGTATATTCAGAGTCATGCAGCCATTATCACTAACGCCAGAAGGTTATCATCATCCAGAAAAGAAACCTCATCCCCAGAGCGGTCAGTCCTCATTATCCTTCAGACAGCACAGCTCTAGGCGACCGTATTCCACTTTCTGTTCCTGGATTTCTTTAATGTGGACAATTCAGGTGGATGAAATTGTGTCATACTGGTCTCTTGTTGACTGGCTTCTTTCGCTTAGCATGTTTGCAGGCTTCATCCATGTTGCAGCGTGTGTCAGTACTTCATTCCATTTTGTGGCAGAATAATATTTCGTTGTATGGATATGCCAGATTCTGTTTCTCTGTTCATCCATTGATGGCCATTTGGGTTGTTTTCATTTGGGGCTTATATAGAAAGCATTGCTATGGATATTCATGGACAGGTTTTTATGTATTAATAGGCATATGTTTTCATTTCTCTTGGGTATATACCTAGGAGTGCAGTTGCTAGGTCATAGGAACAAATAAATATAAGTAAATAAAAACTCTGTGTTTACCTTTTGAGGAACTGCCATACTGTTTTTCAAAGTGCTACCCTTTTTAAATTCTTTGTCATCCGAGTTGATGTGAAGTGGTATCTCATTGAGGGTGTGTTTATTTTTTTGGCTGTACCTCAGCACGTTCCCCAACTAGGAACTGAACCTAACCCCCTGTGTTGGAAGCGCAGGGTCTTAAGCACTGGACCACTAGGGAAGTGCCTTCATTGAAGTTTTGATTTGCAAAGAAAATGGCATCCCACTCCAGTATTCTTGCCTGGAGAATCCCATGGACAGAGGAGCCTGGCAGGCTACAGGCCGTGGGATCACAAGAGTTGGGCACGACTTAGTGACTAAACCACCACCACCAATAGCTAATGATACTGAGCATTTTTTCACATGCTTTTCAGGGCAGTTTATATATTTTCTTTGAGTAAATGTCTGTTTACATATTTAGCCCATTTAAAATTTTTTGCCCATTTAAAAAATACTAGAAAAATATTAGATATTTTAAAGTAATAAGAATATTCTTAAAAGATTAGAAAATATCTCCCATTCTGTGGATTATCTGTATCTCTAGTAGGATTTTTTATTTTAAAATCCATTTTGTTTGATGTTGGTATAGCCATTCCATCTTCTTGTGGTTCCTGTTTGCATGATATATCTATACTATTTTATTGTCAGTCTGTAGTCTTTGAGTTTCAGGTATGTCTCTTTTAGTCACTGTGTATTTGGGTCTTGTTTTTTTGTTTGTTTTAATTTGGAGGGAGAGCAGTCTCTTCCACTTAGCTGAAGTTTAATCAATCCATATTTAATGTTGTTAATGATGGAGTTGGATTTACGTCTTCATTTCACGTTTGTTTTATGTTTCATGTCTTTCTTTTATTTCTTTACTGTTTTCTTTTGCGCTAAACGAATATTTTCTAGTGTAGGATTTCAATTCCTCTAATTTTTTCACTATGTATTTTTTGAGATGTTCTCTTAGCAGCTGCTCTAGGCTTACCATATACCTATTGACTTACAGGAGTGACTTCAGATTTATGCCAGCTTGAGTCCAGTGAGGAATAAAATGCTATTGCTGTTGAGCTCCAGTCCCTCCTCTCACTTTGTGTGCTATTTATAATTTATATATGTTGTGATCTCAATATATGTTGTTTAGTTATTACCTTATATGACTTTATGTCTTTTATAAAGCTGAGAGGAGAAATAGGAACAAGTATTTATTTATGATTGGTTAAAATTAACCTTAACTTCCATTTCTGGTTCTGTTCATCTGTTCCTGTGTATTTGAGTTACCATCTAATACACTTTTCTTACTGCAGTTCACCTTTGTTTCCATCCACCTTCTTTACAATGTTGTCAAATATATTACTTTTCTATATGTTACTGTCCCAACAATGCAATTATATACGTATCGTTTGATGCATTTGGTTTTAAAATCAGAGAAGAAAGGAGAATATGCATTTGTATTCGAGAAGCCTCTGATGATACTCCCTGGAGTCTCAGCCTTGGGCATTGCACAGTCACCCCACAACGACAGTGGTTTTAGTAGTGTTCTCTTTGTCTCTTTCCCTGATCTCTCAGTTAAAGTGTTTGTTGTTTCACATCTAGGTCTTAGGCTCCACCATTTGCTGACTGGTTGCTGTATTTTCAACAGTGCCCTGGAGCATAAATTGCTCTGTAGTTTGATTTATTAAATTTAGTTGCCTTTGCAGCTTCAGTTCTTGAGGCCAGTCTTTGAGGTTTTTTCCTGACCCCCTGCTTAGTTGCTCAAGCCGTGTCCAGCTCTTTGCAGCCCTTTGGACTATAGCCCACCAGACATCTCTGTGCATGGGGTTTTTCAGGCAAGAATACTGGAGTGGGTCGCTGTTTCCTTCTCCAGGGCATCTTCCAACCCAGAGACTGAACCTGTGTCTCCTGTGTTGCAGCTGGATTCTTTACCTGCTGAGCCATCAGGGCTCTTCTTCACTTTCTCTTTTCTTTCCACTTTCCTTCTGGTAAGCCAGCTGGCCTACAGTAGCTTGAGAGAGAGAGAGAGAGAGAGAGAAGAGTGGAGAGAGAGAGAGATTGTGTTCGTCCCTGTTCTTACAGCCCTCCTGCGCCCCCTTGTGTCCATGCTTTGGAGCTGCGAGCGGGGACCGTTCCTTTCCGCTTTATGAACAAGGCACTGGTCAGGAGCTTGGTCCTAGTTCTGATCTTTTTTAGGTAGATTATTAAACTTGGGGCTCATTAAGAGGGAATTTTAAGACCTGTGAGCTGCCCTAATGGTAGTTCTGTGTAGGGAGATGGTCACTGCTGTAGGTGACTCCTTTACTTGCTGGCTTTTTATCCTAGAAATTCTTCCTTCACTTGGCAAATTCTTGCTCTCAGATAAGAGTCAGCTCTCTGTGGCGCTGGCTGCCTAGAGAGACTGATGTGGACATGCTGCTCGGCTTCTCAGTCTCCAGGTGTGGCATTCCTCTCGTGGAGCAGGAGTTTTCCTTGTACTTGGCTACAGTTTTCTACGTGAGTAACCAGCTAGTATTCCAGTGCTCAGAGACAAAGAAAAGCCAGAAAAGTTCTCTGGAAAGTTCAAATGATCTGACCTGCTTTCCTGGCTCCAGGCAGCAGCTCTGTTTTGTGGTTTTGTCCATATAATGGGCCAAACTAATTTAATTATGTTCAAGAAAATACATTTTTGCTTTTGTTGTTGTAAAACATTTGAAGTAAATAACAGTCAGCATACTAACTTGGGAACTTTAAGCAACCATATCAATGCAGAAAATCCATTTTTAACTCTGTTGGTAACTGTAAAATAAAATCACTTAGGCACCCCAAGAAGTAGGTTATTTTTTGAGAGATTTGATGAGGCTATAAATAAATATAGATTGCTTTGACATCCAGAACAGCAAGTCAGTTCTTTTCAGTAACATCTTTAGAAAAGCAGCACATAATTGCAGGGGGTGAGATTGTATGAGACTTCATAAGTGATTCTGTGCGTTTGCTTCCATTACTGTGTTCAGTCATTCAGGTAGATACCAGATTTTCAAAACAGAATACTATCTAGATAAAATAAAGCAGGAGTAATTTGTGACCTGTCTTTTGTATAATGCAATATAAAGCCAGCATTTAAGAATATTTATTTTTCAAAATACAAGTAATTCCATAGGATACAAATATGGGATTTTTAGCTAAAATTTTACTATGTTATAGATAATACCATTATCTAATAGTATTCACTGCCAGTAGATCTCAGCTCTTCTAAACTGTGTGAAGAACAGGCTGTAGCCATAGCTCCAGTAGTCGCATTACAATTCTGAGGCATTGGCTGAATGGTTTTCTAGATTTTATTATGGACTTTCAGACAAAGGGAAATTGAGAGAATGCTGTACTGACTGCCTTGTTTCCATCATCTAGATTCAACACGGGTTAGTTTTCTCTGTTTGCTCTATCTCTTTTTGTGTGTTGAATCATTCTTTGTTGTTTTTATTTTTCCTTGATTGGATGTATTGTAGTTTATTCACGCAATCCCTAGTTAATGGACTGGAACTTGTTTCTAATCTTCTGCTGTTTTAGATAGTATACTTTTGTCATTGTGCCTTTGGGTGGAAGTGTATTTTTTGCTTGATCTGACCTGTGCATCAAAGGACAAGAGCTCATAGAATTTTGCTGGTTATTGCCAAATTCCCTCCATGGTTGTACTGTCTTTACTCCAGAGTATGAGAATGTCTTTCTCCATAGCACTCCCAAACGAGCTGGTCTCAGACTTTGTGGATTTTTTTTTTTTTTTTTTGTATCCTTAGTTTTTAGAGTATGGAAAGGATGTTAGGAAGAAGTGTCTTATTTTGGGTGACCTCTGTGATCATAAGCTGAAATGTATATAAAGAATTTTGTATTTATACTTTATATAATTTAATGAAACAGGTGAGAGACTGATGCTGATGGGAACAGAAAAGTGGAAAGAAGTAAGCCGAAGCATCTAAGGGATCATGAAGTCGACAGGACTGTTGTCCTGACCAGGAATATTTATAACGATGAGGTTTAAAAATAATGTTTCTAAGAGTGTCTTTAATGACTCAACATTTTTCTCAATTAGAATAGGGATCTGCTGTATTAAATTTAATGAGTGAGTCCAGCTTATTTCCTTAATAAAACTCTTAAGCAGCAATAGGTTAGACCTTGTCTGGTCTATAAGAAGTCTGTCCTCAAGAGGTTGGCTTACACTGTGTCCCTTTCTGTCCTCATTGTAGGATAATCGTGTGATGTGATTTTGTGTTTATATGTGTGTATATCATATCATAGTTGAATTATTATAGAATTAAAGGGAATTTAATTTAAATTTTAAGAGCAGTATATATTCCTATCTCTCCTTTTTTTTAAAAATATGTATCATTTAGTGCTTAGATAGTTTGATACGGAACAGCTCTTCCTCTCTTTTTGAATTTGGAGGTACTGTGTATACAACTGAACACAAAGCGGAACAAAAGGAGTCAAAACCAAGCTTGCGATTCTCTGCTCATGTGACACGAACCAGCTTTGTATACTGCCTGAGATACAGTTGGGGTTAGTATGGAAAGTAAGCCTGGCTTGAGTGATTTGCTCGTCAGGTCGCTGTGTGGCAGTGTATTGGGCGCGTCTGGTGTCATGTGGGGAGGGCCCTCTGGTGGCACCGTTGCTATCTGCCCCCTCTTCATTGCCGACCACTCCTTGGTTGGGGTGAGGGGCTGGGCAGATGCTGCCTTTGGGTTGTGACTTCTCTGACTTTATTCTTCACAAGGATTGTTCACAAGGATCTTTCTTGAACTGCTTGTTCTGTGGCTTTGTTATCTGCAGTGGACACCTGCCTCCTTTTAATAAGTCCCTGTTACAGGTCTATACTGGGCTTCCCTTGTGGCTCAGCTGGTAAAGAATCCACCTGCAATGCGGGAGACCTGGGTTCGATCCCTGGGTTGGGAAGATCCCCTGGAGAAGGGAATGGCTACCCACTCCAGTATTCTGGCTTGGAGAATTCCGTGGACTGTATAAGTCCACGGGGTCGCAGAGTCAGACAGGACTGAGCGACTTAGCTTTTCACTTTCACAGGTCTGTACTACAGAGAACTCCCTCCTATAAGCACGCTGTTCTCTATCTAATTAAACAGAGGAGGTTATCAGGCTTCGTGGTCACTCTGTTCCATGTTTTCATTTTCCCTTTTTTTGTGTCACACATTCACAAGCTGGCAACAAGAGAATACGATGGTGGGAGATGAAAGTGGTTTATCCCCTGCTCGATGTCTTTGTCAACAGTAAAGTCACTTTTCTGGCATAGGTCACAGAGCCCATCATCTTTGTTTCTCTTTAGATTGTTTGAAACACAGCGCTCTTTGAATCTATGGATGAAGATAGTGGAAATGTTTTCCTAGGCCACAAGCACACAATTGAATAACACCAGACAGTTACTCTCTGTTTGTTTGTAGGTAGTCATGACATCAACGGTGTCACTTACCATTTATTGTAAAATCTTTAAACAGG
The DNA here is from genome assembly GCF_016772045.2 of Ovis aries. Taxonomy (NCBI): domain Eukaryota; kingdom Metazoa; phylum Chordata; class Mammalia; order Artiodactyla; family Bovidae; genus Ovis; species Ovis aries. The sequence goes on along the minus strand of NC_056075.1, from coordinate 41,332,945 downwards.
CTTTTTAAAAAGAAAAAGATGAACAAACTTTGTTTTTTACAGTAGTTTTAGATTAAGAAGCCGTTTTGGAAAGAAGTTCACATATTATTTGAGAGACATCACTAGGATTAATAAATCTGAATTATGTATTTTTACCTTAATATTATAAAGAACCTTAAAATGGAAAATTTCAGGCGTTTGTAGAGATAATAGTGCAGTGAACTCCGTATGCCCATTGCCCAGCTTCAACACTGTCAGCACTTAGCCTTGTTTCCGCTTGCCACCTTTTGTTTGTTGTCCCTGAAATTATGCTCTTTTATCTATAAATACTTTTTTTTCCTGCTTATTCCATCAGGCAGTCTTACATAACTTTAAAAGTTACAGTGATTGAGGTAATTTCATGCTATCCTGCTTTCTCAGAAAGCACTGTTTTCTAAAATTAGTTCAGAGAACTTACTGTGAGAGACTCACACATCAGGAGACCTCTGCTTCTGAGGGATATTTATTTTGGGGAAAGTTGTGTTAGAGTCAGGCCTGAAGGATAAGACGGTAAGCGTGGTAAATAGAAGGTTGCCATGGGTCTCTTCTGACCCCTGGAGAACTAAGAGGAAGCAGTAGTGTGTTGAGAGCACCAGACTGTTGTCTCACTCCAGCCGCCAGGTGGTGCTCTAGATACAGAACAGGTTTGCTCTGAACATCAGGCTCGGTCCCTATGGGGTGTGTCTTTACAGCCTAAGAAGTATGGATGTTTTTCTTCTGCCATTTATAAGACTGACTTTGCATTGAGGCATTGAACATGATAATTACAAATGATTCTTTGCTTGTTAAAGATGTAAGTATTTTCCAGCACTTAACCTAGAGAGGAGCTTTCAGATTTGTTTTCCCTTCTTAATAGCCTTACTCTATGTATATGAAAATAATAACAGCCTATGTTTAGAAACTTATTCAGTGTATTGTACTGACATTTTCCTTCAATTATGCAGAGGAACCAGACAATTTTGTATAGGATAGGTATATACTATTTTATAAATACCTAACTGTCATAATCAATAGAATTTGAGTGATGGCAAAGGGTGAGCATTTTGAAATCTTAAGATATTTTTTCAGGCTACTTTTTGAGTAAAGTAGAGGGCTTGAAGTAGAGGGCAACATTTGTACAATTTAGTCAAAAAAGCCACAGAGAGTAACTTTAGGGGAAGAAAAGGCAGCGTGAGGGCATGTGGTACGCAGCAGTGCTGTGAGGGCAGAGCACGCCTGCGGCCAGGAGGGCCACTGTCACAAGTCTTGCTCGGCGTTCTGGGACAGAAGGCGGCCCCTGTGAGCAGCCCCTAAGTCAGGACAGTTTTGTGTCATAATCTCTCTCGAGGTGTGCTGCATGACATTTTTTATTAATAATAGTTAAATCATCAAGGTTGTAAAATCATTTACTTAAATTAGAGCAGAGGCCATGGTTCTATCCCCATGTCATACTGTTAATTCTGAGGAAGATGCATAGGGGTAGAGTTAAACCAGCAGTGGGAACATTTTTTCCTAAAAGTTCTTTCTTTAGGTCAAGAATTTCCAAAACTTGTCTCAGATCATAAAATCGTAGCATCATAAAGCATTAGAGATAGGACCTTCATGATTGTGTAGAGGGTATGGGTAGGGTATGGATTCACTCCTCTTACTTAGAGAATTAATTTGTCTAGGGTAACACAGGTGGTGAGTGGCAGAGCAGTGTCTCCAAATTTAAGAGCTTTTTGCACTAGACCATGGTGTTGCCATGTGAAAGCATAAAAGTGGGCCGAAATAATTAACCTCAAATAACTGACACCAGTGAATGAACTGTTCAACATAAAGCAAAATTTCCAGACAATTGAAACATTTTCATTGTTAAGATTTTATGTATTCTGACCATTTGAAATGAGTCTTTTCCAAATGTGTCGTGTTCTTCCCTGCCTTCTGTCCCAGAACGCTGAGCAAGACTTGTGACAGTGGTCCTCCTGTCCACAGGCATGCTCTGCCCTCACAGCATTGCTGTGTACCACATGCCCTCACACTAACTGCTTTTTTTTCCCCTAAAGTGACTCTATTTCATCCTGTTTCCCTTCTCTTTCTGTGCTTGGTTTTTGCGGTGTTTGTCTAGTTTGGCATTCTTGCCCTTCCTAATTTGTGGTTTCTTGATGTGTTTGTAAAAATATTTATTGAGCACATGCTGTGTGCCTTGTGGTGTCTGAGAGGCGTTTGCTCTGGTCAGCAAATGAGTGAGTAAGTCAGATCAGTGTTCCCTTGCTCCTGTGGCGCTCACATCCTAGGGTGGGAGGGAGTGGTCAGAGGTAGTCATTTGAGAGTAGCTGTACTAAATGAGCAAATTACACAGTAGGTCAGCAGCGGGTAACTAAAGGAAGGCAGAACAGGTGTAAGAGAAGAGTGGATCACCAAGTTAATTGTTAGTGAAGTTAACTAACAGTCAAGGGGAAAATGGGAAAGGGAGCTGGAGGGTTTCCTCTGCACGCTGGGGACAGAAGCACTAGGACCTGCCTTTTTGAGTCCTCATTTTAACCTGTTTTGCTTTCTTCTGGGGTTTGAATGTCTGAAATTCTAGAGTAGTTTGCTAACTGATCTCTTGAGGTATACTTTAATATTAATAGTTTATAGTTAATATGTAGCTACTTATACTGTCTTCTGGAAGCTAAAGAATGAGAGTTTGAGCAGGATGTTTGGTGTCAAATTTAACGCGTGGCACTGAGTGGATGCTGATTCTTGATTAACCACCTACAGGAGGAGAGACGTGCCCTGTGATAAATGATCTGGCTTGAATAGTGTGAAGATGATACCAGTACTAGTAGATAGCCTTGGTGTGTTTATCGTTCTGGACATTTTGGATGAGAATATTGATATCAGATAGTCTGAGGAGCATCACGGGTAACAGTGTGGACTCCGATCAGACACTTGGCTTAAGTCTCGTCTTCCCCACTTACTACCTGGAGCAGGTTTCTGCTTCCTCTGCTTCCGCTCTTCAGGTTCCTCGTTTGTGAGCATGGGGAGAACAGCACATGGGGCTCGTGAGAACTAAGTCAGGGCAAAGGTGCTTGGCTAGATAATCATCAGCTAAACGAGTTGCTGGGCTGTGGACGATGACAAGGCATTCGGAAGCATCAGAGACACTGAGCTCAAGGGCAAACAAGTGATACTTCTGGTTCGTCCAGCCAGCATTTGCAAATTATAGTTTTCCTCGTTTTGTTCTTCCATTTTAATTCTTATATTTGTTTGAATTAAAAGATGTCATATGTTTTAAATTTTAATATTAGAATTAGTTCTTTCAAAAGAAAGAAGTAGTAATACTCAAACCATTCAGTTTGGTTCATCAACGTGTAATTTTACTCTTTAAAATCCTATTATACCACCTGCAACTTCTAAAATATATCATTTGGTGAAGATTCATGTGTATATTTCTTAATTGCTTTACTTAGAACTGGAAATAAAGGAACTGTGGATGTTTCTGTGCCTTGCCTCTGGTGGTGGAGCTTCTTGCTTACTCTGCGAATAGATCCCTCCTTTTGAAAATAAGCTATGTTTTATTAGACCGCCATAATCTGTGGTATAATTTGTGTTCATACACTGACTTATAAAAATTCTCTGCCAGAGTCAAAAGAAATGCACAGTGCAGAGCGCCAGGAATGGAGTAGATGCCCCGTGGAGCGTTCATTGAATGAATGGGCGGCTGCGTTGACCATTTTTCAGAAACAGCTGTAGAGAGAACTCACTGTTGCCAAATGGAAAACTACAAGAAAGAACATGTGTTCTTGAAACCTGTGATGTGAAACCAAAGGGAAATTCATATGATGTCAAAGCTCTTGACAGTTGTCTTGTACAAAGTAAAAGCTGAGGGAGAGTGTTGAGAAAGTTAAGTACATTTTAGTGTGTGCAGAGCTCACGTGAAAGGGATCATCTTGTTGGGAGCACCATTGCCGTTTGTCTGTAGTTTTTGTATTTCAGGTCTGCTTTTTCCATTAAGTCTGAGGAGCCTCTGGTTTTACAACCTCCTGGTAATGACTTGACAAGTGAACAATGCCACCTATTGAGGTCTGGCTGGCCTAAACAAGGAAAGTTTGTGTTTTTGCTGTGGAAATTCATTTGATATGCCAAATAGCTTAGCTAACTGCTTGCATGATTAAAAAGCAGTTGATTTCCTTCCAGTCAGTAGTTAATTATAAAAGTAAAATATATACGTTATATATGTGATTTTTAAAATCCAGAATATGTCTAGGTCTATAAATGTTGTCTGTAAAGTAACATACACACTGGCTTTTCCATGACAGTCATTCTAGAAATAGCTCAAAGTTTCACACTTAGAGTGGCTCCTGGTCTGTGGAGGAGTGTGATTGTTCTGTTCAACCAGTCATATAAAGGTGTGATTCCCAGCATGTTCCAGTCACCATGGTAGGTCTTGGGGATGCGTAGATGAATAAGACATGGTCCTCTGCACATTTTAGCTAACCAGTATTTTAAAGATTTCTTTTCAGAAGTTTGCATTAATGTTTAAAATATTAAAATAGCAATAATATTTAAAGAGTATTGGAAATACGGGGTTGCCTCAAAAGTTCAGAGCTTTTTGGTCAATCCAGTATATGTACCTGGCATGATGTGGAGATATTTGGTCTTGCTTGGAATTGGTTGGTCTGATACGTATGGAAAGTAGTGCCTATAACCATTATTAGTATGGTTGTTAATATAGTCAAGTATTTTTAATAATTCAGTTGCTGATAATATATTCAGTTTCTTAGTGTGTGGCCAGAGAGCTTTTAAAGTAAATTTTAATTTGGCTGTGCTTTTTTGCTAATTTTTATTTCTAGGTTTTGTGGTATTTTCTGCTATCCCTAATTCATGTCATTCACATATTTGAAAGATACCCATTTTTCAAGGTCAGTTTGAATTCTTTTATCAACTTATTGCCATTTAAGTGATACCTAGTTTTGTCCTCAGTAATCTGTTGAGTAGTTGCTCATCAGAAATAATATTGGAAGTTTCTCTGCAGGAAATTAAAGGAGTGTATTGAGGACATAGGTGGTCCTGGGGAGATCTGATGAAAAGGACACTGGTGTTTCTTCACTTGATACCAGCTTTATGTTACCGATGACTGCATCTCTGTGGCATCTCACCTTGGGCAGATGACCCAGTTTTGCAAAGTAACCAGTGGCCATGAAGACATAATAGGCAAAAAGAGTTGAAAATTCATTTACTTGTTTATGAATTGATTAATCCAATTTACAAATGAATGAGTGCATCTAGGCAGTTAAGCCGCACGTATTTGCTGAGTCCCTGCTGTGTGCCGGGTGTCACTTTAGGCTCCGAGGATGTAGCACAGGGAAGGGGAGAGAAACGCTCTTTCCCTAGAGGAGATTATGTGATAGTGAGGAGGATGGTTGGAAGGAAAGTTATGACCAACCTAGACAGCATATTAAAAAGCAGAGACATTACTTTGCCAACAAAGGTCCGTCTAGTCAAGGCTATGGTCAAAGAGATCCAACCAGTCCGTCCTAAAGGAGATCAGTCCTGGTTGTTCATTGGAAGGACTGATGTTGAAGCTGAAATTCCCAATACTTAGGGAAGAGCTGACTCATTTGAAAAGACCCTGATGCTGGGAAAGATTGAAGGCAGGAGGAGGAGAGGACGACAGAGGATGAGATGGTTGGATGGCATCACTGACTCAATGGACATGGGTTTGGGTGGACTCTGGGAGTTGGTGATGGACAGGGAGGCCTGGCGTGCTGCGGTTCATAGGTTGCAAAGAGTCGGACACGACTGAGCAGCTGAACTGAGCTGAGGAGAATGAATAAACAAGTATGCTGCACAGTGTCAGGAGAATGTGCGCTAACAAGAAAAGGGAAGAGGAGGTGAGAGACGGGGAATGGTGGTGGTGATAATTATATGAGGATGTCAGGAGCGGCTCTGAGGAGAGGGGCTCCTTGGCAGGCCCCTGGATGAAGAGCGTGCCCCTGTGTGCATCTCTGGGTGGTGCACCTCAGGCCTGACGTGGTCACAGGACAGCAGGGCACTGCTGAGGCTGGAAAACGGAGTAGGGTGTCTCCCGTCTCGTCTATGTCGCTTCTGAAGGCTTTGTTTTCTGATCTCCCATTTTTGCTGTTCATTGACTGGTATTCATTATCATAAAAATGTTCATGTTTTGTTGTAGACTTGTTACCTGAATACCTGCATATCACCACATGTCGCTGTTGTTTTATAGCACTCAGACTTGGACTTTGTTGCTTCCTTTGTCGATTCTAATGAATAGTGCTGTTTAGTCGTGGGTATAACAAAGGGAATCATGGATTGGAAAAAGCATCTAGGTTCTAACCCTAGTTTTGTTGCTGACTGCAAAATAATGTAACATTTCTGGACTACAGTTTAGGTATAAACTAAAGGAGTTGGATTAGATAACTGCCAAGATTCCTCTTAGTTGTAAAATTCTGATTTCAATGATTTTGACAAAAATTCCCCAGGAGAAATTGAATACTTTCTGTTTCCTTTTAAAAAAATAGTTTTTTAAAATATTGATTGATTGATTTGGCTGCACTGGGTCTCAGTTGCTGCTCACGGGCTTCTTTCTTTGCCGTGAGTGGGGACTACTCTCTAGCTGCAGTGTGCGGGCTTCTCACTGCGGTGGCTTCTCAGTGTGGAGCGCAAGCTCCGGGGCCTGTGGGCTTCAGTAACTGTGGCCCGTGGGCTCCAGAGCACAGGCTCTGTAGTTGTGGTGCATGGGCTTAGTTGCCCTGCAGCACTTGGGATCTTCCCGGAGCAGAAATCAAACCACTGTCCCATGCATTGCAAGGCAGATTCTTAACCATTGGACTGCCAGGGAAACCCTAAAGTTAATTTTTAAGTTTATATATATTGAGGTACATAAATCTTAGATGTACAACTTATCAGGTTTTTACATATTATGTGCTCTTTTTGGACCTCCCTGAAATTAAAAAAAAATATATATATATATATATATATATATATTTTCCATCTGTGGTTGATTGAGTCTGTGGATGGAAAAGTATGGAGGGCTGCCTGTACATGTATATTCTAAATATCTTTTCCCAATCTGGAAATGCCTATATTCAATACCTAGGCAAGTATTTTTAGAAGAATGGAATTTTAAAACTTTCCCATTTTATTGCATTTTTGTACACTTAATTTATAGATTAAGAAAGCAACAGATTTAAAGGTTTCTCTTAAACATAAAAATTTGGTCCCGACATTGACTTTAAAGAAATGCTAAGGTACCTTTTCTCTTAAACACACTTCTAAACTTACTTCCACACTTCTTGTGAGAGTTTTTTTAAATATTTTGTGCTGGTTCTTAACTTACTTAATATTACAAACAAGCAGGTGATAGGGTCCTGGGTTAGAATGATCCTCTCACTAGAGAAGCGAGCTGCTCAGCACACGACATTGCCAGCACTTGTGTCTGTCTCTAGTGGGTATTCCTTTTGGTGACTTTACCAAGAACTCCTTTTCTTTGCATTTTGATGTGAACTCTGTGGTGCTTTTTTCACTGCTGGTAGTGTTGAAAAGCAACAAAATTCTTTTAGATTCCATTCTCTTTGAATGCACCTCTTCAATAGAATTACGACTTTCTTCCCTGGATTTATAGACTCATGTTTCGAATGTAACCTTTTAATTTTAGAAACAAACACCAAAATTGGAGGTAGTAAATAATGAAGTTTTAATAAGTTCAGATGTACACTATTTGTGTTAATGGATACAGAGCCACTATTTATAAAATATTCAATTATTAGAGTGAACACATGAGGTAGGTGTTAGTGAATGACTTACTTATAGCTCAAATCCCTGTTGCTCTTAGAAATTGGGGGACGAGTTGCAAGTAGTAAAAGAACATGCACCGAAGTAGCTCACTAATTAGGATGTGCATCGGCAAACTGGAATCAACCCTATGAGCAAAACATTCACAGCTCACACTGTGTGTTAGTGTTAATGGACTTCTGTAATTCTGGGCAGGTATTAATCTTTTAAGAGTCATTTATTACAGTTCTTTTCATGGTGTGTACTTGAGCGTTAGTCCCTTCACCATTCCAAAGTGCTAAATATTACAAGGATCCCCTTAAGAGATATTATTGGCTGGGGACCACAACTCTTAATTAAAGTGGGGGGAAAGAGCCGTTGACTCATTGATAGTTTATATTAGATTTTTCAGACACTAAACAGCCATGCTGAATATTTTCAGTAAGCATTTCTACTAAGTATAGATGGGGAAAAACGGTTCAGAGCTGGCAGTGACCAGTGTTTCTTAGAATAAGTTTTGTGGAATATTGGTTCTGTGAAATGGTAATAAATGTTACATGAAATTAAAAACCAACCAACAAACAGAACTCTGGGTATGTAATTTTGCAAAGCACTAGATTGAATGAAGCTGGAGGGTTTTTTGTTTTTCCAGCTATATTGGGATACAGTATAGTTTTTCATTTGACGGCAGGGATTCTCAGGGCCTGTAATTTGTCTGTATATCTTGTACTTCTTTCTGTAAGATGAAGAAGGGGAGGTGAGACAGCAATAGTATGCAGCATTTCTCAAACTTATTTGGCCACGGAGTCATTTTTTAGAGTGTCTTGGGAACTTGGCATGCCAGAGGACACCATGGGTGAAGGTGATTAGGCTGAAATTGTTTTGTGGATAGAAAACTAAGACATAATTTAAGTACTCAAGTAGCTAGAGCTAGTAAGATTCCAGACTAATTCTTAGATCACTGTTCTTTCCGTCAGAGAGAAAAAGAAAATGTAATGGCTCAGAAGACATACGTTTAAATATGTTAGACTGTAAATAAAGCTTTCATTGTCATCTTTAAAGATTTACTGAAGCTTCATGTCCTGTCCAAGGTTCTAGGTCTAACCAGAAACGGCAGTACAGGTGGTCATGTCTTTCAGCTGCACTGCTCACAATTTGCAGAATTACCTAAATCTGCTCTTTTTACTGGAGAAGGCAATGGCACCCCACTCCAGTACTCTTGCCTGGAAAATCCCATGGATGGAGGAGCCTGGTGGGCTGCAGTCCATGGGGTCGCTAAGAGTTGGACACAACTGAGCGATGTCACTTTCACTTTTCACTTTCATTCATTGGAGAAGGAAGTGGCAATCCACTCCAGTGTTCTTGCCTGGAGAATCCCAGGGACGGGGGAGCCTGGTGGACTGCCGTCTTTGGGGTCGCACAGAGTCGGACACGACTGAAGCGACTTAGCAGCAGCAGCAGCAGCTCTTTTTACTCCCCGCTAAAATTAGGATAAACAGGGTCTTAGTTCTCAAGCCTTAGTTTTAACTTCCTATTATGTACAGGTTTAATTTTCATTCTGTTGATGACTTCTTAAATGGGATGAGGAGAGAGTTTAGCTTATTATAATTGACTCTTAATTAAAGCTTCCATATTCCTGATAGAAAAACTTTAATATTTTACATTTTGTATGATTTAGCTTGCTTGTTATAAAATTTTAAAGAAATATCTTATTAGATCATAGCCTAATATGGTCAGACTTCTTTTTTAAGAATTAGCCGTGACTGAGCATAGCACAGCATACCATGTATTGGGGTGACAGGCCAAGAAACAGGAGCAGCAGAAGTATTTTGTTAATGCAAGAAAATTCTGGATAATTCGTGTGAGCAGTTTTAAGATTAAGAATTCCTCTTTGACAAATAGGTACACCTCACTGATATTCATTGGTTTAGGGGAAAAGCTGTGGCTTACCTTATAAAATATGCTGTTTGGTGCTTCTTCTTTATATAGGAACTTAACATGATCCTTACTACACAGAAAAAGGCATTTCAGGAAGATATTAGCTTAAATTACTTATATGTTGGATATTTAATGTTATAAAGATAAATAGTTGATTATATTAATAGTTTTCCTGGGCTATTCTGGCAAAATTAATAGTGTGTATTCTTCTTTTTATTCCTCCACTCCTCTCTGCCCCCCGAAACTGTCATTGTTAATAACAAGTCTTGGAAAAAGAAAGAATTTACTCATTGTAAGTGACAGGAGGTTTAACTGCAATTTTGTGTCCTTGGAAAACTGTTTAGAAAATTTTGGTAAGCATTAAGTGCTTCTCTGAAAGGAATGATGAGGTGTTATGAGATAGGCTGCTGATGGTTAATAGAATAATGGTACTAGGAGTGGTGAGTGGGAATGTTGCAAGAGAAGCAAGGTGAGTGAGTGACTTTGTAGTGATAGTGTTGATCTGTATGTATCCCTTTCCTCTTTTTATTTTTTTTCCAGTTTTATTGAAAAATAAAAATAATTGACATATAGAGCTGTATAAGTTTAAGATATACAGTATAACGATTTGACTGACACCATGAACTGATGATCTTAATAAGTTTAGTAAGCATCCATCATCTCATTTAAGAAATCAAAAAAATTTTTTTCCTTACAATGAGAACTCTTAGGATTTACTGTTAAAAACTTTCATATTTAGCATAGAGCAGTGTTAATTATGTTTATCATGTTGTGTGCATAACTCTTGTACTTAATTATAACTAGAAGTTTGTACTTTTTGACTGCCTTTATCCAGTTTTCCTTCCCCCTACCGCTGCCTGTGGAAATCTGATTTCTTTTTCTATGAGTTTTTGTTTTTGAAGTATAACTCTTCTACAAGGCTACGTTAGTTCCTGTTACACAACATGTGATTTGATACTTCTGTGCGTTTTAGAATGATCACTGTGATAATTGTCATTATGATCTGTCACCGTGCAAAAGTGTTGCACCGTTCCTGACTGTATTCCACATACTGTACACCTCATACCTGTGACTCATTTATTTTGCAACTGGAAGTTTGTACCTCTTAATTTCCCCCAGCTACTTCTCTCCCCCCTCACCCTCTTCCCCTCTGGCAACCACCTGTTTGTTCTCTGTGTCTATAACTTTTCCTGTTTATTCATTTGTTTTGTTCTTTAGGTTCCAAATATGAGTGAAATCCTACTGTATTTTTCTTTCTCTGACTTCTTTCATTTATCATAATATCCTCTAGGTCTATCCATTTGTTGCAAATGGCAAGATTTCATTTTAATTAATTAAGTAATTGTTTAAGGCCACATGGCTTGTAGGATCTCAGATTGAAAGATTGAAAGGGATCAGAAGATTCCATTTTTTATGGCTGAGTGATATTCCATTGTGTGAGGACTTCCCTGGTGGTGCAGTAGTTAAGACTCCACGCTTCCACTGTAGGGGGCGCAGGTTCAGTCCCTGATCAGAGAATTAAGATACCCCAGATGCTGCGTGGCACAGCTGAAAAAGAAAGTTCCATTTAGGGGGGGTGAGAGGGAGGGGGGGAGAGGGAGGGAGGTGGGGGAGAGGGAGGGAGTGGGGGAAGCGGGGGGGGGGGAGAGAGAGAGAGAGAGAGAGTGAGTGTGTGTGTGTGTGTGTGCTGCCGTGAGCATATGGGTGCATATATCTTTTTGAATTAGTGCTTTCATATTCTTTGGTTAGATACATGGGAATGGAATTGTTTGATCATATGGGACATCTATTTTTAATTGTTTGAGGAATCTATACTGCTTTCCATAGTGGCTGTGCCAGTTTACATTCCTACCAACAGTGCACCTGGGTTCCCTTTTTTCCGCATTCTTGCCAGTACTTGTTGTTTGTTGTCTTTTTGGTGATAACCATTTTAACAGGTGTGAGGTTGCTGCCTCGTTGTGGTTTTGATTTGCATTTCTCTGATGATAAGTAATGTTGAGCATCTTTTCTTGTGCCTGTTGGCCATCTGTATATCTTCTTTGGAAAATGTCTAGTCAGTTCCTCTGCCCATTTCTTAATCCGGGTGTTTGTTTTCTTGATGTTGAGTTGTATATTTTGGATAGTAACCCTGTACCAGATACATCGTTTGCAGATATCTTCTCCTATTCAGCAGATAACCTTTTCATTATGTTGATAATTTCCTTCTCTGTGCACAAAGGTTTTTTAGTTTGAAGTAGTCTTATTTGTTTATTTTCGCTTTTATGTCCCTTGCCTAAGAAGACATCCCCCCCAAATATTACTAAGACTGATGTTGAAGAGTTACTGCCTCTGTTTTCTTCCAGAATTTTGTGATTTCACATCTTACATTTAAATTGAAATCTTTACATGGAGAAGAGACTTGTGGTTGCCAAGGAGGAAGAAGGGTTGGGGAAAAAGATTGGGAGTTTGGAATTAGCAGGTGCAAACTATTTTATATGAATGGGTTAACAATAGGGTCCTACTGTGTTGCACAGAGAACTGTGCTCAATATCCTGTGATAAACCATTATGGGAAAGAACAGAATTTATATATATGTATGACTAAGTCACTTGGCTGTACAACAGAAATTAATAGAACAGTGTAAATCAACTATACTTCAATAAAATATTTTTTAAAATAAATTTAAGTCTTTAATGCATTTAAAATTTACTTTTGTGCTTGATGTGAGAGAGTAGTCCAGTTTGATTCTTTTCCATTTAGCTGTCCAGTTTTCCCAACACCATTTATTGAGGAGACTGTCTTTCCCCCATTGTGTATTCTTGCCTCCTTTGTTTTAGCTTTATCTTTAATTTTTGCCATTTTAAGTATGGTGTGTCTTGTGTGTGATCTTTCAGTTGATCCTGTTTGGGCTCTCTGTGCTTCCTGCACTTAGATGTCTGGTTCCTCTTACAGGTTAGGGAAGCTTTCAGCTGTCGATTGTATGTGTATGTTCTCTACCCTTTGTCTCTCTCTCCTCCTTGTGGGACCCCTGCACATGAGAATGTTAGTTCTTGGAATGCTGCATGAGGTCTCTTAAGCTGTCCTCATTTCTTTTTTCTTTCTTTTTTAAAAAATTGATTGACTGATTGAGTTTTGGCTGCACTGGGTCTTTGTTGCTGCGTGCAGCTTTCTCTGGTTTCCTGGGCTCAGTAGTTGGCGCCTCACACTCTATAATGTGGGCTCAGTAGTTGAGGCGCACGGGCTTAGTTGCTCCATGGCATGTGGGATCTTCCCGGAGCAGGGATGGCGAACCTGTGTCCCCTGCATTGGCAGACAGATTCTTAACCACTGGGCCACCAGGGAAGTCCTTACTCTTTTTTTCTGTTTAGCTTCCGTGATTTCCATTGTTTACCTTCCAGCTTGCCGATCTCTTCCTCTCTGTCATCTAATCTACTGTTGATGCCTGGTAGTGTTATTGTTTATTTTAGTTATTGTATTCTTCATCTCTGTTTAGTTCTTCTCTGTATTTGACATTTTCTCCTTGTTAAACATCTGACTTCTCTGTTCATCTGTTCTGTCCCAGGTTCTTTGAGCATATTTAGGATCATTACCTTGACCTCTTTATCAGATAGATGGCATATCTCCTCTCCACTTCGTTCTTCTTCTAGGGTTTTATCTTATTCCTTTGTTTGAAACATATTCCTCTGTCACCTAATTCGCTGTCTTTATTTCTCTGTATTTGGTAGGGTGGCTACATTTTCTTCCTCTCTCAGGTATAGCAAGGGAGACACCCTTACAAATGGAGATTTCCATTACCAATGTATAATAAATGTTTTCTTGCAAAGAGGCGACTCCTGTTTGGTTTTCAGAGTTTTCCCCAGTCTGCTATATCTTAAAAATAACAAGCTTAAATAATATTCCAAACAGACACATTTTGGGGTGGCAGATTCTGCTCCCCTTACATTATAACTGGCTCTGTTTTCAGAGACGTTTACATTCAAGCAGAATTGAACCATTTTTGATACTGATCTAACTTCATGGTATTTGTTAAAAAGGTGTCTATTTTCGTTATCAATTTTAGTGTATATACAAAATGTACTTTACAAATTATATCTGCCTTTTTATGATTGTTGTTTTTTCAAAGTATTACCTTCTTTTCTGCTAAATATATTATGTGTCATTCATTACGAATGAATTTACTAAATATTAGTAATTAACTGGAGGGAAAATAGCAATGGGTTTTTCTGGTGCACTAAAGGAGGTGAAGCATTTTCATCCTTTCTCACGTCCTGTGAATAGGATGGTGAATGTGTGCCTTGTGATTTGTTTTTCTGTTTATACAGACTTGCTGATTGAGAAATTTATATATTTCATGTTTTGGCAGCATCAAACAGGAAAAGAATTTTTAGATCTGTTTTGAAAAAAACTGACAGGAATGTTAACATATATACATGACAAAGATGTAAATTATTTGAGTTTCAAGGAGACAGTAGTTTTCTTGGAGAGTATATGCTATTCTTTCGTTATTTAAAGTGACTTCTGTTAGACAAAAAATTAATCAGTCCAGTTGATCTAAGAAAGAAATAGAACCTTTTGTTTGTGAGCTAAAATGAGGATTATAACCTGGAAGCCATTCAGAAAGCTCCAAGAACTATTCTGCCTATTAGAAGTCAAAACAGTTATAGAACTTTTATGATAGAGGGGCCTGTGCATTAAATGATACACAATCCAGATCTGCAGGTACAAAGTGATGGGTCGTGTGACCCCTTACAGGATCAAGAAGGAATGTTATCTGTGAAGCACTTGTCTTGCTGGTGCTGGGAGGATGTTGCTCTTCATGGCTGAGCAGGTATTTCTGCTCATGGGGGAGGTGTGACGGATGCGTGATGCAGATGAACCGTGCGTCTTAGAGGGGAGAGAAGCCGAAGGGCATGGCACTGCTTTTTATGTTTAAGTTTTTCTTGTCTTCCCATAAAATATGAATTTTATTTTACACTTCCATCATAATTAATTCATTAATTACAACTGAACCAGAAATACTTCTAAATTCTAACTTAGTATGTATAGTACAGTTAATAGGCACACACTGGAGAAAAGTGTGGAAACCCTATAGTAGCAACTTCCTCAACTTTAATATAAAAGCACACCGTGCCTCATTTTCCTCTGCTGTGAAAACTGGGTAGTCTTTCAGCTATCACTTTTTACTCTTGGGAGGAAGGGTAGAGATTATTTTATGCTGGGCTAATGTAAAAAGAATCCAAGACTATAAAGGTTGCAATTTAAATTTCATTAGAATTGTGTCCTTCATATCAGCATTATGAAATTAAAAACTTTTGGTATATCTTGCACTTTCAGAAAGTTCTCTTTTAGCAGTTAACATAATTGAGTTGCATATTACTATCATTTAAATTAAGAGAATAATGGTAATAGTGCCTACATTTTATTATACCTTATCATCTAAGGCCTAGATGATACTTACTAGTTAATTATGTGGCTTTGGAGTACACTGGCAGCAGTAATCTTTTAGGAATTTACTTGCTTTAGATTTGGAGGTAGGAAATGTCTGGTATGTTTTTTAAACTTTGTTATGAAAATTATAAGCATTCACAAAGTAGAGAGACTTGTATAATGAATCCTCATATACTCATCTCCTGTCCTCACTAGTTTCATATAATGTCGCTTCTTGTTTTATATGCACATTGCCCACCATAACTTGCCTTCCAGCCCCCCGTGCTTTTGAAGGAAATCTCAGACATCACGTAATTTCATAGAGAAATATTTCAGTATGTATCTCTAAAAGAGAATCAAAACATCTATATTCCCAGTGAGTACTAGCTAGCTCTGTTGTGGAGAGGAAGTTCAAGAGTGCTTGCTAACTGGCCTGCCATCACATTGTGTAGTTAATTTGCATTTAGTAAGATCCAGAGTTTATATTATTTGGCTTTTTTATTATTACAATAAGTCTCAAAGGATTTGGAGTGTTGATTTTGTAAATAACATCTAAGAAAACATGATTACCATCATGAATATGTATAAAGGTATGTAACAGTCCTCATCTCAGAGCTAACCCGCAGTTTGCTTTGTCAGTTTTCAAGCTCCTCCCCAGTTCCAGAATTTGTTTCTTTACTTAAATGCTGAGAAACAGCATGTAGCACTTAGTTTCAGATGAAATTTATAAGCCATAAATTTATAATTTATGAAATTTATAAGTCAAAGAGAAGAGAGTAAAAATATGTGTATGAGGTTGAAAAAAGAGGAAGGGCAGAACAGCCTGGGTTCTAGAGAAATAACTTCCCCTTTAGTTCACTACCACTTAACCAACCTGCCCTCTTGGTTTTGACTTTTTAATTTCCCTCTGTTCTTGCTTTCCATTTTGGTTTATATCTTTTTCTTCTCTGAAGTTAGGCATTTACCTAACTTTGCCTGTGGCATTTATATTGTTGATTCCTCCTTTATTACATGGATTGTTTTATTGCATAAGGGTTGTGACATAAAACTTTAAAAAATAAAATATTTGTTGTGTTTTATTTGTTTTATACAGATTTTGACGAACATTTAAACTCATGCTGTGGTCTAGATTGAGCTTTTCTGTGCTCTGTGAATGAATTATATAGTGTATGAAGCATTACATATGGACATTTAGGTTCGCCTGATATGCTCTTTTTGGAAAATTTTGTAATAATTTTCCCTTTTTTGTGTGTTCTCTTTTGCTGCTCCTTCATTGGATGGAACTGATTCTATTCGAATGTGATTCTACAGTTCACAAGATTCCTTTGCAGCTCACCTTTGGAGGTAAGAGGTTACTCATTGACCTTAATATTGCTATTGGTATCTTTTGTGAGGCATTTATTTGATAGTTTAGGAGTGATCATTTTGTCAGGATGTGTATTCTTCAATACCATAAATGAGATGAATGCACACTCTGTTTTATAAGACTTCCAGTAGCTACAGAGCTGTTCACCTTCACAGCAGATCACTGCCCTCATTTTATCAGGTAGAGCGAAATCAGTCCATTTTACTTATTTATTTTTTATTTTTTTTATCTATTTATTTTTCTCTGTGCTGAGTCTTTAGCGCTGTGCGGGTTTTCTCTGATTGTGGTGAGTAGGGACTGCTCTCTAATTGCGGTGCTCGGGCTTCTCATTGCAGTGGCTCTTTTTGTTGCTGGGCACATGCTCTAGGTCACACAGGTTTCAGTGGTTGCGGCACATGGACTCAGCAGTTGCCACCCCTAGGCTCTAGAGCACAGCCCAGTGGTTATGGTGCATGGGCTTAGTTGCTCTGCAGTATGTGGGATCTTCCCAGATCAGGGATGGAACCTGTGTCTCCTGCACTGGCAGACAGAGTCTTTACCAATCTATTATAGAGCCTTGTTTTGTCTCCTTCCTCCCATAACGGTCTCACATTGACTTTATCCTCTGTAAACTGCCCTGGTGTTAAAGGGGAGCTGGAGAAGTCTGGGCAGAAGCTGTCAGCAAGGAGGTTTCAGTTAGTTTGAGAGAACTTTTGAAAATCCGTAAATTGATTAGGGAAGAGCAAAGGACTTACTTGTATTGAGCTTCATTATAGCCCAGGTAGACTTCTAGGTGCCCGACTCACTTTCTCCTCTAATTCTCATAATGGTTCTGCAATTTAAAACTGAAAATCCAGTGATAAAATTGTGAGATAACAAAAACTCTTAGATAATCAGAGAGCTAGATATGGGTGTGAGCTGTGGTTGAAAAGGAATTAATTGGAGAAGATGGTGAGACTTTGGGAAAGGAGTCGGAGAGGGGAAGCAGCGGGGCACGTGGAGGGACGCTGGGCTCAGTACCAAACCGAGGTTCAGGCCAGGTCTTCACTTACTAGCCGCAGAACCAGTGGACATGGGAGCAGTTTACAAAGTGCTATTCAAGTATTACTGAAACTTGTGTTCTCCTCTCAGGCTGTGCCTTCAGCCTCATGAGGTAAGACTGCCCCTGCCTTTCACTTGTCCTTCCTTTTGCCTCTGTTTACCTCACTCTATGTTCCCTTCCCTGCCCCCAGCCTCTCCATGTCACAGCCTCTTCATGTCACACCCTGCCTCAGGCCGAGCCTAGACGCTGTGTTGTCTGCGAGGCCCTGTGACTGCTCCACATAGAGGCAGTTGTTCCCGTCTCTGTTTCCATATCATGTTCTCTGATTCTTGAAGCTCCTGTTGTTACGTGGTGTGGCCCTCCTGGTGGCCAGCTTGAGTGAGTTTCAGGGGAAGTGGCGCAGACTAGAAGGGTAGGACCATCCAGGTTTGGTTCCATTCTCTACGTCCAGCAACCAGGGAGAAAAAAGCTTGGAAAGATTCTGGGCTTTGAAATGAGAGATCCTTGGGTGACCCATGAGCAAGTCATTTCATGTTTCAATTAATCTAAAAAATGGAGATAATAATACTTACAGGGTTATTAAAATGAAATGAGATAATGTGTGATAAACGCTAAGTGTAATACCTGCCACATAGAGTTTTAAATGAATTTTGGTGTAAAAGCAATAAAAGTTAAAACTATATCATAAGAAACTTGAAAACAATATAAATTATATAGTCTACTCTTTAGCTGATAAAGTGCTTTCTAAACACAGAATGAGAAATATCACAAAGGAAAAGATGGAAAAATTAAATTTGATTTTGTAAAAAAAAAATCCATGATTTGGTTCATGAAAACATGCATAGTTAAAAGGCAGTTTGGGAAAGTATCATAAAATGATTATTGTACTTAATATAATCTCTCAGAATCAGTTTTTAAGTATAATGTTGTCTTTTGACTGAGATGTACATCAGGGAAATCTTTAATGTCAAAACAGGGTCTAGTCTTGGGGAAAAAAAGGGCCTGACAGGAGCTTAGAAGAAGAGATAATGTTGATAATGCTTAAGGCTGGACTCTCATTTAAGCAAGAGCTCAGAGGAGTTGCCAGGAATAGAAGTTTTGAGCAGAAGGCATTTGCGCTGGATGAATTTACCTACACAGGGAGTGAATGAGGAGGCTGGAGCTTGATGTCTGCCTCGCTGGGACAAACTACCAGTTTGAAGGTGTTACTGAACAATAGCAGAGATACTTTAAGTAGTCCTCACTAGTAGATTTCTCTCAAATGTAAGCTCGGTAAGAGAGGACCCTGCTTCTCTTGCTTCCTTGCGTTTACGTATATAGTTAAGTACTATCGATACACGGGCTTCCCAGGTGGTGCCGTGGTAAAGAATCCACCTGCCAATGCAAGAGGTGCGGATTTGATCCCTGGGTTGGGAAGGTGCCCTGGAGGAGGAAATGGCAACCCACTCCAGTATTCTTGCCTGGAGAATTCCTTGGACAGAGGAGCCTAGGGGGCTCCGGTCCATGGGGTCACAAAGAGCTGGACACGACTGAGGATGTACACACATTGATACACAGGAAGCACTGAATATGTATTTGTTGTAGGAAGGGGGACCCCTTCCGGGGCTTGAAACTGGGCTTTTGTCTAACACTCGAAAATGAATTGTCCGAGGAGACACATATGCTGACAAAGCAAGAGGTTTTGTTGGGAAAGGGCACCTGGGTGGAGAGCAGTAGGGTAAGGGAACCCAGGAGAACTGCTCTGCCACATGGCTTGCAGTCTCCAGTTTTATGGTGATGGCATTAGTTGCTGGGTTGTCTTTAGCCAATCATTCTGACTCAGAGTCCTTCCTGGTGGTGTACGCCTTGTTCAGCCAAATGGATGCCAGAGAGAAGGATTCTGGGAGGTGGTCGGACATGGGGTGTTTCCTTTTGACCTTTTCCGAACTCTTCCAGTTGGTGGAGGCTTATTAGTTCCTTATTCCTTACCGGGACCTCCTGTTGTAAAACAAGTTATGCAGATGGTTACTATGGTGCCTGGCCAGGGTGGACGGTTTCAATCAGTGTGCTTCCCCTAACATATTTGTTGAATGAATGAATGAATGAAGGAAGAGGTAAGTAGGCACCGTGAAGGCTGAGAGTAGCAAGCTTTTCCGCATAATCTGGCAGATCTCAGGCCTGCCAGAGCACACACGTGTCAATATTTATGTCTCAATATGGTTAACAGTCTTTCTTCCCAGCTAGACTGTAGCTGCTTAAGATCAAGATCTTTGTTTTTTTCACCTTTGGATGATCTCAAGTATACATAGGTCTTGGAATGGTACCAACCATACACCTAGATTTGTACCAAACAAATATTATAAAAATTACTATCATTCTGGTTAAATGCTGGGGAATCTTTATGTAGAAGCTTCAGTCTTTGGTGAAAAGTAGAAAGGAGAGTGTCGTGATCGAAGTTTAGTGATAGTTTCTGTTCTTTTCTGTCTAATCTGCTTTCTCCATTTAATGATCTGGAGTTGTATTTTACCTTGACTAAATTGATCTTTTTTTCTTACTGGGCTTATGGACATGGAAAAGGCAAAAGAAGCAAAATTGAAGATGACCAATGCGCTTTCTTTTCTTGAAGCATTTGGGAAATACTTTACCTTTTATTTTTTTGAGAGCATTCTCTTGGTATTTTCTAGCTTGGAATTTCCCAGGGGCCACCTGATGGCATAGTTAGTGCCTGCTCCCCCCAAGTCTCCAGCAGTGCTGAGTTTAGGATTCTGTTCCTTTGCTGCAGCACAGAACCCGGGAGCCAAAACAAAGCCAAGGCAGAAGAATGCTGAGAATCTCTAAATGTTTAATTTTGCCATTAAGCTTATGCTTTAGCCGGAGAAGGAAAATTGCAAATATGGTTAATCCCCAAATACCTTATTTTGAATAAAGGAAAAATAGTTCAGTAGAGGCAGTAAAATACACGAGATTTGCAGTTGAAAATGAAGGAGACTTTAAATTTCATTCTGTCCGAAAAAACTACTATGAATGAACCATGTTCCTTTGTTGGAAGTCCTAAACAGTTAACTGCCACGTGAATCTAACGAAATTGTCAGGTTATAGTAATCACATCAGTAATTTGATCTGCTGTCATTTGAATGGAGCCATGTGTGGAGAGTCAGTTACTTCCCTCTGTGGGGCTGACCCTTTTACATTCCTGTAAGCTGAAGACTAATAGAGCTCATTAAGCTTTATGGGAAAAGAGCTTTTATCACCTCGTCAAGTCAGGCAGCATATTTCCATTATATTCCTAATTTCATGTGGCTCTGTAGCTGCTGATGTGCGTTCCCCTGCTAGGTTTACATGGCATCTCTCCCTTACAGACATTTTTATTGACATTTCCTAAGCCTGAATTACATTTGTGTGGCACCACCTACAGATGTCTTCAATTAAATGTAGGTAAATAAAAGGGATTATGTATCAGAGGCTGAGAGATTCTTGAAATTCTAAGTCAGACTTTGCCAGCCAGTCCAGTAGGGTGCAGTCTTGCCATCATCCTGAAGGTAGAGAACTACCGGAAGAGACACTTGTAAGGAAAGTTAAGCCACGTGGGAATGTGGGTCATTAGGATTCTCTTCAGGAATGTCCTATTCCTTCATTCCAGATAGCTTAAGATCTTCTTCGTTAGCAGTTATCATAATAATTTTTCCAGAAGTTAGCACCTGTAGTATATGGGGGTACCCTTGGGTTACATTATTCTCACAGAATATCTATGCAGCAGTTATTTCCAGTTTCCTTATGAAGAAAATTGAACCTGGAGAGGTGGTTTAGTTGAGTTCAAGATCTACTAGTGACCAGCAGCAACATGTCTTAAGAGTCTTATATTATATGAAGTGATGATAATATTATTTGAAGGAAAACAGTGAAAAACTTGAGATATGCCAGCGTGGCACTGTTGACATTTTGGGTTAGGTAAATCTTTTTTCTGGGCCCTGCCTTGTGCATTGTGTGATGCTCAGCAACGTCTCTGGCCTCTACCCTAGAGATGCCAGTAGCACCGTCCCCTGAGTTGAAACAAAATGTCTCCAGACTTTGCTAAGTGTCCCTAGGGAGTAAAATGACTCCTTGTTAAAAACTATTGCCCTAGAATAGTCTTAACAAAAAAAGAGCAAAGAGAGTTAATAATCGAGTAGTGATAGTAGCAGTGGTAACACATTTTCAGTCTCCCAAAAGGTGAGAAAAAACACAGGTGAAAAAAAGGACAAGTGAGTTGAATAGAAAACAAATAGCAAACAGGTGCACTTGTACCCGACCATAGCGGTCATCACACTAAATGTTAGTGATCTAAACCAAAAGTCTGCTCTGTGGAAATGCCTTATATCTGTACAGTTGAAAACATGTATGCAGCCAGTGGTCATACATGGCCGCTGTGCTCTTTAGGCACTGATTTAAAAATTTTTTAGATTTTATTTAACTTATGTAGCCACATGTGGCCATTGGCTATCCTGTTGGGCAATACAGGTCTAAACATTCCGTTTGAAAGGCAGAAAATCAGACTAGATAAAAGAACAAAAGGAAAATCCAACTTAAATATGAAAGCATGAGTAGGTTAAAAGACCAGAGTAAACTATACCATGTAAATACTTATCATAGTAAATTATGATTATGTTATGTTAGGAGTGGCTGTCTTCATACCTGACAAAATAGACTTCAGGGCAATGGCTCTTAGCAGAAGGAAAATGGACATTTCATAATGATAAAATGGTCAGTTCATCAAATGAGGACAGTAATCCAAAATGGGATACACTTGAAAACAGAACCTCAGAATACATGAAGCAAAAACTAATGGAACTGAAAAGAGAGGTAGTCACATTCATTGCTTATAATTGGAGACTTTAGAACAACTTTCTCAGTAACTGATAAAACAAATAGAAAATTACAAGCAAGATAGAAGATTTGGACAAAATTATTAATACACTTCTACTTAATTGACAGCTATTGAAAGCTGTACCCAACAATGAAAAAACACATTTTTTCAAGTATATATAGGGAATATTCTCCAGAACAGATTATATGCTATAACATTATACAAATCTCAGTAAATTTAAAGGGATTGAAATAATCTCTGTTTTAAGTGAAATTAAATTAGAATCAGTAACAGAAAGAACTGTTATAGCTTAGCAGTAATAAGGACAAGCAGCCTGGTTAAAAAATAGATAAGAGACCTGATTATATATTTCGCCATGAAGACATGTAAATCACTAATAAGCACATGAAAAGATGCTCACAATCCATTAGGGAAATGCAGATTAATACCACAATGAGATACCAACATAAACTCACTGGGATGCCTATAATCAGAAGACAACACCAGGTATTGGTGAGATGTGGAGAAATTGGAACCCTCAAACATTGCTGATGGGAATGTAAACTGTTAATATGGTGTAAACATTTGCCAGGATAGTATTGTGTATTGAAATAGATGGATGTTTTCCTTAACATTTAAATATTAACTAGTTGTACCCAATATTATGGGCTTCCCTGGTGGCTCAGAGGTTAAAGCATCTGCTTGCAATGTGGGAGACCTGGGTTCGATCCCTGGGTCGGGAAGATCCCCTGGAGAAGGAAATAGCAACCCACTCCAGTATTCTTGCCTGGAGAATCCTAGGGATGGAGAAGCCTGGTGGGCTACAGTCCACGGGGTTGCAAAGAGTCGGACACCCAGTATTAAGTAATGTTAGACGTTAGCATTTT
This sequence comes from Ovis aries, assembly GCF_016772045.2. NCBI lineage: Eukaryota > Metazoa > Chordata > Mammalia > Artiodactyla > Bovidae > Ovis > Ovis aries. The sequence goes on along the minus strand of NC_056075.1, from coordinate 41,309,753 downwards.
TTTGTAGTTTGCAGAAACAACTTTACAAATTTTTTTGAAGTTGGGAATTACTTTGTTTCTTACTTGAAACTCTTGTACACTGGGGTCATATGTGTATATTAGGGTGTGTGTATGTGCACATTTGTGTGCTGATTGCAGACTGCAGGTAGCGTGGGTCGGGATCTGGCTTTGTAGCCTGTGGTGACATTCATTTTGCTGTCAGGAAAATGAAGGACCGTGAGAACCTAACCATCTCTTCACTCAGCATATGAAGTAGCATTGACCTTGGGTTGGCTGTGGCAGGTATCATGATGTCGCCAGTAATCAGAATTTGAAAGAGGGACTGGCTCTTACCTAGACTCAGTCCTGTAGAAGTGAAGGGAGCTTGCAGAGGTAGTAGCGGGGAGGGCGAGGTGGGCAGAAGGTTGAGTTGCTTATCATGAGAAGGGAGTTCAAACAGCTTTACCATATGAAGAGGACATATCTAGTGTGATAGCCAGAGAGCTGGCCTGACTGGAGCGCTGTGGAGATAAGGCTTGAACTGGTGAGTTGATACAGTGCTTGGGAGGACCAGCTGCTTTGAAAGAGCTGAGGCCAGGGCAGACAGGTAACTAAAGAGGGGCTGGACCTTCTCAAGAGAGTGGTTGTCAGTCTGCTGTTTGTTACTGACTAATCAGAAATGAAACGCTGGGCAGTGGTTTGAGCCTCCAGTCAAAAGTGGAAGTAAGAGTGAAGACAGCTGCTTTTCTAGTTACCTGGGTTGGGAAACAGTCTTGGAGTTTCCAGGGGCTGAACGCTATGCTTAGAATCAGAGGTTGAATAGGCAAGGGCGTGTTGGCTGAGGCAACAGTTAGAATTCTGAAGCCAAATCCTCCAAAGCATTTGGATTGTAATTGATTGCTCTCCCTTTCAGTTGAATCTGAGGACTGTTGGGCAGTTCTGTTTGGGGTAGGGCTGCTGATAAAGATCCGATTGAACTGAAGACATCATTCTTTGCTCTCAGTTCTCTGCAGTAATGCTTGAACATCCGTGTGGTAGTCAGAACAGTACTCCCCGGGCTTACAGTGGTACTCAGCAGATTTGGGTTGAGTTCAGAAATGAACTTATTCCTAGCTAGTCTCTGAATGTCGCATCATTGAATCAGTGGAAGCTGAAACTATATTTCTCAGTGAAATTATATCCACTGAAAGTCTTTGCCCAGAAACTGATCTCATGTGAAAAAAAATAACAATTGATTCAGAGAATAAAAGAAAGCACACTAGAATGGAAAACCAAACATCAAATAGAAAAATGCTGTTAAGTTTCCTTGTTGCAGATTTTTCTGTTTGGGACGTCAATTAGTTTAGGCATCTAAGTTCCTTTATTAGTGGTATTCATCATTGCTCTGAGCATCTTCAGTTGTGCTCGGACTTAAGGTGATCTGCCTTGACGATTTTCATTACCTATTAGGTGTGCATGAATGCTTCAGAAAATGTTTGAATGGTAAATCCTGGCGTGGATTAGTTTCCATGGGGATGTCAGTCTTGTTTGATGTTGGCAGTCATTGAGTTCTAAATAAAAATACCCATTTGGGTTGTCACCATGGGATGTTTTTCTCTTCTGTAAGAAAGATTGGAAAAGCAGGAGTCTCAAATTGAGCTGACATTAAGTAAGTGCTCACACTAGGACAGTCACTCTTGTTTCTAGTGTGTGTGTTGTGGTGCTCCATAAATACTGACAGATATGTAAAACGAGAAGTTGGGATCCTGTTACTTTTCCTTTTGAGCATTTAGATAGTGCCTCATAAATGTCTTTCTGTTTGATGACGAGGGCTGAAAATGTAAAAGTGAAGTCTCTCAGTCGTGTCCGACTCTTTGCAACCCCATGGACTGTAGCCTACCAGGCTCCTCTGTCCATGAACATGTAAAGGAAAATATAAATATAAGGAAATGTCAAACTAAACAATATATTCACATCTTAATTTTTATCTATTTGCTCTACAGTAAAAATAAAGAAATAAGTTCCTTTTTTACTTCTGTCATATTTATTAAAAACATTTGCTGTAAATCTTTTCTCAGTTTCCTATGTTTAAAGTTCAAATTTTGATAATTATAGTGTTCCTAGTTTGAAATTGTAAATGTTAGGGGAAACTTTTTTGTTTTCTTTGAAGCTTTTTAGTTCCTAAGATTTCTGTCATCAAGAAATATATTTCTTGACTCATACTTTGGTTTAGTAAATTGCTGAAGTATCTCCATTCATTATTTTGAACAGAACATGTTAATATATTTTGATTGTGTTTTAATGTGATGTACCATATAAGCCTTGTCCACTGAAAAAAACACTGAACTGAAAGTTGGAAATTCCAGGTCCTTCTTAGTGTTCTCCTAAGTTGGCTGTGTGACTTTGGGCAAATCTCATAAGCGCCTTGACCCTCACTTTTTCGCTTGCAAACTTAGGAAGAGTATCCCAGATGATGACATCCTTCAAAACTGAGTGAACTTAGCTAACATTTTAACATGTTCTATAGCTTCCTTTCAGGCTTGGGTATTTTAAACTGGGAAAATAAGAGAAACTTTCCACAAACGACAGCTTGCTCTAGTCCTTCAGGTTTGGGCTTTCACTGTCACTATGCTTTTTTGTGCTCTGAAGCAAGTTGACATTTTACTTAATTCCACCTGTTTGTTTTTTTTTTTCTGTAAAAAAATTCTTCTTACCTTGCATACACAGATGTTATTTCTCTTATTTTTGTCCCTAATATGGTCTGAACTATACATGTTCATTATATTTTTAATAAAGTGATAACTTCCATTTTGTAGAGAGGACTTGGGAGGTAGGAAATTGAGAATTACCTATTCTAGGTGAGCATTATAGAAGACTGAGACAGTGCAGAAATACAAATATCACAGTTTTCTTTCACATCCCTTTTGTGCAAAGATGAAGATGTTTATTGACGTGACCCAAAGATAGGACCATTCTGGAGCAATTGTTATTGTTCAGTCACTCAGTCGTGTCCTACTCTTTGGGACCCCATGGACTGTCCTTCACCATCCTGGAGCTTGCTCAGACTCATGTCCATTGAGTCGGTGATGCCATCCAACCATCTCATCCTCTGTCATTGCCTTCTCCTCCTGCCCTCAATCTTTCCCAGCATCAGGGTGTTTTCTAATGAGTTGGCTCGTGGCATCAGTTGACTGAAGTATTGGAGCTTCATCTTCAGCATCAGTCCTTCCAGTGAATATTCAGGATTGATTTCCTTTAGGATTGACTGGTTTGATTTCCTTGTAGTTGAAGGGACTCTCAAGAGTTGTCTCCAACACCACAGTTCAAAAGCATCAATTCTTTGACGCTCAGCCTTCTTTATGGTTCAACCCTTACATTCTTACACGACTATTGGAAAAACCATAGCTTTGACTAGACGGACCTACGAAATAAAAGTATATAAACTTAAAATTATGCTCATTGATTTAGTGTTTGTTCTTACTTAGAAACTGCTGAGGCATCCAAAGGTTATTCATTAAATTTGTTGATTTACATTAATCCACATTTTAAAATTATAAAAGTATCTTAGAAATTAAGCCAGCACGAAACATAAAAATAATATTGGTTGTTCAACATTAACAGTCATTAGGGAAAAACAAATCAAAACCACAAAGACATATCACCTTCATACCTATTAGGATGGCCGCTATCAAAAAACCAGACAATAATAAATACTGGCATGGATATGGAGAAGTTGGAACCCTTGTGCATTGCCGGTGGGCATGTAAAACGGTACAGCCTCTATGGCAACCAGTATGGCGGTTCCTCAAAGAATTAAAAATAGAATTACTGTGTCATCTAGGTAGTCCTCTTCTGGGTATATACACAAAAGAATTGAAAGTAGGGACTCAAACAGTTATTGTATATCAATGTTCATAGAAGCATTATTCATAACAGCCAAAAAGTATAAACAGCCCATGTGTCTATGGACAGATGAACGTATAAACAAAACATGATAAGTACACAGGAGTAAAATATTATTTATCCCTAAAAAGGGAGGAAATTCTGGCACATACTGCAGTGTGGACAGATCTGGAGGACATGATGCCAAGTAAAATAATCCAGTCAAATTTATAGAGCTCCTCTGTCTAAGAGATGCAACTGTATGGTTTATTAATACTCTCTGGATATAGGAAAATGTTCTATGTATAACAAGAAGAAACAGCTTTTCTGATTTATAGATTCAAAACATATAGAGAGCTTTTAGCTTCAGTTCTGCAACTTCAGCTTCAGGTTAAAAATACAGAAACTCATTGGTTGAGTACTCAAAGAGTTGTTCTCTTTAACTGATTGAACTTATAAATACACAAAAACTAACAAACCAGATTCTCTGTCTTCCCTCATCCAGTAGAGAATAGATCTCCATCATCCATCCAACAGGAACTATGAACCAAAGTCAGCCATTGCTGCCAGTAATGGGGATAACTTACTAGTCATAAGACAAACAGAAGCACAGGCTTAGTAGAGAGAAAAAGAGAGTAAAGTTAGATCGAACTCTTTCGCTGCACAGGAATCTCTTTGAGAGTCAAGAAAAGGCATGTTAGGTGTAAGGCACTGTGAGGGCACTTAAAAATTTACTTAGTTCCATTGGGTGAATTAGTTCACTTGAGCTTCTTGGTGGATGGCCTCCAAAACTGTTAAACTATAATTTTCCAAAAGCTGAACTCATGATCTTCATGCAGTAGGGCATGAACACATATCAGATTTTAATTTGACTCATTAATTAATGCAGGAACCATTTAAGACATTAGAACTGATGCCAGGAGCATTTATGAAAATACTGATATATATATGTATATATATCTGATACATATCTGCAAACAGTTTAGTAAAAGATTGAGATGAGATTGCTGAGTTAGATAAATACAACTGGTTATTGTCTTACAAGGCATTAAACGGTAAACTTTTGGATTATTTGTTCCACTAGACAGAAGTCTGTAAGTTAACCTCTACTCCAACCAAATTGAAAAATAATTTAATTAATAGACAGTCAAGCCCAGAACTGCAGTGAAAGAACACCCAGTAATTTCTTTGACCTTTGTCAAATTTCACCTTTATATCATCTACCTCAATTTCTGGTGGTAATCTCAATAATCCCCTGTTAACCACCTATTTAACACTTGCTGGTAATTCTTCAACCTTGGGTTTTTAAAACTTTTTTGATTCTATATTAATATATGTTATTAAAAATAAGACTTTAAAAATATAGATGATAAAAGAATAAGAAAAAAAATCACTTAAACTCTCTACTGACAATCTCAGATTTTTTTCCCATCTTTAAAAGTTTGTGTGTGTGTCCTACAGAAATTTTTCATATGCTTGGGATCATATCTCATTTTACGTTTGTTTTTTTTTTTACTTAATTTGGAGAAATGTTTATAATGTTATTAAAAATCTCACTAAACATATTTTTAAATTATTGCATAATAGTTCTTTATATGAATTATCATGATTATTTTATTTTATGATTTTATTTTAATCTGGCTCATTCTCCCCAGTTTAGAAGTGAATAGAAGTTGTTATGCTATCAATGTCATGGTCTTATTTAATATGTGCTGAATAAAGTTTTTAGGTTAGATGCTACTGAGTATTTTTTATTGAGATTACCACCAGAAATTGAGGTAGATGATATAAAGAGTACATTTCTCACTAAAGAATGGATAATCTTCACTGACTCAGGGATTCTGGTGAAATTAAGGCCTTTAGATGCTCACCTATCATAAAGTAATGTAGTATATCCTAAGAGAGTTGTGTGAATAGGAAGACTGAATGAGTTCTTTCTAATCTGCAGGCTATAAAAATGATGTCATTTATATTAGTAAAATTTACTTTTATATATTTCCTTTGTGAATAGAGAAAATGTTTCTTAAAGTAGAATAACAAATACTGTTACATGAACTATTTCTTTTTTAAGGATCATTTAAACTTGGTTGTCTTTGGCTTGAAATATAGGTGATACTTGGAAATAATCAGCTTAGAATAAGCTTGCATGGACTAAAGTTTTTGGTGCAGCCCTGTTACAGAGTTGTTCTTCAGTTGCTAAGTTGTATAGAGTTAGCATTATTTGTTAAATGTATGTAAGATAATTTCATACTTTAAAGGTTAATATTAAAAAATTTGGCTCCTAGAATATCAAATGGGCTATAAAACACTGATGGCTTCCTTGGTGGCTCAGTTGTAAAGAACCCGCCTGCCAAGCAGGACATGTGGGTTCCATCCCTGGGTCAGGAAGATCACCTGGAGAAAGAAATGGGGAAATGGCCACCCAGTCCAATATTCTTGGCTGGAATCCCATGGACAGAGAGCCTGGTGAGCTACAGTCCATGGGGTCACAAAGAGTTGGATATGACAGCACACACACATGAACGTGAAACATTGATGTCTAATGTAATATCCGATCAGAGTAGTTTTAATTTGTGTTAACTGTCAGAATCAGCTAAGAGAAAGGTAAGGTAACTTCAAAATGCAAACAGTTTTTTTTTTTTGCTGGTGGAGGTTACAAGGAATATTGGTTAACTACTGATAATATTCCCAACTATTTCAAGGCTATAGTTTTCTTTTCAGCAGGGGAGATTTTGCCCAGGGAACAGAAACTCTTTGAAAGCAGATCTGTTCTAATGGAATGTTCCTTGGTGGGAACTGCATGTCCAGCCACCACATATTTTCTCAGAACTGTCCCTTAAAATATCTTAATTTCAAATAGTTTGGACATTAACTGGAAATAAGGTTGGAGTCTTTTTCCCAGGTAGACTGTCATTATATCTACTTACAGTACAGCTATGAAGTGGGAAGTGTGTTAGTTTTGGTAGCCATCTATAGTGTACTGATTGTCTCCAGAAAATTAAGAATTGGTTGCATTCAGTTTGAAATTGCGTATGCAAAGCTGTGTGATGTATTAACCATGGGTACTGCTGTTTGCATTTTCCAAGTTAAATTTATTATTTTTAATTTCTTATTTATAGACTATATTATTTCCAGTTTTTAAATTTCATTTTTGGGTCTTTTTAAGAAAGTATGTAAATTTTGATGTCATACTGGTTTAGCACACCTTTAAGTTTCTTTTTTTTTTTTTTTTAATTTTATTGAAATATCTCAGTTTCCTAGTTTATCCCTCTCCCAGGTAACCGTAAGTTTTTCTACATCTGTGACTCTATTTCTGTTCTGTAAATAAGTTCATTTGAAACATTTTTTTTAATACTCCACATACAAGTGATATCATAATGCTTATTTTTCTCTGACTTCACTCAGTATGACAGTCTCTAGAGCCATCCAGGTTGCTGAAAATGAAATTATTTCATTCTTTTTTTATGGCTGAGTAATATTCCATTGTGTATATGTACTGCATTTTTTTAAAAAAAATCCATTCCTCTGTTGAAGGACATTAAAGTTGCTTCCATGTCCTGGCTGTTGTAAATAGTGTAGCAGTGAACTTTGGGGTGCATATATCTCTTTAAATTACTGGTTTTCTCTGAGTATATACCCAGAAGTGGGATTGCAGGATCATATGGTAGCTCTATTTTTAGTTTTCTTAAGGAACCTCTGTACTGTTCTCTGTAAATGGTTGTACTAGTTTACATTCCTGCCAACAGTATAGGAGAGTTACCTTTTCTTCACATCCTCTCCAGCATTTATTGTTTGTAGATTTTTCCATTTTTGGTAGACTTTTTTGACAATGATCATTCTGACCAATGTGAGGTGATACCTCATTGTAGTTTTGATTTGTATTTCTCTAATAATTAATGATATTGAGCATCTTTTCATGTGTTTTTTGGCCATTTGAATATCTTCATGAGTTTCTGTTCTTAAAATGAATCTGAGGATTATTTGTAGTGTTTCCTGAACTGTTAACAAAAAACAAAACAGTTGTAGGAATAAGTTGTTTTCAAGCAGTTCAGTTCAGTGGCTTATTCGTGTCCGACTCTTTGTGACCCCATGAATCGCAACGCAGCAGGCCTCCTTGTCCATCACCAGCACCCAGAGTCTACTCAAACTCATGTCCATCGAGTCGGTGATGCCATCCAGCCATTCATCCTCTGTCATCCCCTTCTCCTCCTGCCCTCAATCCCTCCCAGCATCAGGGTCTTTTCCAGTGAGTCAACTCTTCACATGAGGTGGCCAGAGTATTGGAATTTCAGCTTTAGTATCAGTCCTTCCAATGAACACCCAGGACTGATCTCCTTTAGGATGAACTGGTTGGATCTCCTTGCAGTCCAAGGGACTCTCAAGAGTCTTCTCCAACACCACAGTTTAAAAGCATCAATTCTTCGGTGCTCAGCTTTCTTCACAGTCCAACTCTGGAATCCATACATGAGCACTGGAAAAACCATAGCCTTGACTAGATGGACCTTTGTTAGCAAAGTAATGTCTCTGCTTTTGAATATGCCATCTAGGTTGGTCATAACTTTCCTTCCAAGGAGTAAGTGTCTTTTAATTTCATGGCTGCAATCACCATCTGCAGTGATTTTGGAGCCCCCAAAAATAAAGTCTGACACTGTTTCCCCATCTATTTCCCATGAAGTGATGGGACTGGATGCCATGATCTTCGTTTTCTGAATGTTGAGCTCTAAGCCAACTTTTTCACTCTCCTCTTTCACTTTCATCAAGAGGCTTTTAGTTCCTCTTCTCTTTCTGCCATAAGGGTGGTGTCATCTGCATATCTGAGGTTACTGATATTTCTCTCGGCAATCTTGATTCCAGCTTGTGCTTCTTTCAGCCCAGCATTTCTCATGATGTACTCTGCGTATAAGTTAAATAAGCAGAGTGACAGTATACAGCCTTGACGTACTCCTTTTCCTATTTGGAACCAGTCTATTGTTCCATGTCCAGTTCTAACTGTTGCTTCCTGACCTGCATATAGGTTTCTCAGGGGGCAGGTCAGGTGGTCTGGTATTCCCATCTCTTTCAGAATTTTCCACAGTTTATTGTGATCCACACAGTCAAAGGCTTTGGCATAGTCAATAAAGCAGAAATAGATGTTTTCTGGAACTCTCTTGCTTTTCCATGATCCAGCGGATATTGGCAGTTTGATCTCTGGTTCCTTTGCCATTTTCTAAAACCAGCTTGAACATCTGGAAGTTCATGGTTCACGTATTGCTGAAGCCTGGCTTGGAGAATTTTGAGCATTAGTTTACTAGCATGTGAAATGAGTGCAGTTGTGCAATAGTTTGAGCATTCTGTGGCATTTCTTTTCTTTGGGATTGGAATGAAGACTGACCTTTTCCAGTCCTGTGGTCACTGCTGAGGTTTCCAAATTTGCTGACATATTGAGTGCAGGACTTTCACAGCATGATCTTTTAGGATTTGAAATAACTCAACTGGAATTCCATCACCTCCGCTAGCTTTGTTTGTAGTGATGCTTTTCTAAGGCCCACTTGACTTCGCATTCCAGGATGTCTGACTCTAGGTGAGTGATCACACCATTGTGATTATCTGGGTCATGAAGATCTTTTTGTACAGTTCTTCCGTGTATTCTTGCCACCTCTTCTTAATATCTTCTGCTTCTGTTAGGTCCATACCATTTCTGTCCTTTTTCGAGCCCATCTTTGCATGAATGTTCCCTTGGTATCTCTAATTTTCTTGAGGAGATCTCTAGTCTTTCTCATTCTGTTGTTTTCCTCTATTTCTTTGCATTGATCGCTGAGGAAGGTTCTCTTATCTCTCCTTGCTGTTCTTTGGAACTCTGCATTCAAATGGGAATGTCTTTCCTTTTCTTCTTTGCTTTTTGCTTCTCTTCTTTTCACAGCTATTTGTAAGGCTTCCCCAGACAGCCATTTTGCTTTTTTGCATTTCTTTTCCATGGGCATAGTCTTGATCCCTGTCTCCTGTATAATGTAATAAACCTCAGTCCATAGTTCATCAGGCACTCTTACAGATCTAGTCCCTTAAATCTATTTCTCACTTCTACTGTATAATCATAAGGGATTTGATTTAGGGATTTAGGCCATACCTGCATGGTCTAGTGGGTTTCCCTACTTTCTTTAATTTAAATCTGAATTTGGCAATAGGAGTTCATGATCTGAGCCACAGTCAGCTCCTGGTCTTGTTTTTGTTGACTGTATAGAGCTTCTCCATCTTTGGCTGCAAAGAATATAATCAGTATGATTTCAATGTTGACCATCTGGTGATGTCTACGTGTAGAGTCTTCTCTTGTGTTGTTGGAAGAGGGTGTTTGCTATGACCAGTACGTTCTCTTGGCAAAACTCTGTTAGCCTTTGCCCTGCTTTATTCTGTACTCCAAGGCCAAGCTTGCCAGTTACTCCAGGTATTTCTTGACTCCCTACTTTTGCATTCCAATCCCCTATAATGAAAAGGACATCTTTTTTGGGTGTTAGTTCTAAAAGGTCTTGTAGGTCTTCATAGAACCATTCAACTTTAGCTTCTTCAGCGTTACTGTTATTTTCAAGCAGTGCGCTTTTAATCAGGTGCTTAAAATGCTTACCTTGGGAAGCCTCAGTAAACTGTTGTTTAAAAAGTTCAGGACATCAGTTGGCAAATCACAGATCTGTATGTGAACAGGTGTGATTGCAGTGTTACTTTTGGATGCTTTGGCAGGGAGGAGAACACAGGTCCTGCCCTTGCGTAGCCCCTGAAGACTTCTGCTCTTCCAGTCTCTGAACCCCTGAGTCGGTCCTTCCAGTACTGTTTCTAGTGCATATGAGTGAGACTTCTCATTTCCCTGTTTCTTTAAGTTGTAACAGTGTCTGTTTTAAACATAACTGAGGTACATCGAAGCAGGTGGGTAAGGAGACAGGTATACTTTATCAGCGTAAATATATGTGCATTTTGTGAACCATTTAGCCAAAAGCCTGAATTCACCCATTAATATTGATGTCGTTTCTATAGAGCATCTTTGGTATTGTACTGCATAGCTCATTAATCACTGAAGCCATACCATTCTCCCCAACATTTAAGTTGTGTTTTTTCTTTTGTATAGCTAGCCGTGAGCTTTATTGTTGTATTTTTCCTGTTATCAGCTAAATTCTTGAAATTGAGGAACTGCTAAAAATAACTTTGCTTATTCTTTCACTTATCTGAAACTGTGATAAACTGGGAGCATGAGAAAGATAAACTATTGCATATTGCTAATCACATTACTGAGCTCTTTGTAAGGAAATTGAAGATAGGTTCTGTTAGCTTGTATAAGTTTGCTATTCAATGAGCTACTGATGTGATTTCTTAGACACAATCTTTTAGGATGTGTCATTCAGACCCCTTAACGCTGAAACCAAAACGTACCTAAATTTGCTCAGTCTGCAGAGTGTTTGTGCCTTGTCATTTATTTCTCACAGCGACCTTTGAAGGTGCCTAGTAGTATTCCTGTTTTATAATGCAGAAATGGATACTTTAAAAGAAGTTATTGTCTTGCTAAGATAAAATAGCCAGAAATTGTACAGTGCGGGGAGTTAGGGCTCAAATTCAGGAATCTTGATTATGAATCCTGGAGTCCGTCACTATGGCCTGCTTCCTTTCTGTTTACAGTTTATAGACTCCTTCTCCATCTACATTTGAAAAGTATGAATGGGGGCTTCCCTGGTGGCTCAGTGGCAAAGAATCTACCTGCCAATGCAGGAGATGTGGGTTTGATCCCTGGGTCAGGAAGATCTCCTGGAGGAGGAAATGGCAACCCACTCCAGTACTCTTGGAGAATCCCATGAACAGAGGAGCCTGCTGGGCTACAGTCCACGGGGTTGGGAAGAGCTGGACATGACTGAGCACACAGGCAGCTGCCCAGGATGTGCAGAGTTTTGAACAGTGCCATTCCCCTAACTAGATTTATCTTGGTTTTGGAAAATACAGTAATTCTTAAAGTATGTCTAATTAACATGTATTGGATTTATTGTTGTTTTAAGTGAATTAATAGGAACATATTTTTGGAACATATTTTGGTCTTTGTATTTAATACAGTAAGTGTATACAGACACAGTTCAATAAGTAAAAGTTCTCTGGGATCCTCAGTTTTGTCAGTGTAAAGGGGTTTTGAGGCTGAGAAGTTGGAGCGTTGCTGAGTTCCTGATGCTGTTTCATTGAGGCAGGACTGCTGTTAACTTTCCCTTTCCCAAATAGTGTGTTTTCCTGCACAATCTGCCATTATCTCATCTGCTGTGTTTTTAAGAGTATTAACCATTGAAAGGCCTTAACTAAGTAAGGGGTTAAAGAAATGCAGCGATCCCAAGAATTGAAGTAGAATTTTCAAGACACTCAGTAGAGACCAGTCAGTGACTTGGGAGGCCTATCTTATACTGGGGGACTGAACCCCTTGGGGAGTTAATGGAAGGGACAGAATGATTTGGCTCTTCATAACCTAGTGAAGGTAAAGGTGACAAATTTATTTTAGCTGATGATTTAAATTTACAGTAAAGATGGTTTCTAGTTGCTACTCGTTAACACGGCTGCACAGCGTGGCGCAGGAGCGGCCAAGAGGAGATATCCCATGTCCAAGGTCAGGAGTGCACAATTGCACCCATCTCACACGCTGGCAAAGTAATGCTTAAAATTCTCCAAGCCAGACTTCAGCAATATATGAACTGTGAACTTCCTGATGTTCAAGCTGGTTTTAGAAGAGGCAGAGCAACCAGAGATTAAATTTCCAACATCCATTGGATCATCAAAAAAGCAAGAGAGTTCCAGAACATCTATTTCTGCTTTATTGACTGTGCCAAAACCTTTGACTGTGTGGATCATAACAAACTGTGGAAAACTCTGAAAGAGACAGAAATACCAGACCACCTGATCTGCCCCCTGAGAAACCTATATGCAGGTCAGGAAACAACAGTTTAGAACTGGACATGGAACAATAGACTGGTTCCAAATAGGAAAAGGAGTACGTCAAGGCTGTATATTGTCACCCTGCTTATTTAATTTATATACAGAGTACATCATGAGAAACGCTGGACTGGAAGAAACGCAAGCTGAAATCAAGATTGCCGAGAGAAATATCAGTAACCTCAGATATGCAGATGACACCACCCTTATGGCAGAAAGTGAAGAGGAACTAAAGAGCCTCTTGATGAAAGTGAAAGAGGAAAGTGAAAAAGTTGGCTTAAAGCTCAACATTCAGAAAATGAAGATCATGGCATCCGGTCCCATCACTTCATGGGAAATAGATGGGGAAACAGTGTCAGACTTACTTTATTTTTTGGGCTCCAAAATCACTGCAGATGGTGATTGCAGCCTTGAAATTAAAAGACACTTGCTTCTTGGAGGGAAAGTTATGACCAGCGTAGACAGCATATTCAAAAGAAGAGACATTACTTTGCCAACAAAGGTCCATCTAGTCAAGGCTATGGTTTTTCCTGTGGTTATATATGGATGTGAGAGTTGGACTGTGAAGAAAGCTGAGCACCGAAGAATTGATGCTTTTGAACTGTGGTGTTGGAGAAGACTCTTGAGAGTCCCTTGGACTGCAAGGAGATCCAACCAGTCCATCCTAAAGGAGATCAGTCCTGAGTGTTCATTGGAAGGACTGATGCTGAACCTGAAACGCCAATACTTTGGCCACCTGATGTGAAGGGCTGATTCATTTGAAAAGACCATGATGCTGGGAAAGATTGAGGGCAGGAGAAGGGGATGACAGAGGATGAGATGGCTGGATGGCATCACGGACTCAATGGACATGAGTTTGAGTGAACTCCGTGAATTGGTGATGGACAGGGTGGCCTGATGTGCTGCAGTCCATGGGGTCGCAAAGAGTCGAACATGACTGAGCAACTGCACTGAACTCAGCTTATTAACAAACTTGTAATCAATAAGTGTCCAAGTCACAGCATGGTGAAGCCTGTGGCTTGATCAAGTTCAGTGAGTCTGGGTTTTAAGGATATTGTTGAAAGATTGGAGATCAAGTCCAAGCGTTCTGCCGATTTCTGATTTCACAGATCTAAGTATTGTTCTTTCTGTTCTTATCTCCTTCACTCTGTCCCTCAAACTCTTTGTGCGCTTTCCATGTTTTAAAGTATTACTTAATTTGAATTAAGGGGTTGTGTTTGAGGGGAAGAAATTCTGTTACAGCAGTTTTATGTCAAGTGGAATAATAGAAGGAGTATAGCAAAGCAGATTAAAAAATTTTTTCTTTAACCATGCATTGGAACATTTTGTTTTTCATGCTGCTTTGTTTACTGACCTGGATAAATGAGGCCTATTTGAGAAGCAAGTTAATTTAAAAGTGTTTAAAAGTAGCTGATTCAGCACACGTATGTGCACAGACAGAAATCAAGTATGTTAGATCAGCTCAGTATATGGTGTTGGACACTGCTATTTTTCAGACTTCCCCAGCCAGAAGTGAGTGATCTGGGGTCTATGGCTGTTCCAGCTGCAACGAGGGCTGAGGGAATCAATATTTCAGGTTCACTTCCAATCCATTTTTTCAGCGGCCAATTACTTGTTGAAAAGCTTGAAAGTATTGATTAACTTAGCAAGTTGAGACTAGTAGATCATTGTTAACAGTAGTGCTGAGGTCTCAGATACAGTTTTAGAAAAATAGCTTCGTATCTGTCTTTACTTGGAGTGTGTTCCGTTTTTGAAATCAGTTTTTTAAAATTAGGTCAGTGAAGACCCCACGAGGGGAAAAGGAAATCACTCATGTTTTAATAGTCAGAAAGCATTATGGAAAGAAAAGGAGTACAGCAAAGCAGATTTTAAGAAAAAAAAATTTTTTAACCCTGCATTGAAGCACTTTGTATTTCATGCTGCGTTGTTTACCAGCTTGGATCAGTTCAGTTCAGTCGCTCAGTCGTGTCCGACTCTGCGACCCCATGAATCGCAGCACACCAGGCCTCCCTGTCCATCACCAACTCCCGGAGTTCACTCAGACTCACGTCCATCGACTCCATGATGCCATCCAGCCATCTCATCCTCGGTCGTCCACTTCTCCTCCTGCCCCCAATCCCTCCCAGCATCAGAGTCTTTTCCAATGAGTCGACTCTTGGCATGAGGTGGCCAAAATACTGGAGCTTCAGCTTTAGCATCATTCCTTCCAAAGAATTCCCAGGGTTGATCTTCAGAATGGACTGGTTGGATCTCCTTGCAGTCCAAGGGACTCTCAAGAGTCTTCTCCAACACCACATTTCCAAAGCATCAATTCTTTGGCGCTCAGCCTTCTTCACAGTCCAACTCTCACATCCATACATGACCACAGGAAAAACCATAGCCTTGACTAGACGGACCTTAGTCGGCAAAGTAATGTCTCTGCTTTTGAATATGCTTTCTAGGTTGGTCATAACTTTTCTTCCAAGGAGTAAGCGTCTTTTAATTTCATGGCTGCAGTCACCATCTGCAGTGATTTTGGAGCCCCCCAAAAATAAAGTTTGACACTGTTTCCACTGTTTCCCCATCTATTTCCCATGAAGTGATGGGACCGGATGCCAGCTTGGATAGATGAAGGATATTTGAGAAGTGAGCTTATTTAAAAGCATTTAAAAGTAGCTGGTTTTCTTGTTTAGCATTGACTTAGGGGCTCAGAGGCCAGTTTGTATGTCATTTAATAACTGTGGTTTTATGACCAGTTTATTTGTTAGTTGACTCCTGGATTTCCGGTTTCCTCAGGTGATGTGATGGGAGTCAGAGTAGGTAGTTTTTTGCTAAATAATTATAAAACAACCCCTATCTATATGCAGTGCTTTGCAGATAGGGAAGAAACCTAACTCTCAGCGTGGAACTAAGAGGTGGGAATAATGCTGGTGGTAGGACAAATTGGTCACGACTGGACTCATAGGAGAATGAACCAGTGGGAGATCCAGGAGATGAGAGAAGTGATGAACTTTGGAAACTGAGAAGGTAATTGCAGTTTGAAAAAAAATTTTCAGGCTAGTACAACATATAGCGGGGCTTATTCATGTTTAGGGCTATCAGAATATATCGATTATTTATTTATTGAGAATGTGCTTATTGAGTCCCTACTTACTATGTCCTTAATAAATACGTTTTTAAATGAATGAATGAACACAGTCATTTGATTTAATGAGCCCTGGAATGGCACACTAAACTGAACTCATGGAAGGATTTAGACTCATCTCAGAGTCATCCAGTTAGCTTTCCCTTGAAGGCTTTCGCGCGTGTGGCAGGCTCCCCACCTTCCCCATCACGAGCTGACAGTTCGTTTCTGTCTCTGTGTCGCTGCACTGGTTGCTCTCCTGCCCGAGCATTTCTAACGACAGAGAGTTCATTCCTGTGAGCCTCGGGGCTTATATTTAAAAGATGGTTTTCATAAAATGCTATGATATGTAGGAGTTTATTTTTTATTACATAGTTGGAACAATATTTTCTAAGACAGGTGATTAGGCCTCAAGTCTATTAACAATTTAGAGGATTGGCATTAATTCAGATGTTGCAGATAAAATAGGTTAATATCCTTTGTTTTCCTTTTGTATAATACTTCTGTATGCTTATATCTTCTGCTCTTCAAGCTATATCTGTTTCTAGAGAAATAGTAATGATTTTTTAAAAGAGCGATGCCATATGTGACAGTGAATGCTAAAACCAGGGTTTGACATTTATTATTATAGTTGGTAGAAGCTCTTCAAAGGTTAAAGATGTGTTTACTGTCCAAGCACCATTTTAAGTACAGCATTGGAAGTTTTAGAAATCACTGATGGTGCTAGCACCATGGTGGATGTTCTCTTACTTGCACAGTTACTCTCCCACCCCTTTCCCAAACTGTGCTTTTGGAAAAGAAGTCACTGTGTGCAGCCCCCACTGACATAGTAGTGAATTATGCTTCCCTTACTTTAGGCAGAGTATCTACATAAGCTCTTTGCAATTCTGCATGGGAGATTGGTGTCTTCCTCCTCATGTATTAGTGTATTCAATCATTTATATCAGTATGGACTCATGGACAGTTTCTGCTGTATAGCAAAGTGAATCAGCCATTTAATTTGCTTATATTAAAGCTCACCCTTCGTGTTGTAAAATTCTGTGAGTTTTGACAAGTGCATAATGTCATGTTTGCACTACTACACTTATTATATAGAACAGTTTCATCCTGTAAGCCCCCTGTAGTACATCTGTTCATCCTTCCCCACCCCCCAATTTCTTGGCAACCACTGATCTTTTACTTTCTCAACAGTTTTGCCTTTTATAGAATGTAATTGAAATCGTATAATTGGTCGCATTTTCGCACTGATTTCATTCACTTAGCAATAAATACTTAACATTTCTCCATTTTGTGCGTTTGGCCACCAAACATGTTATCATCTAGAAGTTTTGCATTTTGCATAGTCTGTGATCCATTGTGAGTTAATTTTTTTTGAAAGATGTAAGGCCTGTGACTAGATATTGCTTTTTTTTTGCATCTGGATGTCCAGTGTCTGTATCAAAGTGTCTGCACCATTTTGCATTCCCACCTTTAGTGAATGAGAATTCCTGTCACTCTGCATTCTCACCGGCATTTGATACTCAGGTTATTGGGTTTCAGCTATTCTAATAGCTATGTAACACTCTTGTTTTTTTAAAAAAGTTTCAGTTTCCTAACAACAAATGATATTGAGCGTCTTTTTATTTTTTGAATATCTTTGTATTCATGTTTGGCATCTGTACATCATTGGTGAAGTGTCTCACTAGATATTTTGCCTGGTTTTAATTGAGTTGTTTTCTCATTGGTGAATTTTAAGAGTGCTTTTTTTTTTTTTTTTTTTAAATATTAAGAGTGCTTTTTTTTTTTTTTTTTTTTTTTGAATGCTAGTTCTTTTTGGGGCTTCCTGGTGGCTCAGAGGTTAAAGCATCTGCCTGGAATGCGGGAGACCCGGAGATATTTTGCAAGATTTTCTCCAGTCAGTGGCTTGCCTTTTTATTCTCATAACAGTGTATTTCACAGACTCGAGGTTTTTAATTTTAGTGATTTCCAGCTTGACATTTATTTCCTTCGTGGATTGTGCTTTTTGGTGTTTTATCTAAAAACTCAACGCCATACCCCGGGTCTCCTAGATTTTCACCTATGTTATCATCTTCTAGAAGTTTCACATTTTACATAGTCTGTGATCCATTGTGAGTTATTTTTTTTGAAAGGTGTGAGGTATGTGACTAGATACTGCTTTTTTTTTTTTTTGCATCTGGATGTCCAGTTGGTGCAGTACCTTTTGTTGTACAGACGGATCTTTCTCTCTTGAATTATCTTTGCGTCTTTGCCAAGGGGCAGTTGACTATATTTATGTGGATTTTGTGTTCTGTTCTGTTGTTTCATTTGTTCTCACCAGTATCACACAAGCTTGATTATTGTGGCTTTATAGTAAGTCTTGATGTCAAGTGGTTTCAGTCTTCCGACTTTGTTGTTCTTCAGTATTGTGTTGGTATTCTGACTCTTTTTCCTTTCCAGATAAGCATTAGAATTAATTTGCCAGTATTCACGAAATAAGTTGCTGGGGTTTTGATTGAGATTGCATTCAGTCTGGAGACTTGACTTGGGAAGGATGGACATCTCAGTCAAAATGAACATATAATATTTTCCATTTGTTTATGTCTTTTTTGATTCCTTTTGTCATAGTTTTGTAGTGTTTTGCATATGGATTCTGAATATATTGTTAGATTTATACTTAGGTGTGTAAGTTTTTTTTGGTCGTTTTGTAAATGGTGTTGTGTTTTTTAATTTCAAATTCCAGTCACTGCTTGTATATAGGGGAGCAGTTGCCTTGCATATCAACCTTGTGTCCTATAATCTGCTTGTAATTGCGTATTAATTTCAGTTTTTGTTGTTGATTCTTTGAAATTCTCTACATAGTATGTCATGCCATTTGTGAAACAGCTTTTTTTTTTTCTCCGTTTCAGTGCGTATGAATATCTTTTATTTCCTTTTCTCATATTATTACACTGACTAAGATTTTCAGTATGATGTTGAACAGAAGTAATGAAGGCGGATATCATTGTCTTGTTCCCCGTTTTAGGGGGAGATGGTCCAGTTTCTTACAGTTGAGTATGATGTTAGCTGTGGATTTTTTTGTATATGTTCTTTACAAAGTTGATGAAGTTTCTCTATTCATAGTTTGCTGAGAACTTTTAGTCAGGAATGGGTGTGGGATTTTGTCAGATGTGTTTTCTTTATCAATCAATATAATCATACTTTTAGCCTATTTTGATGGTTGGATTACATTAATTGCTTTTCTTTTTTAAATTCTCTAATATTTGAACCAACCTTGCATATCTGGGGTTAATCCTATTCTGTCATAGTGTGTAATTCTTTATATACATTGTTGGGTTTGATTTGCTAATATTTTGTGAAGATTTTTCCTTCTGTGTTTATGAGATACTGTTACGTAGTTTTCCTGTCTTGTAATGTCTTTTTCTGGTTTTATTGTTAACAAACCTGCTTTTTTCATTCTCCTTCATTCCCTTCTAGCCTTTTTCCATATACGTTCTCTGTGACTTTGAGTGTGTGAATATGTTACACAAGTTTTCTTATTAATATATTTGTTCAGTTAAATTGTTCATCTCTAACATTATTCAGTTTCTGACAAAGCATTTTCTTACGGTGCTCCATAATTTTCACTGTATGGTTTTCATTTAATAACAGTTACATTTAAATTCATATTGAATTTTAAAATGAGAAATATCATAAATTATTTATAGAAAATAGTTATATTTTGCAATCTCTAGAAAAATTTGTGGCGTTTTCTTCTGTGGGATTATAGGTACATTAAAATGATGGTAAGGGGATAACTTTCACTGTCCTTTGGCTAATAGGGAGAAATGTCATAGCTCTTTGTGTTTACGCAGGAACTTGTACCTAGAAAAAATTATGAGCTCATGTGCCTTATGAACACAAGAGTTGTCATAGACCAGGCCTGGCTGGCAGCTGAGGATAGTTCTCCTGTTCGCACTTAGCCCTCACTTTTATGTTATCCATCTTTCTCTCATTCATCATTTCTTTCCCAGCTTTTGCATGGAACAGAAAAAAATAAGTTGAAAAAAACGTTAACTTGATTGTTCTCTGTTGTTACATCAGTTTTCTACAACTAAAAAGTTTTGCAGGATATGACTCCTCTGAGAGTCAGAAGATAGTGGCAAAAAAGAAGAAATTTTAGGAGTTACTCAGCTGAGTAAAATACAAATAGAAAAAGTTAATTATTAATATTTTCTAATATAAAGATAAAAGTGACAAGCTGTTTCTATGTCTACTTTTTCACAGACAGAGAATTCCCCTAATGGACCAGATTGTGGTTATGGCTCCTTTCACCAGCAGTACTGGCTTGATGGGAAGATCATTGCTGTGGGGGTGATTGACATTCTTCCATTCTGTGTATCGTCTGTATATTTGTACTACGATCCCGATTATTCATTTCTGTCTTTGGGTGTCTACTCTGCACTCCGGTAAGATTGCTTTTGACATTTGTAATGGGTCATATAGAACTTCAAATATTTCTTCGATTATATTTTATTATATAACAGTAGAAATTCTGTTAGATAGTACATAATTTGTTGCTCTTGTAGTCTCTTGTGTATTCTTATTTAGATATAACACTTTTAGAACTGAGGCCACAATGTGTGTGCATGTGCGTGTGTGTGTGTGTGTGGTGCTTCAGTAGTGTCTGACTCTTTGTGACCCCATGGACTTTAGCCCATTAGGTTCCTCTGTCCATGGGATTCTCCTTTTTCCTCCACCAGGGGATCTGTCTAACCCAGGGATCAAACCCACAGCTCCTACATTGGCTTTTGTCTGATGGTAATTCCCTTTTTAAGGTATCCGTCTTATCTAGTGTTTGAGAAGTCATTGTGATGCTTTTGCTGTTTAGTTTATGCGTTTATTTAAGCTCCCCTGTCAGAGCCGCTCAGTGGTTTTTAAATGTTACATTATTTATATATATTTTTTGTCACCCCTGTTTTGTGTGTATATATCAGTTCAGTTCATTCGCTCAGTTGTGTCCAACTCTTTGCAACGCCATGAATTGCAGCACACCAGGTCTCTCTGTCCATCACCAACTCCCGGAGTTTACCCAAACTCATGCCCATTGAGTCGGTGATGCCATCCAGACACCTCATCCTCTATTGTCCCCTTCTCCTCCTGTCCCCAATCCTTCCCAGCATCAGGGTCTTTTCCAATGAGTCAGCTCTTCACATGAGGTGGCCAAAGTATTGGAGTTTCAGCTTCAGCATCAGTCCTTCCAGTGAACACCCAAGACTGATCTCCTTTAGGATGGACTGGTTGAATTTCCTTGTAGTCCAGTGGACTCTCAAGAGTCTTCTCCAACACCACAGTTCAAAAGCATCAATTCTTCGGCGCTCAGCTTTCTTCACAGTCCAACTCTCACATCCATACATGACCACTGGAAAAATCATAGCCTTGACTAGATAGACCTTTCTTGGCAAAGTAATGTCTCTGTTTTTTAATATGCTGTCTAGGTTGGTCATAACTTTCCTTCCAAGGAGTAAGTGTCTTTTAATTTCAAGGCTGCAGTCACCATCTGCAGTGATTTTGGAGCCCCCCAAAATAAAGTCTGATACTGTTTCCCCGTCTATTTCCCATGAAGTGATAGGACCAGATGTGTATATATACATATTATAATTAATTAAATGTTACATGAATCTGACATAAATGAACTAAAGCCCTCTGAGTCTGTTGGAAGAAATGTACAATTATATAAAGTATATAGAACAGGACCAGGGAGTCCCTGACTGTCCATTGACTCTATGACCTCATCCAAAGATGGTTTCGTTTTTATGTCCATTGCTGCAAATGTATGCAACATAGCATACGTGTTTTTAGGTGCATTATCCTGATGATAAAAAGAGTGGGGTCTTGTCTCATGAAAATAATTTACTTTTATTTTTATTCTTGCCTGTCTGTGTGTATATGCGGTAGAGGAAGCAGGAGGATTGAGAGTTTGTCTGGTGCTTGTCTCTTTTTTCTCCTTGTTTGTCACTGAATCACTTTTTTCTCTT
The DNA here is from genome assembly GCF_016772045.2 of Ovis aries. NCBI lineage: Eukaryota > Metazoa > Chordata > Mammalia > Artiodactyla > Bovidae > Ovis > Ovis aries. The sequence continues at coordinate 41,287,898 of NC_056075.1, read as the reverse complement.
TGTTTTTCCCATTGTTTTGTCTGATGGTCATGATTTTCACATCAAGGTAATACATGCTTTGAGATTATTTTATTTATTGTATATGTGCTTTTCTCTGAATTATAAAAGTATCAGGGTTGATTTTTTTTTAATTCACTGATTGATTTAAAAAGAAATATGGTCCATAGCTGATTTTTTAATGTTTTTCGGTGGCCTACATACTGATATTTTCAACATGACCTGACCTGTCTCTCAATACCATGTTATATAGGAAATTTTAAAAGTACAGTGTTTACAACTGATCCCTATTATAATCTTTTATTTGTCTTATTTATTTAATTGCATTTTGTATAAAACTAATTAAAAACTATTCAGGACTCTGGTATCTTTGTGATTCTGTGAAATTAGAACTGATTGTTTAAAAGCATTCATATTTTGTAGCTTTGAAAGTGCATATTTCAGAAAAGTTACTTTTTCTTTGTACCAGAATTATTCAGTACTTCCAAATTATTGCCATTTTCTTCTTCCTTTATTTTTTGTATCTCTAACTTCACAATGTGTAGCTGTGGATTTGTCTAGACTTCTCAGATCAATAAATATGTATGAAATATTTTATTTCATACATATTTATGTATGAAATATTTAGGAGCCTCTGTATGAAATATTTTATTTCTCAATGAACAAAGAGATATAGAAATCCTGTTGCATTTGAGATAGCAAATAATCAGTTCCCAGAAAAAAACTGTTTCCGGCAGTCTATTTGCTGCTGATTAAGCTGTTGAAAATTCTGGAGCTGTAGAGCTTTGAGGAAGTAGCAGAGGAGGCTGTGGAGCATGAAAATTGGGGCCAGTGGAGGGTGAGGAGACTGCCACTGCATTGCGGCCTTTCAGTGCTCTGGAGAATCTCAGTTGCTGAGTTTATAGAAGAGGAGAGGCAGCCAGCAGATTGACCTTATGAAGCAAAGTTGGGGAGAGTAGGTTACAAGTTACCAATTCCATTTTTGATTTCAATGTATTTCAGTGAAACCTGTTTAATTTTTCCTCCATTTCTTTAGTTTCTTAAGCAATCGTATAGTCACTATAGAGTTTCTATATTTTGATTTGCAATCAAGTATAGGTTTGTATGTAAACTGGTCTGCAGATTTTAAAACTGTTTGAATTGGGGTTCGTGAGGATGGAATTTATTTTTCTTTTTTGGCAAGATGAATTTTAGAAGTGTAATTAATTTGCTTAACAGATGTTTGAGCACAGTCTGTGTCCTGGAAGTACGTAGATGTGAATCAGACACTTCCAGCTTTGTTAAAGCAGACAGTAAATTTAAAAACGGATAGCAAAATTTTAGACTCCTTTGTCTGTCCTCCTCAAAGGAGTTCATGTTTGGCTTCCCTGGTAGCTCAGATGGTAAAGTGTATGCCTGCAATGCTGGAGACCAGGCTTTGATCCCTGGGTTGGGAAGATCCCATGGAGAAGGGAATGGCAACCCATTCCAGTATTCTTGCCTGGAGAATTCCATGGACAGAGGAGCCTTGGAGAATTCCATGGACAGAGGAGCCTGGTAGGCTACAGTCCGTGGGGCCGCACAGAGTCGGACACGACTGAGCAACTTCACTTTCACTTTGCCTTTGTATTATAACAAAAATAAAGTTGTGGTAGTGGGCACTAGGCCCTTTTTATATAGGGTGGTCAGGAAAGACCTCTCTAGCCAAGAAAAAACAAAAAGGAGCCAGCTATGTGAAAATCTGAGGATAGAAGTCCAGGTCAAAGGTACCAAGTCCAAGTGTCCTGAGGCGTTGGAATGAAGAGAAGGCAGGGCTTAAGGGCTGGGATGCAGGATAGGATCTAGACAGTGCTGTGTAAGGAGGGCAGCCAGGCAGTGGTGTTGATGAGGGACAGATGGAGACGGGCTTACAGGCGACAGTAAGAAGGTTCAGTTCAGTTCAGCTGCACAGTTGTGTCCGACTCTTTGTGACCTTATGGACTTCAGCACGCCAGGCCTCTCTGTCCATCACCAACTTCTGGAGTTTACTCAGACTCATGTCCATTGAGTTGGTGATGCCATCCAACCATCTCATCCTCTGTTGTCCCCTTCTCCCACCCTCAATCTTTCCCAGCATCAGGGTCTTTTCGAATGAGTCAGTTCTTAGCATCAGGTGGCCAAAGTATTGGAGTTTCAGCTTCAGCATCAGTCCTTCCACTGAATATTAGGACTGATTTCCTTTAGGATGGACTGGTTGGATCTCCTCGCAGTCCAAGGGACTCTCAAGAGTCTTCTCCAACACCACCATTCAAAAGCATCAGTTCTTTGGTGCTAAGTTTTCTTTACAGTCCAACTCTCACATCCATACATGACCACTGGGAAAAACATAGCTTTGACTAGATGGACCTTTGTTGGTAAAGTAATGTCTCTTCTTTTTAATAAGCTGTCTAGGTTGGTCATAGCTTTTCTTCCAAGGAGTAAGCGTCTTTTAATTTCATGGTTGCAGTTAACCATCTGCAGTGATTTTGGGGCCCCAAAAAATAAAGTCTGTCACTGCTTCCCCATCTGTTTGCCATGAAATGGTGGGACCAGATGCCATGATCTTAAGTTTTCTGAATGTTGAGTTTTAAGTCAGCTTTTTCAGTTTCCTCTTTTACTTTTATCAAGAAACTCTTTAGTTCTTCGCTTTCTGCCACAAGGGTGGTGTCATCTGCGTATCTGAGGTTACTGATATTTCTCCCGCCAGTCTTGATTTTAGCTTGTGCTTCATACAGTCCAGCATTTCTCATGATGTACACTGCATATAACTTAAATAAGCCAGGTGACAATATACAGCCTTGACGTATTCCTTTCCCAGTTTGGAACCAGTCTGTTGTTTCATGTCCAGTTCTAACTGTTGCTTCTTGATCTGCATACAGACTTCTCAGGAGGCAGGTCAGGTGGTCTGTATTCCCATCTCTTTCAGAATTTTCCACAGTTTATTGTGATCCACACAGTCAAAGGCTTTGGCATAGTCGATAAAGCAGAATTAGGTGTTTTTTTCTGGAACTCTCTTGTTTTTTGGTGATCCGACAGATGTTGGCAATTTGATCTCTGGTTCCTCTGCCTTTTCTAAATCTAGCATGAACATCTGGAAGTTCACGGTTCATGTATTGTTGAAGCCTGGCTTGGAGAATTTTAAGCATTACTTTACTAGCGTTTGAGATGAGTGCAATTGTGTGGTAGTTTGAGCATTCTTTGGCATTTCTTTTCTTTGGGACTGGAATGAAAACTCACCTTTTCCAGTCCTGTGGCCACTGCTGAATTTTCCAATTTTGCTGGCATATTGAGTGCAGCACTTTCACAGCATTGTCTTTCAGGATTTGAAATAGCTCAACTGGAATTCCATCACCTCCACTAGCTTTGTTCGTAGTGATGCTTTCTAAGGCCCACTTGACTTCACATTCCGGAATGTCTGGCTCTAGGTGAGTGATCACACCATTGTGACTATCTTGGTCGTGAAGATGTTTTTTGCATAGTTCTTCCGTGTATTCTTGCCACCTCTTCTTAATATCTTCTGCTTCTGGTAGGTCCATACCATTTCTGCCCTTTATTGAGCCCATCCCTTGGTATCTCTCATTTTCTTGAAGAGATCTCTAGTCTTTCCCATTCTATTGTTTTCCTCTATTTCTTTGCACTGATCACTGAGGAAGGCTTTCTTATCTCTCCTTGCTATTCTTTGGAACTCTACATTCAAACAAGTATGTCTTTCCTTTTGTCCTTTGCCTTTCGCTTCTTTTCTTTTAACAGCTATTTGTAAGGCTGCTTCAGACAACCTACCGACCTGGGGAGTTCATCTTTCATTGTCCTATTTTTTGCTTTTTCATACTATTCATGGGGTTGTCAAGGCAACAATACTGAAGTGGTTTGCCATTCCCTTCTCCAGTGGACCACGTTTTGTCAGAACTCTCCACAATTTTATGTGACTATGACACCAGCCTAGTGTGAAGTTACCTCACCTGATTAATAATTAATAAAAGACTGCTTAGATTGCTCTCTGGGATTATGGAGGGCAATAGTGGAAACTGGAAATCTGTTTGGAGGCTGTTAGAATTGTCCAAGGGAGCCATAATGGTGGCTTGGACCAAAGTATCTGAGGTGGGGGTGGTGAGAAGTGGTCCAATTCAGGGTATTTGGAGATAGAGCCAGCTGGACTTGCTGATGGGTGGATGCAGGAGGTGAATCTTTAAGAATGGCTCATAGGCTTAGGGCCTGAACAGCTTAGGGGTAGAGTGGTGATGCAGTTCACTGAGATGAACAGGGCTGAGTGAAGGAGGGCTGGGCAGTCCTTTTCTGAGCTGGGTGGTCCTGCATTTCAGTATCAGTGCATTCTTCCCTGGTTTGAACTTTGAGAGAGAATTCTTTTAGGAATAATAGGATCTCTTCTGATTTAGCCTCATAATGTTAAATCTGTTTGGATTTAGAAATACTTTTGTTGTAAAGATGAACTTCTAGAGTATCAGCCCTTCAGTGATTTAAATTAGAGCTTGCAAATGCGCAGACTATTCCCTTAAAAAATAAACCTCTCCTTGGATTTCAAGCATCCATTGCTACTAAAAGCAAAGAAAAAGAAATTAAAACCTTTGGGAAACAAACATAAAAACAAAACAAACAGCTGTTCTCATACTTCAGAAATGTATTGAAATTTTGCTTAAACTTCTCTAATGCAAGCAGTCATTCAGTTGGGCAAATAGGATGGAATTCTGTGCCCAGATTTATCCAGATACAAATTAAAACCACATCAAGTGTAGGCATTGCTGACAACTTATTTGTTTAATTAATCCTTGCCTGTGCCAACAAGTAGAGGAAAAGCAGTGAGACAACATGTTTTCGCGCTCTTTAGTTTTAGAGAAAATAAAAGAGTAGCATCTGGACACAGGAGAGAGTAACATGTTATATGTAGTTGAAAGTGTTTGCATGTAAAGGGTTATAATGACATTCTTACTGAAATTTGTTGGGTTTTGAGTTTTCTAAAATTTATTGTACTGTTTTTAACCTGATACACCCAGTCTTTGAGAACTCCAAGTGATAATGAATAATGACATGAAATTGTATTAAATAGATCTTTGTACTTTTCAGCCATTTGAGTTTTTATACACTGCTGTGTCCAGTAAAGTGCAAACCAGAACTTTGGTGCATTTGCTCAAAATAATACAGTTTCTTTGGTGTCTCTTTAGTAAAAATCATCTTAAAGTGTTTTTAAAATTGTTTTTCTTGGAACGCTTGGGTGTTTTTGATAGCTTAATGTCAGATTTGGTCAAATATATTACCAAATTAAATAGTACTTTGAAATTGGACTAGATTTAACTGTACTTTCATCTTCTTTTGTCAGAGAAATTGCTTTTACTAGGCAACTTCATGAGAAAACACCTCAACTCAGCTATTACCACATGGGTTTCTACATTCATTCGTGTCCCAAGATGAAATATAAGGTAAAGTGGATGTTCATATGTGTCTTCTGTAGATTCAAGTTATGAAAATTAGTGCTTTGTAATTTTTCATCATGTTAGTTTAACATGATTATCTATTTTAATGTAAATCATGAATTATTTTTAACTGTGTCTTAAACTTTTCATAGAATCTAGCTTCTTCATTGCATATAGCTGTGCCTGACAAATAGGCACTTAGTATTTGTTTAATATAGGTTAATCTGTAGAAGTTCACTGAAGATATAACAATCCCAGCTATTCTAGAACTTCAGTAAGACCCTGCTTACTTGGGATAGCACAGTAATATCCATTAAGAAATCTACCTTCTTAAGGTACATCCTCAAGGTGTGTGTGTGTGTGTGTGTGTGTGTGTGTGACCTTCTTAAGGTACATCCTCAAGGTGTGTGTGTGTGTGTGTGTGTGTACGTGTGTGTGTGTACCTGTCTTTATCCATTCTTCTCTTGATGGGCACTGAGGTTGCTTCTGTATCTTGGCTATTAGCCAATAATATTGCAGTCAATGTAGGGGTGCATGTATCTATTTGAATTAGTACTTTTATTTGGAAAAATACTCAGAAGTGAAATGGCCAGATTTGTATGATGGCTATATTTTTAATTTTTTGAGGAAGTTCCATACTGTTTTCCATAGTGACTGTAACAGTTTGCATTTCCACCTGTAGTGTATGAGGAGGGTTCCCTTTTCTTTACATCCTGCTCAACACTTAATTTGTTGTCTTTTTGATAACAGCCATTCTGACAGGTGTGAAGTGATATGTCATTGTGAGTTTGATTCACATGTCTCCACTCATCAGTGATGTTGAGCATCTTTTCATGTGCCTGTTGACCATTTGTATGTCTTCTTTAGAAAAGTGTCTGTTCAGGTCCTCTGCCCATTTTTTAATTGAGCTGTTTGTTTTTTGATGTTAAGTTTTATGACTTTCTTTAATGAAACTCTTTGATGTTTTTTAAGTATTAATAGCCCACTGTAAAAGCTCTGGAAAGTATAGAACAGTGTAAAGGACCAGCCATCTTGCCCACCATAATAACAGTAACCAGATATCTCTGCTCTACTCAGAGCACTGCTTTACGCTCTGAAGATACGAAAAGATTTGAATGTGAACCTTCCTCTTACAACTTGTAATATAGATGAAGATGGCAGGTATTTTATGTAAAATCAGGTCAGTACAGTGCTCTGGTAAGTGGCCTAGGAGCCTGTAGGGTTTACTGCATAAGGTATGGAATAGGGAAGGGTTTAACTAAAAGGGAAGAGAGACTTGCCCCCGCCCCCAGCAAAGAGAGTAGGTATGACGGGGAAGCACATTTCATGGAGAAGGAGCATTTAAGTAAGAATTAATAGGTGACAGTGCCATATATATTCATATAAAAAAGGAGGGGGAGGGCAGTCACCACCCAGTCAGTCAGTGTCTTTTGTAGCTGTAGCTGTTATGAGTGTTTTGGGGCTCTATCTGCTGTTAACAATGTACAAAACAGTACATAACAATATAATAAATGTTAATTGGTTTATATATAGAGTATGTTAACAGTGTTTCAAGGAATAACTCAGAAGCAAAATAAATTAATGAATTGGTAATTTTAGTTTGTGGTTCTGTATAATGCTTTTAACATGGTAAGAGATGCAAATGTTAGGTGATTAGAAATAGTACCTAGTAATGTTTGCTAGCAGTTCCCAGTGTTTTAATATTCTCCTCCAGGCTAAAGTTCTTTGTAAATACAGGCATACCTCAGTGATACTGCAGGTTTAGTTCCAGACCACCACAATAAAGTGAGTATTGCAGTAAATCAAGTAACATGAATTTTCTGATTTCCCAGTACACGTAAAAGTCACACCATCCTGTTAAGTGTGCAGTAGCAGTATATCTAAAAATATAATGTATATACCTTAATTAAAAAATATTTATTGCTGAAAATGCTAGCCATCCTCTGAGTCTTCGTCAAGTCGTGACCTTTTCACTAGTAGAAGGTTTGAAATAGCAAAATGTGACACAGAGACACGAAGTGAGCAAATGCTGTTGGAAAAACAGTGCTGATGGACTTGCTTCTTGACTCAGGGTTTCCTCAAACTTCAATTATTAAAAAAGCGCAATATCTGCAAAAAGCAGTAAAGCAAAGTGCAATAGAATGGAGTATGCTTGTATTGCTAAACTTGATATTTCTTAATTATTAAACCATTTTTAATTACTCATCCTAGTGAGTAAAAAATACGAAGATATTGAGAGTATTTTAAGAATAACTTTTTAGGAATCTCACCTTTGCTTTTCCACAGCCCCAATATTAATATCTGTTGGAAATTTGAGAACAGTATTAAAACCTGTAAAACCAGAGTGCATCTCTGAGTGGAAAAGGCAGGTAATGGGAACACTCACTGTAACCATTCAAAGCAAAACTAAATTTTCCCAATATATTATATCATATTCACATTGTATCTTGGGAAAGACAGTTCTGAAAATTTGTACTATATTTAGTGACTTTGTAAATGTTTGTGAGATAATATAATGATAAAATATTGAATATTAAGTTAATTTTGTAAAGCCAGTATTTTCTTGGCAAGGTGGTTTGAGCACTTTTTGGTCTTCAACATTAAAAACATGGTATTTTAAATTTTTTTATTGTTTTAAGAAAATTGTTTTCATTACATCATGATTGAAAATAAGTAATTTTAAGTAACTGAAGAGTAAAGATATTTTCATTTCAGTTAATATTTTATTATATTTTGAGCATATTAGAACCCTCCATTTTGAGAGAATAACACAGATGGGAATTTTCAACCAGAAAATGTACTCTTTGAAATTGTAAGATGGGTATCGGTCTAAGCATGAATATTTCTCATTTCAAGTTGAATGTGTAAAACTAAAGACCAATAAAAGATAACTCACAGAAAATGACTAGTTAAATGACTGTTAAATGACTAAATGACTATTAAAATTTTTCTCACTTATAAGATTGAATTGAGGGTAAATTTAGCATATTACTATAATAGCTAAAATTATCTTCTTTCTTAGAGCATAACTAAGTGTTCAGGGATTAGTAGTGACATGTTTTTAGCCACATTGTAAAATATATGGTGGAAAATATACAGAAGTGATTTTTGCCTGATACTAAAGAAAGAAGGAATATATTTTAAAATAGGAGTATTTTTAATAACTAAGAAAGAGTAGTCTCTTAGGTACCTGGTATACACTAGATGCTGGGAATACAGTTGTTAATACAGTATAGATGTGGGCTCTAATCTGACAGAGGTGACGTTCGAGGGGCACATACTTGTAATCCAGGACATAAAGTGGCACCGAGCGACTGTACCTGAAACTAGGACAATGTTTCATTTGGGTTTTCTGGTATAGATTTAGACATATTAAGTTATAATCTTCACCATATAATGCATTTATAATGTAGGGCAAATTAAAGTATTTAACAGGCTTGAAATACACCAAGAGCTGGTTTTACCTGTTCTCTTTTATTGAATAATGTGCTGTCCTGAAGACATGTTGAAATGGAGAGCCTATCTTTATGTGTAGGAACGACCATCGTTTGATGGATGGTTTCCAGAGCTTTCTGTCCTGGCTCCTCTTACCCTGCACCCTGTTTGTGTGTGTCACTCCATCCATCAGAGGTACATTCTGTTTTCCTCACCATGGATTGATCCAGCCTTGTGACCTGCGCTAACGAATGGGATAGCACAGAAGTAACTGTCCGGGATTTAAGGCCCAAGCCTTAAGAAGGGGAAGACAGACAGCTTTTGCTTCCTTGGTCTTTGAAGCCAGTCATCATGTATAAGGTCCAAATACCCTACTGGCGTGAGAGGCCACTTGGGAAGCCTCAAGCCATCTTGAATGTTTCAGCTCCAGCCAGGCAACTAGCTGAATGCTGCTGCCTGATTGAGCTGAACAGACAGGGGCAGAAGAACCACCTAGCTGAGCTGTAGCCAACTCACAGAATCATGAGGTATAATTAACTGTTGTTTTAAGCCTCCTAAGTTTGGGGTGGTTTTCTTGTTCAGCAGCAGATGGCTGAAACATGTGATGTAGGGTGGAAATGAGGAGATAGAGTTGTAGATTTCCACGTAGATGAAAGTCATTCTATGTTGAGCTGTGCAGACTCGTGTCCTGAGTTGAGCTGAACTGATCTGTGAAGTTGCTGACAGCTCAGTGTGAGAGAGTTTTGGCAAAGTTACTAAATTCATGTGTGGTCATACCTTCAGATGTGCCCCCCACTTGGCTTACGAGAACTCATCTTCATACAGCATTTCATTTAATACCCAGACTTGGGCTTACAAGGCATTTGTTAACATGATGACACATTTTGAGTTTGCTTGTCTTGCTACTGTTGAGCACTGCAAGATGAAAATCACCACGTGGTCATTTTTGTAGTTACGTAGATGACATGTGTGGCTGTAGAGCCTCCTCTCAGAGCACTCATGGTTTGCTAGGTGATAGCAGTTCTATTCTTGTGCGTAAGATTCTCTGAAATGCATTGTTACTAAATTATTTTGGTTTTATTGTTCTCTCTGTGTGTATATTTTAAACAAAGGTTGATTTATGTAAACAGTACCTGGTCATAGAGATTTTGTCTATGGCCATAGTCTTAGAAGAAGGCGCAGAATAGTCACAGAGGAATTTAATGAGGGCTGGAAAATAGTTAGAAAAGAAAATTGTCTTGATTTGTTGTGTTGCCATTGCTCACTTGAACTGTGACCATAATTGAGACTGTTTTAATGGGAGTTGGTACTGTTTAGCATAAGTCAGTCCTGATCTGGAGACTCAGGACCTGGCTGAAATGAATGGAAGTTATATCTCCAGCTTAGGAGAGTCTCGCCTGGGAGGAACTGCCCTGCGGAGTGGGGGTGGATGGGACGGTTCTCTGGCCTCTGTCCGCAGAGAACGCTGGTCTTCTTCGTCGGTTCCTCTCACAGTCCCAGGCTGGTTGCTGGCCTTCCGACGTCATAAGCCATCAGTGGTGTTTAGAATCAGAAGAGATGATGTAGTTTCCTGTGTCTTTTTTTGTTTTAATGTGACTTTTAATTGATAAAATGTACATAACAAAATTTAAGTATTTTTAAGTGCACAGTTCAGAAGTATTAAGTATATTCGTGCTGTTTGTACAGCCATCACCCCATCCATCTCTAGAACTCCTTTTACCTTGCAGAACTGAGACTGATCTCATTAAGCAATAGCTCCCCATTCCCCTAGCTGTATTATTTATTACTGATAGCTCCGCACGCCTCTCTCCCCCAGACCCTGTAACCACCATTGTATTTCTGAATTTGACTCCTCTAGATCCTTCATGTAAGTGGAATCACTTAACATTGTCTGTCTTTTCGTGACTGGCTAATTTCACTTAGCGTGTGCTTAAGGTTCATCCATGTTGTAGCAGGTGTCGGGATTTCATTCCTTTTTAAGGCTGGATGATATTCCATTGTATGTATATGCCGCATTTTGTATATGCATCCATTGATGCACACTCGGTGTGCTTCCACCCTTTGGATGTTGTGACTAATGCTTCTGTGAACGTGGATGTACAAATATCTATTCAAAATTTTTTCCCTATGTTGTTCCTCAGACCGCAAACGTAAGGCCATTCTGTGATCTGAAGGAGGTGGTTTGACTGAGCTCTTTATCCAGATTTGCGTGCAGGCCAACGTAAACAGTGATTCAGGCAGTCCGCTTTGGTATCATGACATGGCCAGACATCAGATAGTTGAAACATCAGAAGGGGTTCAGAAGTGTCAGAAAAGAAACAAAAGGCTACTTGATCAGTGATTAATCATTCCTAAACTCAGTGCCTTGGCTTGACTGCGGTCAAACAGCACCTCTGGAATTCTGTAGGAGTTTGCCTAAAAGAAGGTTATTATTGTTATACAAGCACCTAAAATTGAAAAAAATTGGCATTTACAGAGCTGCATCTGCAGAATCCTCTACTGCTGAGATCCCCAAGCTCCCAAGCTTTTCAAAGTTTCCTGACCAGACAAATTAGCAAATGTTCTTTTACTGCAATTTTGTAACCCAGGCCAATGTATTTGAGTGGTTGTGGTAGTGACTTTGCTACTGCAGGTTTGAAAGAAATACAGATGATCTCATCAGTTACCCACAGCACAGAACAAACCACTCATTTTTGATTCAGCATCTATTTTTCTTGATGTTGAAATAAGTGTCCAGTGAACTAGATGTGGTCAGAAAAAATGACCACAGAGTAACTGTACTAAGGGATTTCTGATGGCTCCTCCAGGCAGTAGGAGGTAAAAGAATGACAAGCTTATCATGTATTCTTGTTTTTGAAGTTGTCACACGTGGAATTTTGCCACATTAGACTCAAAAGCATGGTCATGTGTTCTAAGCTGCTTATTGCAGATGAGAAAATTAACGCTCAGTGTGATTCCTGCCCAGAGTTTGCTTTAATTCACATTTCAGCAACTTGAAGGAGAGTTGTAAGAATTGAAATTCGTATAAATGGCATTGTTTATCAGACTTACAATGAGGTATATATAACTTTTTATTTTGGGGAAACCTAAAATGCTTGCATATTAAGTAAAAGTAAACTTTAACTGGTGCTTCCCTGGTAGCACAGTTGGTGAAGAATCTGCCTGCAGTGCAGGAGGCCTGGGTTCAATCCTTGGGTTGGAAAGATCCTCTGGAGAAGGAATTGGCAACCCTCTCCAGTATTCTTGCCTGGAAAATCCTATGGACAGAGGAGCCTGGCGGGGTCCTCTTGGGGGTCGAAGGAGTCAGACACAACTTAGTGACTCAGCCGCTACACAGTGGAAGCAGTGACAAACATTAACTGGGGAACAAGAACACTGTTGACCAATACCTGATCTTCCCCATCCTTCTCCTCACGGCCGTTTCCACAGTGAAATGGAGAGCTTGGTACAGGACCTGATTCCTAACCATCGAAAAAGCTGAGTCATCTTTGGAGCTTTTAAAACATCCTCAAGCTCAAGTTCTGCCCTAACCTACTTGTTTGCCATCTTCTTTGACAGAGCCATGTTCTCTGACTCCCTGTGCTGTTTTAGGTACCTTTGAACTGCCCTTCCTTCCCACTTGACGCTGAGTTTCTTGCATCTAAAGGGATCTCACTCATCCCTCCTCCCTTTCCAGACCCAGCATGGGCACCTACTCTTCAGGGAAGCCTTCTCTGTCTCCCAGCTGGCCCCGCCCATCCCACCTGTGGAGAACCACCTCGGTGCTCTTTGCTCAGTGCTTCATCTGTGGCTCCCCTTGTGCTCTGCTGTTGCGGGTGTGCTCTCAGCCAGCCTTCATGGAAGGCCTGCTCTGTATAAAACATCACGCTAGATGCCAGGGCAAGAGGAAGGTGATCACATGTGGTCCCTGCTTGTCAGTTCCTTGAGCAAAGTGTATTTTACCTGTCAGTGTCCCCAGGGCCTACCAAATCCATTGGCAAAGAGGAGGTGCTCAGTGAGTTTGCTGACATGCATGACATGTGGAAGGCAGGCACCCACCTGCACGGTTAAAACCAAGAAGTGGAGGAACTACAGTGAGGGCTGGCTTTCTCTGCAGGCCATTCTCACAGAGACACTGAGCTTTGGGAAAATCTGAGTCCCATCTCAGAGTACAGTTTATACTTTCCATGAATTTCCTGTCTGTAGTTGTTTCTTTTCTAAGTCAGCTTGTCATCTAAGTGTGATGTTTATACGGAAAAGTGTACCGTTCTTAAGTGTACAACTTGACAGATGTTCACATGGTGACCACACTTGTGCAGCCAGCACCGAGATCGACAGAACATTCCATTCCCCCACAGACCTCTTTCATGTCCCCCTTGATTGTTACCTCACCCCCAAAGGCAATTGCAAAAGACTAGTCATGCCTGTTTTTAACGCTTGACAGGAGTGGAATCACTTGGTGTATTTTAGTTTGTGATTGGCTTGTTTCACTCAGCAGTTTGTTTGTGAGATTTACCCACATTCTTGTGTGTGCAGTGTGGTTGCTTTTCATGCCTTTATGCTCATTCTATTGTGGTTGGACTGTTTCCAGGTTTTGGCTAATATATAAGTGCAACTTTGAACATTTCTTACATGTCCCTTCATTAACATATGTCTGCATTTCTCACATGTATAGACCTAAGTGTGGAATTACCAGGTTGAAGACTGAGGGAATATTTCAGGTTTAGTTCATATTGCCTAGCATGTTTTTAACCGATTATACTAATTTATACTCTCACCAGCAGCAGACCTTCTGATAGCTGTGTAGCAAGGATGGTGCGTTGTGGGTTTAATTTGCATTGCTGTTGACTGGCGATGCTGAGCATCTTGTCATTTTTCTGTTGGCCACGTGTAAAGCATCTGTTTGTGCCTTTTGCCCATTTATCTCCCAGGATGTTGATCTCTTGTACTTGTAGACATTCTTTATATATTCTGGGTATAATCCTTTGTTGCATAAATATTTTACAAATATCTTCTTCCACTCAATGCTTAACTTTTCTTTTTCTGATGAGCAGAAATTTCTAATTTTCATGTAGACTGGTTTTTCTTTATTGCTTTTTTGTCTTGTTCAATGAAAATCTGCCCACCCTGTGGTCATGGAAATGGTTTTTTTTTTTTTTTTTTTTTGGTATTTTCTTCTTTACCTTTCACAATTCAGTAATCTATCTGAAATTGATTTTTGTGTATGGTTAGGTCAGAGGTCAAGACTGAATTTTTTTTCCAACTGTATAATTACTTTTAGTTTCTTAAGGGTACTGTCCAGCACATACTAATTTAATAAACATGTCAGTTATTTCCATCATTATATTTGTGTTTACAGCAAAGTATCCCAGCATTATCTTTTCAGACTTAGCATTGATTACATTGAATAACCAAATTCCTCACTTAAGAATTATATTGGTCAGTCCTACAGGGAATACCTGACTTAAGTACGAATGATGTGCAGGTAAATCACTTCCACTTGTACGTTTCTTCCAAATAACACTTAAAAATAAAAGCTGTGGAGAATCTCTTTAATTTAAACAGGATGATACATTGTATGGAAATTCAGTTTGAATGATTAAAACACAATGAAAAGCTCTTTATTAATAGTTGTAATATCAAACATCATTTGGTAGTCACATCCCATTTTATCATTTGCCTTTATTGTTGTTTATGGTATGTATATGTATATATATGTGTGTGTGTGTATGTGTGGTCATACAAAAGTTTTAAATTTTTATATAGCCTGATTTACTAATCCTTTTCCTCTATGGCTTCTGGCTTCAGTATCATGCTTTAAAAAAACCTTTTCCTCCCCCATGTATTAAAATGGTTATATCCTCCTTCTCTTAGGTTTGTTTCCACTCTGAAATGCTGCCCGACTCTCCTGCATGCAAGTTTGTGTTTTCATTGCAGCTTACATGTTGATGCCTGACATGCACTGCGCTGTGTCACGCTGTTGTTGCTGTTCAGTCCCTCGGTTGTGTCCAACTCTGCGACCCCACGGCCTGCAGCGCTCCAGGCTTCCTTGTCCCTCGCTCTATCTGGAGTTTGCTCAAACTCATGTCCATTGAGTGAATGGTGCCATCTAACTTTCTGTGCTGTAACTGCTTGTTTTCTTGTCTCTTTTGACTCCAAGCTTCTTGAAAGATGGAGTTTGAGCTCATTTATTACTTATTGTAGCAGCAACCCCTGATTTATAGCAAATGTTCAGTATATCTTTAAATGGCTGGATGGAGATAAAAGAATATTGAATAATTTGATTATGGGTTAGAGGGAAAGTACATATCTACGCCAAATAAAGTGGCCCCATTTGGGATTTCTACAGGATAGAACTTTTTATAACTTTGGCAAGGTTAGTGAAATGTAAGTTTATTAAAATGTTTACTTTTAGAATAATGAGAAGGTTGCTTTGTTTGAATTGTCAGGTGATCAGTGAAGGTACTCTTGAATTTGCTTTTTTCTTTAAATTGACAAAGCATTGCAAATAATTTAAAACATCTGTGATGCTGCAGTGATAGTGCTGTATACTATGTGGTTTATATTTGAATTAAAAGTTTATTTTTAAATTGATTTAGAAATTTATCTACTTGAATAAAGTTAATAATTTGTAAAATCCTTCAAATAACAGAATACAGTATAAAGAATTTTTTCTAGGAAGTTGAATTATAGATTTTGATGGTTATATAAGTGTATAACCTAAATACTGTTTTAATTAACATTAATTTGTTTCATGACCTAGCGTTGACTGAGTTCTTATTTCCGCTTATCCTAAAATAGTGGTTCTTTTATCAGGGGGGATTTGTGCCCCTGTCCCCACCTCATCTCATTTCTGACAGTTGAGCCAGTGGGGGAGGGGTATATATGCTACTGGTATTTTGAGCCAGAGAATTCTTTTTTGATGTGGACTGTGTATTGTAAGGCTAGGGATGCCTCTAAACATTCTGCAATACACAGTCCCCAGCAAAAAAGAATTCTCTGCTCAAAATATTAGTAGTGCTAAGGCTTGAGAAACCCTGTTTTCGGGGGTTACCTACTTGCCATTGAAGTCTGTAGGGCTTTACAGTTACTGAGTTACCGCAGGTAATTTGACTACTGCTGTCAAAAAGGAACTGCCAGAAAGATTAATTTTGGGTTCACCATAACAGTCTTGAAATAAACTATCCTGTATGACACACCAGAGAGAAGTTTCTTGTGTCTAATTCATGACCCTGTGCAGCCATAAGCTTATTGATGACCCCAGGACTGTCTTAAATTTTCTTTGGGGGCTTATGTGTGGCCTTTATGTCAGCTTAAAGGTAATTTAATGTTTCTGTACAATGCGATTTATCTAGCAAATCTTGAGGTCTCTTACAAGGAGCAACAGAAACAAGTAAGGGTAAAATTTCCAAAATGCGTCACTTTGTTGTTTTAGTTCTGATGTGCATGGTAAGGTCTGTCTTAAGTATTTATAAATTGTTTTGTTTTTCTTGCTTTGTAGAAAAAGAGAGGAACTTGGCATCTTCATAATAGCCAAGTGAATTGCTGTCCCTGGCAGCTAAATTCAGTTCATCTTTTTTAGTACAAAGAGCGCAGCGTTGGCTTATACATTTTCGGATGGGCAGTTAGAGTCCTTTGCAGCCTTAGTGGCACAGGGCTGTTGGCACATTCCTTTCTCCTGGACTGCACCCTGGTGTGGTTGGAGCTAAGCTGTTACAGAGACGCACACGCACAGAAGTGTTTGTTGTTTTTTTTGCCTAGTATTCTCCCTTGGTATTGATGGGAGAATAAAGCCAGTTCTCACCCTTCCTTCCCCCATGGCTCCAGGACTCCCTAGCACAGCTCAGGTCTTTTTTCCTTCTTAGATTTATACATCTTCTCCTGGGTCTCATATCTTCCTTCTGAAGAAAATAAGGCAACTGTAAGATTTTCACGCTTGACCCTTTTCTTTCAGAAGCCTTCTTGTCTAAATAAGTGGCAGTAGCTAAAGGGAAGCAGCCTCGAGGAGTGTAATTATCTTAGACAGACAGCAGTGGGGCGACAGTGACAACGGTGAGAGGCAGAGGAAGCCCAGGGGCCCCTGCTGGAGGGCCTTCCGAGCAGTCACCCCACTGTCTTCCATCTCATGCTCAGCCTCAACCATGCAATTGTTTGAGGGTGGTTTATGTTGTGTGAGAACTGTTTTGTTAGGAAATCCATGGTCTCTCACACGGTTCTCTTAGATCCACCTTTCTTTGCTTGGTCTTCGGGGGTTCCCCTTTCTTCCTGTTTCTTCACAGTCTGCCTGTAGACATACCTTTGCCCCCATTTTTCTCTTATGTTTGTCCTGTGCAGAGAAATCCACTGCACTCAGATGTCTGCCATGCCCATAACTCTCTTCTGATGGAAATTCCTATTCCTACAGTGTCTGCCCAAGGAAATGCAGTCTTTGAGTTTAGGTTACCATGCTTAGCTCCATGTAACTCTGTTAATTGGACTAAGCATGGATGCTTAGTCATTCAGTCGTGTCTGACTCTTTGTGACCCCATGGTCTGTAGCCCACCAGGCTCCTTTCCGTGGGGATGTTCCAGGCAAGAATACTGGAGTGGATTGCCATTTCCACTCCAGTGGATTAAGCATGAGTGCCTAACCCAAAGGTGGTTGGTCAATCTAGGGTAGAGTAGTATTAATATTATGTAAGATACGTATTTTGTAATATTAAAGCTTTGCCTACTGAATAGTGGATGACCAAACCATTCAGATCTGCTCTTTTAAGGAAGTTTGAATTAAGACAGTAGGAAGGATCAGTAGTTAGTTGGAGTAGGCATAGAGAATAATAACGTAGAGAACAGTAACAAAGGCTCAGAGTTAGATTAGGGCTTTGTAAGCACAGGTCTGTAAAGTTTGAATTATAGGCAGACCTTTGTACGCATGCACATTTATCTTGAGGATAGAGTTCATGGATTTCTTTCATCTGGTTTTCAAAGGGGCCTGTGAATCAGAAGATAGCAAGATGAGAGAACAGAGAGGTGGTGGGGGGAATAGAAGCTGAGACAGCAAATAGCAGATGAAAACACGGATTGGGGTCTCCTGCTGCTGAAGGCACGTGGCTGGCCTCTTGCTAGACCTACTTGCCAGATCTTGAATTACAATCTTTTATCCACAAGGCCTTCATGTAGCCTAGGTTTCCTTCTGTCCCCGGATAGCCAGGAATCCTCTGGAGCCTGACCCTGCTAAGCTGCTGCTAAGTCACTTCAGTCGTGTCCGACTCTGTGCGACCCCATCGACGGCAGCCCACCAGGCTCCCCCGTCCCTGGGATTCTCCAGGCAAGAACACTGGAGTGGGTTGCCATTTCCTTCTCCAATGCGTGAAAGTGAAAAGTGAAAGTGAAGTCGCTCAGTTGTGTCCGACTCTTAGCGACCCCATGGGCTGCAGCCTTCCAGGCTCCTTGTCCATGGGATTTTCCAGGGAAGAGTACTGGAGTGGGGTGCCATTGCCTTCTCCGGAGCCTGACCCTAGGTGGGTAATATTTCTGCCCTCATTCTTGTACGGTCCTCCCTAAAATGCTCTGTTCCCCTCCACCATTAGTACTAGCCGCTTAGTGGATCACCTGAGTGAATTCCTTTGTTTCTTTAACCTAGAGAACCAAACGAATAAGCTTGTCAGTCAACAGCATGGATGTGTTAGAAAAGGCAGCAGTTGTGCTAGTTCCCTAGGTGTCCCCGTTGTCATTAATAATGAGCAGTATCATTGTAGGCGTGCCCACATAAGTGAAGCACTCACCTATCCAGGGCTGAGATGGAGAATAAGGAGAGCAAGAACTGGCTAAGTATTCTGTATAAACAACACTCAGTAAAATTCCATAAGGAGTTTTTACTCTTTCCAGCCAGTGAAACATTTTATTTTCTGTTTCCAAGACGTTGTTCTTAGGGATGTGATGGAGGGTTTAAAGAGTGGTTGACTAACTGTGTTTGTGTTTGGGCTTGATGTTGTTATTTAGTGAGGTAAATGCTACACAGAAAACATTGACTCAAAAATTAATGTGAACAGATGGAAGAGAATATTATGCTATCTGAAGTTTTAACATATTGAAACAGATTGCTGGGGTTGAGAATTTTCTTCCTTGAGAATTCTGAGAAACAGTGATGGCAGACATCTTTGTCGTCTTTAAAGAGACACATGGCTTTCATACCTTAGAGACACAGAGGGTCGTCTCAGGCCTAAATCTATGAAAACTGAGACCAAGATGGTGGTGATAATGAGTTTATAGTTTTTCCTAGGAAATGTAATAGTTGCTTTTGTAACTTGGAACTACCCAAGTTTAACGTATATTTTTTACAGAGTTTTGCTGTTTTTATTGCATATTTGGCTAGACAAAGTTTTGAACTTGTTTTTCAAACCAAATTATGATAAAGGATTGAAGGGAAGGGTATGAGACAGAAAATGTGTGTTTTCTTTTTTCACTAATTCCCCAATAAAGCTTTTAATTCTTTTCATTAATAATTCTATTACAGGACAAATAGTTCAAGCAGTAAAAATCAGAAATGTATAACTCATTTAAACTGACTAGCTGCATTTCTTTGAATTTCAAGGTGAGAAAAGTTTTGAGTGCTACTCGGTCACCTTGATGGGTCAGAAATCATAAATACTCAGAAGCAGACTTAGGAAAATAGGAAATTTTTTAAAAAATAAGATCCATTTCTGGAACTTCCCTGGCAGTTCAGTGGGTAAGACTTCGCCTTCAAAAGTAGGGGATGTGGTTTCAATCCCTGGTGGGAGCTAAGATCCCACATGCCTCGTGGCTAAAAAAGTAGAGCATAAACAACAGAGGCAATCTTATAACAAGTTCAATAAAGACTTTAAAAATGGTCCCTGTTTAGAAAAAAGGCAACGTTAAAAAGTTTGTTTCTTCCCTCTTGTTATCATCATTCATTGTTTTTTGGGGGGGATTTTTTTGTTTGTTTGTTTACTTTTAAATTCTCTTTCCATCAGTTTTAGATGAACTGAGGAAAAATCAGAGTGTCTTAGGACTGTTTGTTTATATGCCTCTGGTTTTATCATGGAGTCACAGAGTCTGTAGTCACCTTAGTAAGGATTTAGAGTAAGGCTCCTCAGTTCAGTTCAGTTCAGTTCAGTCGCTCAGTCGTGTCTGACTCTTTGCGACCCCAGGAATCGTAGCATGCCAGGCCTCCCTGTCCATCACCAACTCCTGGAGTTCACTGAGACTCACTAGAGGGGAAATTTCTGTCCTGTCCATGTTTAAGGTCTCATATTCCAGTCGAGCACCTTGTAGTTGCGTTGCTCCTGGCTCTTAAGGAAAACATCATGAGAATGGTAAAAATATTCTCTTACTTTTGGATACTGAATCTTAGAAGAAGAATCTAGAGAGATAAGTATTCTTATTGCTTTAATTCAGATTAAACCTAATAAACTAATTCCTGGAGGCTTTGCCAAATTCTTTGTTGGAGTCAGCTTAGTAGGATTGTTGAGTGAATCTTAGATGAGGTCTGGCAAACAGTTTTACTTGTGTTCTGAGCATGGGGAGTGATGGTTTTGTTAACCCAGGGCTCTGCCTTGGAAACCCTGCCATTTCCAGACATGGCCTGAGGCCCTCAATTAGTATTCTAAGTGAGATGTTAAAAGCAGAGGGCTCAGTTCTGTTATTGTATTATAGTTATTGGTCCAGTGGTAGACTTTCTTTTTATTTATTTAACCATTTTGGGGAAATATTTTCGAGCTTTCAGAAAAGTTGTAAGGATAAGAATGATGCAAAGAAAAAGTATATACCCTTCCCTCAGATTTACATCCTTGTCTCCCCTACACCCTTGTACATACATAGATACGTGTGTGTGTTTATACATGTACGCTCACATTTTTTAAAGCTGTTTGAAAGTAAATTGGTTATGCTGTATGATTCTTTACCTTATTGTATGCCAGGTACATTTTATAAACAAGTGTTCTGTAATTATTAGCTCAGATAATACAATTTTAGACATAGGTGTTATTTTTTTCCTCATTTATGGATAAGTCTGTAACTAACCTACAACTAGTTACTGTTAGAGGATTTGCCTTCACCTAGATCTAGGCTAAAGCTGTGTTGTATTGCTTCTCTTGGAGGATGTTTGCAGTGTGAAGACTTTCATGTAGGTTTTAAAAGCACTGTTGATCTCATAGGCCGTTTAAGTCCAGATTTCATCTGTTTTAAAATATACATTTTCTTTTCTCTTTTTCACATTAGAAAAACGTGGATGTGTATCTTACAATGGATAATGATGTTGTTGACATTATAAATGTGTGTGTGCACACTATGTTAATTTTGGTGGTATGCTTCTTGACACTGAGTCAGAGGTAGCTTCTGGGTGTGTGGGTATATGTGTTTTCTGTTTCCCGCTTGAAAGGGAAAATGATATTCTAGGTTACCAGCTCCAAGGCGTGGAGGAGCTATTGCATTTTATTTAATATTGTAGACTTACTGAAAGATCAAACATGCTGAATCTTTACAAGTAAAATGTATAAATATTTCTGAAAGGCACCTGAAACCTCCAGAGCTGTTTTGATTTGTATCACTTATGGTGTGAGAATTATTAGCATTGATTGGGTGGAATAATTTGTGCAGTTGCAGAATTACCTTACTTTGAGATGACTATTTTCTTCTTTCTGTTCTGCCCTTTCCCTATTTTTTTTTTCATTTTTAAAATCATACCTCTTGTGGAAGAGGAAATAAATTAAGGGAATATTAAAAATGAAAATTGCCTACAACTCTGTCACCCAGGACTAATCACTGTTGACATTTTGCTGTATTTCGTAAATATACATGCATTTCTTTTTTCCTCACAGTTGTTATGATGTATGCAGTACTCTTTTCTACCTTTTTATACTTGTTCATGAGTATTTTCCTGTTGTTCTTAAGCCTTCCATATCCCTTGGATTTTAAGTGGCTGTAAACGTTCTAATAGTGCGCCATGATTTTTCAGGCTCTTACTGTCTGTTTAAGTTCTTCTAATTCTTTGTGGTAAATAACTTAACATCTTTTTGTATATTTCTTTTTGAGACATTGTCACAAAATTTGTTCTTTTGAGCATTCATGCTGTACATAAGAAATTCACCCATTTCGTGTGTGTGTTCATTTGGTACATTTTCTTCCAGAAAGAATAGTGAAGTGATGTAAAATGAAGTGAAAGTTGCTCAGTTGTGTCCGACTCTTTGCGACCCCATGGACTATATCCCGCCAGAATCCTCTGTCCATGGAATTCTCCAGGCAAGAATACTGGAGTGGGTAGCCATTCCCTTCTCCAGGGGATCTTCCCCTTCCCAGCCCGGGGGTTGAACCCAGGGCTCTTGCATTGCAGGCAGACTCCTTACTGTCTGAGCCCCGAGGGAAGGGTGAGTAGAGGGACATCATATACTAGAAGCTGCTGGAAATCAGGCCAGGAAACACATGCAGGAATATAACAGGAAACATCTTGTTTTAGGAGAAACAACCCAGTTGATTTTCCTTTTTTCTTTATCACCTAAAATGTTAGACTTAACAAGTCTTATGACTGCCTTTAGTTCTTATAAACTGATGAAATATAAGTTTATTTCTGTTTGTACTGTGTTTTGGATTTATTTAGGTACTGATAGATTTATCCTGCTTTTTAGGAGTCAATAGTACTGTTCTCTTGTGGCTGTTTTAATTTTAAGTTGAAGTACTAAAAGGTTACTTCTGTTCTTTTAGTACTTCCCAGCCTTAGTTTGTAAGTTCTCAAGAGGATTATAAGGAAAATGGAATAACTCAGTGATGTCAGTCCCCTTTGTAATAGGGGAAATAAAAGTTCTCTTTTTAATTTTATTTCTCTTCAGACGACAGTTTAACAGGAAAAAGTGAGGGATACTTCAAACAACATAAAAATAGATAGTTGTCTTTTGCCATTTTTGTTCTTTTTTGTTTTTCCCCCTTCTTTAGCTTTACTTTTTTAGACCATATACAGTGCAACAGTGGCTCTGTCCTGACTTTATTCCACTTTTTTCTTTTAACACCTGAGTAGGGTCACCTAATCTTCTTGTAGATGCACCTTTTCAACTTTCACCCTCAGCTCCCAAAGCAGGAGAATCCTGGAACTGGGCTGTGGTGGGTCAGCGTTGTGTCCGGGTATAATTGCTGGGACTGTGTTTGGTTCCTCTCTGTGCAGTGCCTTGAATCTGTTCCATTTGTGTTCAGTTTATCTGTTGGTGCCCTTCCATTCCTTCCATAAGACTCATCCAGTGCCATGGCAGTCTGAATGCTCATGGCTGGTAAACCTCAATTTAATATATGCATGCATATCTGTTTCTGTCAGTTTTTTATGCCTATTTTACTAGTTATGGTAATGATACAGTTTATTTCAAAGTAAACTGGTGAAAGATGCTTTAGTTATTTGCATTAAGCTTAGTTTGAATGATGTACAGACTCAAAGCTGAGTCATAAAAAATTCCTGCTGCATTTGTTGTGGATGAGATAAATAAAAGCATTTAGGGTTAAAAAAAAAAAAAGCCCATAATAATCTGGAAAGACTCTACACTTTCCTAAGAATAAGTGCTCAGTGCAGTTTAAAGAACCAGTAACCAAAAGTCCCAGTGATGCATCCTCAGAGAAGAGGCTTGGTCCTAAATCTGAGAATGGGTAATGAATGTACAGTTAGGTATTTTAGCTGCTAAAGGTATGTATGTTTGTACACATATGTAGTGTAATGGGCATTTTAATTGATGCACCACTGCTGATCCTGCTCACTTTGGATAAGATGCCTTTTGCTATAAAGTATTCTATAATATTTATAGACTTTTTTATCTGTATAAATATATCTTTGCTGGAAGATACTCAAATTGTGACTAAGTAGATCTAACAAGTAAATATTGCCATATTGCTACGTACAAGCCTTCAGTCTTGGTGTATTAGTAGAATTTGAGAGTCACTGAGTGTGGCTTTGTGCTTACCCCTCCATACTTGCCACTCAAGTGTTAACATCAAAGCCTTATTAAATTTGCCTCACTCTTTCAGTTCTCCTAGATCCTGGAATTTTGCTCTTGAACCTTAATCACTGTTGGTGTCTGTTACTGAAGGCAGGCTCTACAGTTACCTGCCCCCTTGCTCTTTTTAGTTCTCTGGAACCTCCTCTGAATGACTTGCTCAGGTTCATCTCTGTAGGTTCCATCTCTGGCCAGCCATAATCTGGACTCTTTGTCACAAATCAAACCCTGGTTCTGATGATGGCTTTTCAAAAACCAGTGTTCTACATGTTCAGTTTTTGAAATATGAATGTCTTACATCTTTCTTAACATCCTTCAATTCGCAATAATAGGACTTTCTTTTTTTTTGAAAGAAACGTTTTTATTGAGGCATATTATGCATAGTGAAAAATGAACCAAAGTGTGGGGCCCCTATGAAAATCACAAGATAAACACACCCATGATCCTTATTGTCTACTGGAAATTGAAATTTCTCTGCCTGGCAGTCATTCTGTGAAGGACTAGGCTGTAAATCTTGTAGGTTTCCAGGCCATATGGTCTGCCGTCGTAGTGAAAGCAGCCATTGAAGATATGTCAACAGATGGGCGTGGCTGGGCTCCAGTAAAACCTTATTTATGGACTCTGAGATTTAAATGTCATATAATTTTCACATGTCATAAGCTATTACTCTTCTTTTGATTTATTTGCAACCATTAAAAAATGTAAAAACCATTCTTAGGTAGTGGGCTGGTTGTGGAAAAGCAGCAGACCAGATCCGGCCCATTGCCGTGGTTTGCTGACTTCTACTCTGCAGATGCCATTAAGCTTCAGTTCCCTCCCTGCGGAAACAGTCTGTGTTCCTCTAAGGTGGCATCACCACCATCGTCTTCATCATACAGCACATTAGAGCCGTTCTTCTCCAGTGAGGAAACCCACTGTCAGAACAATTTGCTGGGTGAAATTCAGTGATTAAATTGCCTGTGTCTCTAGAATACACCTACTGACTTGGGATACAAATTTTAAAATGAATTTTTGTCTACATAAATTGAAACATATATAACTCTATGAGGTAATAAACCATGACTTATTTCATAGTGGTTTATAGACTAATGGTGGTGGTTTGATTACCTTTACTTTTCCTTTCTTTTTTTTAAAATTTAGGACAATTTAAAAATTGTTTAAAGTTTAAAGGATTATATAGTATAGTTTGTCAGGCATGAAATAACTCTGAGTGCTTTATAGTATTGTTAAAAACCATTTGTTCTCACTGTGGCTCAGCTGGTAAAGAGTCCACCTGCAATGCAGGAGACCTAGGTTTGATTCCTAGGTTGGGAAGATCCCCTGGAGAAGGGAAAAGCTACCTACTCCAGTATTCTGGCTTGGAGAATTCCATGGACTGTATAGTCCATGGGGTTGCAAAGAGTTGGACACAACTGAGCAACTTTCACTGAAACTGATTGTCACCCACATGGTGGTGTCTTGGAAGAAGCAAATATTTAATTCAGCCAGCGTCCACCAGGGCTCGTGGTGTTCCTGTCTGCTCATCTGTCCGACTCTTTGTGACTCCCTGGACTGTAGCCTGCCAGGCTCCTCTATCCATGGACTCTTCCAGGCAAGAATACTGGAGTGGGTTGCCATTTCCTCCTCCAAGGGATCTTCCTGACCTAGGGATTGAACTCACATCTCTTGTGTCTCCTGCATTGGCAGGTAGATTCTTTACCATTGAACCACCTACGAAGCCGTCACTCACTAGATCTGCTAGTGAATGAGGCACTTTGAGAACCTACTCTGCTGCTGCTGCTGAATGAGACATAGGTCCTGTCTGCAAGGGGCCCTTGAACAGGATAAACATTACAGAACTATCCTGTAAGATGGAATGTGATAACTTCCAGAAGAAAGGAAATGTGGGAGCACAGATGCATGGTAGTGAGAAGTATGTATTTTATTAAATACGATTTTTCTCCCGAATTTTAAAAATTCTAAACCTACACAAAAGTTGAAAGAATAGTACAATAAACACACACATACCTTCAACTAGTCACCAGCTATCAACCTTTTAGCACGTTTTAACTCCGTATGCATGCATGTATAGTTTTGTGTATGTTTGTGTTTTTTCTTCCTAAACCATTTGAAAGTAAGTTTCAGAGATTGACATTTCACGCTAAAGTTCTTCAGCATAGATCTCCTAAGAACAAGGATATTCTCATACTTAACTGTGATATAATACCATTATCATGCTCAAGAAAGTTAATATTTCTAAAATAATACAGTCAAATATATAGTCAGTATTCAGAGTTCCCAGTTATCTCAGTCATGTCTTTCATTTTTTTCCCCCTCAATCTGAGATCTTTTCAAAGATTATATATTCCATTTAATTTATGGGTTGTAAAAGTATCATTTAGTCTAGAACTATTAACTTTGCTTTATTTGCCTTTACAACATTACTTTTGAGGAGTTTAATGACTCATGATTTGATTTTATCCATTGTTTTTTTCATAATTGTATTCAGGTAGAACATTTTTGGTCAGAATAGTACCCAGGTGATGCTGGGCAATCTCAGGATATCACGTCCAGAGTCCGTTGAAGTCAGTTTGTTCCGTTATGGGTGATGGCTCAGGTGGACTCTCCCAGGTTGCTCCACTGTAGAACTGGTGTTTTTCCCTTTGTAATTAGTAAGTAATCTGTGGGGTCATCCTTTGAAACTGTGAATAATTGTTCCCCCAACCTTTTACCCAGTGGTAGAATTTTTTCTTTTTCACAATTTCATCTGAACATTAGGACTGTAAAAACATATTTCATAACCCCAGTTGTTTGCAGATATTTAAAATTTAATTATGTATGCATTCCTTTAATGAAATGTTGAAAGTTGGACTACAAATACATTTTCTTATTGAACTTAAACATTAATTACCATTTCATCAGAAGAAAGCAGAGTTAAGATCAGACTTCCGAAGATGAAAAAGCTGAGTTCAAATCTTGGTTTCATGCCTTATTATATGTACACACTTTCTAAGCCTCAGTGTCTTTTATCTGCAAAATGGGGATAATCACCACTCCTTAATAATATTAAAGTTGTTTATTTTATTACATAGAGGCATAATTTTTACTAAAAATAGGTGACTTCGGCTTATTGAAAGAAAAAAAATTGAACATTTATTTAGTTCTTTATTTGAATTCTATCTGAAAATATGAATTTTCTTTATTGCTCCCAATACATTTGATTAATTCTGGTTTTTTGATATTTTTTTATACACCCTTCAGTTAAGACTAGATATTTGCTTAAAGTGCTTTGGAAAGCTTACATTTCATTCTGTCTTGTGTGATTCTTTGCAGTCATCTGGTAAATTCTTCATGCTGTTACAAGAAGGAGACTCAGATTCTCATAGATTGTACTATTTCCCAAGACTAAAGTTAGGTAACTAGATGAAGGCTTAATTTATGTAATGATAGATTTCCAAATCCATTGCTCAGAAACACACAGTGAAGATTGAGGATAGTTAAAATTCCTCTAATAAACAGTCTACATGAAGATAAAATGAAGTTAGCAAGCATGGAAACTGTCATAAACTATTAGAGTTGTGTTGGAAATTCTGGAACCAAGTTAAATTGACTCCCACTGGCCAAAATATGAACAATTTGAGCATCAAAAAGGATAACTGTAGTGAACTGAAACCCATTAAATATCTTTAGACCTATGAGCTAGTAATGATACTGAAGTCAAGTTGCTGGAGTTTGTGCTATGTACCACATTGTAGCACTTAGCTGCTATATCACCTGAAGCCTGTAGATAGCTTGTCGACCAGTAGCTTCCACACATACTCAGTGCTCCACACTTTTAGGCTCAAAACCATAGAGACACCATAGTTTCAGGCTCTGCATAATAGTAACTTCTCAAAATTATACTTTCCTACACCAGAAAGTTGTAGATTTCAACTTCAATCTTATTTATATTTCTAGAGAGTTGTGATATAGTAAGCTAACAAGGTAATTATGATGTTTTGACTTATCCAAACTCTTACTGGGTGGAGAGGTAGTAATTGCTTGCTTAAAATTTTAAGATAATATACTTTTTGTGTACGTCAAAGACAGTACTGTTATAGAAGAACTTTATTTTAATAGTGTAGCTACTGAAAATTTCCTTTTGTATATTTAAATTTTTAAAATATATATGTTTAAAAAAAGGCTGAGGCCGAAAAATTGATGCATTCAAGCTGTGGTGTTGGAGAAGACTTTTGAGAGTCCCTTGGACTGCAAGGAGATCAAACTAGTCAACTCTAAAGGAAATCAACTCTGAATATTCACTGGAAGGGCTGATGCTGAAACTCCAATATTTTGCGAAGAGCTGACTCATTGGAAAAGACCCTAATGCTGGGAAAGATTGAAGGCAGGAGGAAAAGGGAATGACAGAGGATGAGATGGTTGGATGGCATCACCAATTCAATGGACAAGAGTTTGAGCAAGCTCAGGGAGTTGGTGATGAATAGGGAAGCCTGGCATGCTACAGTGCATGTGGTTGCAAAGGGTGGGACATGACTGAGCAACTGAACAACAACATTTAAAAATTACGTCCAAAATAACACTTCAAAACCGTGCATAAATATTTTAAAAATCTTCATGTCATAAAGATTTTTTGTGTTTGGTGCATGTGTGGTTTTGTAATGGGCTGAAAATAGATAAAACTATGACATTTACAAAGACATTGATGTCACTATGCTCCCAAGGATCTTTGTAATTCAAAATTCTATTCTAACAACATTAATTGGGCTTGGATCAATAATGGTATTTTAAGGTGGATGTCTTAGACGGAATGAAGTGAGGTTTCTCAAGTCATCATACAGGATGATTTGGTGTTTGTAAGACAAATTTTTCTCAATAATTTATCTAAAATTCTGTGAGCAGACTTGATTTGCTCACCCTGTAAATAACTGTGTTTAAATTTAAAGTGATGTGTCCTTCATAATTGCATAACTGATCATTTAGAAAGGAAGTAATGTGTTAGATATCTTTTTCGCTTGCTGAAGTGTAGGCCCTGCACAAAGCTGTTCCACTAACCTTCTACCAAGCCCTTTCTTGCAGAGACACACAGAATACTGATGACATTCAAGGGGTAGGATGTAAATTCTACCAGGACTCCTACTGCTACACAGTTGAGAGGGAAAAGGTTATCCTTAACTTGAAGCATTTAAGTCATTTGTGATGAATTTTCCATCAGGCAGAAAAAAAGAAATGATTACCAAAGATCACACCCCTGGGATAAATATGAGGTTATAGCTAACTTCTTATTTCCCTCAGGGGTGTAATTAAACAGACTTTTACGATTAAGGGTTTTAGGCATTGAAAAATGTTTACTGGCAAAAAATAATAGCGCCAGTTAGAGACATGATCAATCAGACACAGCTTACTGAGTTTATTAAAGCTGTGGATTTGCTGTGAAGTGTTTTTGAGCATTTGGTTGACTCAGGGTATATCAATTTAAAAAAGAATATCGGGGGATAAAAGCCAATAAAAGGTGTTTTAAAAGGTCTAGATCCAAAATAATTTTAATTAGGCAAATTTTCATAAAGGGGTACATAGGCTGTTGCTGCAACATTTGAGGTATTCATACTTATGTCTGGTTTTAGCTTGGGAATTTTAACAGCAAAGACCTTGAGTTTCTAATCTTGGCTTTACCAGTAATTAACCTTAAGTTGCTAGAACTACCACACCTTTTAAATATGATAATGAAACTGGATGTTGACTAAGGAGTATATTGACTAAGGCTCTTCTGGCTTTCAAATGGTCTGATTCTCTATTTTTAAGAAATATAATTTGACAGTTTAATTCAGTAAATACTCAATAAGTATTCTTTGAGAACTCAGTCCATTGAGGGAATTCTGCCAAGGCACAAGGCATGCAAAGAAATGATGTACTTCCAGCTGTTGGGAAACTCCCAAGTTGAGATTGTGAGAGGTAGAGGAGTGGTGGTCCCAAGTGTGAGAAGCACAGCATGTGAGCAGACAGCTCAAGGAGATTGTATGGAGTTGCAGGGTAGATTTCTCTAGAAACCCAAAAGACCCCAACCCTGACCCTCCTAATCCAAATAAGATTTCCTATTGTGCTATTTCAGGTTGCTTTTTCTTCACAGTATTTGCCATACTCTTTAATAAAAATGTTTCCCTATGATTATTTCCTTAAAGTCATCTCCCCTTCTAGACTCAATGGTCCTTGAGAGCTAAAATGTTACTGTTGAACTGGCAATGTTACTGTGTGCTGTGGCATGCCCACGACCTAAACATGCAGCCTGGTGTAGATGGCATTTCATAATTACCTGCTGACTGTAGGAATGAGAGCTCAGGTGGTGGTGAAGTCAAGCAGAGTCCAAGGAAAGCTTGGTAAGGAAGGAGTAGGCAGCATTTAGGTTTGGCCTCAAACGTGCAGTAGGCATGTAGACCAGATGGGAAGTCACACCAGGCAAAACAGCCTGTGCCTAGATGGGAGTCCCCCAGTATGAGTATGCAGGGCAAGAGAGTAGGCTGACGGCAGGCTTTGTACTGTACACGCAAGATACCTGATGTCTGTAAACCAGGGAGCTTTCACAAGAAGTCTGTGAATCCGTATGCATAGTGTGGATACAGATTAATAAACGTGAGTATGCTGCCAATTTTCTGCAAACGTATGTAGGTTCTGTTGTGATTAGTAAAATCCAAACTCATTTAAAAGCATGAATGAATTTGTAATAGATTTTTATCTTGTGTAATTTCTCATCAAGTGAAACTAAAATTATGTTATGTTATAAAGGTCTATGAATTTTTTGTTTGTTCACTTGCTTTAAAAGGGTCATCCTAACTTCCTGTAGATTTGGAGAGCCAGTAAAGGGTTTCCAAAATAGAGAATGTACACAATCATTTCTCCCTGGTGTCATTAGGAGGACAGTTTCAGGAGGCAGAGCTGGAAATCAACCTTTCTCACCGTCATGCAGGTGAGGATTACTTTACCTCTGAAGGTGCAGAACCATTGATTCCAAGGGCTGTTTTGCAAGCAGTAGCCTAAAAAGGCAAACCCCTGAACTGATTGTTCTGACCAATATGGTGAAGGCCAAATTTAGTTTACACGTACGTATACATATATGAACATTTATATGAATATTTCATTCTATAACATATTAAAGAAGTTTTGGATTTTACTTTTTCTTTTTTTCATACATTATTGTCTTTGTCTTCATCTTTCATTATATTTCTTTTTTTTCCCTTCATGCTTTTCAACTTATGACCCTTCGGGTTGAAATTAAATTTGGGCTGTAAGTTGACTCCCTGAATCTTTTCTTCACAAGCTTTCTTTGTATTTTCTAGAAGAAAAAAGATTAACCCAGGGTTTCCAAAATAAAAGCAAAGATTGTGATTAAAACTGAATTAGACTCTTTATGCCCTATTATTTGCTAATAGTAAAATAAATAGCCCAGTCTTAAGGAAGATTTAAAGTAAGTCTTGGAGCCTTTGCGAACCCTTGGATTTTAATTAAAGAAACACAGAATACCATCACTTTCTGTTTGTCAGTGGAAAAAATATGTATTTTTAAGTTTTCAGAGCTGAGCCCAGCAGCACATGGAGCACATCTGTTGGCTTGGAGAATTTGGGGAGCACAAATGGATTCAGATGTTTAGGCCCTTTGTCTTCACTGGCTCAGTTCACCTCGCCAGCTGAGCGTGGCACAGTCCAAACACAGTTTCTGAAAACAGAGCAGCTCGAGTTACTTCTCAAGCACTCTCTTGGGGACTGATAAAGTCAATCTCTGTTTATGTAATGAAATCAGGGAGCAAGGGGTCTGCTGTAGTACTTTGTGGATGGGATTCCATTGGTGTTGTCTTTCAGGGAAAAGACTGGATTTAATAAGCCCTGTTCTTACCCGCTTTCTTTGGAGGTACAGCCCACTCTGATGGATTATTTTGAACTATTTTTGTTTATGTAGTATTAGAGCCTCTCTTTAAGCAATTGGTTTTAGTAAAATCAATAGGTTTGTTGCAGGAAAATGGGATACTGATAACAGTGTTACCTGATAAAAGACCTAAATGTCTAGTTAAACTGTCTGGTTTTTTTCCAGTGCTACTGGTGGTCACTGTGAGTGTATGTGTATGTGTGTATTTAAATAATATTGTCTTTCTAGTGTTCTTACATTTTAATTTAACTTGAACTTTTAAAACAAACTCTGCTGGTTTATCCTCAAGTACTCAAAATCCTCCCTATTTTTCAAAATATTTATAAGTATTCTTGAGAGTGAAATCTCATAAAGATCTTTGCTTCAGGACCAGAGTTCAAAGGAAAGTTGGTTTGGTTTTAATTTGAAAACTGTAAAAACAAAATACCCTCAAAATGGCAGGGTGTGAATTGGTAACTTCAATTTTATTGCAATCGGCCAGGCCCATCCCCAGATGTTTCCAGTTAAAAGGCAAGAATGCTAACTTGGGTGAATGTCATATGAAAGCATTTCTTTACTATTCTGATTTTTTTCTGCGAAAAATAACAGTCTCAAATCCTTTAACTTTAATGAAATAAATAACTTCTCATTTGCATGTTTTTTAAACTCATACAAAGACACATGTAATATTCAAAGAGAATTTTTATATGTCATATGTAGTCCTGAATGCATTGGGGTTCACATATATCCTTTAAAAATACCCCTCCAAAAAAAAGATTTTTGAAAGAGATTAAAGCCCTTCAGAAATTAAAATCATGTACTTCTGGATTCATTGTAATCAAGAAGTGGACCTGCTAACATTGTGAATTTGTTTTAAAAGGCGTATTTAGTAATTTCATTGCTTTTTTTCAGGATTGTTACAGGGAAATTTCCACTTATCATGTAAATAATGTTTATCTTTTATTTTTGATCAGTTGTGTGATCAGTTGTGCATTCATTTGTAAGAAGTACTTCTATACGAATCTAGATAGGATGAGACAAAAGAAACCAGAATGTAATTTGAAAACCATGTGTTTCATAATATTTCTCAGCATAATGCCAGGTTACAGTAAGATCCATTCATGAACTTGAAAGTTGCTTTGAACACATTCTATATTAAAAAGAAAGATACCTACTGGTAATAAATGTGAATTTATGGAAATTGGCATTTGTTCAGAGAGAAGATGGAGTTATTCTTTATGACTAACCTGATGTTAACATTCTGAATGTAAAGCAAAATGTGCATTTATTTTTGAAGCTTCCCAACCCATAGACACAGGACCACGTAGTGTCTGTAGAGCTGAAATAGTTCTTTCTAATTTCATTTTCCATTTGGTGAAGTTTCAGCAGACATGTGTTTGGGAACTCGAGGGCAGACATGGTCTGTGTAGGTCTTAGGTCTGCCCGCACTTGCTGTGGTGTCTTGATTTTTCTTTCCAAACGTGGTGCTACTCAGATCTTAAGACACTGCAGAGGAGACCCCTTCTGAGGAGTCTCGGGAGAAAGCTGCTGGTTTTACCTTTGTGCTCCAAGCACGTGTTGCTTGGAGTACTTGGTGCTCTTCTCGGAGGTGTGGCCTGTGCTGCGCTTCTCTGGCTGCATCTTGGTGCTTCCATAGCGTCTCGTGCCCTCCACCCTACGTTTACCACTTGTTGTGAAAGGCATTGGGGCACAGCTGCCTCCTTTTCCCCGGCAGACGGTGGTGCCTCACCGGGCTCATTTCATCTCACCATCCGCCATGCTGAGCAGAGTCCCCATGCGTATTGGACTCTTGAGATTTTAAAGATTTTTTGGAAGTTATTTTGAAAATACTTTAAAGATGTGTTGAATATTTTAAAATTAGGTATATGAAGAGAATGAGAATCAAGGGTTTGGCTCTGAGTTCATTATGCCCATTTAATGATCTTAGGTTTTCTCTGTGTAATAGAAATTATGTCCATTACTTTTTAAGTCATTATAAGATTTAGCTCATGGTATGCAGTATCATGATGAGGGCTGTGTTCCTAACAAACGCAGGAAGGACTCATTATTACTGTTATTGTCCTTACCAACCACAGTGACGCAGCTCAGCTCTGAGCAGAGGAAGAGGCCTCTCCCCAAGCAAGTCACGTTTCCCCCTCCTTTTCTTAATATAATGCTTAATATGAAAAGCTGTACATTTCTTTAAAGGACAGTGTATGCCAGTGAAATAAGGAAAAATATTTTGAGGGGGTAAAAAAAAAAAAAAACAAATTAACTTGAACTAGTAGTTCCTAACCTTCTTGAGTAAGGAAAGGGCTTCCCAGGTGGCGCAAGTGATAAAGAACCTGCCTGCTGGTGCAGGAGACATAAGAGACACAAGTTTGATTCCTGGGTCAGGAAGATCCCCTGGAGGAGGGCATGGCAACCCACTCCAGTATTCTTGCCTGGAGAATCCCCATGGACAGAGGAGCCTGGCGGGCTACAGTCCATGGGATTGCAGAGTCAGACAGAACTGCAGTGACTTAGCACGCACGCAGTTCTTACATACCCTGTCATGGCAATGTTCTCATACTTTTTTCTTTTTTATGTGTTTACACTTTTAGTATTTTCCCAAAGGTTGAGAACTAGTCATAAACAGTGGCAGTGTGGTGGAGGTGCCTCATAAATACAAATTCAGCAAATACCGATTGATTTGTGTGTGCCACATTGAAGGTACAAAAGTGTGTTAAAAAAGCACTTGCTGTGTTTAGAGAGAGGGAAGGGCCAGGCAATACATCCTCGGTTCGTTGTTCATCCCGCTGTCACTTGCAGTAGGTTTGGGGATACGTCTGTGAACAAATCAGACTGAGAGCCCTGGTGCGTCATTCTAGCCAGGAGTTTCCTGTAGATACAGTAAAGAAAGTGAACAAGAATGGTGGGAGTCCTAGGGAAGAAAAACAGGAGAAGGGGATAGTTGAGCTTCACTGAGATGACAGCTGAGCAAAACCTTACAGTGGGTGACAGAATTAGCCACAGGAATAGCCGTAGGACCGGAAGAGAGGACAGTCAGTGAGACACCCTGAGGTGGGAGCAGGCCTGAAGTGTTCCAGGACCAGCAGGGAACCCTGTGCGGCCAGGTCAGAGTGATGGAGGAGGAGGTAGAAGACAGGCCAGGAAGGTAATGAGGGCCGCGTCACGTAGGGCTGCCTCAGCTGTGTCCTGGGTTTAGTCTGTACTCTGCCTCCAATAGGGAGGATGGGAATGCAAACAAATACTCCATTTTAAACTGCTGTATTTAAAATGGATAGTCAGCCAGGACCTTCTGTACAGCGCAGGGAACTCTGCTTAATGTTATGTGGCAGCCTTTATGGGAGGGGAGCTTGGGGGAGAATGGATACATGGATATGTATGGCTGAGTCCCTTTGCTGTCCACCTGAAACCGTCACGGCATTGTTCATCGGCCGTGTGGTTCAGTCGCTTAGTTGTATCCAACTCCTTGCATGCCCATGGACTGCAGCACGCCAGGCCTCTGTGTCCACCATCTCCCAGAGTTTGGCCAAGTTCATGTTCATTGCATTGGTGATGCCGTCCAGCCATCTTATCCTCTGATGCCCTTTTCTCTTTCTGCATTTGATCTTTCCCAGCTTCAGGGACTTTTCCAGTTCAATTCACTTCAGTCACTCAGTTGTGTCTGACTCTCTGCGACCCCATGGACTGCAGCACACCAGACTTCCCTGTCCATCACCAACTCCCAGAGTTTACTCAAACTCGTGTCTGTTGAGTCTGTGATGCCATGCAACCATCTCATCCTCTGTCCCCTTCTCCTCCTGCCTTCAATCTTTCCCAGCATCAGGGCCTTTTCAAATGAGTCAGTTCTTTGCATCAGATGGCCGAAGTATTAGAGTTTCGGCTTTAGCATCAGTCCTTCCAATGAATATTCATGATTGATTTCCTTTAGGATGAACTGGTTGGATCTCCTTGCTGTCCAAAGGACTTGGAGGAATCTTCTCCAACACCACAGTTCGAAGGCATCAATTCTTTGGCGTTCTGCCTCTATAGTCCAGCTTTCACAGCCATACATGACTGCTGGGAAGACCATTGCCTTGACTATATGGACCTTTGTCGGCAGAGTGATGTCTCTGCTTGTTAACACACTCTCTAGGTTTGTCATCACTTTCCTGCCAAGAAGCAGTCAGTCGTCTCCTGATCTCATGGCTGCAGTCACCATCCACAGTGATTTTGGAGCCAAGAAGAGAACATTTGTCACCACTTCCACCTTTTCCCTTTCTATTTGCCATGCAGTAATGGGGTTGGATGCCATGATCTTAGCTTTTTTAATATTTAATCTTAAGCCAGCTCTTTCATTCTCCTCCTTCACCCTCATCAAAAGGCTCTTTTCATCCTCATCAGCCATATTCCAGTATAAAATAAAACTTTAAAAATAAAATAGTAAAATATTGTCAGTAGATTTTGTGGTTGCTGGGACTTGTGGGGAGCAACTGCCAATGGGTACAGGGTTTCTTTTTGGAATGATGAAAATATGGAATTAGATAGTGGTGGGGGCTTACCCTGGTGGCTCAGATGGTAAAGAATCCGCTTGCAATGTGGGAGACATGGGTTTGATCCCTGGGTTGGGAAGATCCCCTGGAGGAGGGCATGGCAACCCACTTCAATATTCTTGCCTGGAGAATCCCTATGAACAGAGAAGCCTGGCGGGCTACAGTCCATGGGGTTGCAAAGAGTCAGACACGACTGAGCGACTAAGCACATAGTGCAATCCTATGGATACTCTAAAAACTGCACTTTAAAAGGGTAGTTTTTTATGGCTAGTGAATTACATATCAGTAAAATGCTGCAAAAAGTTGTCAGGGCTTACTGGAACCATGTTTTTGTTTTTTTTTTTGCTTCTCTTTCAACTAATTAATGTAACTGTTGCCTTTGAAAATTCAGATTTCTAACTATAGCTTAATTGAGGGAAAAATCTCATGTTATTGACTGCATTTTCATTAGAAGTTAAAGTATTTTAATCTGTTGTAAAACATCTTTGCTGAAATTGTTAATGATTGTGAAATCAAAATTTTCTAAATATACCTTTTATGTGCTCTTTAGCTACCCGTATTCACTATTATTCAGTAAGATATGATAGATGTTTTTAACCTCTGGCTATCAAGTGAATGTAAATTTTAGGCCAAAATTCTGACTATTATATTTTTGTAAACTAAGATATTTGACATATAATTTATTTTGTGATTCTTCAATAGTGTAGCAAATTAGATCAGCATGATAAAATGTTCTTCAAATTATAGTCTAGAGCATGGAAGTAAAAAGAATGTCCATTCATTCCATTAACCAAAACCCCAAATTGTGTGCTGTCCTCTTCCAGAAGAAGCAATTATTTTTAATAGAAATGGATCAAGAAATGTTTTCCCCCCTTGTGTTTTAGATTTAACTTTGGCATTTCCTCTAATTTTAATCTGTGCCACCTAGTAAAGTTGATTGAAATACTATGACTGTATCTTACTTTTTTCTTTTTCCCAGGGGGGTGGTGCAGTATAATTTGTGTTTTAACAAATAGTCTACGTAGTTTTCTTTCAATAAAATAAAATCATTGAATCCCAGTTGTGCTCCGAGTAGAATCCCCTCTTCTCTGGCGGCTCACACTGCAGGGCCATCTTGTTTGGTTGCTTTCTAGTGCTGACACAGTGCCAGTTTGTGAACTGCTCCAGAAGTTATAAATCACAGTTTGCTGAACTTATTTCTCTTTGAGGACTTTGGATTGGGTAATTACCCCTCACCAGAAGTGTTTAATAAAGAAAACCATGCATTTCCTCATCTGTGTTGAGGCTTTTTAGCAGACAGCTTTTGCCTTTTCCAGGCTTCTTGTCTTGAACTGCATCATCCTCTCCTGTAACCTTTGCTATTAGGGACCCTTGCTGGGTAAGATTTCATGTGGTGCTGTCCTTGTTGACTGGGGTTATTTTGGGGTGGCGGGGGTTGGGGGAGAAGTAGGAGTAAGGAGAAATCTTGAATTCCTCTTCTTACATGGAGATCAAACTGAAAGGGTGTTCTAAAAAATTGTAAGATAAGCCCTGTCAGACCAATTACATTTTCAAAATTTTGAGTACTTTAGAAAATCCGTGGTAACTCAGATTTCTTATTTACAGAAAGTCAGCACCCTAGGAGAAGATTAATCTGCTTTTGCCTCATTGTTCCAATATGAATGAATGTACTTAGAGGCTGATTAAATATTTTCCCTTCTGACCATGGGGAAGTATGTCCAAATCCTTAAGTAATTGCATTCTTAATACAGACCTTTCTCGTTTTCTTACGCTAGCTGGAAAGTCAGGGCAGCTTTCAAGCCTCTGCATTTTCCATTTGTGTGATGGCAGCTTTAGATTGAACTTCAAGCAGTTCGGTCACGGAACTCTCTAGCATCTAAGTTTCGAAAGCATAACATTTCAAAGTGGTTTATTTCATAAAATTCTTGACATTCTTTGATGGCTTGAGACAATATTTGAAACACTGAAATAAGCCTGTACTTAGGAGAAAAATAATGTTTTTACCTAATCTAAAATTTTGATTTTAAATAATCAGAAGTTACAATGTATGCATTTATGCCTTTTCAGTGAGATAACCTGAGTATTTAAAGAGTTAAAAATAAAATATCTATTATAAGCAAGTGTTGCCTTAAAAGAACATTGTAAAAATTTAGGAACTTTGGACAGTTGTGCCTGATCACACTTAATACGTTCTTAGGTGTGCTTTATCTTTCTCCAGGTCAGTAACTCCCAGTAGACTGTGAATTATCTAGAGATGTGCCAATTTGTTCATCTTTTTGTTCCCAGCATCTGGTGCCTGTCACAAAGTCAAGAGTCATTTAGTGTTCATTGACTGAATATTTTTTATTGTCAGCATCATTGTTAAATCCAGGCACTGGGTTCAGGTGGCTGCTATTGAATCAGCATATCTGCATGGAATATGTCTGTTTTTGTCTTAAAGACTCACAGTTGATGGCTGATATCCCCCTAGAATTTGATCTGTGCATCTTAGTCAGTCAGCATTTAGTTCTGCCTTAAATTAGAAAATGGTGTCATTTGTGTATTTTGGGTTTCTTTTTAAACTTAGAATGATATATTTTCCTCTTACTAGGAATTCTCTTGGGATTCTCTTTTATATTGTGCTATCACAATAGGCAAGATGTACCATCCATTTTTATTACTGTTTCCTTATTCATATTGGTGGTCTTTTGTACTAAGCAATCCTAGAATAATTAAGCAAGAAGAACTAGGAAATTGTGCAAATGAAGAACAATAAGAGGGGATTATCTCTACCAGATATTATATTAAAGTATAATATAGAACTTTAATATTTAAAACTATATGGCACTGGTATATGAGTACACAGACAGAAGTATAACAATAAGTAGAAAGTCCAGAAAGAGATTTAAATATAATTGGAAATTTAGTAAGTTATCAAAGACATTTTAAATTCTAAATCATCAGGGAAAATGATAATTATTTAAAAAATGCTCTTGAGGCCACTTGGTAAACACCTGAAAGAAATTAGGTTGAACCGTCTTCTACCTTACACCAGAATAAATTCCAGGTGGAGCATAAATGTAAATATAAAATTGTGAAACCATAAAAGTACTAGAGAAAAACCATGAAAATGTTTTTATAGTCTTGGAATGATAGAGGCCTTTTTATTTATATTACAAAACCCAGATGCCATTTAAAAGAAAATGATACATTTGACCATTTACTAGATTTCTGCATGACAGAAAAGCATAGCACACACAGTCAAAAGACAAACGTGGAAAATACAACATAGTTTACAAATTAAGGGTTAATTTCCTTAATATATAAAGAGTTTTTTGATTACTAGGACCGTAAATCTAACAACAAAATGAGCCAGCTTTATAGAGAAGGAAATACTAATTCCTTTAAACATGTGGAATGATTCATAATGCAAATTAAAACTGCAGTGAAATGGCACTTCTCATATTGGCAGATATGGAAAGTTTCAATAGTGCACTGTTGATAAGGATATGGGGAAATTAGCACTTGCATGCATACCATTGCTGATGGAAGTATAAATCAACACAACTTCTGTGGGAAATCGTTTTGTGCTATAAAACTTAAAACCCTTATACCCAGCAATTCCAGTTCAAGGAATTTATCCTGGACATATGCAGAGATAATGTGTTTACAAGAATATTTATTTTATCCCAAATGGTTATGCCACTTTGAACCAACAATGTTCAAGTTCTAGATGATCCAGAACCTTGCCAGAACTTGGTCTTCTAAATACTGTAGTGGGAATTGTGGTGAGCCATTGCAGTGGGAATTCAGTGGAATCTTACTGTAGTTTTGAGTTGCATTTCTGGTAACTGATGTTAGGTTTCTTAGACATTCATATATCTTTGGCAAAATGTTTAAGTCTTTTTGCCTTTTAAAAAGCTTGGATTGTTCTTATTAATGACTTGTTAAATTCTTTATATGTGTGGATACAAATATGTTGTCTATACAGGTTTTGTTAATATTTTCCCCAATCTTTGGCTTGCCTGTTTATTAATAAGTTTTTGAAGGTGGTATAATTTTGATGCAATCCAATTCATCAGTTTTTTCTTTTATACTTATTATAAGCTTTTTGTGTTCTAAGGAATCTTTGTGTACTCCAAAGTCAAGAAAAGTTCATCCTTTTAAAAAAACTTCTTTAGCTTATATGTTTGGCTCCCCCCTAGCGCCAATAGATTCTCGAAATAGTCCATAACCAAAAAGGGGAGAGGGGCAGCTCTAGAACCACTGCTGTAGACTGCTGCCTGGTGTTCACATTTGTTC
Organism: Ovis aries; assembly: GCF_016772045.2. NCBI lineage: Eukaryota > Metazoa > Chordata > Mammalia > Artiodactyla > Bovidae > Ovis > Ovis aries. The sequence goes on along the minus strand of NC_056075.1, from coordinate 41,247,411 downwards.
ACTTGGACAGCGCTGTGTCATACTGTCCCTCCACAATAAAATTGTTTGTGAACTGGTGGAGAGAATGACATTACTTTTGATAAGGTAGTTATCAATTGAATAACTGGCTTTACTATACTTCCTAAGTATATCATTAATTCATTTCTAAATAATCCCGTGTTATGAATTTTAATATCAGGTGAGTGTGTCCACCTGGACCTGCCCTGTCTGGGTGACCTTTACTGCTCTGAGGCAGTAAGGCATCAGCAATGCCATGAACACTGCGGGAAGATCAGAATCAGAGACCTGAGTCTGGTCTTCATACTGTCTGCCTTCTGTCCTAGCCAGCAAGCATTCCCATTTCATCTAGAATAAAGTCTAGAGCATGATTTCTGAAGCTGATCCACGACCTACCTTTCTATTTCTGCAGCGCTCTGTTTCCCAGCATTATATTTGTTCATGCTGTAATCTTCATCTAGATTGTTCTCATTCCTTTTCAGCCTGTCCCAGACTTAGCCAGTCAATCTAAGTCCCCATTAAAACTCCATATCCTCCTTGAATTCTCTTCCAACATCTCAAAAGCAGTAATTAATCTGTTTGTGTACATTTTATGTATAATCTCTCCATTATCTTACAGACTGCTGAGTGTTTTGAATGCTGGGAGGGTGTGGTGTTCCTTTTATATCTATGTTATAGAGCACCTTTCTGACTCAAAGCTGTGTAACAGTGTGTGCCCTTCGCAGCAGTAGTCTTTGTCATGAGGTTTGCACTAGGTAGTGTTTTTTAGACTCTGAGCTTGTGAGCCATTTGCTGTTTATGAAAGCAGTTTTGGTGGTTAAGTGGTCCAAGAGCATCATTTTTCAAAAGAATCAAATAGAATAGAAAATAGAGGATTATATAACGTGGGTAAGCATTATATAGTAAAAGATTTGTTCCTATTAATGGTTTTATATTTTCATATTGGTTTACTAGGTTATAATGTAAAATGTATTTCTTACTATGGGCTGTAGTTAAAAAAAAAGGAAAACCAGTGTTTAGATTTAACCTCTATGATGAATTTTGAATGTTAAAATTTAGAGAAGAGATGTTTGGAATTTTAATTAACTTTAATATTTCTGAAAATTTTGACTGAATGATTTCACATAATTTGTACTATCCTCTGTTAATTGGCTACCAAACTACCCTTAAAGGAATGATTTTTTTTTCTTTAGTATCTGTTATATAGTCTATTTATGAGTCTAGATTGCTCATGGAACCATGTTGACCAGACAGTACTTTTCAGTGCATTAGAATGGAATCAGTATTATCAGCTGAGCTTATGAATTTAAGAATTTTGACTAAGGGTAGTGAAATTCCACTTTGGAAAATAAATTTATTTCATGTATAAACCAGATGCTCTCAAATACAAAATGTCACTTATCAACTAGCACTTGTGTCCACTTGAATTTGGAAGTGGGTTTTCTTAGCAGTCAACTCAGCAGGAATCATATATTTATCCCAAAAGAAAATAGAAATTCAGATCTTCTGACTCAACACAGGCATCCCAAAGGGTGATACATGAGTTTGAGAGCCTTCAAATGTGCATTCTTGAGCTAGGAAAACAATTACTAATAGGGTTGTTTAGTGTTTACAGTAAAGCTGTTCCTGGTTGACTTCATTTAAACTTGTGAGTAATACTTTCCCTGGAATTCTGGAGCCTTGCAACTAGGAGGTCACTGTGTTAGTGATGTCAGTGCCTTTTTTTCTTCACTTCTCTTTAGGGTCAGTACAGACCATCAGATTTGCTGTGTCCTGAGACGTATGTTTGGGTTCCCATTGAGCAATGCCTGCCTTCACTTGAGAAATCCAAGTACTGCCGTTTCAACCAGGACCCGGAAGCAGGTATGTTTGAAATGGAGCTCAGCCAGAAATCACTGGCTCTGTTTCAGTCCTCATGTGTGACTGTGGCCCTTGACGGGGTCCAATAACTTTTGATATAAACATTACAGAGAGTGTGTGAGTGCCTGTGCACAGACGTGTGTGTGTTTCTAAAATAAGAGACACTACATGTGCGTACATAGACAAAGCGGCCAAACGTTCACAGTCATGGGTTTTGCAAAGAAATGCAGGAGCCTCCTGTGCTTGTGCTGCGTACTGGCCCAGCTTCCATTTTGGTTAGTTTTCACGTGCGTTGAGGCCTGACACCATTATCCATTACTTTGACCACTATCACAGTGCGTATGAATTGTTCACTGGATTATTTAGCCAGTTGGACTGAATATAGTTGTGAAACGGTTTCACAGGGGCCCAGGCAGCTGCGATGGGTTTTGTGATGACACTTTCTTGACTTCTTGCCTTCTCTGGTGCGTCTTCTTTTCTGTCCTTTCTTCTTACTCCTGCCCAGAATAACCCCAGCCGTATTTTCTCTCTTAATGTTTTCCTTTGGATACTGTGCCCTGGTTGCAGGTAAAGTCACTGAGAGTACAGCCCGGGGGCCAAACTTCCTGTTTTCTCACCTAACTCCATCATCAGCTGGGAAACTGGGTATCCTTCAGCAATTTCATCATCTCTCTGGCCCCAGATTCCTGGCCTTCACAATCAAGATAATAAGACCTTTCATATTGGACTGTAATAAAGATTAAAACAGTCACATTGAGAACAAAGCCCCCCTCTTGTTGTGTTGGTGATTGTTAGGCCAACTAACATGCCTCATCCTGTGTATGCCACAAACTGCTTCTGCGTTTGCCTTTTTTTGCCCTGAAGCCTCTCTCAGAGAAAAGATACGGAGGTCTGTTCACTTCCAGCATCTGAGTACCACCTCCCGTTCACAGCAGTTCCCCTCCCCACAGCCCTCCCTACCCTCACTGTGTGTTCGCTGTGGTCGTGATGCTCTCTTGCTCTGTGATGGATCCATTCAGTAGCTGTCTGTGTCTTCCCCCAGACTGAAGTTCCCAGATATTTCAGTGTGCGCTTCATTGACCTTTCTGTCAATATAGCCCACCAGAGGAGATGCCCTATGCTTACTTCTTAAAAATACAAACATGTTCCCACTAGCCACCTGTGGTCTAGTCTAAGTTTAGGGAAAAAGAAGGAAAGAGAAATGGAGAGAGAGGTCGGGAAAAGAAGAAAGTAATTGGATGAATTAAATATAAAGACAGAGGACAAGGAGACAAATGCAGTCTTTTTTTTTTTATTCACATACTAGGTTTCATTAAAAAAATTTCATTAAATTGATTTATGTACCTGTGTATTTTGTTAACTTGTGGAAAAAGCTGTTATGAATTCAAGAGTGGCCGCTTCTTACACAAGAACAGCTAGAGGGACCCGTTTGCTAGGCACCGTATGGTTAGCTCCATGTTTTCTAGATGTTTAGTTTTGTGGAGCACCCAAAGCTTTGTAGTTCCTTCAGCTTAAATTACTGATCAGAATTTCATTCTAAGTTCAACCTCATTGATGAAATAAATTTGTTGCTTAAAAACAAATGTACTGAATTTGTCAATTAGTTTTGGAATCAGGCTCAAAATAAAAGCCAATAGTATTTTAGAGGAGAGCATATACAGTTGACCCTTGAACAACCCAGGGGCAGGCACCAGCCCTCCACCCAGTTGAAAATCCACATGTAACTTAGGCTTGGTCCTTTCTATCTGCATTCTTGGATTTAACCAACCTTGAATTGTGTTGTACTTCAGTACTGGAAAAATTCTGAGTGTACGTGGACTCAAGAAGTTCAAACCCATGTTGTTCAAAGTCAACTGTACTTAACCACTCTATCCTCTTATAAAAAATTTTCCCTATCTTTTCTCAAGGTCAGGTCAGAGCCAGTCTCTGTGGTGAAAATTGCTGACCATCTTAATGCGTTGTTTCATGTTTACATGTAAAAATTTGTCTTTATAAATTCCTTCCAACTGAGCAATAATATCATCTTAAATTGGTTCTGACTCCCAAACTCATGACACAACTTCACCCTCCCTTTCTCTCTCTTGATCTATTCTAAAGACTGTTTCTCTTCTTACCTGTGCTTGGGAGGTTAAAGCAGTCAACAGGCTCTCCCTGTTTTATAAAACTGAAAAGGTGACTGAATGATTTCTGTGTACCGAATGGACAATCAAATATAATGATTCATTCATGTCAGTATATTTTGAATTCATTTTCCAAAGTAAGCACCGATGAGCATTTCATGGCAAAGAAAATGCAAAGTCTCACGTATGCGGGTTTGTCACGTGATGTGTGCTACACCCTGGTGAGTGAGGAATGTACAGCGTGTTCCTTTCCCGTAATCTGAGTTCCATTTCTATGGTAGTTGCTTCAGCTCTTAATATTCACTCTTTAGGATTCATTCACAAAAGTTGGAAGAGTTAATTTCTTTGATAATAGTGCTTGAAAGAAAATGAAGATCCTTTTCCATATGCCGAATCTTTGGGACTTTCTGAAGAACACCGTATAGTTTTATCAGTATTGAATATCACAGACCAGACACTATTTGAAATCAGACTTATAACCTGTGGTTTTAGGAAATTAAAATACAGTTACATGCTGGAATGTATTGAGCATGCTGTGAAACATGGTCATTTGAGATTTAAATGGCAATCTGTGAAAAATTGCTCTCTTCTCTGGGGCCAGCTTTACTTTTACATGACCCAAACCTTGACTCAGAAAATACAGAGCTTAACATGGGCAATAATGTTAGTCGGCGTGGTGCTTTTTTCACTAAAATCTTGTTCTTCCTTTGAGCTGTTTCAGTAAAGTTCTCTGCAAAAGGCACAGCTGATCACCATGGGTGTCTGGGAGACAGTCTTTGGCTACAAGTGCATCAGTGGCTACTTGCAAGAAAAATTGCATTTCCTCAACTCTGAATTGCTGAGAATGTCTGGAAATCCTGTTCTTCCCTGCCCTCAACCCACCCTCCTCCAGCCCCACACGTTTTGGGGATTTGGGTTCTATGGTTATCTGCTCAGCTAAGAAGCCTGCACATTGATAAAAACCTATTGTATTCACTGCGTTATAGTACCGTGGGGGGAGGGGCTGGCAAAGTAAAGTAACTTGGAAAATTTTAAAGAGGTTCTTTTGTTCATAAATAGATCTCTGTCAGCTCTAAACAAGGGATTTCCAGAGTTCCTCAAATGATTTTTAAGTAAACATGGTAGATTGTTTTAAATTAATAGTTGGATATGTATAGACTTCAAAATTTTTGCATCATAGTTACCTGTTACTTTTTTGGATTAACTTACTTTTAAAAATGTTTACTGGAAACACTAGTAGAAAAGTTGTTCAAATGCATAAAACCACTACTAAGAAGGAAAATAAAATGATCCATAGTATAGCAACAATCATTGTTAATTTTTTTATGATCTTCTGATCTTTTTTTTTTCTGTGTACTTAGCTATTTGTATTTTTTAAAAAAACAAATCATGCTTCACACTTTTATAGTTATTCTTAATACTTTGTGTTGCTTCTTACTTTTAGTAAAAACCACTTGACCACTAATATGGTTGATGATTCACCAAATAGATGCCACTACTTTCGTGATAGACAGTATCTAATACAGATACTTCACAAGCATCACTGAAAGAGTAAACCAAGTGGTTTGGAGTCAGTTTGAGAACCATGATAAGCTATGATTTGATTTGATTCTTAATGTTGCAGAGTATTGTACTGCCAACTGAAAATTGGCATTTGCCAACTGCCTCTACAAGGATCAAGTTACAAAATTCTGTAGCCACTGACTTTCAACACTCCTAAAAGGAGTTCAGGATCAGGAATGAGGCACTCTGTGCTCTATGAAAAATGGGCAGAACAGGCCTTTCAGATAGTTAGATATTTTTAGGAGAATATTTTTATGATCCCAATGGAGCCCAATTTTTGCATCTCCTCAAATCTAGAAAAGCACTAAAATCAGTAACAGAGACATCTTCTCGTTACGACTAGCAGCAGACCTCTACAAGATGCGTGCTTGACTGCATACTGCCTTGGCTAGAATCACACCTACTACTGACCGCTCCCCAGCCTCTCTGAGATACTGTCTCTTGGGCTATATTCCTTGTTTTGCCCCAAATAAAACTTAACTCACAGCTCTGACGTTGTGCTTTTTTTCCCCTCAGTTGAGAGTACTATTTTTGTTGGTAGTAAAATCCTTTTGGTTCCACATTTATTAAAAGAAATTAAAACTTTATTGAGCATATGCTTTTTCCCCAAGCACTATTCTACTCTGTGTTTCCCTGTTACCTTATTTTATGCTCAGAACATAATTGAATGCTTCACCACTGACCCCTCGGATATTATTTATTACAAAAATGATGTCTTTTAATCAGAAAAATATAACTTGAAGTCAAATGTTACAGTGTAATATTTGTATAAGTACTTTCTGTATTTCAGAGGTGCTGATTAGAATCAGCTTTATTTCTATTTCCGCTTATAGTTACAGAAGCATATATTTTATCACAGATTAGCTTTCACTCTTTTTTTGTACATGTTTTGAAATATTTGCAAGAAATTTTTTAATTTTTCTATAAGGTAACTAGTAAATTATTAGGATATCGAATTTAAATTTACCATAAAAAATAATAGCACATAATTCTGACTTAGTGCTTTTATGCAGTTAGCCAGGTTAGAGAATTTCTAGGACACCTGAAGTCTTCCCAGCAGCTGCCAGAAATCTAAACTAGTACAAGAAGCTTTTTCCTAATTTGATCCCCATCCCCTGAAACTCAGAGCCTCCAAATTTTATTTTATGTTGTTTCATTTGTCTCTTTTCTGTCTTTACTCCATCCCCCTTTTCCCCTGGCACTTTTTCTATAGCTCTGCAGTTTCTGTCATGTATGCCCATAGGAAAAAGCAAGTCCCACTCTGACTGTCTTTGTGTGTGAAGTAGCCAGGTTCAGAAACAGCTCTGGCTCAAAGCAGCTTGCTTGTTTCCTCCAAGCCTGATATCACGTCCTGAATGTTGTGCTTATGGTCCCTCAAGAGAGGATGTACCTCAGCCATAATGTCATCCTAATCACTGGGAAACAATGCCTGTGAGAAAGCAAATGTACTGAAACTTCCTAGGGTCCCTAAAAATGTACCACAGTGATAACTTATAGTTAAGTAGACAGTGGCTTTCTAAATCATTTTAGATTTGGAATTAAGTTGTTATTCTTTTAATTCTCCTCTGGGTAAAATTTTTTCAAGTCCAAATTTCACAATAAACTGTGGAAAATTCTGAAAGAGATGGGAATACCAGACCACCTGACCTGCCTCCTGAGAAACCTGTATGCAGGTCAGGAAGCAGCAATTAGAACTGGACATGGAACATCAGACTGGTTCCAAATAGGAAAAGGAGTGCGTCAAGGCTGTATATTGTCACCCTGCTTATTTAACTTATATGCAGAGTACATCATGAGAAATGCTGGGCTGGAAGAAGCACAAGCTGGAATCAAGATTGCCAGGAGAAATATCAATAACCTCAGATATGCAGATGATACCACCCTTATGGCGCAGAAAGTGAAGAGGAACTAAAAAGCCTCTTGATGAAAGTGACAGAGGAGAGTGAAAAAGTTGGCTTAAAGCTCAACATTCAGAAAACGAAGATCATGGCATCCGGTCCCATCACTTCATGGGAAATAGATGGGGAAACAGTGGAAACAGTGTCAAATTTTATCTTTTTGGACTCCAAAATCACTGCAGATGGTGATTGCAGCCATGAAATTAAAAGACACTTACTCCTTGGAAGAAAAGTTATGACCAACCTAGATAGCATATTCAAAAGCAGAGACGTTACTTTGCCAGCAAAGGTCCATCTAGTCAAGGCTATGGTTTTTCCAGTGGTCGTGTGTGGATGCAAGAGTTGGACTGTGAAGAAAGCTGAGCGCCGAAGAATTGATGCTTTTGTACTGTGGTGTTGGAGAAGACTCTTGAGAGTCCCTTGGACTGCAGGGAGATCCAACCAGTCCATTCTAAAGGAGATCAGTCCTGGGTGTTCTTTGGAAGAAATGATGCTAAAGCTGAAACTCCAGTACTTTGGCCACCTCATGCGAAGAGTTGACTCATTGGAAAAGACTCTGATGCTGGGAGGGATTGGGGGCAGGAGGAGAAGTGGACGACAGAGGATGAGATGGGTGGATGGCATCACTGACTTGATGGACTTGAGTTTGAGTGAACTCCAGGAGTTGGTGATGGACAGGGAGGCCTGGCGTGCAAAGAGTTGGATACTACTGAGCAACTGAACTGAATTGAACTACCCATTTGAAGTTCAAAATGAATAATGTTGATTGTTGGATACTTGAAAAAGTGAAAATGAAAGTCGCTCAGTCATGTCTGACTCTTTGTGACCTCATGGACTATAGAGTCCATAAAATTCTCCATGTCAGAATACTGGAGTGAGTAGCCTTTCCCTTCTCCAGGGGATCTTCCCAGCCCAGGGATTAAACCCAAGTCTCCTGCATTGCAGGCGGATTCTTTACCAGCTGAGCCACAAGGGAATCCCTGTTGGGTACTTAATAAGCATAAATTCTTTGTTGCCAGTAAAGATGGTGCTGTTAGATGTAGCCAGCTGGAGACAGAATTTATTGTTGCCTACTGCATGTCATAAAGAACCATGTGAGCAGCCATGTGTTAGTCACTCAGTTGTGTCCGATTCTTTGTGACCCCATGGACTGTAGCCTGTCAGGCTTCTCTGTCCATGGAATTCTCTAGGCAAGAATACTGGAACGGGTAGCCATTCCCTTCTCCAGGGATTCTTCCCGACCCGGGGATCAAACCCGGCTCTCCTGCATTGCCAGCAGATAATTGTCTGAGCCACCAGGGAAGCCCCATAAGGAAATCAGGCATCAAACCAAGAAAATATCTTTGGAAATTTGGCTCTTACATTTGGTGAATCTGCGGAATGTGTTTTGATGTGGAAAATGTAGAAAGTTACAGTCTCCTAATTTTTTTCAGTTTATCCCCTTCCGCTTAAAGATATCACTTTATTATTAGTGTATTTTCCCACTTAACTCCTTTTCAAAGATATGCCTTCTTTATTCAAATGTTAGTATAGCACTAACATGATTCCTGATTTAAAAATTAGAAGCTACATTTCCCTAGTTTGCATGATCTTTTAATGAGGACACTAAGGAGCAAAACAAGTCTTTCTTACAATATTTATGCATAAAAGTAAAGTATTATAGTGTTTTAATATTTGCATTTTCTATTAAAATGTGAAGCTAAGACTCATTAAGGTAAAATTCAACAGTTGTAAACGACTGTTCTCATCTTTAAGAGCTTTTTTTAAAAGCCAGTCTTACAGAGAAATTTTTAAAATACTGGTTTACAGATTTTTAGCAGCCAGTCTGTACTCAATAAGGCATGTAAGTGTGAGCAGTAAGTCAGTGACTGAAAATTGTTAGAGCCTTGGCCAGAGGGAAACTGAAATATGTCTGAAAAGGTTTGAAAAGCAGACTTAAGATTTCAATTTAGCTATTAAGGAAGTATTTCTCTGATTTCTTTCTTTTTGCTTATGTAATAGAAATACTTTTTAAAATAATCCTTTTGACAGTCACCCAGTTTTCAATATATAATTCTATAATAATAAAAATTATTTCAGTATAATTCTAAAAGGGCTTTAAAATATCATGATACTTCAGAATATAAATGCTAGTGGTTCTAATGGTGACACCTTGCTATGCTATTTTGTTTATTGTTTGAATGAAAACTGACATTTTTTGTATCATGAAGGGATTGTCCAATATGTCAGTTAAAGAATAAAAATAAAGCCCATACCTGCTGTTTAAATGCTGGATGAATTGATATTCTGTTGACTATGAGACATCTTCAAGTTTTAGTCCTTTATTTTAGATACCACTTTTAAGAAACAGTGTTGCCAATCAGACTGTGACTCCATGAATTATAAGATACATTTAGGTTTCAGAAACATTAGAATGTGTAAAAATGTGGATCTTAACAGAGGAGATGGGATTCAGTCTGTGCCCTCTAGTAGCTGACAAAGCCGTGGAGTGTCAAGGAGGTTTGTTTCTAGCTGTTAGGGAGCTTTGTGGCATCTTAATTCTAGGCATTAGATATGTTATACATGAGTATACACATATATCAGAGTTGGAAGATGATATCAGGTGCTTTTATATAAAAATAAGTTTATTGTCATTGGTGATAATAGAGTTCTTTTAATACTCTCATCTAGGTACTTCAGAAAATTTGGAGAAGACATTTAACTACAAGGATATTTTATTGTAATAAAAGTGAAAACTTTTTACTACCCTAAATCATTGAAATGCTGTAAGCACTGTACATCTCCATACATTCTGGTTGTAAACAAATTTAGAAACATATTTTTAAACTTTGTTTGATGTTGGAAAGCAGCAATGAAAGGAGAGAATTTAAAAACTTTGCTTAGCCAGGAAATTTAGTGATCTCTGACAGTTAATGGAATGCTTTAAGATTAAATAAGTAAAGAAAGGGCAAATGATGATATCCCAGAATGTCATCCGCCCTAAAATCATTTGCAGTTGACTGAACACCTTCCTGCCTTGCGCATTATCGGTGAATACTCTGCATTATGGAGCCTGCATCATGTGATAGTCAATCCAGTGCCTGTTGGCTAGTGGAGAAACTGACCCAAATGGCAAATGTAGCAGCCTGAATTTCTGAAATCATTCATACCAACCTCAGTGTGAGAAGGAGTCTCTGCATTTGCCTGCAAGGTACTTTTAAACTGTTTAGATTCTGTTTTGTGGATGTTTAATATACATTCTCTCTGCAGAAAAATAAGCTGTAACATGAAGGTATGAGGAGGTCTGTTTATTTTATGAATGTTCTTTCATGTGATGCTGGCAAAATGTTTTTAATGTAAACATGGAAACTGGGGTAGAATTCCTGTTCTTGTAAGAAATGTATTTTCCTAGCTGCCATTCATTTGAAATAGACCTCATTTAGAGCAGACTTGGCTTGTTCATGCTTCTGTGGCGTGTTCACCAGTAATAAAATTTGCTGAAAATAGGAAAGACAGTTTTGACACATAGGGAAAGAATAAAGTTACCTGCCTCCTAGCACAATAAGAAAACAGGAATAGAAGTCGGAGCGCCTCTGATGCTGAAGAGAGAGACTGTCTTAGTCTGATTTCTTTCCAGAAGCAGGTCCGACACAAGGGTTTGCACTCGTGATTCATTTGAGAAGTTGTCTTAGAGAACGGGAGTAGAGGACTAGAGGGACTGAACTAGGGAGGGAGGGAAAGGCTAGGAGGCTCTGTCACTGTGTGAGCTACCACTTTAAGGGTGGAGGTTGGTCCTTCTGAGCGCCCTTCTGGTGTGTGTCTCAGAGCTGGCCACCTGAGGGATCGAGGCCTGTCGCCTGGCCGATGGTTGTCTCATTGGGTGTTAACGCATCTGCACTTTCAGTTTGTACTTGTACAAATACAGAGCAGGCTTCTGTGGCCCAACAGGCTGCTGTCTCTGAAAGGCAGAAAGCGAGAGAGACAGACCTTTTCTTCTTCATGGAACTACATGCCACAGTTGTAGTGTGAGTCAGGTGAGGCCAAGGGCTGTAAGAGGCAATCCCAAGAGAGATCTAGTGTGGGGCACCGAAAGATGCAGAAGGAGGTGACAGGTCTCTGATGTCAGCTGAACATGCCAGGTGCATTGGAGCAGAGAGAGTAAGGACCACAAACAAGTATTGAGTCCGGTGTTGTGCTTCATGACTGGGTGTAAATGACTCATCCTGGCCCTTAGGAATTTAGCAAAGGAGACTGCAGCTGTTTCCGTAAAATGAAAAAAATAGTATATTGGGGGTAATGGATGATGCAGTGAGTTCACATAGCAGGGTCCTCAGCTCCGATTTGGACAGGGGGTGGGAGATGGAACACTAATTGATGAAGTGAGTTAAGTTAGAATTTTAAAAGGAACAGAATCCAAGAGCTCTAGGCAAAGACGAACATATTTAGAAGATCTGAGGAGCAGAGGGCACTGCAGAGTTGAGAGTGGCCGTGGGCTTGGAGCAAGGAGAGGAAGCTGCCAGTGCAGGACTCTGTGAATCATTATCTGGAGCTTAGCTTTTTCTCCTGAAAACACTGGAAGGCCATGGAAGGGTTTTCAGCACTGAGTGACGTCAACAGTGTTATTTCTACTTCACAAGTGGAGAATGAATGGGACTTGGTGAAGAGTGGAGGTAGGAAGATCAACTAGAATGGTTTTGCGTATAGCACTTTAAGCAGAAGATGTTGGTGGCTGAGAGAGGGTGGGAATGGTTGGTAATAGAGAGGGAGACTAGCAAAGCTCTTCAAAAGTGGGATGTACAGGACTGGCTGGTTCATTGTTGATAATGGGAAGGGGAGAAAGTTGTCAAGAGAGTTATGGGTTCTGACAGGAACTGGGTTCATGTTGACTTCATCTCTGAAGTGAGAACCATGAAGATGAGCAGATTTTTCACAGAAGGAAAAGAATAATGGGTTTTACTTTGGACCTGATGAATTAAAGGTATTTGTAGACATCCGGTAGAGGTGTCGGGAGGTGCCAGCCTAAATCTTCCTCACTGTTGTGATCAGAAGATTGAAATTCCACCGTAGTTTTAGGTCCAGCCAAGCAATTTCAGATAGTGAACTTACTCAGGTAGCTCATCAGTAAAGAATTTGCCTGCCAACACAGTAGACGCAGGTTTGATCCCTGGGTTGGGAAGATCCCTTGGAGAAGGAAATGGCAAATCCACTCCAGTATTCTTGCCTGGAGAATCCCATGGACAGAGGAGCCTGATGGGCTGCAGTCCTGAGATCGCAAAGAATCAGATGCAGCTGAGCACGCACACGTGCATGCACTCTAGGCCACTGTTAGAAATGTCCCTTTACACTGTGACATAGTACACATTTCCTTGAATACCTGCTTGCCTTCTATATCTCTGTCTCTCTTACACACACGCACACACACACGGCTGAAACAAAAATATGCTGAACAATATGCATCCTTTCTCATTCGATGCTCCGTAGCATTTTGTTTTTGTTTTTTAATTATTTTCAGTCTTTATTGACTTTGTTATAATACTGCTTCTGTTCTATGTTTTGGTCCTTTAGCCACAAGGCATGTGGGATCCCAGCTCCCTGACCAGGGATCAGACCCATACCCCCTGCATTTGAAGGCAAAGTCTTAACCATTGGATAGCCAGGGAAGTCCCACATTTTTAATTTGTTGTAGTTTTTTTTCATGCTCTAGGAAATGCCATTCACAGTCCATTACATTGATTCCGTAACCGTAAATGCCACTCACAATTTGAAAAACACTAGTCTGGGAGAACCAAAAGATGAGGGGGCCTAGGGTCTCGCTCCATCTCTGCCACCAGTTCTATTTTGGTATATGTAGTAATGGTAGCTGAGACTTGTGTAACTCATATTTCTAAGTCCAAGCACTGTGCTAAACCCCTAACACGTATCATCTTCCTTCATCCTCACAATGCCTGTCTTGTTCTTTTTTTTAAACCTGCATTCATGAGGCAGACAGCTGGTTAGAGGTAGAAAGGGGTCGGGATGAAGAGCACATATTAGAATATTCCTGGCGCAGAAAAGATCTATACAGATGACTGACTTCACACCTCACTGCTGTAGTTCATGCCTCTACAAAGTCCTGGAGATTGTCCCTGGTGGGTACACCCAGCCCGTGGCCCTAAGAGCTGGGGTCAGACCAAGGAATGTACTCACACAACCCAGTTACTCTCTTGAGATGCCATAGTTGAGTGACCAGTTACTACCCTGGATAGCTTCAGTGGAGGGCTTCCGGATCGGATATTTGGGGTCTGGCTGATGAAATTCAGGTATTGGAAATAATGTACTCACTCATTAAAAGCCTGAGGAAAGTTTTGGCTCTAGCCAAGGACTACATAGGCAAGGGGGAAAAAGGTACACGTTTAGAGCCACTTTATTTCACGGTACCTCTCTGGGCTTGGCTTATCTGTTGCTAACAGGCCTCTTCTCTGTTTCTTAATTCTAGTGATAATAACTAAAATACCAATTTTTCTCATGTTTTCATTTCATCTTTTACTCTTAGGTTTGTGCACATACCTGGGCTTTGGGTAGGAAATGTAGCTTTTTTAATTGATAAGTGTCTGATTGGTTCTTTCCCCATCACCTCTGTAGCAATACATTTAGACTGAGGACTGCAGCACAGATTTATGTTCCTTTAGGAATCTTCTGTCAATCATGGTCAAGATTTTAATATTTTTATGTTTTTCTGGGGTCTAATTTTGTAATTTTATTGATCCAGTACTCCAAATATTCTGTCGCTAACTAGCTAGCTACTTAACTGAAAACTGGCTGGAGCTAAACAAAATTCTATTCTATGATATCCCACAATAATATCATTGTTTTATCATGTATGATCTAGCAAACCACACAGTCATATGCCTTATTTTTAAAACAACTCTCCACTTCTATTTGCAGTGTAACTGTCTTTGTCTTCCAAATCGCTGGTTTCTGCAGATGTGTCTCCTTGGACAGACTCTGGACTGAAATGCATGATGACTCTGCTACACAAAGATGCTTGTTAAAAAATATTTTACTCTAAATAGCTATTATTAGAATATGCTAGAGAAAATTAAATAAGGACAATTTGTGTTTTCTTCTCTTAATTCCTTTCTAGCTCACTCAGTCTCAAGTTGCATAGATAATTTCTTTGCAGACCACAGCAGTCATTTAATGCAGTCTGAGCCTTAGTGTCAAGAACTCCGAGTTCTGATTTCACAGATCTAAGTTAAGTTCTCTTCTTAAAATCTCTCTCTCCTCCGAAGAGTAGGTGGTGAAGTGTGACAATGCTTATGATGAAAGAACGTAATGAAAGTACTCCAAATGGCTTATGCAGTTTAAACTTTGTTATTTGCATTTTGCTCACCTGCCATCTATACCAGCCTTAACAATGCAAAGCAGATTATTGCTCTTATGGGAACTTTGATCTTCGTTTTATTTATTATTTATTTTTAAAATTTATTTAATTGGAGGCTAATTACTTTACAATGTTATATTGGTTTTGCCATACATCAACATGAATCCACCACGGGTGTACGCGTGTTCCCCATCCTGAACCCCCCTCCCACCTCCCTCCCCGTACCATCCCTCTGGGTCATCCCAGTGCACCAGCCCTGAGCATCCTGTATCATGCATCGAATCTGGACTGGCAATTCGTTTCACATATGATATTATACATGTTTCAATGCCATTCTCCCAAATCATCCCATCCTCGCCCTCTCCCACAGAGTCCAAAAGACTGTTCTATACATCTGTTTCTCTTTTGCTATTTCGCATACAGGGTTATCATTATGATCTTTCTAAATTCCATTTATATGCATTAGTATACTGTATTGGTGTTTTTTTTTTCTGGCTTAGTTCACTCTCCATAATAGGCTCCAGTTTGATCCACCTCATTAGAACTGATTCAAGTGTATTCTTTTTAATGACTGAGTAATACTCCATTCTGATGACAGAATGTGGTCCACTGGAGAAGGGAATGGCAAACCACTTCAGTATTCTTGCCTTGAGAACCTCATGAACAATATGAAAAGGCAAAATGATAGGATACTGAAAGAGGAACTCCCCAGGTCAGTAGGTACCCAATATGCTACTGAAGATCAGTGGAGAAATAATTCCAGAAAGAATGAAGGGATGGAGCCAGAGGAAAAACAATACCCAGTTGTGGATGTGACTGGTGATAGAAGCAAGGTCCGATGCTGTAAAGAGCAATATTGCATAGGAAACTGGGATGTTAGGTCCATGAATCAATGCAAATTGGAAGTGGTCAAACAGGAGATGGTAAGAGTGAACTACGACATTCTAGGGATCAGTGAACTAAAATGGACTGGAATGGGTGAATTTAACTCAGATGACCATTATATCTACTACTGTGGGCAGGAATCCCTTAGAAGAAATGGAATAGCCATCATGGTCAACAAAAGAGTCTGAAATGCAGTACTTGGATGCAGTCTCAAAAATGACAGAATGATCTCTGTTTGTTTCCAAGGCAAACCATTCAGTATCACAGTAATCCAAGTCTATGCCCCAACCAGTAATGCTGAAGAAGCTGAAGTTGAATGGTTCTGTGAAGACCTACAAGACTTTTTAGAACTAACACCCAAAAAAGATGTCCTTTTCATTATAGGGGACTGGAATGCAAAAGTAGGAAGTCAAGAAACACTTGGAGTAACAGGCAGATTTGGCCCTGGAATACAGAATGAAGCAGGGCAAAGGCTAATAGAGTTTTGCCAAGAAAATGCACTGGTCATAGCAAACACCCTCTTCTAACAACACAGGAAAAGACTCTACTACTCATGGACATCACCAGATGGTCAACACTGAAATCAGATTGATTATATTCTTTGCAGCCACAGATGGAGAAGCTCTATACAGTCAACAAAAACAAGACCAGGAGCTGACTGTGGCTCAGATCATGAACTCCTTATTGCCAAATTCAGATTTAAATAGAAAAAAGTGGGGAAAACCGCTAGACCATTCAGGTATGACCTAAATCAAATCCCTTATGATTATACAGTGGAAGTGAGAAATAGATTTAAGGGACTAGATCTGATAGATAGAGTGCCTGATGAACTATGGACTGAGGTTCCTGACATTGTACAGGAGACAGGGATCAAGACCATCCCCATGGAAAAGAAATGCAAAAAAGCAAAATGGCTGTCTGGGGAGGCCTTACAAATAGCTGTGAAAAGAAGAGAAGCAAAAAGAAAAGGAGAAAAGGAAAGATATACCCATTTGAATGCAGAGTTCCAAAGAATAGCAAGAAGAGATAAGAAAGCCTTCCTCAGCTATCAATGCAAAGAAATAGAGGAAAACAACAGAATGGGAAAGCCTAGAGATCTCTTCAAGAAAATTAGAGATACCAAGGGAACACTTCATGCAAAGATGGGCTCGATAAAGGACAGAAATGGTTCGGACCTAACAGAAGCAGAAGATATTAAGAGGTGGCAAGAATACACAGAAGAACTGTACAAAAAAGATCTTCAAGACTAATCACAATGGTGTGATCACTCACCTAGAGCCAGACATCATGGAATGCGAAGTCAAGTGGGCCTTAGAAAGCATCACTACGAACAAAGCTAGTGGAGGTGATGGAATTCCAGTTGAGCTACTTCAAATCCTGAAAGATGATGCTGTGAAAGTGCTGCACTCAATATGCCAGCAAATTTGGAAAATTCAGCAGTGGCCACAGGACTGGAAAAGGTCAGTTTTCATTCCAGTCTCAAAGTCAATGCCAAAGAATGCTCAAACTACCACACAATTGCACTCATCTCAAACGCTAGTAAAGTAATGCTTAAAATTCTCCAAGCCAGGCTTCAGCAATATCTGAACCGTGAACTTCCAGATGTTCATGCTGGTTTTAGAAAAGGCAGAGGAACTAGAGATCAAATACCAACATCCGCTGGATCATGGAAAAGCAAGAGAGTTCCAGAAAAACATCGATTTGTGCTTTATTGACTATGCCAAAGCCTTTGACTGTATGGATCACAATAAACTGTGTGAAATTCTGAAAGAGATGGGAATACCAGACCACCTAACCTGCCTCTTGAGAAAGCTATATGCAGGTCAGGAAACAACAGTTAGAACTGGACATGGAACAACAGACTGGTTCCAAATAGGAAAAGGAGTACGTCAAGGCTGTATATTGTCACCCTGCTTATTTAATTATATGCAGAGTACATCATGAGAAATGCTGGACTGGAAGAAGCACAAGCTGGAATCAAGATTGCCGGGAGAAATATCAATAACCCCAGATATGCAGATGACACCACCTTTATGGCAGAAAGTGAAGAAGAACTAAAAAGCCTCTTGATGAAAGTGAAAGAGGAGAGTGGAAAAGTTGGCTTAAAGCTCAACATTCAGAAAACAAAGACCATGGCGTCTGTTCCCATCACTTCATGGGAAATAGATGGGGAAACAGTGGAACAGTGTCAGACTTTATCTTTTTGGACTCCAAAATCACTGCAGAGGGTGATTGCAGCCATGAAATGAAAAGACGCTTACTCCTTTGAAGTAAAGTTATGACCAACCTAGGTAGCATATTTAAAAGCAGAGACATGACTTTGCCGACTAAGGTCTGTCTCGTCAAGGCTATGATTTTTCCTGTGGTCATGTATGGATGTGAGAGTTGGACTGTGAAGAAAACTGAGTGCCGAAGAGTTGATGCTTTTGAACTGTGGTGTCGGAGAAGACTCTTGAGAATCCCTTGGACAGCAAGGAGATCCAACCAGTTCATTCTGAAGGAGATCAACCCTGGGATTTCTTTGGAAGGAATGATGCTAAAGCTGAAACTCCAGTACTTTGGCCACCTCATGTGAAGAGTTGACTCATTGGAAAAGACTCTGATGCTGGGAGGGATTGGGGGCAGGAGAAGAAGGGGACGACAGAGGATGAGATGGGTGGATGGCATCACTGACTCGAAGGACGTGAGTTTGAGTGAACTCTGGGAGTTGGTGATGGACAGGAGGCCTGGCGTGCTGCAATTCATGGGGTCACAAAGAGTCGGACACGACTGAGCGACTGAACCGAACTGAAGTGAATGCTCCATTGTGTATGTGTACCATAGCTTTCTTATCCATTTGTCTGCTGATGGGCATCTAGGTTGCTTCCATGTCCTGGCTATTATAAACAGTGCTGCGATGAACATTGGGTTACACGTGTCTCTTTCAATTCTGGTTTCCTCGGTGTGTATGCCCACCAGTGGAATTGCTGGGTCGTATGGCAGTTCTATTTCCAGTTTTTTAAGGAATCTCCACACTGTTTTCCATAGTGGCTATACTAGTTTGCATTCCCACCAACCGTGTAAGAGGGTTCCCTTTTCTCCACACCCTCTCCAGCATTTATTGCTTGTAGACTTTTGGATAGCAGCCATTTTGACTGGCATGAAATGGTACCTCATTGTGGTTTGATTTGCATTCTTTGATAGTGATGTTGAACATCTTTTTATGCGTTTGTTAGCCATCTGTGTCTTCTTTGGAGAAATGTCTCTTTAGTTCTTTGGCCCATTTTTTGATTGGGTCGTTTATTTTTCTGGAATTGAGCTGCAGGAGTTGCTTGTGTATTTTTGAGATTAATTCTTTGTCAGTTGCTTCATTTGCTATTATTTTCTCCCATTCTCAAGGCTGTCTTTTCACCTTATAGTTTCCTTTGTTGTGCAGAAGCTTTTAATTTTAATTAGGTCCCATTTGTTTATTTTTGCTGTTATTTCCAGTATTCCGGGAGGTGGGTCTTAGAGGATCCTGCTGTGATCTATGTTAAAGAGTGTTTTGCCTATGTTCTCCTCTAGGAGTTTTATAGTTTATGATCTTGCGTTTAGATCTTTAATCCATTTTGAGTCTATTTTTATGTATGGTGTTAGAAAGTGTCCTAGTTTCATTCTTTTACAAGTGGTTGACCAGTTTTCCCAGCACCACTTGTTAAAGAGATTGTCTTTTCTCCATTGTATATTCTTGCCTCCTTTGTCAAAGAGAACGTGTCCATAGGTGTGTGGGTTTATCTCTGGGCTTTCTACTTTGTTCCATTGATCTATATTTCTGTCTTTGTGCCAGTACCATACTGTCTTGATGACTGTGGCTTTGTAGTAGAGCCTGAAGTCATGCAGGTTGATTCCTCCAGTTCCATTCTTCTTTCTCAAGATTGCTTTGGCTATTTGAGGTTTTTTTGTATTTCCATACAAATCTTGAAATTATTTGTTCTAGCTCTGTGAAAAATACCATTGGTAGCTTGATAGGGATTGCATTGAATCTATACATTGCTTTGGGTAGTATACTCATTTTCACTATATTGATTCTTCCAGTCCATGCACATGGTACATTCCTCGATCTATTAGTGTCCTCTTTTATTTCTTTCACCAGTGTTTTATAGTTTTCTATATGTAGGTCTTTTGTTTCTCTACGTAGATATATTCCTAAGTATTTTATTCTTTTCATTGCAATGGTGAATGGAATTGTTTCCTTAATTTATCTTCCTATTTTCTCATTATTACCGTATAGGAATGCAAGGGATTTCTGTGTGTTGATTTTATGTCCTGCCACTTTACTATATTCATTGATTAGCTGTAGTAATTTTCTGGTGGAGTCTTTAGGGTTTTCTATGTAGAGGATCATGTCATCTGCAAACAGTGAGTTTTACTTCTTCTTTTCCAACTTGGATTCCTTTTATTTCTTTTTCTGCTCTGATTGCTGTGGCCCAAACTTCCAAAACTATGTTGAATAGTAGTGGTGGAAGTGGGCACCCTTGTCTTGTTCCTGACTTTAGGGGAAATGCTTTCAATTTTTCACCATTGAGGATAATGTAATACCAGGCAGTTCCTCCAATCTCTGAGTAAAACCAAAGGAAAATTTTCCAGGTCAGTAAAGTTAGAGGGTATGAGGAGGGAGAGAATTAGATCCGATGCTATGATATACTGACTAAATGTTAGTAAGTATATTTTCCTTAATTTGTGATATCCTTGTCCTTTAAAATAATGAATAATGTTTTCAGAAAAAGTCTCATGGAGCCTAGTGATTATAAATTGAATTTTTAAAGAAAATGTCTCTTTTAAAAGACACCCGAATGTTAAATTCATTTTGTGAATCCTTTGATAAAACAAAGGCTGTTTGCATGCAGTTAGTCACCCTGTTATGTTGTCAGTTTAAAAATTAGAATTTTTGAGCATGTTTTCTTGAAGCACTTAAAAGTGCATTCTTGAAGGCAAGTAAAAGCAGAAGAGGGCCGACCATTTAGTTTATTTGTACTTTCTGAATTTGGAACCGGTGCTAGAATTTGCTTTGGGAGATAGTCCTGGCCTTAAATGGCAAGCTGTAGCCGTTTCTTTCATAACTATTTAAATGTATAACTGATTCAAGACTTATGAAGAAATACTTGAGTTATAGGAAGAGCTCTTAAAGATTTGTTTTAAACTTTTAAGAAGCTGGAATTAACTTTAGAAAGTCTCAACTTTTAGGAACATGTGACTGTAGCTGAGCAACATGAAGACAAAACTTAGAGTCCATGTCAGAAGCTAGGGGTGTGGGGCACACAGGAAAGAGACCCAGGAATGTCCCAGAACAAAGCAGAGTCTCTTCTTATGCTCTTGTTGTCCATAGGTTTTATGTCTTGATGGTAATATTTTGCGGTAACTGGCTGCTGGTTAGCTTGCTTATGTAATGACAAGAAAGGAGTTTTAATGTTTTTATTACAGTACCCCCTCCACCTTTTCACTGTTAAAACATTTTGCTTCAAAGTAGACATTTTCAGTGCAATGAAATGAAAACAAAAACCTGGGGCATTAGATCATTTGGGGAGATTTAAGTTAGCAGGTCACAAATGGATTCCATCCTGAGCAAATGTGAACTAGTGCAAACCTATCAGAAGGTCTGAAGTGCATGGAACTGGATGGGTGGCACAAAAAAGGGCTGAAAGAGCCTCATAACGGTTAAAGCAAAAACACAGAACCTGGGTAGCTATAAGAGGTTAAAAGAAAATATTTTTCCTTTGAGCAAGAGGGTAGTATACCGGAAGACGTGGCAAAGCTTATTCCGTTCCATACTTTTTGTTTGTCACTTCGGAGAGGGGAGCTTGCTTTGTGGAAGTGGTTGCATGTTCTAGTCTAGTATCCAGAGGTAATAGAATTAAAAGAGACAGGTGATGATGGGACTCCATAACCAAGCTTTTGAGCAGCAACAGAACAGCCTGTGGCTTGCCCAAAGAATCTAAATTCTGGTCAAGCAGCTGACTTTGGCTGTGAGTCACTGTTGGGTTTGGGCCCAAATTCCTCTCTTTAGCCACATCATCGCTTTAGCTTTGCAGGTTCTGAAAAATCTGGAGCCAGGGGTGTTCTCTACTTGTCTCTGGAATTCTCAGCCTCTCTGGAGATGCAGACATAGATGCGTTCAGAATGTGAGGCAGGAGACAGAGCCTTTCATTCCCAATGAGCCAGAGGCATTTTTGATAGCTTGCTTGCATTAGCATCATTTCCCTCCATTTTATAGTGGTTAATCAACGAGAGTTTGATGAAGATTTTGTATACCACTCTCGTTCTAAAAATGGATCAACCCAAAGCCCAGTTTAAAGCTGTTGTGACCTGATTAATTTTAACATTTATTACACATTCAGAAATGAAGGAAAACAATCCAAAAGTGATTTGAGAATTCAGACATTGAGTAATCAACATGTGGTACAAATTACCGAGAGAGCTGATGAAAGTCGGGTAGCTGCTCTGAAGATAGGTCTCTGTTGCTTGTCTCTGAAGAGTATGAGATTAGGATCAGCACCATGAATGACAGACATTTACTCGAAGCCTACCCAGTGCTGCAAATCATATGTCTGTGTATCCTCAAAGCCCAGGGCATGTGGTGTCTGGGCTCTGATTCAGTTCCTACCCTTGAGGAGTTCACTGTCAGGTTGGAAAGACCATCCGCAAACATAGCACTAAGGAGCAGCTAGATGATTGTTCCTATAAGTGAAAGGGTGTTTTGTTTTGTTTTTTTTTTCTGTATTAAAAACACTGTTTTTGATGGATGTGTCAAGTGGCTGGTTATGGTAATCCTTACACGATGTATGCATATATCAAAACTTTGTGTTGTACACATTAAGTGCAGTTGACCCTTAACTCAAATTTGAACTGGGAGTATCTGCTTATATATGGGTTTTTTTCAGCAGTTAATAGTGCAGTACTGCACTGTCCAAGGTTAGTTGAATCAGAACGAACAGAACACAAATAAATACAGAACTAACAAGGTACAGAACCTTGGGTACAAGGGAACCATGTATACAAAGGGACAGTTATAATCAATACTTGTACTTTTGACTGTGCAGAGGGTTGGTACCCCTAATCCTGCTTTCTTTTAGGGCAACTGTATATACAATTTTAATTTTTATTTCTCAAATACAACTAAATAAAACTGGGAGGAGATGCACCACTTTTAACTGGTCATAATTAAAGAGAAGATGTAAGGTGACATTAAGATGGTTTACAGGAACAAATTGCTGAAAATCTTAACTGTTTTCCCAAGCAAAGGTGACAGAAGAATAAATGAGTACTGCTTGTGTTTTCCCTGCTAATTGTTTTCACATATTGAGCTTATTGCCCATTCCATTTTGGCTTCTAAATTGTGAGAACAGTTAGAAATGGATGGATAGATACGTAAAATCTCTGCGTCTTTTACAAAGGACGTGAGTTGTGCTTTCTCTAATTTGTTTGCATAAAAGATTTTGGAAACTGTTGCTGTAGCCATTACCTCTGTTCATTGACCTTTGCACTCCTACTGTTGTTTGAGATAAAACCCTGAAGTACAGTTGCATGTCTTGAGAAGGAAAAGCTATAGAATCCTGGGATAAGCTGGATTGTGGCTGGTGACTCTGGGCCTAAAAGAGGAGCTCCCTGCAGTCTTTCTTCCTAGATAAGCATACCTGTGTTTGTGTTAAGCATGGTTCGTAACTTAACCCAGCAGGTCATTATTACTTTGGCATTCAGAGGATCACAGAATTCACAGTGGGGAGAGATGGTTGTGTGTAACTTGGCTTCACTTAGCTCAACCTTTTGTTAAGGTTTTTGAGGGATCTAATTTGATGTTTTGTTTTGTCTATTGGCTTCCCCCCCCCCCCCCCGACAGCCTTGGTATCATTTGCTCGTGTTAAATATTACTTTATTTTTAAAATTTTTTTGTACACTTAATCTACTTAAGTGCCATTCTTGTAGATATCCAGGTTTGCTTTAATGATTTGAGTGTTTGTATGTATAAGAAATTTTAGACATACATTCATTCATTTACTGAAAAAATACTCAAATTTCATTTTGAGATAGCTCTTAACTGCAGTAGATAAATGGAGAGTCCTGGTACTGATAAGACTTAGTCAAGAAAGTATCTTATTCCCCTACTCATCTTGAATAATAAATTACTTAAGAAAATCAAAACAATAAGTTATTAAATCAGATCAGACTTGTTAAAAATTGGCTTTATTGATTAAAGTATTTATCTTATAGCATTGTTGTTGTTGTTCAGTTGCTAAGTTCTGTCTGCTTCTTTGCGACCCCTGCAACACTCCAGGCTTCTGTGTCCTTCACTATCTCCTGCAGTCTGCTCAAACTCCTGTCGATAGAGTTGGTGATGCTATCTCATCCTCTGTCTCCCCCCTTCTCTTCCTGTCCTCAATCTTTCCCAGCATCAGGGTCTTTTCCAGTGAGTTGGCTCTTCGCATCAAGTGGCCAGAGTATTAGAGCTTCAGCTTCAGCATCAGTCCTTCTAGTGAATACACAGTGTCGATTTCCTTTAGGATTGATTGGATTCATCTCCCTGCTGTCCATTATAGCATTGTTTGAATTTTAAACCACAAAGAATTAATTGCTCTTTAGGTTCAAAAGCAAGCAGTCTTAAACAGCATGATACATAGTGAAACTTGAAATAAATTAGCATATAAGGCACTACAGCTTTGCTTTTGTTTATGAAAATCAGTAGTCCATGGGGTCGCAAGGAGTCGGACGTGACTGAGCAACTGAACTGAACTGATGAAAATCAGTAAGTTTTGACAGCTAATCTCAGTGGTTATTAGGAACTTTTATGCTAAAATAGGTCTTCCTTGGTGGCTCAAAGATAAAGAATCCACCTGCAGTGCAGGAGATGCTGGTTCCATTCCTGGGTCGAAAAGATCCCCTGGAGAAGGAAATGGCAGCCCACTCTAGTATTGCCTGGGAAATCCCATGGACAGAGGAGCCTGGTGGATTATAGTCCATGGGGTTGCAAAGAGTTGAACACGACTTAGTGACTAAACAGCAGCAACAGCAAGATTGTCTCCAATTTAGGACTGTTACCCTCCTCCCCACCCCACCCCCAAAATTGCTATAAACATTTGTTATTCAGGTTTTTGTCTTAGACTTTAGTTTTTGTTTCTCTGGGCAAAATGCCTGGGAGTACAATTGCAGTGTTGTATGGTAAGTTGTATGTTTTTAAGAAGCTGCCAAACTATTTTCCATTTAGTTATTGCCAAACTAAATGACAGATATTTCTAAAGTGGCTGTACCATTTTATATTACCACTAACAAAATATCAGAGATATAGGTTGTTCACATCCTTGCCAGCATTTGGTTTTGTTACTGTTTTTAAATTTCAGTTCAGTTCAGTTCAGTCGCTCAGTCGTGTCCGACTCTTTGCGACCCCATGAATCGCAGCACGCCAGGCCTCCCTGTCCATCGCCAACTCCCGGAGTTCACTCAGACTCATGTCCATCGGGTCCGTGATGCCATCCAGCCATCCCATCCTCGGTTGTCCCCTTCTCCTCCTGCCCCCAATCCCTCCCAGCATCAGAGTCTTTTCCAATGAGTCAACTCTTCGCATGAGGTGGCCAAAGTACTGGAGTTTCAGCTTTAGCATCATTCCTTCCAAAGAAATCCCAGGGTTAATCTCCTTCAGAATGGACTGGTTGGATCTCCTTGCAGTCCAAGGGATTCTCAAGAGTCTTCTGCACCACCACAGTTCAAAAGCATCAATTCTTCGGTGCTCAGCCTTCTTCACAGTCCAACTCTCACATCCATACATGACCACAGGAAAAAGCATAGCCTTGACTAGATGGACCTTAGTCGGCAAAGTAATGTCCCTGCTTTTGAATATGCTATCTAGGTTAGTCATAACTTTTCTTCCAAGGACTAAGCGTCTTTTAATTTCATGGCTGCAGTCACCATCTGCAGTGATTTTAGAGCCCCCAAAAATAAAGTCTGACTCTGTTTCCACTGTTTCCCCGTCTATTTCCCATGAAGTGATGGGACCGGATGCCATGATCTTCCTTTTCTGAATGTTTTTAAATTTAGCTGGTCTAATAGTTGGGTCATGGTATCTTACCGTGGTCTTTGTGTTTCCTTATGAGTGTTGACCTTGAATGCTTTTTCATGTACTTATTTACCATCCAAACATCCTCTTAGGTGAAATGTATCCTTCTGTCTTTTGTGCATTTTCTAAATGGATTGTTTGCTTTTATATTGTTGAGTTACAAGAGTTCTTTATATGCTCTAGATACAAGTCCTTACCGACTTGTCTTTTCATCCCTTTGAAAGGTTTCACAGAGCAAAAGTCTTAATTCTGATGCAGTCCAGTTTTTTCTTTTGTGTGTCATGCTTTTGGTGTTATGTCTGAGAACTCTTCACTAAGTCCTAGGTCTCAGATATCTTCTAAAACTTTTATATGTTTACATATAGCATTTAAATCTATGATCCATTTGAGTTCAGGATTCCTAGGTGGCTTGGTGGTAAAGAATCTGCCTGCCAATGCAGGAGACGGGGGTTCGATCCTTGAATAACAGGAAGGTCCCCTGGAGGTGGAAATGGCAACCCATTCCAGTATTCTTGCCTGGGAAATCCCATGGACAGAGAAGCCTGGTGGACTACAGTCGGTGGGGTCACACAGAGTCGGATGTGACTGAGCATACACTAGAGACTAGAATTTCAAATAATTTTTGTATAAGGTGTGAGGTATAGGTCAAGATTTAATTTTTTGTTTATGGATATTCAGATATTCCAACACTGTTGAAAAGTAGTTCTTCCATTTAATTGCCTTTTTTTTTTTTAGTTAAAAATTGATTGGCCATACTTGTATGGGACTTGCTGGATTTTCTGTTACATCATCAGTTGATGTTGTCATGTGATTTTTCTTCTCTGTAGTAGATTGTATTGATTGGTTTTCAAATCCAGGATGCAACAGCCTGGCATCCCTGGAATAAACCAAACTGCCAAATTCTGTTTACTGATGTTTTGGAGAGGATTTTTGCATCTGTATTCATATAGGATACTAATTTGTAGCTTTCTTTTTTGTACTGTCTTTGATTGGGATCCACTCTCTTTCGCTTTCTGAAAGAGGTTGATAAAATTAATATTAATTCTTTTTTGTTTGGTAGAGTTCTCCAGTGAAACCATCTGGGTCTAGATATTTCTTTTTCAGGAACTAATTGCAGGTTCAGTTTCTTCACTAATTATAGAAATAATTATGCAATAGGTTGTCACAGTTTGTGATTTTTGAGGTTGTTGTCTAAAAGTTTCCTTTCTTGCTGGGCTTGTCTCTTTCCTGGTCATCTGGTTCGATGGAGAAGGCTTTCCTTCTTACTTTGTGTTTTTTTTTTTTTTTTTTCCTTTTTGTCTGTATGTTGCTGTTTCAAGTTTACCAGCTTTTCCAGTGTGTCATCTGGAATAAAAGGGCAAAAAAAGAACACTCAGGAAGTTCACAACCATGTCCTTCCTTGTGTCAGAGTCCCTGCTTGCCTGTCACCGTCTCTCACTTTCAGTGTCTTCTGTGTTTATGTTATGTATGATGTCCAGGGCTTTCTGTAGTACTTACTTACAATTATTATACTGTGATATAAAATGACCACTGAGGTTGTTTTCTCTGTGCTTATTTGCGCTTTTGTTAAGGCGCACCTGAGTGTTAGTCTCTCCATTCTGAAATTTTAATGGAAGCAGAGATGAAAAATGGCCTTATGAATGTGGCCATGTAGGATTTTCACTGCTACATCCTTGTGAATTCTTTTTTGTTTTTTCAAGTAATTCTCTGTGCTCAACAATATTTTTAAAACCAAGTAGCAAGAAATTGTCACTATACCCTTATATCCATGCAGTGATATTTTTTAGGGGTCATGTATATCTGACTACTTAGGGAGGGGTCATTCTCCACCATTATCTGTAGGCCTCGCTTCTGGGTACTGATGATCTTTGGGCATCAGCTTTTCTTAAAGCTTCCTGTGTGATTCTAACATGGAGACAAGGTTGAGAACCACTGTGCTAGAATTTAGCTTACTGTATTTAATGTGTTCTGTTGAGAGTCTGAAATGCCCTCTGTCGTTAAATCATAACATTTAAAAAAATGTTTTTTAATTAATAGACTTTTAAAAAGTCTGTTTTAGGTCTACAGAAAAACTGAGTGTGAAGTACACAGACTCTGTATGCTCTCCAGCCCCCCACTCCCCGTTTCCCCTGTTATTAACATCTTGCATTATATGATACATTGGATCAATATTGGCTTATCAATTATAACATTATTATTAACTGAAGTGCAGAGTTTACATTGGGGTTCAGTCTTGGTGGTGTACATTTTCTGGATTCTGAAGAATGCATAATGACATGTATCTATCATTGTGTTACTGTGCAGAGCAGTTTCATTGCCCTGAAGAGCCCCTGTGCTTCCTCATTTGTCTCTCCCTCCCCTCCCAGTCCCTTGAGAGTCAGTGATCACTTTCCTATCTCCATAGTTTTGCCTTTTCCAGAATATCATGTAATAATGGCATCATATACGGTATGTAGTTTGGCTTCTTCGACTTAGTAATATGCATGTAAGTGTCCTTCATGCCTTTTCATAACTTGATAATGCATCTCTTCTCCTCACTGAATGATAATCCATTGTATGAATGGACCGCAGTTTGTTTATCCATTCACCTGTTGAAGGAAATCTTGGCACACATTTGCTTCCACATTTTGCAGTTAATGGGCTTCCCTGTGGCTTAGCTGATAAAGGATCTGCCTGCAATGCGGGAGACCTGGGTTCGATCCCTAGGTTGGGGAAGATCCCCTGGAGAAGGAAAAGGCTACCCACTCCAGGATTCTGGCCTGGAGATTTCCATGGACTGTACAGTCCATGGGGTCACAAAGATTCAGACAAGGCTGAGCGACTTTCACTTCCACTTTGCGGTTAATGAATAAAGCTACTGTAAACATTTATGTGCAAGTTTTGTGTGGATATAAGTTTTCAGCTCCTTTGGGCATATACCAAGTACAACTGCTGGATTATATGGTGTAAGTATATTTACCCATTCTTTTTTAATGGCTGCATACTGTGATATGTATTATTGATAATAACTCCCCTCCCCCACTGATGAACATTTGTTTATTTTTTAAATTTAAGTAACAAATAATACTACAACAGAGTTTATACATCTTTTTTGCACACATACTGATATTTATGTAGAATAGACTCCTAGAAGTAGGATTGCTCTGACCAAACAATGTGAATTTGCCCTCAACCGCACATAATATTATCAAGTCTCCCAAGGCTCACAGGAAGTTTTGGCTGGACCTGAGGATTTGGAGGTCAGACTTGGAAGGGGTAGTTGAATCCATGAACATGGATGAAATTTCCTAGGGAGAAAATATAGAGCAAGAAGAAAGAGCGATCTAGAACAGAGCACTGTGTAACTGCCCACATTTAGCAATCAAGTGAAGAATTGCCTTGGAGGTAAGAGAATAACCAGGGCCAGTGGTGTCAGGAAAGCAGAAGGCAGAGTGGGTTTCAAGGAGGAGGAAGCGGTCCTCTGAGTTTACATTTTTCTGAGGATGATGAAGACTGCTTGTGTTATTTGTGTTCAAGTTCAGGGGAGACCCTTTGACCTTAGTGAATAGAGGCAAGGTGACTAAACTTAAGGTACACGTTGAAATAACCCGTGGAGTGAGCGAGAGGTGAGGAAATGGCCAGTAGTGTAAACGTTCTTTGAAAAAAGGTAGACTAACTGTAAGAAAAGGCAGGAGTCACAGAGAGTTTTGTTTTTGCCAGATGGCAGAGTCTTTAGCTTTTGTGAAAGTTAGTATAAAGGAATCAGTAGAAAAGTTCCAGAAAGTTCCAAAAAGTAACACTTGAATTTGCTACTCGCCGGCAGCTATTTATATAGCATCTATACTCAGTGGGATTTATAAATAATCTAGAGATGATCTGAAGTATACGGGAGGGTTGCGTGGCTTATGTGCAGGTGCTGCCATGTCTTCTATAAGGAACACGTGCACCCTTGCAGTTGCGTGTCTACTGAGGGTCTTGGAACCAGACCTCCATGGAGGCTGAGGGACGACTCAGAGATGGAGCTGAGATCAAGAAGGAGGGTGAGGGCGGATTTCTGGATTGAGACCTTCGGCAAAGAGAAGTGAATTTGTGTTTGCCCTCGTGGTGAATATTGTAATTTCATATTTGATTTTATGCCCCAGGAAATTCTTAAAAGTTTTTGCTGCTTGAAGCTGCTTTAAGAAGTCTCTAACGTAATTCCCTGGCAAGGAATCGAAATCAGCCCAATGCCAGATTCACTTGAAATTAATATTATAGCTAACTTTATTATAGCTAGTAATTGAGAATTTGACTTTGTAACCAGTGAGGTCATTACCATCATGGTAATAGCTTTCATGGGCTATCAAATATGGTGGAATTTAAAGGTATTGATTTAGAAAAAACTTAATTTGTCCGACCAAGTGAGCTGCATGGATCCTTAATGAACTAATTCTGTGTATTTGAAAACTAAAAAAAAAAATTATTAGCTATTATTCATATATTGACATATTAAAAATAGTATTAACTTTTGCTCTGCCCTGTTTCCGAACTCTGCTTAAGATTGTTATTCTTGATAGCTAAATTTCCAGATACTATGAGGCTGGTAAGGGTCTCTAACTTGCCAGAAAAGAGACAATATGAAAATGCCTCAGTAAGCTGGAGTGATGAGAATATATTAGAACAAAACTTAACAATGAAAGAAGTATAAATTTAGTGCTTAGATTTCAAAAAGACACAGATATGAGGGATTATGATGGGAGGATAAGGAATATAATATAGCTTAGTATTTGTTAATTTTTTAATTTGAAATAATTGCAAATTTATGGAAAAATTGTAAGACTAATATGAAGAATTTCTGCATATGCTTCACCCAGATTCCCCAGTTGTTAATGTGTTTCCACATTTTTCTTATCATTTCCTTCCTTATAGTCTGTATTTTTTTCTGAATTATTTGAGGGTAAGTTATAGTCTATTAAGCTATTATCCTTAAATACTGCAGTGTGTATTGCCTGAAAACAGGTACACTTCCGTACATAGAGTACAACCATCGGAGCCAGGAAAACAGCATTGATATGTTCCTACCATCCAATCTACCGACCCTATTCAGATGTCACCGGTCTTTCCGATGATGTCCTCTATAACACAAAACACACACTCACAAACCTGCTTTGCTTTTTCTTTCTGACCCAGAGTGCAGGTTGAGATCACGTGCAGTGTTTATCGTCATGTCTCGTTAGTCTCCTTTTCTCTGGAACAGTTCCTTAGTGTGTACTCTTGTTTTTTTATTACCTTGACATTTTTGAAGAATTCAGCCCAGTTACTTTGCTGACTATCCCTTAATTTGTGTTCATCAAATGTTTATAACTGGATTCAGGTTCCCTGGTTTTGGCAAGAATACCCTAGCAGTGATATTGTGTTTCTGTTGTGTCATCTGAGGAGGGACACCTGCTGTGGATTCACCTACTGTTGGTTCACCTGGCAGCCAACAGCTTGAATCTGTATCACTTTGTGAAGTATGTAGGTGCCATCTCTGTAAACTTGATAAGTTATTTTGTATATTTTAGTAAATAATTAACTATTTATAGGGAGATGCTTTGGGACAATGTAAATATTTTACTTTATCAAATTTTGCATTCATTGATGATTCTTATCTGAAATAGCTGCCATATGATATTTCTCCTTCAATCATCACTTCTACTTTTCTTAGTTGCTATTCTGCTATAAGAAAGAGCTGTCCCTTCTCCTTATTTGCTTGTTTATATCAATGTGGACTCAAGGAATCCTAACATTTTGGTCAATGTATTATATAACCCTCTTAGCTCAGTTGGTAAAGAATATGCCTGCAGTGCAGGAGACCTGGGTTTGATTCCTGGGTTGGGAAGATCCCCTGGAGAAGGAAATGGCAACCCGCTCCAGTATTCTTGCCTGGAGAATCCCATGGACAGAGGAGCCTGGCAGTCCATGGGGTCGCAAAGAGTCAGATGCGACTTAGCGACTAAACCACCACCACCATTATATAACCCACTACTCTCATTGTTTACTTTGAATGCTCAGATTGTCTCAGACTTGGCCAGCAGGCGCCTTTTTCAAGGCGACTCCTGTATTCTTCTGACATATCTCCAATATTTTTTGAGCATTTACTTTCTGGCACAAAGTATTCCAGGCTCATCTTGTACTTTCTCTGACCCAGCTCTGCATTCAGGCACCTCTCCAAGGAATTCTAGTTACCTTTTGTAGAGAGTACAAGTAGGGAGATAAGATGTGGGCAATATGTATGCTCATTGCTACTGGGGTTTCGTTGCTTCCAAGCCCTCTCAGCAGACGGATCCAGGAAATACACACATGTACACACACACTTCTATCCGCTTTCATGTCTGTATGTCGGTACAGTGTATAAATGCCACGAGTTTTCACCTATTGCTCCAATTCTAATCCAACCCAGCAGAATTTGTTCTAGTCTTCTTCTGTACTAGCCCCGCTCTGGACAGAGAAATCCAACTCTCATTTTTCTTGATATGTTTATTATATAATATTATATAATTCCTTTTATATAACTAATCTCTTGACCACACAAGCCAGAAACGGCTTGGGCCTGTCAGCCCTGAACTCTCAGCCTCTTTGACCCTGACTCAGTACCCATCAGCAGCTGCACAAACCAACTTCCCCTTTGTCTTTGAGAAATTCTGTAATGGCACATTTTACATGTTTCGATTGACATTTATTATTTTGTCAGTTCTTAAGTCTAGCCTTTATAAGGGTAAACATTGGTGGAAAAGGAAGTATTAAAGAATATATTTAAGGATCAAAATACATAAATAGAAATTTGAAAGAATACAACCTTTATTCAGCATCAGAAGAGGTTTTTATTGGCATTTTACTTAGGTAACCAGTAACCAGTATATAACTAAAGTCCTCGTGGCAACGAGCAGGAGGTAAAATTGGTGTGATTTTCATATACTGTTGACTGTGGATCCAGCACTGTCCTGTTTTCCTCTGGTGACCTTCTACGGGGCTTTGATGCTATAATATCAGAACTAATCTGGAGTTCATTCTCATTAGAATCATTTTGATGAATTAAGTTTTATATTGTTTCTGGGAGTCAAGAGGTTTTTCTAGTCATTATAATTGATGAAAGTGAAAGAGGAGGGTGAAAGACTTGGCTTAAAGCTCAACATTCAGAAAACGAAGATCATGGCATCCGGTCCCATCACTTCATGGGAAATAGATGGGAAACAGTGTCAGACTTTATTTTGGGGGGCTCCAAAATCACTGCAGATGGTGACTGCAGCCATGAAATTAAAAGACGCTTACTCCTTGGAAGAAAAGTTATGACCAACCTAGATAGCATATTGAAACCATCTAGTCAAGGCTATGGTTTTTCCGGGAGTCATGTATGGATGTGAGAGTTGGACTGTGAAGAAAGCTGAGCGCCGAAGAATTGATGCTTTTGAACTGTGGTGTTGGAGAAGACTCTTGAGAGTCCTTTGGACTGCAAGGAGATCCAACCAGTCCATTCTGAAGGAGATCAGCCCTGGGGTTTCTTTGGAAGGAATGATACTAAAGCTGAAACTCCAGTACGTTGGCCACCTCACGTGAAGAGTTGACTCACTGGAAAAGACTTTGATGCTGGGAGGGATTGGGGGCAGGAGGAGAAGGGGACGACAGAGGATGAGATGGGTGGATGGCATCACTGACTTGATGGACATGAGTCTGAGTGAACTCCGGGAGATGGTGATGGACAGGGAGGCCTGGTGTGCTGAGATTCATGGGGTCGCTAAGAGTTGGACACAACTGAGCAACTGAACTGAACTGATAATATCATGAGTTTGATTATGCAGGTTCTTTCCCCTTAAAAAATGATACTTTCCCCAAGACAGTTAGGCAAGAAAATGAAATAAAAGGCATCCAGTTTGGAAAGGAAGACAACATAAAACCATCTTTATTTGCAGATGACTTGATCTTGTGTATAGAAAATCCTAAAGAATGTAATAAAAACAACTCTCAGAACCAATAAATGAGTTCATCAAAGTTGCTGGATAAGAGATCAACATACAGAAACTCAGTTTCATTTCTGTATACTTGCAGTGAGCAATCTCAAAATGAAATTAGGTAGACAATTTTATTTATGACAACATCAAAAAGAATAGAATTGTTAGGAATAGATTTTTAACAGGAGTAAAAAAAATTTATATTCTGAAAAATACAAAATTTTGATAAAATTACTTAAATGGGGGGGTGGGAACTCCATGTTCATAGATTAGAAGAGTTAATATTAAGATGGAAATACCCCTCAAATTGGTCTACAGAATAAATGCAGTCCCTGTTAAAGTAACAGCTGGCTTTTTTCCAGAAATTTATTGTAATCCTAAAAGTCACCCCAAAGTTAAAGGAACTCAAAATAGCCAAAGCAATCTTGACAAAGAATAAAATTAAACACTGTGTGGTTCTAGCATATCGATAGACATATATATTAATGGACTAGAATTGTGAGTCTGAAAAGAAACTCATATTTATGATAATTGATTTTTAAAAATGATACCAAAACAGTTCAGTGGGCAAAAGATAGTAATCTTTTAACAGATGGTCCTGGGTCAACTGGATATCCACATGCAAAAGAATGGGATTGATTCCCTATTTCACACTGCTGCTGCTGCTACTGCTGCTAAGTCGCTTCAGTCGTGTCCGACTCTGTGTGACCCCATCGACGGCAGCCCACCAGGCTCCGCTGTCCTTGGGATTCTCCAGGCAAGAACACTGGACTGGGTTGCCATTTCCTTCTCCAGTGCATGAAAATGAAAAGTGAAAGTGAAGTCGCTCAGTCGTGTCCGACTCCGCGACCCCACGGACTGCAGCCTACCAGGCTCCCCTGCCCATGGGGTTTTCCAGGCAAGAGTACTGCAGTGGGTTGCCATTGCCTTCTCCATTTCACACTATATACAAAAATTAACTCAAAATGGACCTAAATGTAAGAGCTAAAATCATAAAACTCTTAGGGAACAAAAATAGGAGTAAATTTTCATGACCATGGATTCAGTGATGGTTCTTATATATGGCGTCAAAAGCACAAGCAACCAAAAAAAAACTAGATTTCATAAAAATTAAAAACTTTTCTACTTCCAAAGACATCATCAGCAAAGTAAAAAGGCAGTTCGTAGAATGGGAAGATATATTTGCAAATCATATTATCTGACAGAGATCTAATATCCACAATATAAACTCTAAGAGCTAAATAAAAAACCCAGTTTAGAAGCAAGTAATTTGAATACAAAGAGAATATATGAAAGACCAATAAACACATGAAAAGAAAATGTCATTTGCTTTGCTTGACCCGGTGCAAATGGAAATCACAACAAGATGGCACTTCATACCCACTAGAATGGCTGCAATTGAAAAAAAGTAGTGTTGATGAGGATGTAAAGAAATTGGAACTTCCATACCCTGCAGGTAGGGATGAAAAATAGTTCAGCCACTTTGGAAAACATCTGGCAGTTCTTCAGAAGACTGAGCGCTGTTACATGATCCAGCGATTTCACTTCTAGGTATATATTCAAGAGAAATGAAAACACACAAAAATTATTATACAAATGTCCATACAACAGTACTTATAATATTGCTAGTTTAAAAGTGTACATAACACCATATGTCCATCAACTGCTGAACAGATAAATAAAAGTGGATATAGTCATTCCCCCTTAACCCTCAGGGGGGTGTTCTAAACCTGCAGTGGATGCCTGAAACCATGGGTATACTGAGCCCTGCGTACATGTTTTTTTCCTATGTGTACACGCCTATGATGTTTAATTTATAAAATAGCCATGGTAAGAGAATCTCCAAATTGCCACTATCACTACTCTTGAATGTTGGAGCCATTATTAAGTAAGAGTTCAGTTCAGTTGCTAGTCGTGTCCAGCTCTTTGTGACCCCATTGACTGCAGCATGCCAGGCTTCCCTGTCCTTCATTGTCTCCCAGAGTTTGCTCAGACTCACATCCATTGAGTCGGTGATGCCATCCAACCATCTTATCCTCTGCTGTCCTCTTCTCCTGCTGCCTTCAATCTTTCCCAGCATCAGGGTCTTTTCCAGTGAGTCAGTGAGTCATCAGGTGGCCAAAGCATTGGAGCTTCAGCTTCAGCCTCAGTCCTTCCAATGAATGTTCAGGGTTGACTTCCTTTAGGATTGACTGGTTACTGATCACCAAGATAGCTACTAAGTGACTAACTGGTGGAATACACCTGACAAATGGATGACTTGGAGGGGTGGGTGGATGGTGCGAGGTCTCAACACACAACCTAAAAGAGTGCCCAACTGAAAATTTATGAATGATTTATTTCTGGAATTTTCCGTTTAGTATTTTTGCACTATGGTTTGACTGTGGGTAACTGAAACCGAGGAAAGCAAAACCGCAGTCGAGGGGGACCACTGTATATCCCCTCAATACTGTATTATTTCACAGTGAAAAGGAATGACGTGCCTATACTGCTGTAATGTGGGCAAACCTTGAAAACACCATGCTAAATGAAAGAAACCAGTCACAAAAGGTCACATATTGTCTGATTCCATAGAGAAAGAAAGCAGATTGGTATTGCTTAGGGCCAAGGAAATTGGGGGAAATGAGGAGTGGTCACTAATAGGTATGGGGTTTCTTTGTAGGATGCTAAAAATGCTCTAAAATTGACTGTTCTGATGATTGCACCTCTCCGTGACTACACTAAAAACCATTGCATACATTCTAAATGGGTGAATTGTATGGTGTGAAAGTTGTCTCCGTGAAAGTGTTAGTCACTCAGTCATGTCCAACTCTGCGACCCTGTGAACTATAGCCCTGCAGACTCCTCTGCCCATGGGATTCTCCAGGCAAGAATACTGGAGTGGGCAGCCATTCCCTTCTCCAAGGGATCTTCCTGACCCACTGATCGAACCCAGGTATCCCACACTGCAGGCAAATTCTTTACCATGTGAGCCACTAGGGAAAACCATCAATCCATACACCCTGAATGGGTGAATTGTCTGATATGAGAACTGTCTCCATAAAGTCAAAGTGTTCGTTGCTCAGTTGAGTCCGATTCTTTGCAACTCCGTAGACTGTAGCCCGCCAGGCTCCTCTGTCCATGGAACTCTCCAGGCAAGAATACTGGAGTGGGTTGTCATGCCCTTCTCCAGGGGAGCTTCCCAACCCAGGGATTGAACCCAGGTCTCCCATATTTGAAACTGTCATTACATAATCTTTAACAAATAAACTAAGTTTAGATTTGTTTTCTCAGTTTTCATTTTTATAAAAAATTATGAGTGAAATGACTGGCAACAATGTTTCTTATAAAATTTGAAAATGTGTAATTCTCCCTGATGGATTCCCAAATCGATTTTTGAGCCTCCCACCAAATGGGCTTGAAGACTTGGCTGACTGAGCTCAATTGATTTGTCTTAACTGCTGTGCATTCCTTTGCCTGGCCCTTTGCTGTCCCATACTAAAAAGCTTCCTCAAATTTCTCTTCCCACACACTCAACCATACTCAACCATTCCCCACATACTCAACCATAGCAATTTAAACCTCTTGTCACTTTAAAAAGTTCTAAATCATATTTGACTTCAAACTTCACAGAGTTGAATTTGGTTTCGCAATTGAATTCTGTCACGTATTTATTTGTTCAGATTTTCAAGTTCCATCATGTCAAAGTTTTGCCCATCTGTATTCAGTTTTGTTAATGTTGCCTAGTCTGCCATTTAGACCGCTATCTGTATGAAAATCTGTAAAGTATGTAACTTGTTTTCATGTTTATGTTGTCACGTTCATGCAATGCTGTAACAATAAATACTGAAGTTCAGAAAATAGACTGTCTTATCAGTTTCTGGAAAGCCTAGAAGTTATAAAGTCTCTTTAAGAATAATGAATGAGGTATATTCCCATAAGAAGTAAAAGTAGAGCTTTGATCTCTAGATTCTTTTCCTTTGAAAGCACCTGAGATGCACAATTCATCTCCTGTGAATAAAAAGTTGGGAGGAATTGAAGCAGTTCCCACCAGAGTTTTCCTTGAAGATTAAAACATCACAGAGTTGACAGCATGTTTGTATCACTCGCGATCAAACACTCATTTCAGAAAAGGGTTTGCAAAATTGCTTTTGGTTTTTATTTTATGGAATTAAATAGTGATGCGTTAGAGAAAGAAAAGATGGAAGAAGTTCTTGTTGGCAAACATTTTTTAAGACATCTCAAAACAAGATGGCAGTTTATCTTGGACTTCTCTGGTGGCTCAGACAGTAAAGCGTCTGTCTACGATGCGGGAGACCTGGGTTCGATCCCTGGGTCGGGAAGATCCCTTGGAGAAGGAAATGGCAGTCCACTCCAGTACTATTGCCTGGAAAATCCCATGGACAGAGGAGCCTGGTGGGCTGCAGTCCACGGGGTTGCAAAGAGTCGGACACAACTGAGCGACTAGATCATGGCAAATGGCCTTTAATCTCAGGGTGGTTTTGTTTTCTGTATCTTCAAGGTCCTCTTAAGAAGAGACCTGTTGTACTGTGTGGGTTTAGTTATATAGTCCTTTGTCTACAAACACTGATAACATCTGTCAGGCAGGCAACAAATATGATTCACAAGAGGGTTTCCTAAGGACTTGGGATGCATTTTTTTTTTTAACTTTAGTAAATAGACCAACTAATATTCAGTGTTTTAAGTATCTGGTAGAATTTTTCTTATTTAGGTATTAAATTTAGATTTTAATACAGTTATACACAATGTACTGAGAATCACAGTATGTTTTCTGCCTTTGTTGCAGATGTAACTAATGATTATAAAACTGCAGACCATTAAATCCAGAAAGCACTGTTTTGTATAATAATCGTCCGTGGTTTCTGGAGATAAAAGAGTACCAATTAAGAGGGTATTTGATCTGATTTCCTGGCCTTAATACAAGATGTGGCTACAATGTGACCCTCCCTCTCCCCCCCGCCCCCCATCTATATTTAAGTATTTAAATACAGCTCTTGGAATTGTTACACATTGATAACTTACTGAGGTAAAGCGGAGAGTGGTAGGAGAAAGGATTATATATGAGAGCTGACATCACTCTCTCTGTTTCTGTATTATTTGAGTTCCTAAAAAAGCATTGTTTTCATGAATTAAAAAGATACAAAATAAGAAATTAATGTGCATATATTGAATATTCTGTAATTTCATTGATGGCTAATTCCTAGAAAATGTCAAATTAGTTCAAGTTACTGAAATCAGTCAGTTCAGTCACTCAGTCGTGTCCAACTCTTTGCGACCCTGTCGACTGCAGCACACCAGGCTTCCCTGTCCTTCACCAGCTCCTGGAGCTTGCTCAAGTTACCTAAGTATCAGGCTTTAAAATGTTCATAATGTATCATTTCTTTGTTTCTCTTACTGTGTGTCTTGTTGATCTCTGTTTCAAAACTACTGGCAGTCTTAGGTTGATATTTTGGCACCGCTGGGTAGATAGAATTCCAAGTTTACATTCTAGATTTGAGTTGCAGTCTAAGTTGTTTTTTACATGGAGAAAGATACACTTTAGTGCTACTTTTTATGTGTAAGTTTTAGTGCCCTTTTTTACAAAGTGTGATGAGAAAATTAAAGAATTTGGGACAATTAAAACTAATTTGTATTTCAATAAATTTATTAAAAGTTTCAATTAAATCTCATTATTTCTGGTGAATCATTGATAGATCACCAGGAATATAGCATTTGGAATATTAAGCAACAATAACAGTAACCACAATGCCATGAACTTCCGAAGTATTTGAACACTGAGGTCAAATATATTTGCATCTCCAATGACTTGGATATATTAACATTG
Organism: Ovis aries; assembly: GCF_016772045.2. Classification (NCBI taxonomy): domain Eukaryota; kingdom Metazoa; phylum Chordata; class Mammalia; order Artiodactyla; family Bovidae; genus Ovis; species Ovis aries. The sequence goes on along the minus strand of NC_056075.1, from coordinate 41,207,916 downwards.
AAGGGAATTAGGATTTCAAAATTCATGATTACCACCTTTTGTGGTAATTATATAGGATGTTAAAAAGCCAACATCTAGTTAATACCTACTTTTTAAGTATCTTGAGCATTTGACTGCTTTAATCCAGAACAAAGGCCTTGAAAGTATTTGGAATAAAAAGAACTATTGAATTTGATTTCTATGCTGTAGGGCTCTCCAAAATGCTATAAATTAATTTAGAAGTCCCAATGGAGGTGAAAGAGGAGAGTGAAAAGCTAGCTTAAAACTCAGCATTCAGAAAACTAAGATCATGGTATCCAGTCCCATCACTTCATTTCATATAGATGGGGAAGCAATGGAAACAGTGACAGACTTAATTTTCTTGGGATCCAAAATCACTGCAGATGGTGACTATAGCCATGAAATTAAAAGACGCTTGCTCCTTGGAAAAAAAAGCTATGACCAACCTAGACAGCATATTACAAAGCAGAGATATTACTTTGCTGACAAAGGTGTGTCTCATCAAAGCTGTGGGTTTTCCAGTAGTCATGTATGGGTGTGAGAGCTGGACTGTAAGAAGGCTGAGCACTGAAGAATTGATGCTTTTGAACTCTGGTGTTGGAGAAGCCTCTTGAGAGGTCCTTGGACTGTAAGGAGATGAGTCAATCCTAAAGAAAAATCAACCCTGAATATTCATTGGATGGGCATCATGAAGCTGAAGCTCCAGTACTTTGGCCAACTGATGCAAAAAGCTGACTCACTGGAAAAGACCCTGATGCTGGGAAAGATTGAAGGCGAGAGGAGGAGACCACAGAGGATGAGATGGTTGGATGGCATCACCGACTCAATGGACATGAGTTTGGGCAAGCTCCAGGAGATGGTGAAGGACAGAGAAGCCTAGCATGCTTGTTGTCCATGGGGTTGCAAAGAGTCAGATACAACTGAGTGACTGAACACCAGCAATAAAGTTAAATTAGATATATGTTAAAAATAGATTCAGCAGCATCACAGAACTGTTTGGAATTCAGTGGTTAAAACTTGTATATCATAGTGTTTTCCCCAAAATTTTATACTCATATAATTTTAAAGCTTTTCCTGTAATCTTAGTAAATAGAAATGAAATATATTTTTGACAAATAAAACAACACAAAATTTCCTGTTCTCTAGGAGTATGCACTTTAAAATAGTTGATGTAAATTATACATAATGGTGGGTTTTTCCTAATCTTCTGTTTTCATGTTTATATGTCAGACTGGAAAAGGATAAAAATTAGAGCATAGCATTTCATTTTATATAAAATAAGATAATGGCATGTCAAACTTTTAAGTTCTTATTTGTTAGTGTGTTCCATTCATTTGAATCTTAAAAGATGTCTGTCTTAAGATATTTTAGGATAAGGGTTTAAACTGTTAAACATCATTCTACATAGTTAAATATAAACATGCTTTAAAATTCCATTTTAAAAATTCAAGGTTTTAGATTTAGAAGATTCTGTGCAGTTTTGTCAGTGTTCTTCTCGCCTTTGTTGTTCTTGCTTATCTCTATTAGTTTTCCATCTGTATTAGTTCTAAGCATACTTGGGGGCTTCCCTGGTGGCACTGGTGGTAAAGAGTCTGCCTGCCAGTGCTTGAGAGTCAAGAGACTTAAGGTTCGATCCCTGGGGTCGGGAAGATCCCCAGGAGGAGGGAATGGCAACCCACTCCAGTGTTCTTGCCCAGAAAATTCCCTGGGCAAAGGAGCCTGGCAGGCTTCAGTCCATGGGGCCACAAAAAGTCACAACTGAGCACATTAAGCATGTTTGAATCTGATCTTTCCTTGCAAGTAGCATCTATTGCTGCGTGATGGAGATTCCTGTATTGCAATCCATGTACTTTAAACTCTCTGAAATTGACAGCAGGAACCAGGTTCCCACCTTTTCCTTTGCTTATCATTTACCCTGCTAAAGGATGTGGCAACCTAGTAAATGTTAAATATTTAGTTGGTTTAACGTTTGTGGGTTTTCTGCTTCAGTTGGATATTTGTAAGAAAAAGCACATACTTTGACCGTAGTGTGTCCAACCAAGGTATACCACAGCCACTGATGTTGAAGCTGAAACTCCAGTAATTTGGTCACCTGATGCGAAGAGCTGACTCATTTGAAAAGACCCTGATGTTGGGAAAGATTGAGGGCAGGAGGAGAAGGGGATGACAGAGGATAAGATGGTTGAATGGCATCACCGACTCGATGGACATGGGTTTGGGAAGACTCTGGGAGTTGGTGATGGACAGGGAGGCCTGGTGTGTTGCGGTTCATGGAGTCGCAAAGAGTCGGACACAACTGAGCAACTGATCTGAACTGAACATTTAATTCAGGAGACTGGTGATAACAGACAGTGGTATTGCTGAGAGCCAAGCAAGGCACAGAGAGTTGATCCAGAGAATAGCAGTAGCAGGAAACCACTGCCACCCCTCGGCTGAAGAGAAAAGGGGCCCAGGACTCAGGGAGGGTGATAGTAGAAACTGGGGTGGTTCTAGGCAAAGGGAATAGTTAGAGATAAGTACTATTACAGGTTGACCTATGTTTGTCCAGATTTTTTCTATACTTCCCTGGTGGCTTAGAGTTAAAAGCCTCTGCCTGTGATGCAGGAGACCGGGGTTTGATCCCTGGGTTAGGAAGATCCCCTGGAGAAGGAAATGGCAACCCACTCCAGTACTTTTGCCTAGAAAATTCCATCGGCTACAATTCATGGGGTTGCAAAGAGTCAGACATGACTGAGCGACTTCACTTTGACTGTTAACAGGTTGACCTATGTTTGTCCAAATTTTTTTCTATGCATATACTAGGCTTTTCATAAAAAGAGTTGTTTATATTGAACTTATCTTTTTTTTTTTTTTTTTTTTTACATAGCTAGCTATCTTCTGTCTTTTCAGTAGCCATATAGTATTTTGCACTGTGGATGTGTGCTGACATGTTTGCCCAGTTCTCCACTGGTGGACATCCGTGTTGCTTCCAGTTTTTCAGTGTGATGGAGCATTGCTGTAAATATCCTTATATTGAGTTGACCAAAACACATACATAAAGCCTGGTGTGTGTGTGTTTTCTAGGAGAGTGGTTCTCAGTGTACCTTTCAGGCTTAAGAAAACACTGATGTGCAGGTTCATTCCAGTCAGTTTTCAGATCAAGATCTCTGAGGATAGGATTCATTTAAAAAAAAAAAAACTCTTTAGATGGTTCTTTAGTCAGCCATGGAATGATTCTGAGAACTGGTGTTGCTGAGTCAGTGATTTTATTTAAAAAAAAAAAACATATATTTTAAAGACAACTGTAACACTGTTTTCTGTATTAGGCTTAAGAGCAACTGCCAGTAATAGAACTCAAAATAATTTGTCTTAAATAAGATAGTTTAGTTCTGTTTTAATGTAAACTTCTAGACAGAGGCAGTCCAGGGCTGGAATGGCTGTTTTATTCCTCAAAGTTCTCAGGTACCTAGGTTCCTTCTAGCTTCTGTTTTTGCCAGACTGAGGGAAAGCTCTTAACCTCAAGCTCGAGATAGAGGTTAGAGCTCCTACCGTGCCATTCTTACTCCAAGAGGCAGAATGAAGGAAGGGCTGAAAAATTCAAGAGGCAAAGGCCTGGACCAGCTGTCCTACCAGACCTGTCTGCTTGTGTTTTATGGGCCAGAACTTAGTCACAAAACCACACCCAGCTGCAAGGGAGGCTGGGACACAGTCCACTCTGCTGAAAACCAGGAGTTCTTCTCTATGGAAGAAGAGGAAAACTGATAGTGGCCATCTCTGTGAAAGCTGTAAGCATCTGCCCACTTGCCCACAAGATGAGTGGCCATGGCTCCAACCTGACCAGCTCAAGTCAGCCCAAACTGCTGAGTCAGCAGAAGGCCGCACTGCAGTTACATGTTGACTTGAGAAGCAAAATAAGTTTAAATCAGATTCAGGAAAGGTGCTGGAAAGCTGCAAACTTCATTATGTATAATAAACTAATAAGAGATTGAAGGCCACTTTTTAAATTACATACGATTCCTTCTCTCTCCCTAATGTTTGGATGGCATCACAGACTCAATGAACATGAGTTTCAGCAAACTCCAGGAGATGGTGGAGGATGAGGAAGCCTGGCATGCTGCAGTCCGTGGGGTCGCAAAGAGTCGGACACAACTCCATGACTGAACAACAGCAACAACAAAAGCAAGGCATTTGTTATTTATTAACATACGCACGTTGATCTGAATAGTGCACACCCTCGTTTGAACGTGCCGCTCAGAGAGGACTTCTTAATACGTGATTTATATATGCTTCAGTATTCTTAAATTAGGACGTGAAAAGTGGTCTGGTAGGTGACTGTATTTAATCAGTAGTTTTTGTTCTTGCAGTGGACGAAGGTCGCAGCAAGGAACCTGACCGCCTGCAGGTGTTCTACAAGAAAGCCATAATGCCTTACGGTGTTTACAAGAAGCAGCAGAGAGACCCGAGCGAGGAGGCGGCCGTGCTGCAGTACGCGAGGCTGGTGGGGCAGGCGTGCTCTGAGCGGATGCTGCTGTTCCGAAACTGATGAGCCTGTTCGCCTCTCCTGCCCCCTGAGCCCCTGGGCGCTCCTGCGCTGCCCTGCCGACGTGTGCCACGGTGCGAGTTCATCACCTGGGGGAAACTCTCTACCCCTCCACAGATTAGACTTTCTAATTTTGATGGCTGTGTAGCTTTTCTAAAATATTTTGTGGCATATGTGTTTGTGAAAATCTCATGGTTAATGATAAAGATTTTAAAACTATGTTATGACATCGACTCATAATTGGGTTTTCTCATTTCAGAAGTCTGCTTCATGAACAAGAGATGATTAACTTCTCTTGTTAATATTTTGGGAGGTAAAATGTATAAGTGAACCTTAAGTAATTTAAATCACAGTTGTACTTTTTTGTTGTTCTGTTAGAGAAATTAAAACAGACTTTTTCTTCAGATCCACTTAAAACATCAGTTTCTGCTGGAAACACCTCAAGTGTGGGGAAGAAGGTTGGAATTCTGTTTGGTCGCTTAGAAAACGTCTTCTCAAGGGATCAGAACTGGGATGCTGTTCAGTGTTCAGTATCACTTTACTGCTGAATGCTACGTTACGTAGCTTCACAGAAGACTTGAGAAAAGGAAACAGTACAAACTTACAAAAAAGGATGTGTTAGCGTCGAGCGTCTGTTTACCCAGGACAGTCTCATTCATGTCTATTGTCTTGGCGCGATTGTTTTTCCTAGAATAATTATTTCTCGTGTTCCTTTTTACTCTGCAGAATACTCCATTTTAGACAATAAAATATGTGATTACCCTAGTTATATATTGTCCAAACTGGGGCAGTCTGCTTTATTTCTCAAAATCTAACAAGTAAGAGTTTTTTTTTTTTTTTAGAAAATTAGTGCCTCCTGCCTTGACCTAAGCCCCTTGAAGGATACATATACACTAGTTTTTATTTTCTTAGAACGCAGGACACAGGTCTTTGGTTATTGGTTAAAAATTCGTTTCTCTCTGACTGCTTTTATAGCTGTGCTGCACATCGCAGTTAGTGACATCGGATGCATTGTGAACTCTGTTCCAGGGCAGGAGGCAGAAGCATCCATTTCCTGCTCATTTGGCAGCCAGAGAGGAGATGCCACACGTAGTAATCTCAGCAGAGGTGGGCCCTGTGTCCCTCTGTCTTGTCTCTCTGGTCCTTCTCTCATTCACCAGTCTCTGTCCCCCACCTTAAAGGTGGTAGGCACTGTGCCGGGAGGCAGGGGAGGGAGCAGAGGGAGCAGAGGGAGCAGGCACGTCCCCTCATAGTTGAGCCGTGCTGGAGACAGTGATGGACGGATGGATGGAGGCGCTTACTCTCCTGTGCATCGTTGCAGCTGGCCACCATCTGCTGCCACCTGCCTGGCCACTGAGTCCTTTTCATTTCCTGTTTTGTCCATTTTCCCATTTTCTACTGATCTTTTTTAAAAAAAAACATTTTATTAAACTTAGTGGCTTGATTTTAAACTTCTCTCCTAAATGCACTGAATTGAGATATAAAATATTAGAAAATAATTCCAGCTAGCTAGACTAAAAAGAAGGATCCCAAGAGAATGATTTTTAAAATCAAATGTCTAGAAGTTCAAGATCCAAATAAATTGTATTTGTTCATTCACGTAGAGAGTGTGTGTGTGGGTAACACCTACCGAGGGCAGGTGCTTAGCTAACGGGGGACAGAGTAGTGAGGACATGGATTTTGCATACTTTTGAAGGAATTTTGTCCTTCAAAATAGTCTCCCAAGAGCATTTGATAGGCTCTTATTTAGAACTGCCTTCAGAATCTATAGAACATTCAAAAAAAATTTCCCTCTAAAGTGAAGTTAGCTTAATTTTTTCATTTATGAAAAGCATAGTTAAGCAAATAAACTTGAAGAAAAGCATACATAAGAAAGTAAGAGTGATCTGAAATCTTATCGAGTTGAAAGAAACTTGGAAATAGGACTTTAGAAGTATTTTAAGTAATTTCAGTATTAAAGTACATAGTTAAGTGCACACCTGGTGCCCCAGGCGTTGGAATGCCCAGGGTGATGTCATCAGCTGTGTTAAACTACTCTTATCATAGTGATTAGCCTGTAGGATGGAATTCATTAAGATCACAACTCAAGTACCAAATGAGGAGAGAGCTTGAATCTTCCTTTTTACCATGACTCAGACTTCTTCCTGCAGAATTCAGCCTACTCCCTAGGAACAGGGTGCTGCCGGGGTGGCCTTCTAGGTTGGCCCCAGTGAAGCTCCAGAGAGAGTGACTATGCTACTACTCAGTTGCTATCTTCTATTCTTGTGTTGGTTTTTTGAGTAGGTACCGTATCAATCCTAATGAACAAATTATCTTCAAAGGACAATTATTTGTTCCTTGGAGCCCACACTGAGTGAATGTTGATAGTGGGCTAGGAAAGTACAGTCAAGGAAAGTGACTTGACTCGGTCAGTTGACAGTCTAGCTGAGGAATCAGATTTTATGTTAATGGCTTATATCTAAAGAAGGACATGTGAGGACATTTCCGAGACAGTTTATATCCTCCCGAGGCTGGAAGCTTTGCAGCTGCAAGCTTCATGTTGTAATCCGTTTCTGGTTTCAGATTAAACTTAACACCCGCCTCCCTGTCTTGGGAACAAAAATGTAGCAAAGATTCTCCATGATACCATCTTTATTTAAATTTTTGTGAGACTTTTGTCTTATTTTTTTAAATGTATTCTGAGCACTTTTCTTTTATATTGTGAAAGATAGAGGGTATTATCAGATGAATATATTATTCATTTGATTAAAATTATTTAGATAAGAAATTATTACTGTTTATGTTTACTTTCAAACTGCTTATTCTAATTTTTATCCATTTTTCAAATATCGTTTGTATATGACTTCTTATGTATGGGAATTTATTATGTAAATGAACCTTTTCAGATTTCTGGACAGTCTATGGTTTGATTTTATAGGGTTTTTTTTTTTTTAGTAGGATAAAGATGAGAAAGATGATCAGTTACTTAAAATGTATCTATTGTTGCTTACTTTAAAGAAGGAAATAAATAGAAACAATTGGGAAATGTTTGAATTAGAAGTCACTCAAATGTGTGTTATTTTCCAAAAGAGAACCAGTGACTATAAAAGGCAAAACAAGTTTGATTGCATGTGACATTTTTTGCACTTGCATATGTGTTTTGAACAGTCCATTTGATAAAGCTTGAATAAAACTTCTATCTGCAATGGCTCTTGCTGGTCATTACTTAAAAGGCCTGTGTTTTCTTCATTCAGATTCTTAGATACATTTTACCTATAGCGAATATGTCGAAAACAGAGGTAAGACATTGACTGTATATGAATGATTGTGTTTAATTTTCAGTAATTAGAATTCCAGACCACTTGGTTTCCTAAATCAAATCATGATGGATTTCTCTCTCAGGAATAAATGAAAGTAGAGTGAATCTTGCTTTAAGCAAAAAGTCTGGATTTTCACAAGATAAATTAGTGAGTAGACGTTCTTTTATCCAAAAGAATTTGAAATAAGATTTAAGTAGCCAATTCAAGTATTAATTTCTCTTAAAAACTTCAGTTTTCAGAGGAATTTTCACAAATATGTCATAAAGCGAGGTGTGCTTTCATTGTTCATAAGAGTCCCCAGTATATTTATAGAATACATTTTAAGTCTTTTTACAGTAAAGGGGATCCTGGTAGGTTTATGATAAAATGAATCCTGTTTCCCAGGCAATTTAACTATTAAATTCCCACTAATGTTTTCTCTGGAATGAAAATCGCTTTATTGTTTTCTTATTTGAAATGGACAGTGTTCACCAGAAAACATGTAGACAATATAGAAAAATATACCAAAGAAAATAAAAATCACTCATAAGCCTATCACTGTTGGCTCCATCGTTCACATTTTGGTGTATGTCCTTTCATACTTTTTTCTACCTACATGTATGTATGTATTTTGTTTTATTTTGAAATAAAAGTGGAATTATGGCATGTATATTGTTTCATAATTTTTTCATCTATATTTTTGAACATCCTAATTTACTGTGAAAATGAAAATAGGAAGAATAATCATTTAAATGACTGCATAATATTCCACTGTGTCTGTACTGCTTTGAGAAAGGAAGTTTTAACACTTCAGCTCCTCATGGATGATGGGAGTTGTAATTGAATGACATGAATTACTTTTCTCAGTTCTTTGTAACACTTGGCAGCATGGTTCTTACTCCTCATTGCCTGATTGCCTTGACCTTCCCCTGGAGGATAGGAATTTTCTCTTTACTGGCAGGTTCAGAAAATGTGTAGCTTTTAAAGCTTAGTCCCCCTCCTCTGATTGTCCCTCAACTAAATATCTTCTGGAAGATCTACACTATTATTCTTACAGTCTGCATGCCTCTAAAAATTTCCAGTTATAAAATGGCTTGTTTAAAAGCTTAAAGTTATTTAAAGCCAGTTAAGGTTCTAATTCATTGATTCTTTGTAGAGCAGAGATCTTTAAAATGGGTACCTAGAAAGAGTGGAAACCATACTATTTTAATTTAGCTAAGTATTTTACTTTTTAAAAGTGCATTGGTTAAGATTTAATTCTAAGGGAGATAAAATTGCATTTTTCATTCCTGTGTTGTGCTTGGTCATCGCTCAGTCATGTCCAACTCTTTGTGACCCCGTGTGTAGCCCGCCAGGCTTCTCTGTCCAGGGGGATTCTCCAGACAAGATACTGGAGTGGGTTGCCATGCCCTTCTCCAGGAGATCTTCCCAACCCGGGGATCGAACCTAGTTCTTCCTCATTGCAGGCAGATTCTTTACCATCAGAGAATGTCTAGTTGGTGGTTAAATTCATGTCTTCAATCCAGTCCTAACTGATGCAATTAAACCAGGAATTAAAGTTGTTGAGTATTATTTGCATGCCAAACTTTTATTGTTTTAGACCTTCAAAATAGCTTGCAGGTTTGTATAGCTTGGTTTCTTCATTACATCTTTTCACCTGCAATATGAAGAAACGATTCCAAATAGAAATGTTTCTCTTTAAAAAAAACCTGGCAGAGCAAATCTTAATGTTACATGGCATTTGTGATTTTTAATAGTTAATTACCTGTCAATATGGCACTCAATATTTCAGCCACGTTGGGGGAAGAGAGATTCATCACTCATCTAGCATGCATAAAGCAGACTGTTTGCGACTAGCACAGATATCTTGTTTCTTTCATTGTTAGATTTTATTTTTTTGCATACTCAGTATGCAAAAAATTATTTTTAAACATTTATTAATTATTTATATGTTGCATGCTAGAGCAGTTATTCCAGAAAAGTATAAATGTTGGACTGCCAACTTCCGTAATTCAACACTGGGGTTTGGGATCATGCTTTCCCCTGAACCTTAATTTTTCATGCTTTTGTCAGTCTGTGCCAGGGTCTTAAAATCATTGAACACAGGTCTTTTTTTTTTTAATTAGCATTAAATTAGAACTCATGAATACTTCATGAAGTCCAATTCATCACTTTGTTAATTCAGTATTCAGTGAGTCTGAATAGCATCTCTCAACTAATGGAGCTTTTTGATCGTGAAACAAGAAAAACAGCATTTTAGGTTGGGGGATTCAGAGCTTAAGACTCAGCTCAGTTGTATGTGGACAGTTCTATGCAGTTTTCCAGCTGATTTTAAAATACAGAGAAATGATCAGTTTGTAATTTGGAAGCTGACCTTTATTAATGGTATTTTATTGACCATTCATTGTCTGATGTTATTTTATTGACTAATGCAAAGATTATGTGTGTGTGTGTGTGTGTGTGTGTGTGTGTGTGTGTATGTATGTATATACACAGAGTATCTGCTTAACTAAGGCTTGCTGGTAATAGTATGATTCTCAGTTTTCAAAGAATCAATTTGATAAAGGATTTGGATACTTAAGATTTGTAAAAGTCATTCGAGTGATAAAGCTGCTCTGTCCAATAATAGTCTAGTCACATGGTGTCTATTTAATTAATAAAAATTTCGTTCCTTAGCCTCACCAACCACATCTCAAATGCCCAGTAGCCACACGTGGCCCTGGCTCTCCTATTAGTTTCCTGGGGCGGCTGTAACAGGTCACCACAACCTGGCTATCTTAAAACAACAAGAATTTATTTTCTCACAATTTGGAGCATAGAAGTCCTGAATCAAGGTATCAGCAGGACCGTGCTCCCTCTGATGGATCCAGGTGAACCTTCCTGTGCCCATTCCGGCAGTCCTGTGTGTGCTCGGCTGGCAGTCGCGTCCCAGTTTCTGCCTTTGGGTTCACGTGGCCATCTTCCCTGCATGTGTGTTTTCTGATGTTATTTTATGTCTTCTCTACTCTGGGTCTTCTCATTTCTTAGAACGCCAGTCAGATTTAGGGTCCACCTCAATCCAGTAGGACCCCATCTTGTGTGTGTGTGTTAGTTGCTCAGTCGTGTCCAACTCTTTGCAACCCTGTGGGCTGTAGCCCCCCAGGCTCCTCTGTCCATGGGATTCTCCAGGCAAGAATACTGGAGTGGGTAGCCACTCCCTTCTCCAGGGCATCTTCCCAACCCAGGGGTTGAACCTGGGTCTCCTGCACTGCAGGCGGATTCTTTACTCTCTGAGCCACCAGGGAAGCCCTTAATATATCTGCAAAGATCCTAATTCCAAATAAGTTCGGGTCACTTTCACAGGCACCTGGAATGAGGACTGGAGGACACTTTTTGGGTGAGGGAGAGTCACAGTTCAGCCCACAGGAGCTGCCCTGTTGGGTAGTAAAATTACAGCCTACTTCTTCAATGAAGCAAGTTCCATTGAATGGTACTGCTGTAAGGTGATTTTTTTAAACTGTTATGATTTGATAGTTGTTTAAAGTGTCTGTATGGCAAAACACCATGAAATGACTACAATAAACCGTTTGGGGCAACTTATTTTGACACTTCCTAGTTTCACTTATTTCCACTGTGCAATCTATTCCATCTTTGACTAAAGCACATTTGTACATATGTATGAATTTGTGGTATCTCATTACCCTGGGGCTGTGTCAGTTTCCTAAGGTAACTACCATGTCATTATGATTTAAAGGTAAACTATGTACAGGGATTTCCTAAAGGAAATCAACCCTGAATGTTCACTGGAAGGACTGATGCTGAAGCTGAAGCCTCAATACTTTGGCTACCTGATGTGAAAAGTCAACTCATTGGAAAAGACCCTGATGCTGAGAAAGATTGAAGGCGGGAGGAGAAGGGGACAATAGAGGATGGCATGGTTGGATGGCATCATTGACTCAATGGACATGAGTTTGAGCAGACTCTGGGAAATGTTGAGAGACCGGGAAGCCTGGCACGCTACAGTCCTTGGGGGTCCCAAAGAGCCAGACACCACTGAACAACAATAATATACATAGAGAGTGTCTCTTTAAAGAACAATTTGAATGGGAGATTAATTTAGAAATATACAGAATTTCTGCTATTTTTTATTTCCATTTTTGCATCTTTCTAGTTTTGGTTGCATGTTAATTTTGATCAAATAGAAGAAACATAAACTTATCAGAATCTATAGTAATAAAATGATCTAAGTGCATCTCCCAAAAGCAGTCTACCAAAAAAAAAAAAGAAATGCAGTGACTGACAAAAGAGGGAAAAATAAATGCTCTTTTCATCTCTCATACTGTTTAATCTAGAGCTGGTGGTTACCTCACATGAGTAAGTGGACTCAGAAGGCAGATTAGATTGATTTATAGCTCTGCTTTTTAAAGAATTTTTTACTCCTTTATTATTGTATTTTTAAGGATAATTTAATTATCAGTTTTTCCCCCTAGTACAGCCTACTTCTAGCCAAAACTGTGTGTAAATGTTCTCAACCTGGAGACCTTACAGAATTTCACTCGAGGCATGTTACTTAGATACAGATAAGTTAATTTGGACTCACTTCACCAAAACTGTGAGCAGAGCTGGTGGGGAGGGAGGTCAGAGGAGCCTTCGAGATTGGTCAGTGGCCCCTGGAAGCTCCGCACAGTGTGAGTGGCGATTTCTACAGAAATGAGGAAATACTGTCTCTAGTCTCCCTGGTTTTCTGCCTATTCTTGAGATCCATCTTGTGACTCACTGAATACTATTCCATCCCCTAATTTATTAAGAGGCCAAAGAAACATCCAGGCATGGCCAATCTGCACCTACAACAGCTGGTGACTCATGCTCAAGGTGGTTAATATTTCTGCTAATGTCACCAAAGATTCTGATAGGAAAGGCTAGAAATAAAGAAACCAAGTCTAGGGAAGAAATCTGGAGAACAGTTTGAACTTATTGTACCAAGTCTCTATTAGCCTTTACTGCCTTCATTAAGGTACAGAAACTGTTACATGTCAGCCTCATCAGTGAGTGATGGTCGTGGGACTTGCTTATCTGCTGGTTGCTTATCTAGCCACTTCCACATCTGGATCATATGTGAAGAATCAAAGAGTAAGGAGAAAAAAAAACAGGCTTGCCTGTTAGCAGCTAAAATGGGCTCATGCTTTACTAATGGGGAAAGCCGCTCGGACCATGTGGCATAAGGAGAAGAAATTTGGGGTGTCACAGTGAAAGGATAGCGCTGTCTGGAAATGACAAGTGGGTGGAAGGGGCACTCGATGGTGCTGAAGGTGTAGCAGATATCCAGCACTGGGCCCATGGACAGGGCGTCCAGACACAGGGAAGGAAGATGGACCAGGGTGGGGAAGTGCTGATGTCAGGCCTAGAGCAACCTTCTGATCCTATTCCACTAGCAACTGGGTCATTTTAGAAGCCTTAATAGGTTAAAAAAAAAAAAAAAAACATGCAAGGGAACCTGGACTCTACAGGCAAGCAGTTTCAGGTTCCGGGATCACTTTAACTCATTGCGTGGCCTTGGGCAAAGCCCTGAGGTCAGCAGTGCTCACCTTCATCATCAGGCGGGAGCGCTGGGGCCACGGAGAAGACTGAGTGTGCTGCTCTGCTGTCCTGCCCATCGCACCTTGCCAAGGCAGATGTCACCAAAAAGAAAGGTCATAGAAATAAGATTTAAACAAATTTAAAAAAATTAAAAGAGTAAATCCTACTAATCCAAGGCAGAGAACCCTAAGCATCTCAACAGTCCCTGAGCACACACAGTTTCAGGCCAGTCATTGTTGACTTTGGTGATGGCAGTGCTGAGTTATCAAGGAAACAGTTAAAAGTCATTCATTATACTGTAATTTGGGCTTCCTGGTGGCTCAGAATCCACCTGCCAATGCAGGAGACACAGGTTTGAACCCTGGGTCAGAAAGATCCTCCTGGAGAAGGAAATGGCAACCCACTCCAGTATTCCTGCCTGGGAAGGCCCACGGACAGAGGAGCCTGGCAGGCTACAGCCCATGGGGTTGCGAAAGAGTCAGACACAACTTCACGCCTAAAACAACAACAACAGCATACTCTAATACAGGAAAATGTAAAATACATTTTAAGCATTTCCATTCAAAACTGTTTTAAAGCAATGAAAAGACTCTATTGCCGGACAAATTACAGTCATCTGCCAAATTCATGATATTGAGAACACGTCTTCAGGATGGTGGAATTAGAATGCACTTGCAACGTCTGCTCAAAAGATACTCTTAATGTTCAGAGGATAAAGGCTTCCTAATGGCTGCCTTTCTCCAATAGAATGTGGAGAAATAATTGTAAACAGTTATTCACAGGAACCCACGAAGAGAACCTCACTCCAGTGGGGCCGCTATTCAGGACTTCCTTGGTATAATGGGAGAATAAAGTGGGTTTTGAGGCCTGGGACAATTATGTGCACTTTTGTTTGTTCTGGTGGAGACAAAACTAAACAACAGGATATCTGGAAGGCCAGCAGCGTTGCGTGGTCTCCGCCGATCCCCTCTGCACAGCGGGCTGCCATATCCAGTTACAGCCTAACTGATAATGACCGGGGTTGTTTTCATCTCACCCCCACGGGCTCCTGCTTTTTCCCCCCTCCTCTGCATTATCCCTCTGCATGAAGGCAAATTTGGGAGGAGGCATTCCCTCTTCCGATCGGCTTATCAAGGAGCCACAGTGAGCCGACAAGCATCATCAACGAGGTCGGGAAAGCAAAAGCACATTTTTTTTGAGAGTGGAAAATGGTGATGTTGCATAGGACTGCAGCGTGCTGCCTGGGTGGGGGAAAGTGAGATGAGACCCAGAAATAGATTTGTTAGCTTTTACCACGACTCCCCCCGCAAAAAGTGTCTCTATGTTAATGGCCGTTTTCTCCAGCCTAATTAAAAGCGGCTTCTGTTGTGTGTGGGGCTGTGAACCCAACCCCTGGGCCAGCACAATTTGACACGGAGGCCAGCCGAGCTGTTTCCTGGGCTTTGTCAGAAGCCCTCTGCTCACAAGTCACGTTCCAGCAACTGCTGCGAGCGCCCCAGTGGAAGCGGGTCAGCATCTCAGTGGCCGAATCTCCCATCCCGTGAGGAGGTGAGAGAAGCACCTGCTCGCACTTAGCAGAGTTGATGCTGGCCGAGGCCCCACCTCGACTCGCCAGACTCAGGCAGAAAGTGAGCGGTGCTGGGGAAGGTCTGAAATGTCTGAATGTCTGGAACGTCTTTGTTCTTGTTTAGAGTACTGTTTGCACAGTTGATGCTGAACCTAAAGTGGAACAGTCTTTCCTCTTTCTGCCCTTGCCGTTAAGTTTTCCAAAAGCCACCAGGGGGCAGAAAGAAACTTCCTTGCCTTCCTCAGCCCCCACCCCACCCCCCGCTTTTTGATTATACGGGGAAAGGTGAGTTTTTTTCTTTTTATGGTCCATGAAGGCCAATGTTTTTTATATAAACTATGCTTCTCATGTCTTTAATTTTTTTCAGATCTGGGTTGTCTTTGGTAAAGAATCGGCCTGCAATGAAGAAGACACAAAGGCTCAGTTTTGATCCCGGGGTCAGGAAGATCCCCTGGAGCAGGAAATGGCAACCCACTCCAGTATTCTTGCCTGAAAAAAAAATCCCATGGACAGAGAAGCCTGGCATACTACAATCCAAAAGTTTGCAAAGGGTCAAACCCAATTGAACTACTAAGCACTGCCCTGCACTTCTGCAACTAAGGCAGATTGTGAGAGGGAAAACTGCGTATGCACAGCATTTTATACCTGTTAGCTGAAACTCCAGTACTCTGGCCACCTGATGCGGAGTCTCAAAGAGTTGGACACGACTGAGGGACTGAACTGAACTGAAGGTTTCGTTACACAACCCTCAGGCCTAACCAGCATCCCAGTCTCCTGTGTTACCCTCCACGTTTCCAGCCTCATGGGGCTAGTGCAGGCCCTTACTACTTCTTATTGGGATTATTGCAATAGTCAGTGTCCATCTGGCTTCCTCCAGCCAGTTTAAGAGCCCCATGTACCACCCATTTGATCCCACCCTCCTGGTCCCACATCAGACAGCGCCGCATTCCTTTCTGCGTGAAGCCTAAGCTACCCCACCTGCCCCAGCTTCTCCAACTTTCCTCCTGCATCTCCCTTCCATCAACTCCAACCCCAGCTCTTTCTTTCCTGTGTCTCGATTCCTGGGTCTGCTCCCTCGTCAATCACAGCCAATCCCTTCCAGCAACACACGGTCAGATCTCCGGGGTACAGACCTGGTACTGCCTCCTCACCAGCACCTCGCCTACAGTGTCTGAATTCCGTCTTCGTAATAGCAATTCTTCTCTTTCTTAAATTTGTATTGGCGTATAGTCGATTAGCAGTTTATCTTTTTTTATTAAATTTAGTTTTGGGCTGAGCTGGGTCTTCGTTGTGGCACGCGGGCTTTCTCTAGTCCTGGAGAGCAGGGGCTACTCTTCAATGCACGGGCTTCTCATTGCGGCGCTTCTCTTGCTGTGGAGCACGGACTCTGGGCACGTGGGCTTCAGTAGTTGTGGCCCCCGGCACGTGGGATCTTCCTGGACCAGGGAAGGACATCGAACCTGAACCAGATCCATTGATCAACCTGGACCAGGACATCGAACCCATGTCCCCTGCATTGGCAGGCAGATTCTTTTCTTTTTTTTTTTTAATGTTATATATATTTAATTTTTTTTAATTGGAGGATAATTGCCTTGCAGTGTAGTGCTGGTTTCTGCCACACAACGCCATGAATCAGCTGTAGGTATACACATGTCCCCTCCCCCTTAAACCTCCCGTAGGTGGATTCTTAACCACTGGACGACCAGGGAAGTCCAGCAATTCTTTCTTAAGACTGGAGAAAACCCAGACAACCGGGGTCCTAGGAAAGATGCCTGTGTTTTCAGTAGAGGCAGCCAAGGACTGGCCTCGTTGGAGAAACCTCCCATCAGACGCGGACAAAATCCCATTCCACCCCTGCTGCTGCTGCTGCTAAGTCGCGTCAGTCGTGTCCGACTCTGTGTGACCCCATAGACGGCAACCCACCAGGCTCCCCCATCCCTGGGATTCTCCAGGCAAGAACACTGGAGTGGGTTGCCATTTCCTTCTCCAGTGCATGAAAGTGAAAAGTGAAAGTGAAGTCGCGCAGTCTCGTCCGACTCTTAGCGACCCCATGGACTGCAGCCTACCAGGCTCCTCCACCCATGGAATTTTCCAGGCAAGAGTACTGGAGTGGGTTGCCATTGCCTTCTCCAACCCTACTACACCATTAAAGACATGCTAGGCATCTTACTATTAGTCTTAACACTAGTCTTAACCCTGGAGAACGCGTGCAGGTGTCATGGGGACCTGAGATCAGCCTCCACGACCCCAGGTGGGATCGGCTCCTCAGTTAGTTTCCTAGCATGGCTTGCAGACATGTAGGAAGCACTCTCAGAAGAGAGTCCAAGATGGAACGTATTGAACTTTGCGGGGTCTTAACACGTGTGAACAGTGAGAGAAAGGAACACACAAAGGGCCCCATGAACAACTGGGAGTTGTGGCGTCTCAGTAGGGAAGGGCATATGGGGGCACATTGGCTGTTGGTAGAGGGCTTGCTGTGTGTAATGAATTCCTAGCCTAATGGGCACATGGATCCCAGTACTCAGGGCAGGCCTGTTTTTGGTTTAGAGCTCACACACCAAAAAGAAAAAGAAAAAATTACAGAATGCACAATATGACTTGAAAATTCTTAAAGGAGATCAGTGTAATCCCTCTTTAATTTGGTCTTTTCCTCTTAAATTCATTTCGCATATGGGAAGACATTCGTGCAATGGACACAAGGGTATTTTTACACATGCTGAACACTCTTGGCCCTGGGAGAAGTCCTTGCCCCTAACTGAGATCCTGACGGGAGGCAAACCTTGCGAACACAGCTCTGCAAGTACAGAAAGGAGCTCCCGCCATCGGCCAAGTGGCCTTTGGAATGCAGCGTCTCCTTCTCTTTAGATCCCACGCACCCATGTATTCCTCCATGGCGTGTGGGTGGGGGGCTGAGGTGCAGTGAAACATAACCTGTGAAGATGTCACTGCTGTTCACTTTACTTTGCCCTAAACACATGGAGTCTTCCTGCGTTGGATGAGGCACTGCTTTTCCTTGAAGCTCCTGAGGCCCTCAAGGACAGGCCTCCTGATTGTGTGAGCAGTGTCGCTCAAGACATTTGAACCATGAGCCGCTCACGGTGCCATTTGCCGAAAATCACCATGTCTCCCGGTAGCAGAACATGCCCCTTACCCCTGGGTGGCCAGGAGGGGCGCTTCCAGGGCAAGCAGCCCCAGTACTAACCCAGCACGTCCTGGGACTGCAGACACGTGTCTCTCCTGGAAGCCCAGGGCCCTCCACCAGCTTGCTCTTGAAAAGCCCAGTGCAAACCCAACACCACACGCATACAGTGCCTTCATTCATTGACTGCTCAGTGGACATATCCATCCAACAACTAGGGCGCACCTGTCCTGGGCCGGGCGTTGTGCTGGCCACTGAGTGAACACAAGAGAGGGAGCCTCCGTCTTCTTGGAATCACGGGCTAGGGAGAGACAGACAGACAGACAGCTGGCCCCATTGTACAAAAGGCCCCTTGAAATGGGGTGAAAGGGAAGGCCTTTTGAAGAGGTGGCAATAAATGTGTCATAGACGAAAAATTGTCACTTGGCGTCTGCCTCTACAATGTCACAAACCCCAGCAGTCGCTGACCTTCAACACAGCCCGAAGGAGCTCAGGGCAGCGGTCAGGATTGAGGCACTCTGTGCCCTGGGGGAAACTGGAAGAGCAGATTTTTCAGGAGAAGGTTTTATGAGCCCAATTCTTGTATCTCCTCATGTCTAAAAAAGAACTAAAATCAATGATGGAGACAACTGCTCCCAGCAACTAGCAGCAACCTTCTACAGAAACGTGTGCTCGACGGCACATAACCCCTCCACCAAAAGCACACAGATACAGACCTCCCCCCACCTCTGAGCTCTCTGAGAGGCTGTCTCCTGGGCTGTAGTCTTCATTTTGCCCCAAATAAAACTCAACCCATGACTCTCACATTGCATTCCGCGACCTCCCCCCCCCCCCCCCCCCCCCCCCCCCCCCCCCCCCCCCCCCCCCCCCCCCGGTCAACAGTGTGTTGAGTGTTTAAAGCTATGACTATGTGCACACCTGGAGTTCATGGACAGTCACAGTTCAGTCTTTGGGGGAAAAAAAAAAAGCTAAAGTGTTAGTTGCTCAGTCATATCCGACCCTTTGTGACTCCATGGACTGTAGCCAGCCAGGTTTTTCTGTCCAGGGAGAATTGGGATTCTGCAGGCAAGAATACTGGAATGAGTAGCCATTTCCTTCTCCATTGGATCTTCTCGACCCAGGGATTGAACCTGGGTCTACTGCATTGCAGGCGAATTCTTTACCTTCTGAGCCACCAGGGAAAGAGTCTTGGGGGATAAACTCAAAGAGAGGAGACGGAAAGCAAGTTGGGCTAAGAGCACAGATGAAACCCAGCAGACATGCTTAGGAAGAAAAGCAAAGGCTAGCAAAGTGGTTTCTTGAGAGACTTGATATTTGTTTGCCCTACAGTTGGTTTTGGGAAAGGAGGTCCCCGCAGAAGGAATGGTTTGAGACCGCAAGCGGAGGCGGAAATACTCGGGAGCAGCACGTGGTTTAATTCCGCTGAAGTCTAGATAACTTGAAAGAAAGTCATGGCGATACAGCCGCACAGGCCTAGGGGGCATCTCACGGTGGGCGGGCTCGGACGGGCTGTTGTGTGCAAGCCCGGGACTCGCTTTCAACGAGGTGAGAGTGGCCATCGCTGGGTGGGCGGATGGCCTGTGAGGAGTCTCCCCAGCAGAGGAGAGGAAGCCACATCCTCGTCTCCCAGGATAGAAATGGAGCGCGCCTGCACAGAACCCGCACGCCTGGATGCTCTCTTACCATCCGCTAAACTGGCTTGCTGTTTCCACCAGGAGGCTGGACTATTTGGGACTCTTAAATCTCTCCTGCGGGCTTCCCAGGTGGCTCAGTGGTAATGAATCCACCTGCGAATGCAGCAGATGGGAGTTCGATCCCGGGGTCAGGAATATCCCCTGGAGGAGGAAATGGCAACCCACTCCAGTATTCTTGCCGAGGAAATCCCACGGACAGAGGAACTTGGAGGGCTACAGTCCATGGGGTCGCAAAGAGTCAGGCACGACTGAGCGGGCATGCATACCTCTCCTAAAGGGAGCACCCTGTGTGAGGGGGCGGCAGGGCAGAAAGCCAGAGGACCCCTCCCACACACACAAGAACAAGCCCTGCGGGGGCGTAACTGGCTGATGGTGAGGCCAACACATAGGATTTGCCAGAGGGAAAGAAAAACAAAGATGGGAAAGAAGAAATCTGAAATTCTACATATACCTGGCATTTATAATATAGGTATTCTCAGCTAAGGTCGCTTCATAGTACTTTTCTTTGAGAATATATGTGAATATCCGTTTTGGATCGTTTCTTTCTTCCTCTCAAAGTATGGAAACATGCTATTCAAGGTGACTGATTCGTGTCTCAGATGATAAAGCAAATACTTGTTTTATTTGAATTGTGTCACTGGGTTTTTCTTCCCCTTTGTAAGAGTGAAGCTGGAAAATCCCCACCTACACGTTTCTTATGTGTAAGATGACCTGGCTCCTGCCAGTCTTGACTGTCCCTGAATCTGTTTGGATGGGGCCTCTGTCTCCCTCCCAAGAAGGGCCCAGCAGCTCTAAGACCCCAGAGAAGTGCTCTGCCCACTCCCCACTCAGCTCTTTCGTGTGCTCCCATTACATAATCCTCGACAGCAAGGTCTCAGGGGAGTGAGTAATCTAGGAAGTCGCCAACATCAGGACTCCCGGGGCCCAATCTGAAATAAGACACCTTGCTATGTGTTGTCCTGGCCACGAAATCGAGCACTAGTGCCCCATTTCCTCGGGAGACATGGGGCCACGTGTTCCAGACCCCCACACAGCTCCTATGGACTTTAATAAGGGACAAGCGACCAAAACCACATGCCTTGCTCGGAAAAAGTCTGAGCTGCCCGCATACCGTCTCTGGGGAAAGGGGATCTTTTACAACTCCTCGAGTCAGCCAGGGACAATGAAAACCAAATGTGTCTGCTTTGCATGCAAGCCTACACAGACATATTCAAACACACACGCATTGCAAATACTTATTACGTGTGCAGGTCGAGGGTAGTTTCTGCAGCTGAAGTGTGAACTGTCGATGGGTCTGTAAAAGGCAGAATCTCAGGATTAGGGTCATTCTGTTTACCGTGTTCTTTCCTCCTGTTACAGCTGAGAAACACTGCCTATGTCACCAAAGCGTACTCTGAAGGAGAACAGCTGCCTCTGTATGCGGCTGACAAAATGCTGTCTGCGTCTCAGGTTGTGTGTATTTTCAACTCTGTAAATATTCCTCCCATTTTCCTATATCTCACCTGTAGGACTTGGCATCTTCATTCTGCTGTTGGAGTAGGTGCAAGGCTTTGCGTGTCCTCCACGATCAGGAGGTGTCACTGACTCCCCAGCAGAGGCAGGGGACTGGTATTGCTGTTCTAAGATGGGCCCTGGTCCCCAGCCCTGCTGTGACAAGCAGGTTTCACCTTGTACAACGAAGACCTGAGCGTCCCCATCCCTGCTGTGGCCAGGTGGTGACACCTGCTCTTCAGCCAGGACTCCAGTCTCTCAGTGTACATGCCTTCACTGGAACATTTCAGCCAGCTGGGGAGGCTTTTTGGCCCCATTCAGGGTAAAGTAGTTGGTAGTACCCTCCATGTGGGGCAGCTTAATGAATGTTCTTTTATGCCAGCAGCAGCCCCTGCTTTCTGGTTTACCTCCTCCAGCAGCCTCATCCATGCTCATGGGGTCGCCTGTCATCCTCTCCTCTAGCCCCAGTTCTGCTTGCTAACACCTCCGTACCTTCATGTCACTTGGTCCTCCACCAGCTCCTGCTCCTTCACTCGTGGTCCCCAAATGGCATCAATTCCCCCGTGGTCCATCTTGCAGCCTCCATGACTGATCACCCATGTGTCCAACATAGAATCACTTGAAAGCCTTGTCAACTCCAGCTCTGATGCAGTTCTAGCATCTTTATCCTTGATGCTGGGTTCAGTTGCTCCCAGCTCTTCTAGCGCAGTAGTAGCCCCTTACTGGGCTGGCTGGCTTCAGTCTCCCAGTCTAGCTGCTGCCTTGCTGAATAACAGGCAAGGGACATTTCTTCCTAAAATAGGATAAGATAATGCCTTCCATGCCTTTTCATTGATTCCTGTTATTTCCTCGCCTGAGTCAACCTTTTATTGTTCAATTAAATGCTAACCTTCTAACATCACACCTGTTAGGATGGCTACTATAAAAAAAAACAACAAAAAAAACCAGAAAAATAGTGTTTGGTGAGAACGTGGAGAAAATTGGAACTCTTGTGCACTGTTGGTGGGAATGGTGAAGCCACTGTGGAAAACAGTATGGTGGTTCCTCAAAAAATTTAAAATAAAACCACGTTGTTGCTGCTGTTGTCCAGTCACTAAGTCGAGTCTGACTCTTTGTGACCCCGTGAACTTCAGCACTGAACTTCAGCATGCCAGGCGTCCCTCTCCTTCACTATCTGCCGGAGTTTGCTCCAACTCATGTCTGCTAGGACTTCCCTTGTAGCTCAGTCAGTAAAGAGTCTGCCTGCAATGCAGGATACCTGGATTTGATCCCTGGGTTGGGAAGATCCCTTGGAGAAGGAAATGGCAGCCCACTCCAGTATTCTTGCCTGGAGAATCCCATGGACAGAGGAGCCTGGCAGGCTGCAGTCTATGGGGTCGCAAGAATCAGACAAGACTGGAGACTAAGCTCACAGTACATGTCCACTAAGTCAGGGATGCTATCTAACCGTCTCATCCTCTACCACTCTCTTCTTTTTCCCTCTATCTTCCTAGGTCTTTTCCAATGAGTGGGCTCTTCACATCAAGTGGCCAAAGTATTGGAGCCTCAGCATCAGTCCTTCCAATGAATATTCATGGTTGATTCCCTTTAAGATTGACTGGTTTGATCTTGCTGTCCAAAGGACTCTCAAGAGTCTTCTCTAGCACCACAATTCAAAAGCCTCAGTTCTTCGGTGCTCAGCCTTTTTTTATGATCCAGCTCTCACATCCGTACATGACTACTGGAAAAACCATAGCTTTGACTATATGGACCTTTGTGGATAAAGTGACCACTCCTGGGTATATAGCCAAGAGAATTAAAAGCCGAAGCTCAAAGAGATGTTTGTACACTCATGTTTACGACATTATTCACAACAGCCAGAAAGTGAGGGCAGCCCAGGTGTCCATCACAGATGAATGAATTTTTAAAAATGTGAATGCATACAGTGGAATATTATTCAACCTTAAAGAGGAAGGAAGGAAATTCTGACACATGCTACAACGTGAATGAGGCTTAAGGACGTTATATTGCGTGAAATAGGCCAATCACAAAAAGACAAAATGCTATCTGATTCTATGCGGATATCTGTGAATCAAATTCTGGAAGACAGGGAGTAGAATAGTAGCTCCAAGAAGTGGGGGGAGGAGAAATGGGGAGTTGTGGCTTTGTGGGTACAGAGTTTCAATTTCAAAAGATGAAAAAATTCTCAAAATTGGCTGTACCACAAAGTGGATATACCTAATACTACAGAATTGCATACTTGAAATTGATTAAGATGCTGAATTTTATATGTATTTTACCACAATGTAAAACAATTTAATTGTTTACATTATGACGTAGCAGCCTGGTTGTCTTTTGTGCTGTTTCACAAAGATGGGTTTCAGTGATTGAGGAAGGTTAACTCTGAAAAGTGTGCGGAATTTGTAGAGTAACAAAATGTTAAATTCTAAGGGCAACCAATCCTCTCTTCCAAGAAGGGTGAATTGGATTCATGCAGTAAATGTTTACTATTTAGAAGATTCCTTTAGACAAAGCTTTCCAATGGAAACTTTGTTTTGCTATGGACATGACCGAGGGTCCGTGTTTCTACTTAGCCCAGCATTTTCAGCAAGCGTAGGTAGCTGAGAATCTTGAATCTCAGGAGGGTAAATTGCAGGCATACATGCTGATGTTGAAGCACAAAAGGCTAGCAGAGCAGTTACACAAATCTGGACCATGCCTTTGACCATTTATCGGGAGATTTTCCATTCCCATTTCAAAGGGAGAGAAAGAATAATAAGAACCAGTGTCCAGACCATTTTAATAAATACAAAGTTCCCCCAAAGACCCACCATTCCAGACCTCATGGCTCCTGCCAAATCCTGTAAAAATAAAGATTAAACCGTGCAGAGCATTTGTTTTGTTCTGATTGCTGTATTTTGTTTTGGTAATAGAAGTCCCCGGCATCTGGCCTAGGAGAGTGCAGATGGCTCTAGCTTTTGATACCCTCCTCTCCTGCCCCTTAAAAGAAATTATTTCTTTCTTGGCTGAATAATATTCTCTTTTCCTGGAATCATATACTCAGCATAGCTCATGGACAGTGCTAGGCTGCCATGCTGAAGCACTGGGTTCTAGTACCAGCCAGCCTGGGGCTCACACTTCTCATCCTTTCTCAAGATTTTCTAAGTAATTTCAAGCTTGTGGAAATTTTGCAAGAATAGAACAAAGAAACCCTGCAAACCTTTTACCCATGTTCCTCAAATGCTAATATTTTGCGTTTCTCTCTGTGTGTGTCTCATGTAATCAGAGAAGCATGATCAGAATCAGGAAAGTAAACTGGCACGATAATATCGTCTACAGCAGCTCTAATCTCACCAGTCTTCCCAATAATGTCTTCTATTATTGTCTTCTTTCCCCAGTCTAAGACTGATCATTAAGTCCGTTTAGGCAGTGAAGTGTTAGTCACTCAGTCGTGCCTGACTCTTTGGGACCCCATGGACTGTAGCCTGCCAGGCTCCTTTATCCATGGAATTCTCCAGGCAACTGGAGAGGGTAGCCATTCCCTTGTACAGGGGATCTTCCTGACCCAGGGATCAAATCCATTCTCCTAAACTGCAGGAGTTGGACACCACTTAGTGATTGAACACAACAAAGACGGTAAATACTCGTTAATTTTTTTTTAAGTTTTTTTTGGTGTGGACAATTTAAAAGTCTTTACTGAACTTGTCATAATTGAAGGGCTTCTCTGGTGGCTCAGTGGTAAGAATCTGCCTGCCAAGGCAGGAGATGCAGGTTTGATCATTGGGGAGATCTCCTGGAGAAGGAAATGGCAACCCACTCCAGTGTGGGTGTGTGTAGCGAGATTCTTCCCAGGGTATCTCTGGTCAGAAGGTACTTCTTTAGGTAAAAGAGTCCTTCATATAAGAGGGAATGGCAATAATCTATCACACTGCCTGGAAAATCCCAGGGACAGAGGAGCCTGACGGACTACAGTTCATAGGGATGCAAAAAGAGTTAGACACGACTTAAAGACCAAACAACCAATCAATAATTAGAAACGCGTGTGTGATCAGCCGCTTCAATCGTGTCCACCTGTCTGCGACCCTATGGACTGCAGCCTGCCAGGATTCTCTGTCCACATGATTCTTCAGGCAAGAATGCTGGAGTGAGTTGCCATCCCCTCCTCCAAGGGATCTTCCTGACCCAGGGATCAAACCCATGTCTCCTGTGTCTCCTGCCTTGCAGGCGGATTCTTTACCACTGAGCCCCCGGTGAAGCTGTACAATTGAAAATACCCTAAGGTAAATGAGAATGTTCATTTGATCCTCTGTTACAAACTATTTAACTCGTATAGCTTCACAGTGACCAAGAAATTGGTCCTTTGAGGGAACAGGGGAATTAAGATGCACCACTTTAGAGGCGTGAAGACTGTCTTGTCCGTAGGCTAAAATGACTGCACTAACCAAAAGCTCACAGGAAACTGAACAGGAAAAACAAGGAATAGAGAAAATGGTCATAAGAAGCTCATAGACTGGAGGCAGGAGGGAGGCCTCTGATGAAGCTCTGAGGACCACCATTGCTTGTCTACACTCCAAGTGGAGGCTAGGCTGGATTAAACCTCCTGGGAAACATTGCCTGGGGCGTTGCTGTGAAACATACACTCATTTCTCTAGGAATGAAGTTTCTCAGTGGAGGAAATGTTGAGTTTCCAGAAACTGATGTTTGGAAGGCAGGAGCTGGACTTTGAGAACTGTCACTGTCCTGCCCTTCTCTGCGCCCACCCGCCGCCCCCGTCCCAGGAGCGTGTGTGTGTGCATTTGTGCGTGGATGTGTGTAGGGAGATTCTTCCCAGGGTATCTCTGGTCACGAGGTACTTCTTTAGGTAAAAGAGTCTTTCATATAAGAGGAAAGGCAATAATCTATCACACTGTAGGAATGCTGACCTTATGAGAATTGTGCTTAAAAAATTCAAATGTTATTAATTTAACAATATTGTTGGAAAGGGGTCCTTCAGGGTGCTCAGTATCAGATCGAAAAGTAGAGACGTGCTAGCTTGGAAAACATGGGTTATTGCGTTAAAAAAAGAAAAAAAAACTTTTACTATGGAAAATTTCAATCATATAAATTAGAATAATACAATGAACCCCCATGTACCTATCACGTGGCCTCACCAGCTGTCATCTCATAGTGTCTCTTCTCTCCCCTTTGTCCTGAATCACCTCCCTATCCTAAATTATTTTTAGGAAAACTTGACATTGTATCACTCCATCAATAAGTATGTGTGTTTAAAAGATATAAGCTCTTAAAATAATTAGTCACAACCCACTAGCATTCCTCATTATGTCTCCATTTCTGTAATCATCCATAATTCCTTTACATCACTGAATATCTCTTCAGTGTTCACGTTTCCTCAATTATTTTATAATTTTTTTTACAAATTGTTCAAAATCAAATCAAATTGCTAAGGATACAAATTAGGTCCATACATTGCAGTCAGTTCACATGTCTCTTAAGTTTATTTTAATCTGTAAGTCTTCTCTGCATATCTTTTTCCCTTGGAAGTTATTTTTTGTAGAAACGTGGTCATTTGTCCTAAAGAATTTTCCACAGTCCAGATTTTGTTGGCTGCATCCCCATGGTGTTGTTTAGCATGTTCTTCTTTCCCCTGTACTTGTGGTACAAGTCATGCAGGGAATGAAGGATAAATGTTTGATCTTTAATTTACAGTTTTCAGAGTAATAAATTTGCTCCTTTTTCTCTGAAGGTAATGAAAACACACACACACATACACACACGTATGTTGCAGGAAAGGAGACCCATTCCAGGGCCCAAGACTGGGCTTGTCTAACACTCTGAATGAACTGTCCAAGGAGATACACGCTGACGGGGCAAGAGACTCTACTGGGAAGGGGCACCCAGGGGAGAGCAGGAGGGTAGGGGAGCCCAGGAGGACCACTCTGCCATGTGGCTCACAGTCTCGGGTTTTAAGATGACAGGGTTAGTTTCCAGGTTGTCTGACCAATCATTCTGACTCAGGGCCCTTTTTGACGGTGTGCACACCGCTCAGCTAAGATAGATTCCAGCGAGAAGGATTCTGGGAGTTTAATAAGACATATGGGCTGGCGTCTCCTCTTTCGTTTTGACTTTCCCTGAATTCTTCCAGTTGGTAGTAGCTTGTTAGTTTTACATTCCTTTCCAGGACCTCCTCTTAAGATAACTCATGCAAGTGGCTACTGTCTTGCCTGGCCAGGGCAGGTGGGCTCAGTCAGTATTTCCTCTAACCCATACATACATCTGTATATCGATTATGAACTTATGAATTTAAAACATATTTAACATGTTTGAACATATTTGATGACTTTTAATCCTTTGCAGTTGTTACTCTTTTTGAAGCTCCAATAGCACCATCTTTGGCCAGTGGAAGGTTTTTTCCTTGGCCAGTGGAAGCAAGTTCTTGGTAATAAACTATTCCGTCATTCACCAGTTCATCTGCTTACTCATTTAACTGAGGGTTTTATGCCCCTGTTATAGGCAAGACATAGAACTAGATGATGTAAAGAGTATAAAACTAGGTAAGATCTGGCTCTTGTGTGCTAAAGCTTACAGTCAAAGCATGAGAAGTAGCATGTAGACTGATTCCAGGTGGTATTGTAAAAGATGCAGAAATAAGGATGTGTTGCAGAGAGTTGGAGGTAGAGCTGTGGCATAACTGTCAGGCATGCAGTCCTCTTCTTTGCTCTGATGTCCTCAGCATGAGATTCTATTTTGTGATCGAGGATGGCTGCTCCATCTCCTGCCACACCGCACATGTCCAGCCAGCAAGAAAAGTGGAGAGGGAAGGGAAAGGCAGGTTCCTACCTTCCAAGGTCAGCACCTGAGCATTGTACATATCACTTCCACTCACCTACGAAAGGCCACACCCAGCCACCAGGGAGGCTGGGAAATGTAGCCTTTAACTGGGTGACCGTGTGTTTGTTCACTTTCCTGCGTGCAATCTCTGTGCAGGCCATCAACTCTCCAAGTTTAGTCTGCATATGAACTAAACTTGATCACCTGGGGATCTTGTTAAAATGAAGACTCTGATTCAGTGGGTGGGGGTGTTGGAATTTTGCATTTCCAACAGATGGAGCAATGCCATGGGTTCTTGGATCACACTTAAGGACCACGCTTCAAGGGTGTTGATGACCGCACAGGAGGGACTGATCCGTCACTTCTGCCCCCATAGCTATTTGGGTAAATATCTTTGGAAGATGTTGAGTTATTTACATTAAGTACCCAGGTAATCGGTCCGTGTGCAGAATGTAATTAGAAATTTCTTTGCCTGAAGTAATGTGTGTTAGCTTTTGTTTAGAATTTGAATTTTCCCATAGGATTATCAAGTTTGGGCATTAGCATTACTAGCATAGTAATTTTTAAAGTGAGTTATTTTCCAAGTAGAAAACAAATCACAGTAGCGCACAGATTTCTTGGCATTATAAATATTTAGATTTGTGGCCTTTATCCAATTTTCTTCAAACACTTTTGAAAGTGTGAATAATTGCACTTTATGCCAGTATAAATAGCATCTTTATTTCCTAGAGAAATCTAAGCACTTCAGGGCCCTTGGATTATGTTATCTCTTACATTTCGTGAATAAAAATAGGAGCATCCCTGGAAGTGTTTCTTGCCTCCCTAGACCTGGCCAAGTCCCCTCTGCCCTGCCTCTCCTGCACCCTCCAGCTTGCCGACGTGGCCCCTGAAAATGGTCAGACCCAGGATGGCAGGCCTGCCTCACTCCTGTTCACCTCTGGATCCCCTAGCCTAGAACATTCCCAGTCCCCGGGGCTAGATTTAGAAATTTGGATCTCTCAGTTTGTTTTGTCCCCAGCATCTGGCCTTTTCTGCTTGACCTGGCAGTGCCTGGTGCAGGGGCTTTGATCTTTCTCCAGCAAAGCACAACCAGGGCTTATCAGGCTAGCTCAGGGTCGTTAGGAAGATTACAAGAGGGAAGGTAAGTGGAAGCACTTTGTGAATCACAGCATGTTTCGCAAACGCAGTAGAGCATTACTCTGGGTAATAATGATATATTATTATAATTTCTGAGCATTTACTGCATGCCAGGAAGTAAATGCTATACATAATTCTCTCCTTTAATTATCATCTCATTTCACAAATGGAGAAACTGAGGATGCAGTGATTGGGCTGAGGTTACTGAGCTGAACGGGCAGAGCCAGGACCCCCACCCAGGCTATCCCCAGAGCCTATGCCATTAACGTGGATTCACTTAAATCTGATTCCATTATAAGGCGAGAACATATTTTGGGGTGAGTTCAGGCTTGAGTCTGGAATTTTTAAATCACCGCTGTATTTCATTTCTTTTCGTATTCCAGCGTGTGCCTTTACCTCCTGGACATGCCTCCTGGCTCCTTTTAGTTCACGTCTCTATCATCTTTCCTTTTATGTGCGTCAGAAGCATGCAGCTGTGTAGAAGTTTTGTGTCTTGGCACCTTATTGGTGGGGGATCTAAGCCTTAATCTATATTTTTGGTTCACCAATGGGGAGGAGAGGAGACCAGGAACTAGGGCATGGGAGAAGAAAGGTAAAGAAGTGCAGACTAGCAGATGCCCCCCACCCAGCCGTCCGAGGCCCTGAATTCTGTCCAGACTATTATCTCATCCTGTTCTCCGTGTTTCAGTCCAGATAATGTTTATTTCTCCCTCCTCCCTCTAACTTTGAAAATCACTTGCCCTATAGTGTATTAAATAGGGATGCTGTGTGCTTTAGAAAGATGCACAAAAACGGAAAGGGAATTTACCTTACCCCCTCTGGGCATCTCAGTGAGCATTTTAAAAGATGCTTAATGAAGCATGGGGCTTCTTTAGAGCAGACTTGCATTTAGGCTGCAAGCTTTGGGTTTATTTCCTCCCCCATCTCATCTCTCTATCCACCCCACCCCCAGCTCTGAACAGTTCCTATCCACCACCCCCTCACCAGGCAGCAAATATCCTCTGGTTCCCTCCCGCAAATCAGCACTCAGGGCGAGAGAAAGCAGCTTTGGGGAGTGACCTGAGTGGTCAGCTTGGGTGAAGTGTGCACAATAAACTTCTATCTGGACTGAATTCTTCTGTGAAGTGGCAATCACTTCCCAGACAGACAGGCCCTGGAGGACCCGCCGTTCTGCATCTTTTAATCACGGTTGCTATGGAGAAAGCCACTATTTCATTAGAGAAAGCGCCTTAACGCAATTAACACATAGTTCAGTTGTTCCCCATCCCTTTTGGGCCCCGGGATGGAGGGGGTGCTGAGGTATTGCTTTCCCTGGGGGCCCTGCAGGAAATAGCAGGCCAAACAGGGCAGGGAGGGGTCCCAGGAAGTAAACTTGGGACACTCCGGACTGGCTTGTAGATTAAGGAATGTCCAAAGGAGGATCCGGCTTAAAATGAACAAAAAACTCAAAAAGAGGACTGACTCTGTTTCAGAGCCAAACAAAACAAAGTAAGCGAAGAAAACGTCTCCGCTGGCTACTTTTTGATTTTGGAAATGTACTGAAAATCTCCCCATATTTTCTGGTGAAACTGGTTTCTCTGCTCTTTCTTATTTCAGTTCGGGACAAATCAGTAGCGTGGTTGAGTGTGTGTAGCCATGAACGCTGCCCTTGAGCCTGACCCTCTGCCTGGTTGCTGCTTTAAACTTCCTTTCACAAACTCATTTGCAAACAGGGAATATAGTATTTTCTACTTAACTGGATGAGAAACTTTCCCTGGGGTGCCTGCCCGGCTAAAACAAAAAGGAAATGCTAATAAAAATGATGAGTTTTGATGGCTATGAAATGAGCCCTTGGGGGAGAGCTTTCTAAAGTCACTAAATTCTGGACATTTCCCCAGAGCAGGGCTGTAGGTATTCACTTTTCTCTCGCCGTATGGAGTAAAAGACTCAAGCGACAATTTAACTCTCAATTAGAAAGAAGAAGGTGCATTCGGAAACCCATCGGGGAAAAGAAGGGCGGTAGAACAGTTGGCCGACAAAACAGTCGAGGCATATAGACTCAGTATATAGATGTTTTGCATCATCCCTAATTAGCTGATGTATTTCTTTACGAGGACTCTTGGAGGAATTCTCAAGCGTGTCCCCTGCCGCTCCTAGAGACCGCAGAAAAGCAAATGACACCGAATTTTCCTTTCTTAATTAAAATGTTAAACAGGGTTAAGATGCCAAGTTTCATCAGTGATATTTGTTCCCCTGGTGAACTCTTAAGTCCTGCTGGGGTTCAGTTCAATGGGAGTTATTTGAGTCAACACATGTTATTAAGTTTCCGAATGTAATCAGCCTAGATATTTTAATGGAAACTTTCTCCTTTCTTTTAATAAGCATGTGGTTTGGTTATAAAAGCACTTGGGTTGGGTGCCCTGCTTTGCCCTTCCGCAACCAGATCGCCATAGCAACAGGCAGCTGGTCTCTACAAAGCCTGGCGGGCGCTGCGAGGGGGCGACGGCAGGAGTCCAGCCCCCAGTGGCCGTGTTTGGCCAGGCATAAATATCCTCAATGGGATTAGAATGTTTAAGGGGCTAAAGGCTGTGGGAAAACTTTTGTCTGCCATATTTATCTCTTCTACTGTTGTGTCTTAACATTTTCACTCGGGGTACAATGGGGTTACCAGTGAGAGCAAATGTTTTGATGGGTTTATTTTGAATTATGAATTCATGGGTCTGCATAATCACCCGTCAGCATCAACCTGCTTTTGACTGTGTCTGCCCAGGACCAGCGGTGGGTGGGGGGAGAAGGCAGTGGGAATCCACACCCGGGAGTAGCTTCAGTGTGGAGAATTAATTACATGGGGTGAGGGGAGATGCTTTTCTCCCTGGGTGGACACTGTATCTTGGAGACAGGTTTCAGGCTCACAGCCCTGCTCCTGGGGTAAGGACGATGTGAAGGGCAAGCCTTTTTTTCTGGCCAGTTGATTATTATGGGAGAAGGAAAGAACTGGGAGGTAGGTGTTTCTGTCTCCTGGTCCTCAAACTACTTGAGTTGCAAAGAATGTTGTGTTCAGGACTGTGAACAGTACGTCCTTGTTATGCACTGAAATGTGTGCCTTCCATATACATACGCTGAAGCCCGAACCCCTAGCGCCTCAGCACACGACTGCATTTGGAGATGCCGTGCTGTGCATCGTCGCTCAGTTGTGTCCAATTCTTTGCGATCCCATGGACTGTAGCCCGCCAGGCTCCTCTGTCCATGGGATTCTCCAGGCAAGAACACCGGAGTGGGTAACCTATCCTTTCTCCAGGGGAACTTCCCGACCCAGAAATCAAATGGGGGTCTCCTCCATCGCAGGCAGCGTTTTTTACCAGCTGAGCTGCTCGGGAATTTGAAGATAGGACCTTTTTCAAAGAAGTGATGAAGTTAAAATGAGATTATTAGGGTGCTGAAAATGCGGGGCCATGTGAGGACTCGGCCATCTGCCCAGGAGAGGGACCTCAAGGGAACCAAGTCTGCCGGCGCTTTGATCCCGGACTTTCAGCCTCCAGGACCACGTTGCTTAAGCTGCCCAATCTGTGGCACTCTAACAGCGCTAGCCGACTCTACATCCCCCCTCAAACTATTTTCCAGTTCTACTAAAGCTGTTGACTCATGTGTTAGAAGAAGTAGGTATGACGACCCAGCAAAGCCAACCTGGATCACAGGCCAAAATCTCTCTCCCTTTCTCGCTCTGGACAGGAAACAAAAGTCACGCTCATTAACCAAAGACCCTGCCATTAAAGAAAATTTAGCATGGGTCTCTGTCAACTCCCTTGCGACTGGCCTACCTTTTCCCCCATCCCACTATCCTTCTTCAATGTTACATGTTACTGGCAAGTTTAATGGAGCAGATATTATGAATTGTTCGCCTTATTTTGTAAAACTTCTGTGCTAAATATCAAAATGATACATTCATGGTTTTCTTTTTAAAATTTATTTTATTGAAGTATAGTTGATTGACAATGCATTAATTTCTGGTGTACAGCAAAGTGATTCAAATATATAGATATATACATATGTTCTTTTCCAAATATGTATTTTCATATCTATATTATTTTTCACATTCTTTTCCATTATAGTTTATTGCAGAGTATGGGATATAGTTTCCTGTGCCATATAGTAGGACCTGTTATTTACCCCTTCTGTATATAATGGTTTCCACTCCAGTACTCTTGCCTGGAAAATCCCATGGATGGAGGAGACTGGTAGGCTGCAGTCCATGGGATCGCTAAGAGTTGGACATGACTGAGCGACTTCCCTTTCACTTTTCACTTTCGTGCACTGGAGCAGGCAATGGCAACCCACTCCAGTGTTCTTGCCTGGAGGATCCCAGGGATGGGGGAGCCTGGTGGGCTGCCGTCTATGGGGTCGCACAGAGTCGGACACGACTGAAGCGACTCAGCAGCAGCAGCAGCATATATAACAGTTTACATCTGCTAACCTCAGACCCCCACTTCATCCCTTCCCCACACCCCTCCCCCTTGGCAATCACGAGTCTGCTCTCTGTGTCTGTGAGTCTGTCTGTGTTTCATAGATAAGGCTCATTTGTCTCCTCTTTTAGATTCTGCACGTAGTGATAGCATGTGGCTGTTTGTCTTTCTCTGTCTGACTTCACTTAGTGTGACACTCTGAAGGTCGGCCGTGTTGCTGCATGGCATTATTTTGTTCTTTGTTATTCCTGAGTAGCACTTCATCGATGGACTCACTCTCATTCTGCATCCTGGGAGTCCCAGTGGTTGAGGGCTCAGGAATATCCCCCCGTGGGTCCTTTACTATCTTCTGCCCAGCCACTCCCACCTGCACGTGTAAAGAAGGGAAACCCTAGCCCCACCTGCTCTGAAGAGTGAGCAAAGTTTGAAAGGCAAGGGGGTAGGCATGCCCCAACTGCAAGCAGACCGGATGTAGCAAACTTGGGCTTGAAAACGGACATTTAAGGATGATGATTTGTATTTCTACAAAGTATACATTGCTCAAGTCTATGTGAAAGAGACATCAAATAACAGACTCTCTTGGTGCATTCAGAGTTGGATTCAATGTAGAAAAATCTGATTCCTATGGAATTTCTTTCAGAATGCTTGCTTAGTAAGAGAAGACACTGATGAGTACGAAGATTGCTTTCTTAAGCTGCTTTTGGTTAGGAATGGGGGCAATACAGTCAAACTGGAAAGCAAGTACAGCTTAACAGATGAATATATACGCACATGAATATACATTTATCTGTAGATAAATACGTATACATACAGATCTATGTATACATGCAGACCCATACATACATACATACACACATGTGATTACAGGCGCACACAATACCTGTAGTTGATGCTACCACAGCTCTCACCTCTCACTCACCTATTGTGTTTTCCCCACCTGGAACAGTTTACGATAAATCACAAAGGAACACACATTCATAGAAAAAAACAATACTTGTTTGATAAACAGTAAGCAAACAAAAAGTTCTTGTTCAGAAAATAATTTTTGAGGGAAAGACACTAAAATATTCAGAGTGGCAGTTTCTGGGTAGTTGGGTCATGCACACTTTTTTTTTTCTGCATTCTATTTTCTGTGTTTCCTGAATTTTTACTATCAAATACATTGCACTTAAATAAATGGAAAGAAAGGATTTTTTTTAAAAAAAACCCTACATATTCTTTAAGACCTAGTTTGGGGTTGTAGGAAACTCCGCTTGTGATGGTAGAAAAGACCATGAGTTTTTAGTTATTCCAACTTAAGTTCAGACCCTGCTTCCACTAGCTAGTAGCTAGTATTAGCTGTGTGAGCCTCAGCATATACATCTGTGAAATGGGATAATGCCTTTTTTTATAACATGTGCGGGATAAAATAGCCTCTCCATAAACTGCTTAGCATATTGCTGTGCTGTGGGGGTCAATACACTTTCATTCCCTCCCCTTTCTCGGCCCACATGGAGTCTAAAGCCCTTTCAGAACATCCCGTCTTCCTTTTGTGCATCTATCAGGGCCCTACTGTTTGCTGTGATGATTTTATGTGGACTAACTCCTCAAACGATGGAGAAATCACCAACGGGAAGGGGGCACACCTCCGCATCTCCTGCATCTCTTCCCATGATAGGGACTTGATGAGTAGGACGATTATTCTTTGAACAGAAGTCAAGTCATCAATATCTGGGTTGAAATGAAGACTCTGCCAGAGTGGTTCTGAGAATCCAAGAGCCAGTGGGAAACAGACACAACCAGAACTAGAAACCCAAATGAGAAAGAGTAGCCGTTTTACACTCGCTCGAAAGTCATAAATATCAGAAAATTCAGAATTATGGCTCCCTCTCCCGCCGTAACCCTTTCGCATTACGCATATGTATTAGTGGCCATAAAAGTTAACACGACGTTCAGTAGTACACGTTACAAACAGATTGCACGATGTGGCTGAGTTACTGTGGCCGTGGGAATCATAACCTTGAATTTCCTCACTTTTAGGTATTCGTAATAGTATCAGCTGTTACTGTGCATTCCCAGCCCGGCTTGCTCTTCAAACCCAAGCTGTATTTATACTTGGAATAAAAGGGAAAGAAGCTGCCATTTGCAAGGCCCTGAAACTGCCCTGTTCTCTGGGGTTCATAGGGCTTAAAGCGAGTTATCCAAGTGATCATTTTCCAGAAAGATATTGGAGTAAATGGAATATTTTCACCTTAACAGTGCATTTTGCTTGCGTTTACCAAATAGTATTTCTTTTCCATTAAAATAAATGCTTTCAGACAAAGGCTGCACCATCTTGGTGGTGGTTGATGACAGCCACATAGCTGGAGGAGGGAGCTCTGAGCTTGGATAAAAATTGGGGAGGTACAGACCGTGGGCTTCCCAGGTGGCGCTAGTGGTAAAGAACCCACCTGCCAATGCAGGTTCGATCCCTGATCCCAAATCAGGAAGATCCTGTGGAGGTGGGCATGGCAACCCACTCTATATACTTGCCTGGAGAATCACAGGGGCAGAGGAGCCTGGTGGGCTATGGTTTGTAGAGTCGCAGAGTGGAACATGACAGAAGCAACTTAGGACACATGCCCAGACTGTAACAATGCCAGGTGCCCATTCAGCCCCTGTCCTCTACCCCTGCAGAGACTTTGCAGTGTTGCCTCAAGAAGAAG
This sequence comes from Ovis aries, assembly GCF_016772045.2. Lineage (NCBI taxonomy): Eukaryota > Metazoa > Chordata > Mammalia > Artiodactyla > Bovidae > Ovis > Ovis aries. The sequence continues at coordinate 41,171,605 of NC_056075.1, read as the reverse complement.
CCACCGAGGAGATGGGCATGAAATCTTAGGCTTGGTGGTAAACTGGTCTTCTGCCACAAGACCGTTTAAGACCCTCAGCTTGGATCTCACAAGACCCTGAGCTCTGTGCCTGGGGGAGTGCCTCCGTTCTTTAGAAGGTGGGCAGAAAATGAGAAATGGCTGCCTTTTTGGTAGCCTGTTCCTTGACTAATGATTCCACAGGTTAGGACATTATGCCTTCATTGTTGCTTTAATTTTTCATTCTTGCTCCAAATCCTTTATCTGTCTGCAATGTGAGAGACCCAGGTTTGATTCCTGGGTCAGGAAGATCCCCCGGAGAAGGGCATGGCCACCCAATCCAGTATTTCTTGCCTGGAAAATTCCATGGACAGAGGAGCCTGGTGGACTGCAGTCCATAGGGTCACAAAGAGTCAGACATGATGGAGGGACTAACACTTTCACTTCTTTTCCCAAAGTAGAGAATGCATGAGAACGCTGTCTTTTGGGAAGTCTTCAGAAGCCTGTGGGTTGTGGTCAAGGTTCCCTTCACACTGTCTTCTCTGATCTAAATAAATCAAGCAGACCATGAGCCTTTCTTCTTAGGTCATATTTTCTTACCCTTTTATCAGCCTTGTCATTTTCTCCAAGAGGCTCCAAAGACTCTGCTCTCTGAGACATAAACACAGTCACCAGATGAGTAAGTGTCAGCTTAAAAACTGAACTCAAAAATTAAATTTTGAGTCCAAGGTAGAACTTAGCTCCCAGGAAAGTTTTTGGGTCTTTTAAAGCATTCATCTAAATTGTTATCGACAAATTATCACACACACACACACACACACACACACACACACACACACACACACATTCAAGGATGGTGGCAAGACTGTGATGCCCAAGGAGCTATTTATGTATTTATGTGCTTGCTTCTTCCAGGCACAGTCAGCTCATGATAAATGGTCATAACACTTGAAATGTCTTAAGCTCTTGAATTCTATTTTTCCTTTAGTTTACTTTGGTGAGTGTCTTCTGGTAATTCCTGTCAGGGTTCCATTTTGGAAAATTGCAAACACCTTCTTGGCAATACTTTAGAGGAAAATTCTAGGCATACATCGGGGTGAGGGCCAAGCAGCCTGTCCCTATAAAGGAGACAGTGAGGTCAGTAAGAGCTGTTCCCCCCACCCACTGGCCCGAGGGCTGGGGGAGGGGTAAAATTGCAGCATGAAATACCCTCGATGTTTGTATGAACTTTCAGAAGTACAACATTTTTTTTTTCAGTAATCCAGAAATAAAGGGGGAATACCGATGGTTTTATTCCTTTTGCAGGTACATCCAGATATGTGGTTCTTGGGGGAGCACGGTAAGACTGAGAGAAGGTTGGGAATTTCAGTCCCATCAGTAAAATGACCTGACACATCCATCTTTCACTCTCAGCTCATAGTACAAGGTATGAGTGGACATTTTCTACAGGGTTTATAAAAACTAGATTAAAATTCTTCTAAGAAATTTGATGAGCCCTAAGATTTCTCTCTCAACTCATCAGAAGTCTTTAAAGCACAAACATTAAACCTACGAAAACTGTCCAAACTTCTTGGCAAAGATGATTTGGTTCTGCCTGGGGACATAGTGAATATTCTTAACAGGCTCTTCTCTGTTCATTTCTTCACAGGCTCCGCTCATTTCTTCTGAAAGTACTATGGAAACCTTTGGGCTACTACTCTTGAACCCAAGAATCAAAGTAAATGGATTCTTCTTGCCTGTTCATTTAGGTTCCGCCAGTGCTACTTTCTTTTCAGACCACAAAAATTTCTGAAGGAGAATTACTTTGGTGCACTTGGTAAAGGATTACAGTACTGCCACATGGGTTTACATGCCATTTACGTGCTATTTGACATCTTATAATAAAGGTGTGTGAGAGAAAGGCAAACACAAAGTCATGAACAGAGATGAACAATCACACAGGGGAAGAGAAGTCATGGCGGTTGCAGATGGTTCTATCAAGAATAATAGAATGTTGGGAGAAGATTAGATTTGGCTGTGAGTGACAGAAAACCCAAAGTAATGTGAACTAATATGACATAGATATTTACTTCTCTTTTCTATTAAGGTCCAAGGATAGGCAGTCTAGGTGAAGATGATGACTTGAAGATCATCCTGGCTCTTTCTATTACGCTTCTCTGCCAACCTTAGCTTGCACCTCATGGTCCAAAATAGCTGCTCAGGCTCCAGCCATCACATTTACCTACCAATAAGCAGGAAGAAGAAGAAAGCAACACATTACTTCTTATGTCCTATCTGCCAGAAGTTCGTAGCTATACCTGATTGCAAGAGAATTAGGGAGATATAATTTCTATCCTGAGTATTCGTGTGCCCAGGTGAAAATCAGGAAGAAGTTTTATTTTTAAAAAGGGGGACAAGAGATAGTCTAGACATGTATTCTTACAGAGAATTCCTGAAATTTACCTAATTTATGTAAATTCAGTTCAGCCGCTCAGTCGTGTCCAACTCTTTGCAACCCTGTGAATCGCAGCATACCAGGCCTCCCTGTCCATCACCAACTCCCGGAGTTCACTCAAACTCACATCCATTGAGTCGGTGATGCCATCCAGCCACTGAATCCTCTGTCGTCTCCTTCTCCTCCTGCCCCCAATCCCTCCCAGCATCAGGGTCTTTTCCAGTGAGTCAACTCTTCGCATCAGGTGGCCAAGGTATTGGAGTTTCAGCCTCAGCATCAGTCCTTCCAATGAACACCCAGGACTGGTCTCCTTTAGGATGGACTGGTTGGATCTCCTTGCAGTCCAAGGGTTAGGGTTATGAGTACATTTATTAAATCTATCTGTAAATTATAGCCATACTAGAGTACATTTAATTAAAATTTGAGGTTAATAACAATTATTAGTAATGGACCCAGTTTCACTTAGGCAGAGGGAATGACTTTGAGAACTACAAATAATCCTACAAATGGCTGACTTCTGTGCCCGCCTTCCACCGGTCCTTGGCAGATCCGCCCCAACAGGGACACTGGACTAGAAATCAATGGCCTCTGTTCTCCGCAGCTCCCCTCAGCCCCTGGCTTGCACTGCGGCCTTGGGCCGGCCCTCCTTGCTGTTCGAACCTCAGTTTCCTCTTGACTAGAAATTTCACAGTAATGCCAACCTCAGTGGTGAATTTTCAAGCACACCCAAGGGACTGTGGTGAATGAGGTTATTCTGTGCTCTGAGCCTGCATGTCACTCTCAACCTAATGCATGCAGAGCTGATAATAACAGTAAACCCCAGACCCTCTGAGCAGGCTCTGTAGGAAGCCTGCCCCGTAGTCCACATGGTGGTCCGCTTTGATGGAAAAGATTACAGGTGAGAGAGGAAGGGAGATGCTTGAACCACCCAGCTGGGCAGTGCCGGCCAGGACCTCAGCCTAATTCAGATGATTTCTGGAGCCCAAGAGCTGAAGTTTTCTGCTGGGATAAGAATAACAAGCTCAGGTTAAAAGCCTTCTTTCACTTTTCAAACCTCTAAAAAATTTCAAAAGTTTCACCATTTTCTGAGCTCAGCTTGGAGGAGATAAAGAAGAGAGTCTGACGTCCTTCCAGAGCATGTGGCAAGACCTGTTAATGGCTCGGGATGGTGTGTTTATAAATGTGACATCGGGGATAGACAAGGATCATCACTGCTTCCTTTTGTTTGTGCTTTAAACTACTAATTAAGGCTATGGAGCCGTTTTAAAGAGAACCTAGGTCTGATGCTTTTTTTTTTTTTTCAGTTCCACTGAAGATTCTCCATTGATCAGAGAATTCAGGATTTTCTCATGACCGTCAGGAATCCACCTGAATGGGCCATGGTCCCCAGGCCTCTATCTGTGAGCAACCCGGCCTACAGAGCCTGCTGTCCTACACTCTACCCTCCGTGGCAGGCACTCCTTCCCGACAGGGTGCTATTCCTCAGACTCAGACATACCAAGACATCTACCTTATCTTTGATCGCTGATATCTTGCTGCAACCCAAAGCCCCAGAGCAACCCATTCTCCGTCCAGGCACGTCCATCTGTCCCATCTCAGAAAGCTGGCTTCAGATAGAGCACGTGGGCCCCTGGGGCAAAGCCCGGGAGGAAAGATAAAAGGCACCCAAGTTGGCATGAATGAGTCTCTGAAGCAGAAACTTCTTGCTTGTGCCAGGCCAGATGGTCGTTTCCCGTCTGTTCGAAGATGCTGAGCCCCACAGGCCGTGGGATACCAAGGAAAGACCGTCTTATCTGGTGCCCTTTCACTAGGCTTTCTGCTTGAATACAGGAAAACAAGGGGCTTCCCAGGTGGCTTGATGGGTCAAGAATCCGCTTGCAATGCAGGAGACGCAGGAGACAGGGGTTAGATTCCTGAATGAAGAAGATCCCCTGGAGGAGGGCATGGCCACCCACTCCAGTATTCTTGCCTGGAAAATCCTGTGGACAAAGGAGCCTATAGGTCTTAGGGTCGCAAAGAGTCAGACACAACTGAAGCAACTGAGCGTGCATGCGTGCGCAGGAAAACAAGACAAAGAAAAGAATTTGTCTTTGCTTTCTGGGCATGGGAGTCCACGGGCTTTTCAGATGCCCTTTAGGAAATAAAATCATCCAGGCTCTGAGGACCCCTCAGTGCCCCTTAGTTTCGGTCATCTCCTATTCTTAGATCCTGTGTTTATGACAATCGGGGTGATGCTTGTACCCAGCACAGCACGCCCATTCTGCTGGATGCCCAGTAGCCCTGAATTGAGGAGGCAGTGGTCCAGGGCAGGCTGTGCCCCATGGAGGACAGCCAGGTGGCTTCATTCAGGCTGAATCTGCCTCAAATTTCTTGAGTTTCTCTGGGTGGGATTCTAGACATTGCCCCCTCCACCCGGTTGCCGGCTTCTGCCCAAAGGCAAGTGTGTCTGAAGAGTTGGGCTGGATTTCTGCTGGAAACGTTTGGCTTCAGACGAAGATGACCTAGTTGCTCCATTACATTCCCAGCTTTTGTCCCTATTCTGGGAGTTCCTGATCGCATCATCTCCAGTCCAGGCTGAAGCCCTTTATGAGCAAGACCAGGAAAGATGCATGATCATGCTCAGGGCTGGTGAAACCAGCGAAGGGCCCATTCAGTCTCCGAGGCAGGATGGAGAACCATTTCCTGCTCCCTGCAGAGTTCGCTGCCCCACCCCACTGCCCAGCTTTGCCAATCACTAGCTGAGTGACATGGGGCAAGTTCATGACTCTCTTCTGTCTCGCCCTGTAAAATCAATAGGCAAACCCATCTAATAGGGTTGCCAACAGGATTAAACGAGTTGATGCATATGAAAGGGCTGAGTGCAGTGCCTGGCTCAGTAACTATCCATTATGATTATTCTGAGAATCCATAGGAAATCAAGGTCTGATTGGTTCACTAGAGATATGTTTAGCCTTGAGCATGTTTCCTTAGGAATTAAGGACAGATGATTGAGTAAATCAGGCAAAATCTAGGACTTCATTCCTAAGGACCAAAGGAGCAGGACACAGATTTGAGGCTTAACTGGTCAAAAGCTGTATGACTTCTCTCACTCATTCATTCCTTACTTATTCATTTATACAACAAACATCTTGAGAGTGCATACTGGGGGTCAGGGACTGTGGAGAGTCCTGGGGATGCCATGATGAACATAGACAAATTCTTGGTGCTTATGTCCTAAGGGAAAGATTGCAGGGGAAGGGGAGGCAGGTCATGGAAGAAAACAAGTATATGAACAAGTTCATTTCAGAGAGTGGTTAGTTATTCATTGCTGCGCAGCAAATGATCTAAAGCAGAATAGCTTAAAACCATCATTTGTTTGCTCAGGATTCTGCCACTGGGGCAGGGGCTGGTGGGGACAGCTCCTCTTTGCCCCGCGTGGCAGCGGCTGGCTCACTCCTTTGGCTGGCCAGCTGTTGCCGGCTGTTGGCTTGTGGCTCAGCTGAGGCTGTTGGCCAGGGGCTTAGTTTTCCTCCAGGCAACCTCTCCATGGTGTTGGGATGGCGTTTTCACAGTGTGGAGGCTGAGGTCGGTGAGGGAGTGAGCTAAGATGAGAAGCAAGAGGGATGGGAAACAGCAAAAGGTCCAGGAAGGCGCGGCACGCAACCTGATTGGGTAATGGCAAAACCCCTCTGTGCCTCGGTCTTTTCATTCACAAAAGGAGAGGCCTACCTGTTTCACCTCTAAGGTCTCTTTCAGCTAATTTTTCCCAAAAGGGAACCAGCCCTTCGGCAGTGCAGTTTCCAGATTTGGGCCTTTCCACTGCACTGTCTTACCTGTAGAACAACGAGAAGCAGAAGTCTTCCTGAATGCTTTATGAGACAAGACACAAACTCGTTAAAGAAGGAGTCCTCGGTCCATTCTTCAAGCTGTTTTGTGAGCCTCACCATCAAACACAACACTTTACACAATGGATATGAAAGGCAGACGTTTAAGTGAAGGCTCTTTTGAGCAAAAAAGAAGGACTACCAGTCATCAAAGAATTCCAGAAGGCACAGTTCCTCGAGTCCAGACAAGACCAGCAAATAAAACCAAATTCCAGCGAGCTAGTATTACCTGATGTTCGTTAGTCTGGGGTGGGGGGATCAGAATAGAAGTTTTCTTTAGAACTTAATTAGATTGGGATGGTCGATCTGCTCTTTAAGGAGGGGTGGGGAAAGCTGAGCATTTAACATTAGAGCAAAGATCTTTTTCCCCAGGTCTCTGTAAGAGGACCCCCAACCCTATCAAAATGTGCGATAAGGAAGTTACATGTGTCATTTTGAACTAGTTCAAACCAGCTAGGCTGCTCCCTGCTCTGAGCTGCTGGCTATTAGCTGTCATCCAGCCTGGATGTGAGACAAGCAGGTGGATAAGAGAGACATCATTCTCGTTAGGACCTGCAGGAACAGGCAAGCGGGGTGCCTATCAGGGGCGCTCATCTCCGAGGCAAGCTCGGACTCCAGCACGAAGCACCAGGTTAGATGGTTTTTTTTTTTTTTTTTAATTTCAGTGACATTTTTGGGGAAAGTTTCAGATTTAATCCTCTCCCAGGATAGAGTTATTTCAGTTGCCACTGATGCTTCCGATAAATGAGATAGGGTTTCATTTTTTTTTCTCTGCTACCGAGGTATCTAATTTTATGAAAGCCTTCAACAACGCAATAATTTATTATAGCAATAGGGTGGCTACATGCAAAGACTTGTCTACTTTTCTGTTAATTTTCTAAAAGAATCTCTTCCCCCCGTCACTGAGAAGCTGTGCGTGCCTTTCTCTGTGGGTTTCATTAAGACTGTTTGAAGTCAAGATGGCAAGATCATTACGATGTTTTTGAAAGATAGTGGGTTTCAAAGAGTTGTACTTAAGAGACTTAAAAAGCTTCATCAACTTAATTCCGGCTACTCTTTCAGAGCTGTGATCTGGAGACGCTGTAATTGGTATTATTTTCTTTACAACCTTACCCTCAACTTCTGTTGTTCTCGTTAATCCTACTCCTACTCCTCTTCTGCAGTGACACCTGTAACACGAAATTTAAAAATATGTTAGAGACTAGAATCTCCCAAGGAATTCAGAGCCAGTGTAGGAATGACTGCATCCACATGCAGACAGACGCACACACACAAATGGGTTACTGTACACATCCTTACAGAGGGGCCAACTGAGCAGAGGATCTTTGCGATAGTTGCTCAGTGGAGTCCAACTCTTTGCAGCCCCATGCACTATAGCCCCCCAGACTCCCCTGTCTATCAACTTTTCCAGGCAAGAACACTGGAGTGGGTTGCCATTTCCTTCTCCAGGGTCTCCCCTGACCCAGGTATTGAACCCACATCTCTTACGTCTCCTGCATTGGCAGGCAGATTCTTTACCACTAGCGCCACCTGGGAAGCTTTTTTAAAAAATTACTTCCAAGAAATATTTTTCTTTATTCATATTTTTTGGCCGCACAGCATGTGGGCTCTTAGTTACCCAACCAGGGATTGAAATCATGCCCCTACAGTGCAAGCACAGACTCTTAACCGCTGGACTTCTAGGAAAGTACCATTTTGATTTTATTTACATAATTTTTTGAAGGCATCTAGCTTAGACAGCTTTTCTTACAGGCACACCATGGCCATGCCAGGGGTAGGGTTAGTGTGGTCATAAGTGAGATGTCCGTACAGGAGTTAGTGAAAGCGTTTGGATATATCCCCAGTTTTGAAGTATGCAAATAGAGGGGAGGGAAAAAAAAGGAGGTCCTTTTTGAACCTCAGAGGCAGGATTGGAGTTTTCTGCTAAGAGGGAGGGCAAGGGAGGCAGGTTGGAGCCAGGCAGTTTTGGGAACAAGGAAATAATTCTCACAAGTTCCTAAGCTTGATCTTGATGTACACGGAAGGGTTATATTTGCGTTATAATTATTTCAGTCTGTGATTGAAACATCTAATGCCTCCGTGTCGCAGAGAAGTTAAGTCAGGCCCCAAAGATGTCAATTAGCTTGTCCAAGTTCATAAAGAAAGATGGTGAATTAGGATGAAAGTCATGCTATACCCAGTCTTAGCTTAACCAACTGTTTTTTTCTGCCTGTCCTGGTGGATGTTACAGAAGAAGTTGATGGAGATTGCATAAACCAGGGGGGCCCCTTCTGCCTGTTGGCAATGTGTTTATCACAGGTATTCTGCAACGAACGCTTTGGTGGTTGAGCCAAGTTCCGAACCCATTCAGGGTATGTTATTTCATAGGTTGGTCTAGACTCTAGGATTTCTGATAGTAGAGTAGATACGGCTCCTCCAGCCAAACATGTCTTGTTGATTTCTGAAAAGCTGGAGGATGGTGTGGGAGAAGATGGCAATATGGGGGACATGGGATAAGAGATCAGGTTCTTATAGAAAAACAGTATTTTCGACAAAGAGCAAATGAATCAAAGATACTGCAAGGAAATCTCCTTTTAGTTGCTTTAATTTTTAAAAATTAATTTATTTTAATTGGAGAATAATTACAACACTCTGGTGGTTTTTGCCATACATCGACATGAGTCAGCCATGGGTAATGTGTGTTGCCTCATCCTGAACCCCCCGCTCCCACCCCACCCCGTCCCTCTGGGTTGTCCAAGAGCACCAGCCTTGGGTGCCCTGCTTCAAGCATCGAACTTGCACTAACATCGAAAACGGGGGAATGTTGCAGGAAGACAAAGCTGAGAAGGAACGTCTTGTCCACCATGCAGATGTCTTTAAAAATGCCTCGTGCCCTCTCTGACACTCGAGCTATTGATGTTGCTAAATCCATTCCTCTCAGTGGATTTTAACTGCTTTTCCACCCAAACTCCTCTCCGAGTGATTGTTTCGTTTGGATGAGCACCGTGGCTCTTTAATCAAACCCTGCGTTCAGTGCAATTGGTCTGGGATTGCCGCCCCACCTCTCCTCAGAGTGGGCGGCCATATGCTTTTCCATTTGGAAGTTTCCCTTCATGGTCCCCTTATTTAAGATGAGAGGGTCTGGAAAGAATTTTTTGAATGAGAGAGAGAGAGAGAGAGGTGAAAAATACTATGTTGTGAGGTGCTATTTTTGCCTTTAAAAACATACACTCTCAGACCCACACAGTGGACCATTCTGGAAACATATGAGCTCAAGTCATAGCCAAGGTCCCTGCCTGGTAGGAGCCCTTCCTACCCGAAAGGGACCGCTTCTTAATAGCTGCATTCATGGGAGTTAAAATTAAATTTCTGTGTGTTGATGTAAAGCCAGCTTTCCCCTCAGGGCTATTTATTTTAAAAATCTAAAATAGTTAGGGGTCTGCAGCATATGGCATAACATAAGCGAACTGGGGTCTGTTCTCCAAGCAAAGCCCTCTTTGTGCTGGCCTCTGTGCCTTAATGCCCTCCAGGAGGGCCCTGGCAGCCCCTTGGCTTCCCCTTCAACACGTGGCAAGCTCAGGCAGTTTTCAGACTTGCCTACAAGGGCAGTTGTTCAAGATGTTCATACCTGGAGGTAAAGGCTGTAATAAGCAGCGCTGGCTCTGGTCTGCCACCTTAGGATGGAGGAGCGGGGGAGGGCTGGTTGTGGCAGAATTGGTCCTGTGTGTGGGATCGCTTTTCCTTCAGGGTCCAAGGCTGAGATGGATGCTGTGCTTTAAAAATTGTTTTAATTAACCCAATTTTAAAAATTAAAAGTAAACATTAAAAAGCAAAAAAAAAAAAAAAAAAAAGGAGGAAGCCATTTCTAATAACGCCAATACAGAAAGCTAAGAGGTGGTGCATATCTTACAAATGTAAATGTTTAAAATCTAGATTTGAAGAGAAAGTAGTAGAAGCACAAGGCACGCGTCTCCCCTGCTCCCTTGGATGGAAGAGAAGAGCAAGCGAGACTCCTTACAATGCCTTTGGAAGATCCCAAGCACCTTTCAGTCCAGGAATGAATAGCGTCAGCCATGGCGGGAAACAAGACGGGTCTAGCATAGACTCAGCCTCTGCACCCCCGGCCAACGCCTCCCCCTGCCACGCAGTTACAGGCTGTCTTCCCCACTCGACTGTCACTTGATTTCTATGCTTGAGCTTTTCATTTTACCCAGAAGAAACCTGGACAGATGATGGGAAGATTTGCTTTCCCCCATTCTCAGAAACCACTCCTGTTTACTCCTCCCTAGGCAAATATTGGTTAGGAGATTAACAGATGAGGTACTGGGGATGAGGCCATCTGAAAAGAAAACATTCGTAAGTGTGAAATGACTCCCTCCTGTTGATGGGGAGGTGATTTCATTTTTTTATTGAAGAATTAGTAATAGCTAAATGATGCTGAAGCTGAAGCTCCAATACTTCGGCCACCTGCTACGAAGAGCTGACTGATTGGAAAAGACCCTGATGCTGGGAAAGATTGAGGGCAGGAGGAGAAAGGGACGACAGAGGATGAGATGGTTGGATGGCTTCACGGACTCAATGGGCATGAGTTTGAGCAAACTTCAGGAGATAGTGAAGGACAGGGAAGCCTGGCATGCTACAGTCGAAAAGAGTCAGACGCAACTTAGCAACTGAACAACAGCACAAAGTACCCTTTACCTGTTCGTTGTCTTGGATGTACCAGTCGGATAAACCCGAACAAACTTTTTGGCCCACTCAGTATTATGCAATTGCCTGAGCGTGTGAGTTTCTGTGTGGTCACGCATGGTGTCTCCCTAAACTCTTTTAGCAATGCACCCAAGTGGAGACTGTGCATTTGCACAGACTGCCCACAGCCCAGGTAGAGAAATGCACAAAGGGAAAAGGCTCTTCTGGGGCAACGGCCTCTGCAGAGCCCCAGTTTGCCAGGTTTATCAAGGACTCTTGAGCGGGGAGGAGAAGCCAAGGCCCTCATGGGGACTGAGTTTCCCCTTCCTTTGTACCTCACTGGGGATCCGTGAGTGATCGGTGTGCAGGGAGTGACCTCCGCTTCTTTGGGCAAACTGAACCAAGTTGGAGCTGTAAAAGCAGGACCATAAATCAGCTCTGATACAATAGCGAAGTTCTTGAAAGCACCTAAAAGCCCCCTCTGCATTCCTTCTAGTTAATGAGCAACAAGGTAGATCCCAAGTCAAGGGTTTGCTGGAGGCCAAGTTAGAAGCAGATGATGGATATGCGAAAAGCGGTCGCCCGGAAAAATCTGAGCCACCTAGAGAAACATGGCCAACTTCAAAGGCCTCCTAGGCTTTCTCCTTCACAATGCTCTGCTGGCTGAATAAGCTGGATTTAAAAAGGAGCTGGGTCTTCAATGAAATGGGCTGTTAGGACACATTTTGTGCCTCCTCTCTCAATGGGGACTTTCTCTTAAGAACTGTCTTTAAATCTTCCCCTTGCAGTGTTGTGCGGCTTCGCAGTGACATGGTGCAAAGCTGGTGGTGGCCTCCTCTTCTCAAAGTTTGGAGGCCCTGAGGTTCCCTTGTTACCCCTTTCCTGGGGTTCCCAGGGCTGTTCATTACAACTTGCTCCTTCTTTAGCCTTTCAGGTGGGCTGAGACCATGTAGGTCTTCATGGAAGATGAAACTGAAATAGATTCTTGCTGGTAGATTGAAACTCTGTAGGAGTTTTTCTTTCTCTATGAGACGATATGCTCCAAGCCTCTGAAACAGGAGAAAATGGGAAAATCAGATTTAAAAGTAAGTCCCTAGTCTGTTTGATCGTGTTTGTGTGTGTGATTCTAGTTTATTGGTCATCTTTTATCACATTTTTGTGGGCTTGCCTATAAACCACTTAACTTTAAAGTCATTCTTCCTTTTAGAATGAATTCTTATACACTAATTAATGTCTGGGCACAATACACACCAGACATATCCCCCCAAACCATCAATCATGCGGGGACACATGAAACGATGACCGAAGATCCAGGTAGGTATTTTTTGTCTCTTCAGAAAAACAAAACAGCACTGTTCCCCTGGGCAATGTATGTACCACATTTGAGGAAAAGCATTTACCCAGAGTGATACTGATTTAATGACATAAAGACAATGTGTGCAATAGTTTTACTTTTTGAAATGCCAAACTCTCATCATGTTTATTAAAGAAACATGCTCTGACTCAGCTCCACAGAATGTGCCTAGCACAGTTTGGTGCTATGGGTGACACCCACGGCTGGTCGCTTAGTGTCATCACTTGTGAGCCACGGTGTTTTGGTTTATACCACCCACTGGCCAGCATGTACAGATGGTCTGGGCCAGTGCTGCTGCTGTGGACTCTTCTCCGAGCTCTCCTTGCTTAATCCTCAGCGATCAGGCTCTGCTCCTCCTCTCTTAACCCTCATGTAAAATCATCCTCAAAACCCCCAGCTTGGCTCACACAGGTATTCAGGAACGGCGAGTTCCCCTAACAGAGGGATACTTAACCTGGGGTCCCTGGACCCAAAACGTCCATGAATGGGCTTTACAGTTGCAAATCATCCTGTGAGATCTGCACATTTTTGTATGTGCAGAGATTCTTCTCGGGTTGGGAGCTTATATGTCTCAGTGGGTTCTCAGAGGAGTCTGAGTCCTGCCAAAAGTTCACGGCCATCACTCTCGCTGGTTTCCCGCCTTCAATTTCATTCTCTTTCCAGTCTATCCTGTATATTACATTAGCGCATCATCTAAAACCTGCTTTGCATGTCTTGAGCCCCAACCCAAAGCTTCCAAGGCTCCCTTACCTGCAGGATGATATACTTTCTTGCCCTTGCTGCCCTCTTGATTCCGTCTGCTCAGGAGGCCATTTGGGAAGTTTGGCCTTTGGATTGTTCTCAGGAGAAGTTTGGAATCTGAATAGCTCCACCATATTGCATAGAATGGGCTTCCCAGGTGGCACTAGTGGTAAGAACCTGCCTGCCAATGCAGGAGACATAAGAGACATGGGTTTGATCCCTGAGTTGGGAAGATCCCCTGCAGGAGGGCATGGCAACCCACTCCAGGATTCTTGCCTGAAGAATCCCCATGGACAGAGGAACCTGGGGGCTACAGTCCACAGGGTCGCACAGAGCTGGACATTTCTGAAGCAACATAGCAACACAACACTTGAAACCTAAGCTCCGTCTTGCAATTTTACTTATTTCACATCATTAACCTTTCATGTGTATTTTTTGCCATCCAGCCTGGATTGTGAAGTTCCTGAAGATGAAGGTCCCTTCATTCATTCTCTCATTTATTTGTTCCCCCAGACACGTATTGTGCGTCTTCATTTGGTGGGTCACCGAGACTGGTGTTGAGCTAGGGCTCCCACTACACCTGGACCTACACGCGGAGAGCATACTTGGTGAAGAGTGAAAGAGTGAATGCATTAGGGTTAAATCGAGCCATTTCCAGAGTGCTTGAGAATCTCTGAAATGAATAGGAGCCAGAGTTTTTCTTGGTTTCTGGAGCCAAAGCAAAATGCTCAGGCGTGGTGGTTCTTAAAATGGACCTTCTGGAAGGCTCGGTAAGTCCCAAGCAACAATTTCTTTCCACATCCAGGGAGACCATTTTCTGCTGAGTCAGCACCATCCATGGCCGCTTCCTGGCTTTGCTGGCTCTCCTTGGCTCTTTCTTTCCCAAGGATGGCTGGGAGAGAGCGGGATCAGAGTCTACCCTGTCGTGAGAGCTTGCAACTGATGGTGAGAAAAGAAAAAGAAGACAGAGTCAGTGCCCACAGCCACACTAGTGTTTCTGACGACGGTCCTTCCCGAAGAAGACCACCTCTGGGAACAGGGGATGGGGAGACGTGGGGTGAGCGGCGTCCATGCAGACGGTGGGCTGAGGTTAAACAGCTTCAGGTGGGCCCAGGAACAGAGTGCTGGGTGCCCAAGGCTTTCAGAGACTGCCTTGAAAGCCCACATGTTTGTCTTGGCTGGGTCCGTGGGCACCTGGGCATCTTCCACGAGAGCCGGCCAGGCTGTTGGTTTGGTTCCTCGGCCTTCCGTTTTGGTTTGGGGTGAATTCAGTTGCTCTGCTCACTTCAAAGAGGGGACACAGCCCCTGAGACTCTGGGGGTGTTGGCGAGCCTGAGTTCTGTAAACCGCATCCAGGAGGTATGGGGGCCGGTCTCCATCGCCTGGGATTCTGTTCTCTTTGGTGCAAACCAGAACCAGAGAGCTGGCTGGGCTCAGAAGGCCCTGAAGCCTGCTGTTATTCCTTCCCACCTCCTGCTCTCTCCTGCCAGTAAAAATAAGAGAGTGAAACGACTTAGAAGCTGGACCTCCCTCAAGGCAAGTGTGTGCTGGGAAAGAGAGAGATTGTGTCCGTGCATTTCAGCGTATCTTTTTCAGCTTAGGCCTCAGTTCTCTTGAACTTTTTTTTTTTTTTTGCAGAAGTCCCCTGCAGAGGACCTGAGCAACTACCTTTAAAATAATATATTAAAAATACAATGCATCACTGTTGGGTTGGGACCACTGATTGCATGTTCCATGTTGGAATGGGGAAAAGTCACCTTTTACTCGTTAGAAAATGATCAATGTGAATATACGCTTGGCTGCCTTTTTATTTTACTATGGTGAAATACATATACTCTTAAAATTTACTGTCTTAATTGTTTTACACTGAATGTTTCCATGACATTTAATGCCACCGTCATCAGTATCTACTTCCAGAACACTTTTTATCACCCCTAGAGGCAGGGTGGTACCCGTTAAGCCATTATCCCTCCATCCTTCCTACCCCCACCTCCTGGCAACCCCTAGTCAGCCCCTGTCTCCGTGGATGACCCTCTTCTGGATACTTCGTGTAGAGATGTACCTTGCGGTGCGTGACTTCTTTCACTGAGCATAATAATGTTCCTAAGTTTATCCATCTTGTGGCATGTGTCAGAATTTCATTCCCTTTTGTGGCTGAATGTTTACCCTGTGTTTGGATCTCAAGTTATTTTCTCTCCCTTGAATTTCCAATTTCCACTCCCATCTTTACTCTTTCTTGAGAACTTCCGCTGTCTTGACACAACTGAACTGGATTCCTTCCAACTCACTTCCCTCCAACTTGTCCGGCAGTGCCCAAAACCACTCCTGAGGATCGCATATACCAGGGCCGCCTGAAGGGCCAGTCAAAATCGTAGCTTCCAGCGCCATCTACACCCACTAAGCACACTCTTTGGGAATGGAGATAGAGGACCTACATTTCTAACAAGTTCTGGTCACTCTGATGTACACGTGAGTGCCAGGGCTGTGACACAGGGCTGGCCAGCTCCCCCCAGACCCCAGCCCAGGATCCCTTAGTCAACTGCAGTGCCTGGCTTTCATCTCCATCTACACCCACTGGAAATCCAGCTCAACGGCCACACCTCCTGTGATTCAGGAAACTCTCCTCAACTCTTGACCTGAAGCCATCTCTCCTAGACCGTGAGCTCCCTGAAACAGAACCCAGGCTTCTCTTCCTATCCCTTGAATAACAGGCATCCCTTGAAGAACACTCAATGGGTCCTTCCACATGGTGCTATCCTGGGTGCCTCTAAACAATCGCCCAATTTACTCTTCACAGGGTACCAGCAAAGGCAGTGTCATTATCCCCAGCCTTGAAGAACTACCATTCCCAGGAAATGCCAGAGTGTTTCTGCTCAGTGGCAGGCAGAGATGAACCCCTCAGCCTAAATCATGGAGGGGAGCACCAGTGGGTGAAGCCGGTGAAAAAGCATGTCTTAAACTCACAGGGAATAAAAAGCTGTCAGATGGTGCTGGTAGGACAATCATTTGAAAACAAGAATTAGTTAATGTCTGGGCTTCCCAGGCGGCACTAGTGGTAAAGAACCCTCCTGCCAGGGCAGGAGACATAAGAGACGTGGGTTCGATCACTGGGTCGGGAAGATCCCCTGGAGGAGAGCATGGCCCCCCACTCCAGTATTCTTGCCTGAAGAGCTCCATGGACAGAGAAACCTGGTGGGCTGCATTCCACAGGGTTGCAAAGAATTGGCCACAGCTGAAGAGGCTGATCGCAGCGCAGCACACAAAAGTAACATCTAAGGAAAAGATGTGTCCGAGCTTTCCATCCCCAACCCCACTCTGTGCCTTCCCCAAGCCCGCGTGGTTTTCTTTATGCCCGAGGCTTCCTACATGGAAGGTGTGCACCTTCATTCCTGCCTCATCTTATTCACGCTTCAATCATCCTGTGCTCAAAGCCCAAGGTATGAGCCATTCACTATGAAAAAAGCACAGGTTAATCCACGGAGCTCCAGCAGCATGGCCCATGTGACATGTGGCTCATGTGGCTCCTACACACTTGGACTAGCACAGGGCTTAACCTGGGCCAAGAAAGTAAAGCTTTGAAGAAAAATGGCAGCTTTCCTTCCCACATGAGCCAGCACCTCCACTCCCAGGTATGTCCCACAAAGACCTGGAAACCGGGACTCAAACAGATGCTAGTACATCTGTGTCCATAGCAACAGTGCCATTCACAATAGTCAAAAGGTGGTAACCACCTGAGTGTCCTTTATGAACAGACAAACAGAATGTGCCGAATCCAGAGAATGGAATGTAACTCAGCCTTAAAACATCGCCACTGCTATAACGTGGCTGAATCTTGGAAGCATGATGCTACATGAAATAAGTCAGACACAAAAGGACAAATATTGTATGATTTCACTTAGATGAAAAATCTAGAGGAGGGAAAATTCATAAAGAGAAAGTAGATTAAAATTTATCTACTTTACCTGTGGGAAGGAGGAACGCAGCGCTATTGCTTAACGGGTACAGAGTTTCTGTCTGAGGTGATGGAAAAAATTTTAGAAATAATGGTGACGTTTGCCTAACATTGTGAATGTAGTTAATGCCACTGAACGGCGCATTTAACATATGATTAAAATGGTAGACTTTATGTTACTTGTTGTTGGTTAGTTGCCCAGTTGCATCTGACTCTTTTGCAACGCCATGGACTGTGGCCCACCAGGGATTGTCCATGGGATTTCCCAGGCATGAATACTGGAGTGGGTTGCCATTTCCTTCTCCAGGGGATCTTCCTGACCCTGGGATCAAACCTGCGTCTTCTGCATTGCAGGCAATTTCTTTATTGCTGAGTCACTGGAGAAGCCCTTATGTTACTTTTATTTTACCAAAAAAACCCCACAAAAACTGAAAAAAACCTCAGCTTTCCTTTCCAGCTACTCTAATAAAACAAAGAACTGTGGATTTGACAGATTTTGTTACAGGATCCTTGTGTCTAGGTCCTCTTTGAGTAGGGTCTTTTAGGAGCTCCCTGCTGTTGAAATCATAATCTGTTTAACCTCCTATTCCCCTGCCCCAGCTGCTGTGGTCTGGAGAGAAAGAAATCCCCTGGCTTCCTCTGAATGGCCCAAGGGAGAGCGCTGCCCAGCTAAGAGGGCAGCCCCTGCCCCCGCAGACCTTCCCAAGGGTCTCATCTGCACAAGGACCCCAGGGCATCTCCTGTCCTGGGATCAGAGTTCTGGCTGACTGTCCTGTGATGACCACTAACATGGATCCTCATTTCAGTGTTAGAAGTTCCCCCAGCAACATTTAGCCTGTGTCCTTTCAGGACCTATGGAATTTTTAACGATGAAATGAGGAAGTATTAAAGAAATATCCAAGTCTACTCCAGCCTTGGGAACACACCTGTGATGACTCTGCACACCTGGCGTGGCTCAGTCTTACACATCCCACAAGCAGGGAGGGCAGGGACCAGGGCCGGGGAAAGTCATTACCGGGCAACAAGGCCGGCGGTAAGGTTAATAGCTGTTCTGAAATACAACCGCTATTCAGAGCATGTGCTTAATAATCTTCAATCAGCTCTCATTTATTTGCATGTCAAATCGATTTTACATGCAAAAGGCATCTCTCATATAAATTAAATGCTCTATCAAACCCTCCACGCTTCCAAAAAGCCTCAGGCATTCACTTCAGGCTCTTTGGAAAAAACTTAACGCTAGCTTAGGTTTCCTGTAAAGTCATGTACAGATGTTTCGTTTTAATTTTTATTATTAGTTTATCAAGGACATATGTAGATTTATTACATGCCAAGAATGTTCCAAAATTTTTCACTAGTATCACTTCACTGATTTCTCTCAACAATACTGGACGACAGGTTCTGTTATTTCCCCCCATTGTGCAGATGAGAAAACCAAGGCCCAGGCCTCTCATAGTGATGGCGCAGACTGCAAGGACATCTCGTAAGGTGACAGGTAAGATATCAAACAACCTACTCTTTGGGAGTTTTAGCACCCCATTTCCTCCTGTTGATTATGTTCATATAAGGCTCAGGACAGTCCACTAAAGGACAAGGCAAAAATAGGTCTGCTGTCTGGCTCTGTCTTTGATTTCCTCTTGTCTTCCCTGGTTTCCAGGGAAATTGAGGGAAGGGCGAGAGGGAAGGGCTAGTGTCTCCACCTGCCCTAGCAGGCTTTTGTCAGGAAAAGATGGCAGAGGGGAAATGAGAATTTTCAGAACAAACCAGGCATTGGTACTATCAACTTGAGGGTCCTACCGGTTTTCAGAGCAGTGCTGAAACTCCCGGTAATTCCAGTATCTGAGAGCCATTTCAAGAGGTGATCACAGTGCCATTGTTTTAGATCTGAATCAGGGCTGTGGATTGTCCCCATGCTGGATTTCCTGGTTAGCATGTTGCACTTGAGTGATGCAGGATGTTATCGTGGGGGAAGTGGGGTGAAGGGTACCTGGGCCCTCTCTGTACTATTCTTGCAGCTTCCTGTATATCTATAATTATTTCAAAATAAGGTCTTTTTTTAAATACCATTGTTTAAGAAGCCAGGGAACTGTAGCTACTTCTCCAGGCTTGTGCTGTTTCCCAGAGCTGTGAGCTCACAACAAGCTGATCTCTGTGATGGACCTATTGTCAGTCTCTGGGCAGAGCTCACCTCTTTCAGAGGCTGACCCCCTGCTTGGCACCAGTTCCCCATTTCCCTAGATGAGGGATCCCCTTTTCGCTCTGGAGGCCAGGACATTGTTAACTGCATCTCTGGGTGCCACCAGGAGCTTGCAGCGCTTCCCGATAAATCTCAGGCTGTCAACCCTGCGCCTCCCCTCCCTTCCCCCACACAGAGACTGCTGCACCTCCCATCCCTACAATACCCTGTTGGACATCTGACATGTGCTGTTTCATTCATTTCATTCATTTCTCTCAACCCCAAGAAAGGAGCTTGACTGGGAAGTATGGATGTATGGGGGAGTCCCAGGAGGTGGGACCGGGGGAGCTGGGGTGAACAACAGACCATCTACAGGCCAGTATTAGAAAATTCTTTCCAGGGGACACTGAAATCTTCAAGCACAAGGGGCTGTTATCTTCCAGGGGTTCTGAGAAGCCTGTGAATAGCCTCTCCTATTTCTGTGGACAGGCTGCAGGAGGTGTATTTATAACTTTCCGCTTACAGACATTAACTACCTAAGATTCTGGATCTGAATTGATTTCTCTCCCCAAAGCCGGGCATTTGGAGTTAGATCTCTTCTTCCTGGGACGTTGTGACTCCAATCATAAAATCCCTGAACATGGGGCATGGAGATTCCATGGGGATTAGATCTGGCTAGAAAGCCTTGGAATCAGAGGCG
Source organism: Ovis aries (assembly GCF_016772045.2). Lineage (NCBI taxonomy): Eukaryota > Metazoa > Chordata > Mammalia > Artiodactyla > Bovidae > Ovis > Ovis aries. The sequence goes on along the minus strand of NC_056075.1, from coordinate 41,151,726 downwards.
ATTTGTCACAGGCCACTCTGGATTAAACCCCCAGGGGTCAAGAGGATGAATCTAAAAATTCCAAAGCTGGGGGCCGGGGGTCAGGAGGCACCGTGTCACCTCTCGGGTGTCCCTTTCCCTCCGTCTCACTCATATTTGGCTTCAGAGTTTAGGGTCTGCTGTTGCTTCTGGAAGCATGACACCCCAAGTTCTTGTGGCTTCGTCCCCTGTTGTCCTGAGGGGCCAGAATGACTTTCTCTGCAAAAGAATCTGTGGATTCCTCCCAACGCCCCCACTTTCTCCATTGGAGCCTGATCCCCGGTCTTTGGCTCCTCTCTGTCCTTTGATCCGCTGATAACCGAGGTCCTCCCCGCAACCCAGCCCCAGCCTCTGTGTGTTACGTATTAGTCGCTCAGTCGTGTCCGACTCTTTGCGACCCCATGGACTGTATAGCCCACCAGACTCTTCTGTCCGTGGAATTCTCCAGGCAAGAATACTTGAGTGGGTGGCCACTCCCTTCTCCATGGGACCTTCCCGACCCAGGGATGGAACCCAGGTCTCCACTGCAGGCAGATTCTACACCATCTGAGCCACCAGGGAAGTCCAACACTTCCCTGGTGGCTCAGATGTTAAAAAAAATCTACTTTTTGCAATTCCTTCCCCACAGATGGCTGGGCAGCTTTTGCAGGCTGTGCTTCTGAATTTTAACCTCCAGTCTGACTGACTGGTTCTCAAGCAGCGTGGCTATGTTAGGGCCTAAGGTGGAGGCTGCAATCTTCCTCCGGAAGGGCTCCTATCTTGGACCCTAAGCTCCCTGAGCACAGGGAGGGCAGCACTTCTGATAGGAGCTAAGACACATACTCTCTGGCCCTGATGGAGGAAGGTGACCCCAGTGCTGCTTTAGGGAGCAGCAGGAAGACCCTGGTCTGAAGCTTGTGTGCTCCCAAGGCGGTTTTTGGGAGGACCCAGCATGTGCCAGACAGTATGCTGAGCCTATTAAATACTTATTTCCTTTAACTCACGTAATACCCTATCAGGCCAGAACTATGGTTCCTGTTATACGCATTAGGAAATAAAGGCACAGAGAGGTCAAGTAAGTAGTCTAGGGTCACACAGCAATGGTCAGGATGTGAACCCAGGCTGTACCTTTCATGCCAGACATCCTCTCACATGGGTAGGCAAATGCATCTCGGGCCGGCGAGCATGTGAGCAGCCTTGATGCTGGAATATGGGCCATTTGAAGAACCCCACCAGCATCCTGGTTTCTCCCTGGTTAATGCCACCCTTGCCACTGATGTTCTTCAAGGAATGGTTTCATCTTTCTCAGTGACTGCAGGGCCTGTCACATTAGGGATGATAAGAAGCCCCTTTGCTCCAGGCTCAGATTTGCTTCCACTCCCTTAGACCTGTTTTTGCAGGAGCAGCCTGGCAGCTGGGCTGTTCTATAAAAGTCAAAGCGGTACCCACGAAGGGGGGTTATTTTCCCCTTCTGCCCCTCCGGCGCCCTGGTGTCCTTCCAAAACAGTGTAGGAGCTCCTAGCTGCTCGGAGCAGCAGGTCTGGGAAGAGAAGCTCCCCTGGCCCCTCCCTGGACAAGCCTGACTCACAGCATTTGAGGAGGGGGAAGGATAGGGGAGGAGGGAGCCCTCTACACCTGCCTGTGCCTTTGGCCGCATCCCAGGAAACTTTCCGACCCCACCCAACTGCACAAAGACTTAAGTCTCTGCTCAGCCCTGTTCAGGGCATGGCCCAGGGGTCTGCTTCCACTCTGGGCTCCCAACACGGTGGGACAAGCCCAGAGCCTGAGGGCAGGTGGCCTCAGTGTGCGCCTCTAGTTCAGAGCTGTGGCTGGCATCATCCTCTCCTTTTCAGATGTGCGTCCTGCCTGGCCGGCTCCCCTCAGGCTGGGGTCTGCAGGGAGATGGCCGGGGGCTGTCATCTCACTCCCTCCCGATGTTACCCACCTGCCTCTGGCCCACCCCTGAGCTGGGATGGGGAGTCTGTCCCCCCCCGCCTGGGAGCTGTGCATTATGTGTCTGTCTTCAGTTCAGTTCAGTCGCTCAGTCGTGTCTGACCCTTTGCGACCCCATGAATCACAGCACGCCAGGCCTCTCTATCCATCACCAACTCCTGGAGTTCACTCAAACTCATGTCCATTGAGTCGGTGATGCCACCCAGCCATCTCATCCTCTGTCGTCCCCTTCTCCTCCTGCCCCCAATCCCTCCCAGCATCAGGGTCTTTTCCAGTGAGTCAACTCTTTGCATCAGGTGGCCAAAGTATTGGAGTTTCAGCTTCAGCATTAGTCCTTCCAATGAACACCCAGGACTGATCTCCTTTAGGATGGACTGGTTGGATCTCCTTGCAGTCCAAGGGACTCTCAAGAGTCTTCTCCAACACCACAGTACAAAAGCATCAATTCTTTGGCACTCAGCTTTCTTCACAGTCCAACTCTCACATCCATACATGACCCCTGGAAAAGCCATAGCCTTGACTAGACAGACCTTTGTTGGCAAAGTAGTATCTCAGCTTTTCAATATGCAATCTAGGTTGGTCATAACTTTCCTTCCAAGGAGTAAGCGTCTTTTAATTTCATGGCTGCAGTCACCATCTGCAGTGATTTTGGAGCCCCCCCAAAAATGAAGTCTGACACTGTTTCCACTGTTTTCCCATCTATTTCCCATGAAGTGATGGGACCAGATGCCATGATCTTCGTTTTCTGAATATTGAGCTTTAAGCAACTCTCTCACTTTCCTCTTTCACTTTCATCAAGAGGCTTTTTAGTTCCTCTTCACTTTCTGCCATAAGGGTGGTGTCATCTGCACTTCCCACAATTCCTGCTATAAATTACTGCTGTGGGCTCAGCTCCAAGAAAGCTGGCAAGAGTGGGCAATCGGTCTGCATGGAGGCCAGCAAAAGTCACCTTCTGCATGCAAAGTCATCAAAAGTGTGTGTGTGTGTGTGTGTGTGTGTGTGTGGCGGGAGAGAGATGGGGAAGAGTGGAGGGTCATAAAGTCAATGGAGACTATTTCCATAGAATATTCCCTCCCTTTCTCCCAAATATGCATCTTCAGGACTTTTATAGCGAACAAGGCCAGGTTCCCCCCCCCCCACCTCCCTACCCCGTCCACCCCAGGATACATGGGGAGAGCTAAGAGACTGAACAAGTTGTCAGGCTCAGACACGTGGCAGAAGGTAGTTCTTTGGCAAACAGTGGAATCAGAATTCAGGTCGAGCTGGCCCTGGAAGTGCCCAGGTTGCTGTCTCCAGCAAGGGAGGGCCGGGGCTGTCCTGGTTTGCCTTGACCTTCTATTTCACTACCCTGTGCTGGAACCGTGTTGAAACCTTCACCAGGTTCCCTCCTTGACCCTTTCTTTTGCACCTCTGTGCCTTGGCTCATCCCCTTCCCTCCCCTAGACATCCTTCTTCTTGTTTCTGATGTTCCTTTGTTATCTGTGCCTTAGGTTCTGGCCACAAGCTACCTCCTCCTCCAGGCAGCCTTCCACATTGCTCAGGGAATGAGCAGATCCCAGTGGGAAAGGAACAGGAGCCCAATCTGACAACGCAGACCTGGAGAGCCATGGTGCACGCAGCGTCCCTCAGAGGCTGCCGCTATCACATCCTTAGTCCCGAGCTTCCCAGGCAGCGTTGCTGTGCTTTATTTATACGCCCCTCCTCATGGGTCTGGGAGTCCCTTGAGAATAACAGCTCGCCTCTCTCATTCATTCAAAAATGTTTATTGAGCAACTACTGTCTGCCAGGGGCTTCCCTAGTGACTCAATTGGTAAAGAATCCACCTGCAATGTGGGAAACTTGGGATCGATCCCTAGGTTGGGAAGAACCCCTGGAGGACCACATGGCAACCCACTCCAGTATTCTTGTCTGGAGAATCCCCGTGGACAGAGGAGCCTGGTGGATTACGTAGAGTCAGACTCGCTGAGCAACTAAGCACTCGCTGTCTGCCAGACACTGTGTCCTGTAGCAGGGAACACAACTGATTCTCTCAGATACCTCTGAATTGACAGAGCAGGAAGCACGACACGTGAGGGAACTGAAACTAAAGGAAGAATTTTGCATGAATGCGTGGCTTTGGATGGGGGGGTTGCTATTTGTTGCGTGAATTCCATTAACCACTTACAGCTCTCCAAGCGAACTCCTCACTTATCAGCTACATATGCAAATCTCGTCAAGGGAAATTCACTAAATTAACTATATTCTCTCTGACTTAAATTCCTTCCCTGGGGCAAGTGGGACCTGACATTCAATTGGTTATTTATCAGACTGTGTCTTGGCCCTCAGACAGCACGACTGACTCTTTCCACCTCTAGGTTTCTGTAGACCACGGACATGTGGAATTGCAGACCGCCCCTGCCCCTGTTATAACTGACCATCCCAACCTTCCCACTGATGCCCTTCCTCTTTCCCACAGCTTAGTGGGTTCAAGTTCAGTTCTTCCCTGCAGCCTGCTACGTTGCTTACAGCGGTCATTGCGTCGAAAGGACAGAGAAGGAAGAAAGAAAAGCCGGAGGCCTGGCTGGCGGAGAGCAAGAGAGGCAGGCAGTTTTAGCACTGTCAGCAAGGACTCAAGTCTTTAAGCCACATCCTATGAGCATCCCCCAGGACTTAATTCCCTGGGCTGGTATCTGCTCAGCCCCTGGAAGCCCAGGGAAGGAGATGACAGCTTGGCAGAGGGACCAGCTTTGGAGGGAAAGGCTGAGGCTCGTTCTGAAAGAAAACCAGGTGTTCTTGGAGGAACTCTGCCATTCAAGAAATGATAAACGTCTCCTTGGCAGAAAGCCTGTTGCAAGGCGGAGTGGTTGCTTTAGCAGAAGATCCACAATTAATAGATGTTTCTTTGAACCCAGCCCATGCATTACAGCTACAAGCTTTCATTAAAGATCATGTTGACTCCGGTATTTGGCATTTGCTTCCTTGGGCCAGCCCAGAGCCACCAGGCTGCAGGACACTGAGGCAGCCCAAGGAGCCCACTGTCTATTTGTAATGGTCCTTACTTATCCCGAAGTGGAGACCCATTCGATGCCATTCCAAATTTTTCCATGACTCGAAGCAGAGATGTAGGTGCCTTCAGCAGCTTCATGTCTTAACTACCTAAAAATCAAGCACAGAAGGGGCTATTTTGTGGCAGGATGAGCTACTGTTACATATTAGTAACAAGAATTTGAGAGAGAGAGAGGTGGGGTGAGCACGCCCAGGCCTGCTACCTGTGGGGACCAGCGGCGAAGCCTTGGAAAATGGAAATGGAAGTTCTCCAGCTGGGCCGAATGCAGCGGGCTGGGGACCATAGCATGGAAGGGCAAGAAGGCTGTCGTAAGGCTGGCTTTTTGGAACTGCCTGGATCCTTTGCTGGCCCCTGCAGATGACCCCGTGGAAACCCCAGTGCCTTCAAGAGCTGCTTCCTGGAGGGAGAAGATGGAGAATTCAGCAAACTGAAGGGAAGCCCTTACCTCCCTGGCTCCTCCGGCAGCCAGGTGGGAGCAGACGGCTAGCAGGCTCGGAAGCGCTGACCATTTGGTTCATTAAGCAAATGCTGGCCGTGGGCCTGTCTACCATCGGGCCTGGGCAGGGCCACCCACAAGCGGTGACCGTCTAGTTGGACAGCCAGGCTGGCCAGCCACGCCTCAGCAGGAACCACGGAGGGGCAGACGCCGGGTGTGGCCCTCCCAGCCTTCTTCTCTTCCCGACAAAACCTGTCACCGAATCTGTTGCCTTCAAACTCACGATTTGAGCACACGACTCCCTCACCCAGAGCCTCTCCTGGACACCCCCTCCTGAACCCTGGGTCTCCAGGGCTCCCGGGGTCTTGTCCTCCAGCCTCTGCAGCTTTTATCCTCCCCTCCTCCGGGAGCTTCAGACAGCTGGAAGTTCTCTCTGTCTGTCCAGCTGAACCCCTCTTCTCGGGGTCTCTCCTGTCCTGTGACTTGGCCAAGGCATCTTCTCTGCCTGGACACCCGCCCACACCCTTCGTTCCCCTCAAACCTTGAACTCCCAAGCCAAGGCCATCTCTGAGTCCCACTCAGCCCCCACGACACCTGCTGCTGGTCTTCCCCTTTCTTCCACCGCCCTGGCAGCTCCTGCCTTGACTAATTATCTCAGGCAGATTTCCACAATAGCATTTCAGAGCCCTTTGTCGCCCTTGATGTTGAGCCCCTACAGGGCAGTTTCCCTATAGTAAGCCCCTGGTTCTCAATCTGACTGCATGTTGGAACCCTCTAAGGGGCTTTAAAAGAACCCTGATGCCTGCGGTATCAGGTTTACAGATTCTGATAGAGTTGGTCTGGCTGCAGCCAAGAGGGTTTTTTTTTATTTTTAAACTTAATTTTTTTAATTGAAGTATAGTTGATGTACAATATTATGTTATAGATGTACAATAGAGTGATTTACCCTTTTTAAAGGTTATACTCCATTTATAGTTATTATAAAACGTTGGCTGCATCCCCCCATGTTATACAATCTGTCCTTGTCGTTTATTTCCCACACATTAGTTTGTACCTCTTATGCCCTACCTCTGTATTGCCCCGCCCCGCCTCCCTCTCCCCACCAGTTCATATCCACTAGTCTGCTGTACTTTTTAGACTCTGAATATAACTGATAGCCTCCACTAGTTGTTCGTCTCTAATTTCGTTCGGTGTAACACTGAGAGGTAGGATTTTTAAGAACTCAACAAGTGATTCTAAACGCAGTCACATTCTGGGAGCATCGCTTTTATCTTCAGCGGTCTCCTGCACCTCAGGTTTTCATTGCATTCAACAGAATCATCAGAGGTGAATCAACAGAATCAACAGAGGGGGCAGAGATGGCGAACAGGCTGTAGACCAGCACTGCCCAATGGAAATATATGTACATTTCCAACTTTTTGTCACTACATGCGACAAAGTCAAAAGAAACAGTGAAATTAATATATCTTTTATTAAATCCATGTATGTAAAAGCATCCGGCTTCCCAGATGGTGCTAGTGGTAAAGAACCCACCTGCCAATGTAGGAGACATAAGAAACTTGGGTTCAGTCCCTGGGTTGGGAAGATCCCCGGAGGCGGGCATGACAACGCATTCCAGTATTCTTTGCCTGGAGAATCACTTGGATAGAGGAACCTGGTGGGCTACAGTCCATGGGGTCACAAACAGCTGGACACGACTGAAGTGACTTAGCATGGACACACACATGCAAAAGTATCATTTCAATATATAATCAACACAAAAATTATTATTGCTGTGGATGGTGGCTGCAGCCATGAAATCAGAAGATAATTGCTTCTCGGCAGGAAAGGGATGACAAACCTAGATGGTGTGTTAAAGAATAGAGACATCACTCTACCAACGAAGGTCTGTATAGTCAAGGCTATGGTTTTCCCAGTGGTCAGGTACAGTTGTGAGAGCTGGACCATAAAGAAGGCAGAGTGCCAAAGAATTGATGCCTTCAAACTGTGCTGCTGGAGAAGACTTCTGAGAGTCCATTGGAGAGCAAGGAGATCAAACCAGTCAATCCAAAAGGAAATCAACCCTGAATATTCATTGGAAGGACTGATGCTGAAGCTGAAGCTCTAGTATTTTGGTCATCTGAACAGTCAGCTCATTGGAAAAGACCCTGATGCTGGGAAAGATTAAGGGCAGAAGGAGAAGAGAGCATCAGAGGATGAGATGGCTGGATGGCATCACCAATGCAATGGACATGAACTTGGGCAAACTTCGGCCTATGGTGAGGGACAGGGAAGCCTGGTATGCTGCAGACCGTGCGGGGTTGCAAAGAGTCGGACACAACTGGGAGACTGAACACCACCAACATTGTACATTCTTTTCTTCATACTAGTTCTTCAAAATCTGATGTATATTTTACACTTACTTATGGTTCATCTCTGTCAGGGTGAGCCGCCTTTCAAGGGCTCAATAGCTACGTGCAGCTAGCGACTGCCATGGGGCAGTCAGAGACCAATGGAATCCTGATGTTCCCTGCAGAGCTGGTCTGCAGAGCACGTGCACACCATCCCGGCAGAAGGAAAGGTGCCTCTGCAGCCACGACGAGAGATCTCTAACACTCTCAGCCCCAAATAGCCCCTCGCTCCCTTTCTAGTTAAATCACAGCATCTTCTTATCTGGCCTCACTCTCTGCTCCATCCCCTCCCACCCCTACCCCAACTGGGTCCCACATCCAAAACAAATTTCCTCCAGTCCTCAGCCTCCTGTGGGCCAGCTTTCCAGCACCCAGCTGCGGGCCTGCTGCGTTTCCTGTCCTGGTTGTTCTTTGGAGAGCTGGCTGCCAGTCCCCGCAGGAGGGAAGGCGTGGGAGGGCCAGGGCACCTGGCCCGGAGATCTGGGAGAAATCCGGAGGGTGTGGAGTGTGTTCTCTCTCCCTCTCTCTCCTTCGATTTCTCTTGCTCTCTTTCAGAGTCAAATGCTCAGCCACTGGCCACCCCTCCCTGCCAGGCCCAAAGGCCCTCCCCAACCCTCAAGAAACCCCATCAACTGAGCAAATCTCCGGGTAAGAGACACCTGGCTATTTGCCACCCTCCCCAGGGGCAACCTGTGGTGGGGACATTTTGATGCCAAAATGTGCAGAGCTAGCAAGAACAGGACTATTATTAGGCTTCCCCCACCATCCCAGTCACCAGCCACATGACTCAACCCTTTGATGTCACAGTGGCGGCTTCTGCCCAGCTCTCACTAATATGGTATTTCTGCAAATGCTGGCCCACTGGCACGTACTATCATTGTGCTCTCAGCGATTATCTTTTATTTCCAAAGGCAATTAATCTTCTTTGCCGTCTTTTTTTTTCCTCCCTTGCATGTGGCCAGGCCCCAGCCTTTGTTGCTCTTTCAAATCTGTGAATCGTTTGGGAGCATGTGGTAAATTGGCTTTTACGCCTTAAGTTTTTGCTGAAAGCTGAGACGGCAGGGATGGCTAATGAGAAATAAATTTTTTTTCAAGTGCTGTAACTCTTAGGCGTGTAAGCAAGAGGTTTCGCATGAAAACTTGGAGAGATTAACTGTAGATGACCCAATTTCATGGCATTATAAACTGCTTCAGCGTGACTGGTTCCACAGCTCAATCATCAAAGATTTATTGAGGGGTCACTCTGCCCAGGGCACGTGATTGGTTCCTGGGAGGCGCTGCAGGGACAGATATCACAGCCCCTGTTTAATTGAGGAAATAAAACACAGGGCACAGGTAAACAGAGAGAATAAAGATGACAAGGTTGTGTATGTTAAATGGAAGTTCAGGAGAGCAAGGTAACAGACCTCAATGCCACTGTGGGTGTCCAGGAGAGTAGGGGGTGATCAGAAAAGATCGCAGAGGAGGAGGCTGCTTGGGCTGAACAAAAAGAATAGGCTCGTTACAGTTACCAGCCAGTAACTGGCAGGAGGTTCCGTACGAGTCCAGAGAGGGGTGTCAGGCTTTACAACGCGTGCAGGATGGAAGCTGCCCCATCTCACGTCAAAAGTGATGATTCTGAGTCAGGACCGTTAGGTTCTCCTTCCACCTCTGCTGCAGACATCCTCTGATGACTTTGGTCAGTCCCATAACCACCTCAGGACTCCTCCTAGGACTGACAATACTTGTCGCTGTCCTTCCCTTGATCTGCCGTTCAAGAAAGATCAGAGGTTGACCCTTCATCCATCATCCACGCATTCAAACATCCATCTGTCTGTCCATCCATTTATCCACACATCTGTCTATCCATAAATACATACGGCATCCAATAATGCACCTCTCCATCCACTCATTGTCCATCTAGCCATCCACTCACCCATCCTCTTGTGCTGTCCTCCACCTCTGGGTAAACCAATCAGTCCATCCATTCACCCACCCACCCATCCACCATCCATTTGTCTGCCCTCCCAGTTAATCAGCTGTACATGCATTCATCCCTCCACTCCTCGGTTTCTAAGGACCTACTCTGTGACAGTCACTGGGTCACCAAGTGCTGAGAAATGCGAAGGGGAAAAAAGAAGATTCTTGCCATCAAAGATGGCAATGATACATACACAAGCATTCAAACTCAAATGACAAAGTTGCTTCCATAAGACAGCAGTAAGTAAAAACTGCCGGGTCAAAGGGAAAAGAGAGTCCCGAGTGAGTGATAACAGTGCAGACTCACCTCTGCCCGAGCGTTGACTTCATAGGGTTACAATTGTCTGTGTATCTTTTCTGTTCAACTCAAAGCTCGGGAACACAGGTTCTATTATTTTCAGTACCACCCTTAGACCCAGGGACGAGGGAGCCCTGTCCTGGAGTCCCTATTCCAGGGCCCTGCTCTGATGCTCTTTATCTGTGCCCCTCTCCACAGGGCGAGGAGTCTGGGGACAAGCCCATTCGGAGCCTATGCCTCCCCCGCCTTTTGGGTCATGCCCCAGGTGGCCAGGCCCAGATGGACCTGAGGAGGCCTCTTCCCTGTGTGGACCCTCCCGAGAGGGGGTGGTGTCAGTGCTGCCCTGAGCTAAAGTCATGTCCAAGGGCAGCATTTGTGGGGTGTGGATGGAACTTGGACATGCAGGCTGGGCTGACCACACTCATGTACCCACAAGGCTCCTAATAGTGTAGGACAGAGTTGGAGTGTATGAGAAGGTGACAGGCTTACAGGGCAGAGACATGCTATAGGGTAGAGATACGAGTCTGCTCTTCCCAAGTCATCAGTTCCAGCACAGAGCCCTAAGGTGTCCAAGAATTTTGCACTGAAACACAGACCTCCAGGTTGCTCCAGAAGTCAAGGAAGGAGGAGAGAATGTACTTTAACTAACAGTGTTGTACAAGAATAACCTTTAAGGACTTCCCTGGTGGTTCAGCAGTTGAGACTCCATGTTTTCACTGCACGGGCCACGAGTTCAATCCCTGGTCAGGGAACTAAGATCACGCATGCCATGAAGTTCAATCAAAAACATCTTTTAAAAAGGAACAACCTTTAAATGTTTAGGCCTATAGATTGTGAGTCTACCCTTGTGGTTCAGCTGGTAAAGAATCTGCCTGCAATGTGGGAGACCTGGTTTTTGATCCCTGGATTGGGAAGATCCCCCAGAGTAGGGAAAGTCTACCCACTCCAGTATTCTGTCCTGGAGAATTCCATGGACTGTATATTGCCCATGGAGTCGCAGAGTCGGACACGACTGAGTGACTTTCACTTTCACTTTCTAGTTTCTTGACTAGGTCCTATGAATGTTAGGGACAGGACCCCGCACCCTGTTTGTGGTTGAATCGTAAGTTCCTAAGCACACATGACAACTAAGGGTAGTGCATGGTTTGGGACTGGATTCTGAACTAGAGGAAAAAGCGCTATAAGAGATACAGTTGGAACAATGGTCAAGATTGGAATATGGACCGTAGATTAGATGATAGTATTCTATCTACGTTAAATTCCCGAATTTGAGAACTGTGCTGTGGTGCCTAAGAGAATAGCCTCGTTCTTAGAAAATACAAGGGGAAGTATAAAGGATAGAGGAACGGATGCCTGCGACCTTTCTCAAGTTATTCAGAGAAAACAAAAAGATGCTGATAAGAAAAGACTTCCAAAATGTTAAAAATGGGTAATTAGGGGTAAAGGGTGTGTGGAGGTCCTCCGTATTCTTGTAACTTTCAACTGCAAGCTTGAAATCATTTCAAAACCAAAACTTTGAAAACAAAATGGCTCGATGTCTTGAGCAGAGGAGAGATTTAGTCAGTGTTGGCTGGGGTGATATTTCGAGGCCAAAGAGACGAGTTCTGTGACTTCCTAGCTGGTGCGGATTATAAAGCCTCCCACCATTTCTCTGCTGAGCTTGGCTCTGCGGGGCTCCCCAGGGCCAAGATGCTGCACACATGGATGCCGTGTGTCCCATGAGTTTGGATTGCCTCTACCTTACACAGAAAGACCTTAGCTAGCGCGGCCTTCAGAGTGAGGGCATCTAAGCAGGAGAGTTTTAATGTTACCTGTTGCTGAAAAAAAGTCACTCCTCGTTTGAATTGGACCAGCAGGTGTAACATTTGGTACCATAAAACCACATTTCCCTTGAAAATAAACTTTTTCCCTGGAGAGCTAGGGATCCGTACCTGTGCTCCCTGACCCCTGTGCCCCCTGATGAACAGCAGGACTCTGGAAGGAGCACAAAGATGTTGCTGTTCTCAGAGAAAGGAGCTGGAGCCCCCATCTCTCCGCCCGCACAAGCCACGGGCCCAGCGGATGTGGGTTTCCCCTCTCTGCTCCGGAACTCAGCTCTGCCTTCCTGCTATATCGCACCCACCAATGTTGTTGCTGACCTGTGGCCAGGACCCCTACCTGGGCCAAGTGTTGATGCCGAGACTCCTCTGGGTCACGCCATCAGTGTTGCCCTGGCACCACACGCCCTGGCTGCCCAAACCATTGGAGGAGACTCTCGGAGGGCTGCTCCCACTCTTGGCTCTCCCCATGGAAATTCCCGGCTACTTCAGAGCAGCAGGCAGGCTGGCTGCCCGCTGGGCCTCCCAGCACAGCACCTTCCTGCCCAGGGAGCCCTTCGTGTCGGGAGCTGTTCCTTCGCCTCTGCTTTCTCCGAGGCTGCGGTGGGAGTGGGCATCCGTGCTCTCCTTGTCCAGGCCTGGAAGTCCCATCCCAGGGTGGGAACCACCCGGAGGGCTGAGACCACCAGCTCCTGGATATCCACTCTGTAAACTGGCCACCCCCAGTTTGTGAAAAGCTGGGGCCAGAGTAACCAAACAGATCTTCAAGAGCCTTGGACAGAATTCTGTTTATAAAAGCTAGGGACTTTTCCCAGCCTACGTGAAGGCCTTCCAGAAACTGACCTCCACTGTTCCTGTATCTCTCTCCCTTCTGCCCAAGAGCCTCCCCAGGGGTCCTGCCTGCACGGCCCACACACACGGCAGGCATGTAGCTGATATGTAGCTGTTGAGTACATTCATCCGCCCCTTCCAGCTAGGATGGATGCTTCCTGCCCCTCCAAGCCCCAAGGATCCTTCGAAGTCCAGATCCAGCCCTCCCCCCACGTGAAGATTTCTCCAAGTTCTTCTCCCAGGAACTGTTCCCTGTTTTGACACCCAGACACAGACGTCTGAACCCTTGATCTGCCATAGAGTACATACTTCTTCTCATTCATTATTTTTAGCAAACACGTAGTTGGCTCACAATTACCAGAGCAAGGAAGTGAGAAATTTCCCCGGTTCCTGCTTTCAGAGAAGTGCCCACAACACGAGTATAGAGTGATGGTTAATTTAGTGTTAACTTGGTTGGGTCACAGTGCCTAGATATGTGGTCCAACATTATTCTAGAGGTTTCTGAGAGTTTTTTTTTTTTTAATGAGCTTTATATTTAATTGGTAGACAATGGGTTAAGTGGGTTTCCCTGGTGGCTCAGATGGTAAAGAATCTGCCATAAGTGCAGGAGACCCAGGTTCGATCTCTGATTCGGGAAGATTCCCTAGGGAAGGGCCTGGCTACCCACTCCAGTATTCTTGCCTGGAGAATCCCATGGACAGAGGAGATTGTCGATCCCCATGGGGTCACAATGAGTTGGACACGACTGACAGATTTCACTTCATTTTTTGGGTGAAGCAGATTGCCCTCCACAATGCAGGGGGGTCTCATCCAATCAGCTGAAGACCTAAAGAGAACAAAGATTACTCTCCCGGTACAAGAGGGATTCTGCCAGCAGACAACTTTCAGATGTGAACTGCAGTGTTAGCTCATCCTAGGTCTCCAGCCTGAGGGCCCACCATACAAATTTTAGACTTGCAAGTTTCCATTATTTTGTGAGCCAGTTTCTTAAGGTATCTCTCTTTCTACACACACACACACACACACACACACACACACACACACACACATCTTATTGGTTCTCTAGAGAACCCTGACTAATACAATGAAGGAGCTGGGTCAATCAGCAGAAATGGCCCAATGTGAAAAGTAGGGGCAATACAAAGTCCCTTCAGAGCAGAGGACCCCCTGACCCAGCTGGGAGTCAGGGACCAGCTTCACAGGGAAGGAACTCCAAGCCAAGTCCAGAGGAACACCTTGCTATCTTCCCTAGATATGAGCTGCTTCTAGTCTGTCCCAAGATATGAATCTTCAGTCTTTGCTTTGGTCCTGTGAGCAACTCCATCCTTCCATATAACCCCTTAAATCAATTGGAGCTGAGTTCTGTTGCTTGCAGCCAAAGAATCCTTTTTAAAAATATTTAATTAATTTATTTATTTGGCTGCCTTGGGTCTTCGTGGTGGTGTGCCAGCTTCTCTCCAGATGTGGTGTTCCAGAGTACACAGGCTCAGCAGTTGTGGCACGTAGGCTCAGTGGCTGCACAGCATATGGGCTCCTGGTTTCCCAGCCAGGGATCGAACCCTTGTCCCTGCATTGGCAGGCAGATTCGTAACCACTGGATCACCAGGGAAGTCCTGCAACCAAGGAATCTGATTAACTTTTCTTCGTGGACAGGGACAAGGGATGACATAGGGTAAGGAAAGCTTTTGTGTACTGAAGAGTCCTCCAGGCCCGGAAATGTGGCAAAGCTTGTATTGTGTAGATTCAAATCTGCACATTCCCTCAACATAAACACGGTTTAACATGAAAAAAATTGGCATGATTTGATCTCACCTGTCAATCAATCACAGAGCCAACTGAAGCTACGTGAATATCAATCCTTGTAGGGTCAGTGGCTTAGACAGAAATCCCTGAGATAACAAGGAGCAGTCTTTTAGGAAAAGCTGCCTTTTACCAGGATGAAGACTTTGAGAAATACTGTGTCTCCAACAGGCACAGAGAATAATGTGGTATGGAAAAACATAGACAGACAACCCTTGATTAGAAGATAATTGAGAAGAATAAGACTCTGAATGAGAAGATTTAGGAAGTTTTTGGCCTGTTCAGTTCTCTCACTTAAATTTCTCATTTTGTCAAGAATGCAATATTTGGTTTTAAAAACTGTTTTTTCAAGTAAGTCTAAAAGAATTCTCTCAATAAGTATAAAATAAACATTCTAATCCAGGAATTGGCAACATTTTTCTACAAAGGACAAGATCATAAATATTTCAGGCTTTGTGGGCCAGTCTCTGTTACAATGATTCAATTGTTGTAGCACAAAAGCCATTACCAACAACGTGCTAACCAATGGGCAAACTGTGTTCCTATATGTGTCAATATCCTATTATTATTTGTGGATGCTAAAAACTAAATTTCAAAAAATTTCCCAGTGTTGTGAAAAATGACACTTTTATTGTGTTTTATTGTGTTTTAGGGAACTATTTACAAACATCAAAGCCATTCTTAGTTCATGGACGGTACAGATACAGATGGCAGGTTGAGAGTTTGCCGACCCCTATTGTAAGCAATGAGAAAGCTTTGTGTCATGCATTGAATGACATTTTTCCTTAGCTCACTTATGGTTCAGTAATCATTACCTTAGAGTCAGTTACATAAGATTTTCAGCAATCCTATGAAGTAGGGGACATTCCCAGATGGTGACAACAAGCCATGGAGAGGTTTCATTGCTCAAGATCAAGCAGCTAGTAGGTGGCAGGGTTGGTCTGGTTAACTAAAGAAAAGAAAAACTTCTTTAATGATGGCAAGTCAGATGTTATAACTGACATGAAGTCTACAGGTAAAACCTGGAATGGATCTAGTGACTCTGGCTGCTTTTCATCTGAATCTGCTTCGTACACACAGGAGATCATGGGAATTTCGGTCTAGGTTTGGAGTGACCACAGCATGACTGGCCATGAGGTTCATTTTTCTGACTGGGGGCTGATGGCGTCGTGCCATGACTGACACCTATTTTGGAGGGGTGAACAGCAAGGAGATCAAACCAGTCAGTCCTAAAGGAAATCAACCCTGAATATTCATTGGAAGGACTGATACTAAAGCTGAAACTCCAAAGCTTTGGCCAACCTGATGCGAAGAACTGACTCATTTGAAAAGACCCTGATGCTGGGAAAGATTGAAGGCAGGAGGAGAAGGGGATGACAGAGGATGACATGGTTGGATGGCATCACCGACTCAATGGACAGGAGTTTGAGCAAACACGGGGAAAGAGTGAAGGACAGGGAAGCCTGGCATGCTGCAGTCCATGGGGTCGCAAAGAGTCGGACACGACTGAGCGACTGAACAACAACAAAAATGTTCCTAAGAGTGATCAGCTCACTGCCCTATCCACCTCTTGATACTAAGAAGTACATTTTTATGCAGACAAGAAAAATGCAGATAACACGTGTAGCATTAAGACTTATCATACACTTAACTGGCCTCAGTGTGGTCTGTTCACACACTCCTGTAACATGGGCAGGGAATCGGCTGCCCCTGGAGGCCTCGGGGAGCAGAGATGTGGAGATGAATCAACCACAGGAGCCCTGTGGTCGATGAATCCGGGGCTGGCACGGCCCGATGGCCCCAGAGCCACAGAAGGAATTAGCGAGTGTTCTGCTTCACTCTTTCAAGCTCCGCGCTGTGGACAGCCCTCCTGGACCAGCCGTCAAATGAAATCTGCAAACGGGCTTCCACAATCAATAATCTGCAAGAATCTATCCAGCCTGAAAACTCTCCCTTGGTCTCCTTGACACTCATCAGTGCCGCCTTCTCTCCACATACGCACTTTCCCCCCCTGCCCCACCGCCCCCCAACCCCGGCACTGCTGGGCAGGCAGGACAGGCCTTGGGGGGCTGGCACATCAGGTCACAGCTGTAAACACAGGGGCCTGTGAAATATTCCAGAAGTGAGTGGCAAAAAAAGACCGACCTAGTGCCTCTCTGTGGGAAAAATTCCTGGCACTCTTATTCCCATGGCTGCCCTAATGGGGACCCTGCCTTCACCTCTTCGGATATGGCCCTGGAGTGCTGACCGTCTACCAAAGACTGTCTGGGCTGTGCTTTACATTGTTAATAGTCATCATTTACCAAGCAGCTGCTTGGTTCTCTGAACGTCAGAACCGTTTCTTCCTCTCCCCTTTTCTCATGCTGCTGTGTTTAGTCGATAACTCGTGTCTGACTGTGATTCCACGGACTGTAGCCTGAGAGGCTACAGAGTTTGAAAGCCAATCGGAACCACTGTGTTAAGTTAGAAACATGGCCTCTGTCATATTCCCGGGACTGTTTCTCATTAGAAGCGCCCCCCCTCCTGACCCCCATCAAAGACAAATGCGTGTCACCAGGTAAAGCTGCTCTCAGTTTTAAAGAGATTTATTGATGTACTTTTGCCTGTACTGGGTCTTCATTGCTGCACTAAGGCTTCCTCTAGTTGTGGGGCTGGGGCCCTAGGCCCATGGGCTTCAGTGCTTGCAGCGTGCAGGCTCAGTAGTTGTGATGATTGGCCTTAGTTGCTCCTTGGCATCTGGGATCTTCCCAGACCTGGGATTGAACCCATGCCTCCTGCCTTACAAGGTGGATTCTTAACCAATGGACTATCAGGGAAGCCCAATCTGCACATTTTCTAATCTGGCGGGCAAGTGGAAATGTCCACGCAGAGAATGCAAAGCCTGTTGCATCGTTTATGGGAAACTGAGACACACTCGTGATTATGCACTGCTATTATTGCCTGGAGAATCCCATAGAGAGAGGAGCCTGGGGGGCTATAGTCCATGGGGTCGAAAAGAGTCAGACATGACTGAAGCGACTTAGCACAGCACGGCACATGGCACTAACTGCCGAGTGACTTGCTGTGGTTGGAGCAGAGCCAACGAAACCAGCTTTAGAGACACGGGAAACCATCCATCCTGTCCCTTACCTCAAGGGAGCCGTAGAAGTGCAAGCGTGGCTTTATAAGGACACACCTCTATTCCATCTTACCAATCTGACTTGAAAGCTAGTTATGAGACTCTAACCAAGTTTGTGTTCATTTGGCATCTGCCTGTGCTATGAGAAGACATCAACGGTAAATTTTCTGATGAAAGTGGCTCTGGAATGTCCTTAAAAGAATTCCAGAAATTCACAGATACTTTAAAATGTCACATTTCATAATAAATCAGTCGTTCTAAACTAACTGTTCATGTTATTCAATCTCAAGCAAAGATTTCAAAACCAATGGCTCCAGCTGTTGGCAGAGCCAAGGACACTCAGAGATTAAATGGGGGCACGTGGAGACTAGCCCTGGGACTGGAGTGCATTGTGGGGAGCACCAGGACAGGGAGTCCGCTGCTCTGGCCCCCCTCTCAGGTCTGACCCCACTTGGAAGGGGAACGGAAGAAACGCGATCAGCAGAGCAGGCAGGGCCTGCCTGGTATCCAGTGGGGAGAACTCGGCAGGGCAGTGTTTCAGAGGAGTGAGCGATTGCCGGGATCTGGACTCTCACGTGGGAGGCAGAGGACTGGGGGAGCTAGGATGAGAGTGGACGGGATCACAGTGGCCCTTGTGAGGCATACGGTGGGCAGACAGACTTGGATCCTGCAGCGTATTTGCCTGAAGAGCAAATCAGGGTGAGGATGGACGTGTAAGTGGGGCTCAGGTAGTGCGGGATTTTTAAAATTTTTATGTATCTAATTAATTTTAGGTTGGCAGGGCTGGGCCTTTGTTGCGGGGCCTTCGTTGCGGGGCGTGGCTTTCTCTAATTGTGGGCGTGGCTTTCTCTAATTGTGTCGAGAGAGGGTCACTCTTTGGTTGCGGTGTGTGGGCTTCTCATTGCGGTGGCCTCTCTAGTTGTGGAGCGTGGTCTCAGCAGCCGCATGGCGCGCGGGCTTGCTTGCCCCCGGGGCGCGTGGAACCTTCCTGGACCAGGGACTGAACCTGTGCCCTCTGCGTTGGCAGCAGGATTTTTAACCACTGGACCACCAGACAAGTCCCGGTTGTGGGGGATTTAAAACCAGGCGACGGGATTTGGATTTTAGTTTAGGGTGCAGATGGAGCAGGGTTCTAGGGGCCACCCTGCCCCTACTTGCTCCTCTCCTTGGTTTTTTCCATCTTGGTACTGCTATAAACCCAGAAGTGGCCTGAATTCCTCTCTCTCAGCCTTCCCAGCCCTGCTTTGCCTTCTGCAGTCCATCAGAAGTCTTGTCATCTCTGCTTTCAAAAGCCATTCCAAATCCAACCACCTTTCATGCCCTCTCCGGCTCTCCCTCTGTTCCCAGCCTCCATTGTTTCTTGGCTGCAGGAATACAATGGCTCCTTCACTGACTTCCATCTGCCCAGCTCCTTACCCAGCTCACACAGTCCTGTGGCCTGGCCAACCCCCTTTCTCCACGTCTATCCCCACACTGGCCTCCTCCAGCCTCACTTCAACAGGCCCGGCTCGGGACTAACCTCGGGGCCTTTTCACTGGCAGCGGCCTCTGCCCAGGTCATTCTTCCCACAGCTCTTTGTACTGCCCATAGCTTCACTGAGGTCTCTGTTCAAATATCTTGCCCCACCCCCAACCTCCAGGAGCCCTTCCTGATCGCACCACCAACCCTCCTCCCCCACCCCAGTCACTTTCTCCATAGTAGTTGTCACGATGTGAAATCACACTATTTATTCATTTGTGCACACGTTTCTTCTGTCTTGTTCCCAGGAGTGTAGCTCTGTGGGGTGTTTGTTTGGTCTTGTTCACTGTCGGACACCTACATCCTAGAGGTGGGCCAACCCCAGGGGCTCCTTGGGCTGTTTGGTGACCTTCTCAGAATGATGTTTTTATTTTTATTTTTTTAAATTTTTATTTTTACTTTATTTTACTTTACAGTACTGTATTGGTTTTGCCATACATCGACACGAATCCACCACGGGTGTACATGAGTTCCCAAACGTGAACGCTTCTTCCACCTCCCACCCCACACCATCCCTCTGGATCATCCCCGTGCACCAGCCCCAAGCATCCTGTATCCTGCATCAAACATAGACTGGCGATTCATTTCTTACATGATAGTATACATGTTTCAATGCCGTTCTCCCAAATCATCCCACCCTCTCCCTCTCTCTCTGAGTCCAAAAGTCTGCTCTACACATCTGTGTCTCTTTTGCTGTCCCGCATACAGGGTCATCATTACCATCTTTCTAAATTCCATATATATGTGTTAGTGTACTGTATTGGTGTTTTTCTTTCTGGCTTACTTCACTCTGTATAATCGGCTCCAGTTTCATCCATCTCCTTAGAACTGATTCAAATGTATTCTTTTTAATGGAGTACATATACTCCATTGTGTATATGTACCACAGCTTTCTTATCCATTCATCTGCTGATGGACATCTAGGTTGTTTCCATGTCCTGGCTATTATAAACAGTGCTGCGATGAACATTGGGGCACATGTGTCTCTTTCTATTCTGGTTTCCTCGGTGTGTATGCCCAGCAGTGGGATTGCTGGGTCATAAGGCAGTTCTATTTGCAATTTTTAAGGAATCTCCACACTGTTCTCCATAACGGCTGTACTAGTTTGCATTCCCATCAACAGTGCAAGAGGGTTCCCTTTTCTCCACACCCTCTCCAGCATTTATTGCTTGCAGACTTTTGGATGGCAGCCATTCTGACTGGTGTGAAGTGGTACCTCATTGTGGTCTTGATTTGCATTTCTCTAATAATGAGTGATATTGAGGATCTTTTCATGTGTTTGTTAGCCATCCGTTCTTTGGCCCATTTTTTGATTGGGTCGTTTATTTTTCTGGAATTGAGCTGCATAAGTTGCTTGTATATTTTTGAGATTAGTTGTTTGTCAGTTGCTTCATTTGCTATTATTTTCTCCCATTCAAAAGGCTGTCTTTTCACCTTGCTTATATTTTCCTTTGTTGTGCAGAAGCTTTTAATTTTAATTAGATCCCATTTGTTTATTTTTGCATTTATTTCCAGAATTCTGAGAGGTGGATCATAGAGGATCCTGCTGTGATTTTATGTCAGAGAGTGTTTTGTCTATGTTCTCCTCTAGGAGTTTTATAGTTTCTGGTCTTACGTTTAGATCTTTAATCCATTTTATTTTTGTGTGTGGTGTTAGAAAGTGATCTGGTTTATTCTTTTACAAGTGGTTGACCAGTTTTCCCAGCACCACTTGTTAAAGAGATTGTCTTTACTCCATTGTATATTCTTGCCTCCTTTGTCAAAGATAAGGTGTCCATATGTGTGGGGATTTATCTCTGGGCTTTCTATTTTGTTCCATTGATCTATATGTCTGTCGTTGTGCCAGTACCATACTGTCTTGATGACTGTGGCTTTGTAGTAGAGCCTGAAGTCAGGCAAGTTGATTCCTCCAGTTCCATTCTTCTTTCTTAAGATTGCTTTGGCTATCAGAATGATGTTTTTAAATGCGTAAAGAACCTGCACAGAAGATTACAAAGAAAACCAAGAATATTGGAAGTCCCCTGGCAAACCAGTGGTTAGGACTGGGCACTTTCATTGCCATGACCTCAGGTTCAGTCACTGGTAGGGAACTAAGATCCCACAAGCTATGTGGCCAAACACACAACCAATAATAAGAATATTAAAATATAATTGAAATAGTTATCCCAATGTTAAAAATGTATGTGTGAGTGCTCAGTTGGGTGTACCTCTTTGTGATCCCATGGACTATAGCCTGCTAGGCTACTCCGTTCATATGATTCTCCAGGCAAAATTACTGAAATGGGTTGCCATTTCCTTCTGCAGGGTAACTTCCCAACTCAGGGACTGAACCCACGTCTTCTGCATTGGCAGGCAAATTCTTTACCACTGAGCCACGAGGGAAGTAAAAAATGTATAGGATAGTAAAAATGTATACAAAAACGTATCACAGTAGTAAAACTGTGTATGACATACATGCTTCTTTATATATTAAATAATGAATATATTAAATAATGAAATTCAATATGAGTGTATTAACTACTGTAATTAATACATTTCAAGGCAATGATGAGGGTAAATGCTATTTTACAACTTCTGCAACAATTATAGTCTGTTATGAAACAGATTTCTACTGGTGACAAATGTCTAATACTACTTCTGCTTTCGTCATTCATCATTGACGGAAGGGCTATCACCTCCAGGCTCGTGAAATGAAAGATGTCGTTTTTCCCAATCTAAGTTCACACACTTTCTGAATTCAGAGACCCTAGGACTAGACACTCTGTAGTAGGTACTAAAGAATAATTTGTTGGAGAAACAAATAGACAAGAGGATAAAGGTTTGGAGCAGGTGAGCATGATGTCTACGCTTAATACACATCAGAAAAGATTTATATTGCTTTGGGGAGCCAGACTCTGGGCTAGGTACTGGGTACATCTAGCGTGGAAACTCCATCCATGGAGATAGGGAAGACACAGCCCCACCCGTGAGAAGTTCCCAGTCTAGTTGGACAAACAATCGTGCATAAGCAGAAAGCTTCAATACCGCATGGCCCATCCAACATCCTGCACCAAGGTACTGAGTCCACACAGGGGCTGTGGAGAGAGCAATTCCTGGGCCGCATGCTATAGCCAAAGGAGGGGTTGGAAGGGTGTTCTGGCCCCAGGGAACAGCATGAGTGGAGTTCAGAGTTCTGAGGAGGTGGGGGGCATGCGAGAGCCAAATGTATACAGAAAGAAGGGGGAGAGTCCTTTCTTCCTTCCACAGATATTTATGGAGCACCTGCTAAGCCCCCAAGGCCTATGCTAGGAACTAGGAATTCTGTGCTCCATGAGATACATTCTCCATATCCAGTGAGGTTGTATTCTAAAGAGAGTCAGACAACAAATAAGTATTTACTGTAGAGTCCAACAGTGCCAAGTTCTGAGGAGAACAGAACAGGAGGTAAGGCTGAGGTGCCCGTAAGTAGGGAACTCTGTAAGCCACACTCAGAAGCTTGGGGAGGTGATGGGAGACACTGGTGCTGCAGACAGATGTTGCAACAACCGAACTATTTCTCCCCCAAATCCCTATGTTGAGGCCCTTACTCCCAGTGCGACTGTGTTTAAAGATGGGCCTTTAAAAATGTAAATACAGTTAAGTGTTCATGCTCAGACATGTCCGACTCTTCGGGACCCCACAGACTGTAGCCCACCAGGCTCCTCTGTCCGTAGGATTTTCCCTGTGAGAATACTGGAATGGGTTGCCTTTTCCTCCTCCAAGGGATCTTCCTGACCCACTGAAGGTAGATTCTTTAGCACTGAGCCACCGGTGATAATAATTATGGGTAAGGGTGGGGCCCTAATCCGAGGGAACTGGTGTCCCTATGAGCAGAGGAAGGGACACCAAGGACGAGCTCAGAGGACACAGAGAGAAAGTGCCATCTGCAGCCCAGGAGAGACCAAACCTGTCGATGCCCTGACCCTGGACTTCAGCCTCCAGCACAGTGAGATGGTTCACGTGGCGATGAGGGGACTGTTAAGGAGTACGTCTGGCTGGGGAGTGGCGTGGACGCAGGGTAAGGAGGTGGGTGGGCAGGCAGGTGTCAGAGGTGATGACTATGTACAGCAAGAACCTGGCCTGGCCCAGGCCACTAAGCCACTGAGAATGCACAACGCTAGATTACTTCCACCCCCACGTTTCCACGCAGACTAGGAAGTGGGGGAAGGGAGGTCATTGTCCCGAGACTTCCTCTCTCTGGCCGGAAGGGCCCTATTGTTCCCACACAAAGGGGCAGTGACCAGTCGGGTTTTTTTTTTTTTTTTTGCAGCGACTGGTGCCAGTGGGAGAGGCTGTCTCCTCGCCCTGTATCCCGCCGCGTGGGGTACCAGCTGACGCGAGGCCTCTGAGCGCCCCAGTAGCAGCCGAGGAGGGGCCGGAGCTTGTTCTTGAAACAGACAAGGCATTGATGGGCTTTGGGGTGGGTGGGGAGGCCTAGGACAGAGCCGGACTTCACCGGGCTGGCACAGGCTGCTTCTCTGGGCTTTGGTCCTGTCGTCATCCCAGTCCTTCCTGCCTCCCTTCCCCTTCTCTCTTTCTCTCCTGCCATCTCCCCCTGCTTGCCTTCTTCTCTTGGTATCTGCAACCTTCCAGCCTGTACAGCAGATGCCTACTGCCCCGTGTCCCCGGCTCAAGAGCCCTGAGCCCTCACACCAGCTCCTCTCTGGCTGGTGCTCATAGCCTAGCACCCTGCACTCCTTGTCCTCGGATCCATCCCTGCCTCCTCTGCTTTCCCTCCCTCTCCTCATCAAAATGTACCTGTTCTGCGTCCCAGCACCCTTAGCATCCTGCTGAGGAGATGGATGGGCTTGGGGCTTGGCCCAAGAACTTGCTTACTGAGCCAGTTATCTGGCTGAGCTGAGCTCATCTGGGCCGATGCAGCCACCGGAGCTGGTGACTTCTTTTCTTCTCCCTCATGTCACGTTGGCATAATCAGGGGTCTTTCTTGCCCTTATTCCTGCTGGAGGAGGATGCCCCGTGCGTTTCTGTCTACCCTGATCCTCTCTAGGCTGGGCATCCTGGCTTTCGTGGAGATCCAGCGAGTCTGGATCGTTGAGCCCAGTTGGTCAGGAAGGGATGGACATTATATTCTGGCCCAGACCTCTTGTTCTGGGCCCTGCCTCTCCCTCACACCTGTGTGTGTCTCTTACCTACCAGCCCCTTTCCACTTTCCTGGGTTAATCAATAGTCTGATAAACAAGTTCACACCAAGGCTATGGCTCCTTGTTTCACGAAGTCTCTTCATTTTTTAAAACTTTTTATTGGAGTAGTTGCTTTACGCTGCTGTGTCAGTTTCTGCTGTACAGCAAAGTGAATCAGCCACACGGATACCTATTGCATTGTTCAGTTGCTAAGTCATGTCCAGCTCTTTGCAGCCCCATGGACTGCAGCACACAAGGCTTGCCTGTCCTCCACTATATTCTGGAGTTTGCTCAAGTTCCTGTCTATTGACTCAGTGATTCTATCTAACTATCCCAGCCTCTGCCACCCTCTCTTCTCCTCCCGCCTTCAATCTTTGCCAGCTTCAGGGTCTTTTCCAAAGAGCAAGCTCTTCATATCAGGTGGCCAAAGGATTGGTGCTTCAGCTTTAGCATCAGTCCTTCCAATGAATACTCAGGGTTGATTTCCTTTAGAGTTGACTGGTTTGGTTTCCTTTAGGATTGACAGGTTTGATCTCCTTGCAGTCTAAGGGGTTCTCATGAGTCTTCTCCAGAACTACAATACAGAAGCATCAGTTCTTTGGCACTCAGCCTTTTTTATGGTTCCTATGGTTCAACTCTCACATCTGTACATGACTACTGAAAAAACCATAGCTTTGCCTACACAGACTTTTATTGGCAAAGTGATGTCCTTGCTTTTTAATACACTGTCTAGGTTTGTCATAGATGTATATACATGCCCTCTCGTTTTTTAATTTCCTTCCTGTTTAGGTCACCCCAGAGCCCTGAGTAGAGTCCCCTGTGGCACACGATAGGTTCTCACTAGTTATCAATTTCATACATAGCAGTGCACATGCGGGCTTCCCGGGTGGTGCTAGTGGTAAAGAACCTGCCTGCTGATGCAGGAGACATAAGAGACATGGGTTCGATCCCTGGGTCAGGAAGATCTGCTGGAGGAGGGCATGGCAACCCACTCCAGTATCAATCCCTGGAGAATCCCATGGACAGGGGAGCCTGGCCGGCTACAGCCAATAGGGTTGCAAAGAGTAGGACCTGACGGAAGTGACTCGGTACACATGCGGTGTACTTACACCCCAGGGTTCATTGCAGCACTATTTACAACAGCCGGGACACGAAAGCAACCTGAGTGTCCATTGGCAGAGCCTCTACATTTTAAGTGACACCACCTGAGGGAACAATGCAAGTCTCAAAAGAGTGGCACTTCAGGGGCATGCGCAGGTGGGTTGAGGGGCTCCGTGTGAACACCCTGGGCTGGTCGCAGCAGGGCCCTATCTTCTTTAATTAGCATAGAGTGGTTTCTCCTGCTTGTTCGCCAGTGAAGGTGTGAGTGGGGAAGCGCAGAGCGATGAAGCCGCGTGTTCGCACGTGTGTATCAGCTGCTCATCCCTGAGATCAGAAGGTGAGTTCCGCAAGGGGGGAGATTTCTGTGCACTTTGTTCTGCGTCTTCTGCGAGAGTCTGTGGCCCAGGACTGGCACCCCGGATGCTTTTTGAGTTAGTGAATGCATCAGAGTCCCAGAACCTGGCACGGGAGGCTGGGGGGGGGGAGTGGACCAAATGGCTTCTTAGGGTCCACTAAGGGCTGAGGTCCACTTGTGTAGGTTTCCTTCTGCAGTAAATAGGATTGCTGTTGGTTCTCTGCTTTACGGCAAACCTACTATTGTCATCACACAGAGCGTTCGGGTGCCTTACATAGTTCCTGTTGCATTTGATCCTTATAAACACCTGTGAAGGACATGGAACCAACGCTATTACCCTCACTCTATAGAGGGGGAAACTGAGGCTTGGGGACACAAAATATCTTCTCAAGGGTACACCCTGAAGCCCGCCGCCTTTCCTCCATCTTCCCTGCCTCAGGGGTGTCCAAACACAAGGTCGTGAATTACTAAGGAGGGTGTTGGTAAGGGGCTTAGGGAGAGGCTCTTAGGAGCCAAGGCCAGGAAGCCTTTTCATCCAAGAAAGACAAACACCCTTTTCAATTACAATGCTGGCCTCTGGCCCTTTTTAATTTCATTTTCTTTTTCTATTGATGAAAGTCACATAAAAATCACTGTTTTTGACCATGTATATTTCAGCAGCATTCAACACATTTGCAATGTTGTGCTATTTAAGTTCCAAGATATTTTCATCATCCCAAAAGAAAACCCTGCCCCCATAAGTGGTCAGTCCCCATTCCCCTCCCCTGGCTCCCGACAACTGGTAATTGGCGTTCCATCTCTATGGATTTATCTGGGTGTTTGTATATTGTTTGTTATTATTTAGTTGCTAAGTGGTGTCTGACTCTTTTGTGACCCCGTGGACTGTAGCCGCTAGGCTCCTCTGTCCATGGGATTTCCCAGGCAGGAATACTGGAGAGGGTTGCCATTTCCTTCTGCGGGGGATCTGTTGTATAAATAGGATCATTTAATTTTCAGTCTTTTGTGCCTGGCTTCTTTCACTTAGTATAATGTTTCCAAACCCTCAGAGCAGGTGTTGGGACTCCCTTCCTTTCTATGACTAATATTCCTCTGTATGGACCACCACATTCCGGTTATCCAGTCTAGCGGCATTTTGGAAAGGTTGTGTGAAGAAGTTTCACTTTCCTGGGACATCACATTCCGTGCAGATACCCTGAGATGTGGCTCTTGACCTTGGTCTGGTTGAAGCTCCTTTCCCTCCTCAGGGAGCCCAGTGAATGGTCATTTCCCTCAGGGGCACTGAGAAGCCCCTGAGGAGAAAAAGTGAGTGTCAGAAGTGGGTGAAGATCCCCTCTGGTCACACACCCAGTGAACCCAAATGAAACTGGACCCAAGAGGCCAGTGGGGGGTCAGCCCCAGGGATGGAGGAAGAGGCAGTTTTCTGCTCGGCCCACGTACAGATTCAACCGGGGGTTGAATTCTCACAGGGCTTCACATGCCCCTCCCTTCGCAGAGGAAATGCAGCCTGGGTCCCTGCTGCCTTTCACATCCGAGGTTCTTATTGTTAATATTTATTTATTTATTTTGGCTCTGCCAAGTCTCGGCTATAGTACTTGGGATCGTCTATCTTTGTTGTAAAATGCAGGATCTTTGGTTGTGGCGTGCAAGCTTTTAGTTGTGGCATGTGGGATCTGGTTCCCTGACCAGAGGTTGAACCCAGCTCCCTGCACTGGAGGTGTGGAGTCTTAGCCGCTGGGCCACCTTTGTTGGAAGTCCCTCATTCAAGGTTCTAATCTGTTCTCCATGGTTAGTGTCCAGCTTTGAGTCCCAGGTTGTTTTTCCCAGTACCTGCCATGGGGAACTCTTCGGTGTTCATTAGAACCTTCCTTAGGTTCTATGCATGAGCTTTCCAGGTGAAACTAGTGCTAAAGAACTCAACTGCCAGTGCAGGAGATGTAAGAGACCAGGGTTTGATCCCTGGGTTGGGAAGATCCCCTGGAGGCGGGAATGGCAATCCACTCCAGTATTCTTGCCTGGAGAATCCCATGGACAGAGGAGCCTGGCAGACTACAGTCCATAGGGTCACAAAGAGTTGGATACGACTGAAGTGACTTAGTACCCATGTTCTATGCACTGACTTCAGCATGAACCATCTTGGGGTTATGGGTTCACAAACGAGAGTTCCTGGGGCAATTCTGTGAGTTAATTGCATAAAGTTTCTGGTTAATGGTAAATTTTCAATAACTATAGCTGTGAAGATGTAGTTATAAAGACTATGATACTGACTTATATTATAATTTAGTGCTTTGGAAAAAGCAGTACAGAAACGTGACCAGCTTGTTTTGTCTGCTGGGTGGACTGTCCCAGTTTCCTTGCATGGGTTGGAGATGGGAACTGGGCACCTGTCTTATATGGAGTTAAGCATCATGACATGCAGCTGCTTGGATACGAATCACAGCGTTTGCACCTCCTTGTCAGCTCCAGACGCGAAGAGCAGTTGGGCTCTGCTCACCGGTTTGGGGTCCATATTCAACAAGATTCATACCAGAGACAGCGCTTCCTCTGCACCCCTCCCCCCACATCCTGTTCCCCAGTGGCTTTGAAGATGGAGCCAACTTCTCAAACGATATCACACCAGGAGCTGACTGCAACCTTGGATGGTTTGGCTGGAACCCAAAAAGTGTCATAAACTGGCATTTTTTGAACTTTAATGTGCCCGCTAACCAACCTTGTGAGCTGTTAGAGGCCCATTTGGTAAATGTGGGTGGAGCCTGGGCTTCTGTGTTTCTAACAATCTCCCAGGTTGGGGTGCAGGCCGTTGGGCCACCCCTGGGGTAGTGAGGCCCTATGTGTTTAATTCCCTGCCTGGTCTGTGTGTGTGTGTGTGTGTGTGTGTGTGTGCGTGTGCTAGGCTAGGCATTCACGGGAGCTTCTAGAAAATTCCTAACAGGGTTTCTGCACCATTCCTTTGGTATGAAAGCCTTATTCCTTGATGACATTAGGAGAGGGCGCCTTGGCAGTAGAGACCAGCCTGGCTGACAAGAGGAAGGGCCGTGGCCTTGCTGTGCTAACGGCAGCGACTCGGCACGCAAAATGCTCTGTGGTCAATTTAGCCTGCTGGTCTCAGCCTGAGGCCACCTCTCTTGCCCACCCTGGGCACAGGCAGGCTGCTTGGGGTACTCAGCCCCTTGGCATGGGGGTCGAGCCCAGAGCCCCAAAGTGGTGGACCAGGACTGTGTGACTTTGGGGCTCTCTTATGCTGCCTTTGGTTTCAGCTCAGTCAGATGTCAGCGGTCCGTGTGACTTTGGATGTCATGTGACAGCCACACAGGCTGCACCGTGCTGCAGAGGGCAAGGACAGGGACCAGCTCCCATGCCATCTGGTTCCCCAGCTGATGTTCCAGTGTCTCCTGGAGGGCAGATGTGTTGCTGAGACCACGGCTGCATTAAGGCATCTGGAATATTCTCAGTGCAGAAGAGAATGTGCACCCCAATCCTGAGAGAAGAAGGGCAGGAGCGCCCCACCGCCCCTGGCCCAGCAGCGGTGACACTCAGTTCCCTGTCACCCCACCCTCGGCACCATTGGCAGCCACCAAGCCTTGGACCTCAGGGCTGTCTCGTAATTTATGGGGCACCAGTTTCCTACAGGACATGGGGTAGAGAGCCAGAAATCATATATTTTGTTCTTTCCCTTCCTTTCAAGGGGAAGAGGAATGCTATTGGAAAAGGAATCAACGTGTGTCCCATGTGGGTTTCATAGATTTCAGACACACCTCGTAGGGCGAGATGTGACCAGGCTACAACTGGAAAGTTTAAAGTGTGAGTGGGAGGGGGGAGTGGCTAGTGGTCAGCAGTGGAGAGAATCGCTTTGAAGCATCTTTCAAAGCTTCTGTTCTTCAAACTCAGGGCAGACGGGCCAGAGCCAGGGGCTGCCGGGCTGTCGGGACAGTGTGTGGATTCCAGGACACGGCCGAGCGGACATGCTGGGGGAAATGCTGGCCCCCACGGTGCCTCCTTAGTTGCTGGGGGAGAGAGAAGGAGGCACCCAAGGGAAGGCCGATGGGGAACGAAGTGAGGGGTTTCTTCTCAGAGCAAGAGAGGAGGGTGAGGAGTAGGAGGAATCGCCTCTGAGAAGATACTAGCCGTCACCAAGACTCCTCTCTGGAGTGAGGGCTTCACAGGCCTGCAGACTCAGTTAGTCCTCAAAGGATCACGCAGTGGAGATGTTTTATACTTGTGTTACAGACGCAGAAGCGGAGGCTCCTTTAACAGACGCAGACATTTAAAGCTATGGTGGGGCCTCTAGAAGACGGAGATGCGTGCCTGCCTCCCCAGGCATACATCTGTAAGTGGGCCACAGTGTATCAAGGCATCCAGCTGGTTCAGGGGCACACTGGGTGAGAGCCATGTGGCCGGGGTTGTGTGGTGGTGACCTTTTCTCTAGAAAGGACCATATTGGCTTTCAGAGCAGTGACATAGCATCTGTGAATGTTCGGTAGAGAAAAATAGCACAAGGTGACCTTCTAGAAGCATCCTGTGGATTCTGCAGGCGCCCAATTTCTCAGCACGGAGTAGGGACCGGAAGAGTTTTACAACTGCTTGGAATTAGCACGAGGAGACGGTGCCCATTATCTTCTTGTTGACAGTGGCTGGTGTGTCAAGGTCCCCCTGCTTTCAAGCAGAATCAGGACAAGCTGACTGGATAATATTCCCATGAAGACCGTTGTCTGCAAAAGAGTTTATTGACTCAAGGCTTTCAGAGATTCCTCATCTGGATGTATTGCTGTACAGAACTTGAGCTAGAACATAAATATTGGATCAATGTGGATTGTTCATTGAGTGCTTACTATGTGCCAGAGATTTTTTTGAATGTGGTTTATGTGTTTTGCCTCCCAAATCCTCACAACGAGCCTATAAAGCAGGGACTGTCTTTATCGTTACTTTATGAATAGGGACATTAGGCTCAGAAACTTTGCTATTATGAACCCAGACAGATGAAACTATTTGAGGCCATAACATGAGAGCCCCAGCTGCAGGAAAGGTCCTCTTTCCTCCATAATAGCTACATCACAGCCAGCCTTTGAATTTTGCTTGTGCATGACCAAAGCTTATGAACCCAGACAGATTGGTTGGTTTGCTTTCTGAAACTATTTCAGAAGATTTTAAACACATAGAAAAGTAGAGGTCTCTGGGGACCCCATCACTATCAGATTCTGTTCCAGACCCTGTCTGCCATCTTATCTTCCCACAGGTAAAATTCATTTCACCTGTAAATACTTTAGTGGGTTTATGTAACAGGTAAGGACTTCTCATTTTTCATGTGACGATAATACTATAACCCGCCCCCATAACTCCTTGATACCATCTAACACTCAGTCCAGTTTTAGTTTCCCCCGATTCCCCCCAGGACGTCCTTGCAGATGTGTGTGTGCTCAGTTGCTTCAATCGTGTCTGACTCTTTGTGTCTCCCGTGGATCCTGGATTGGCAGGTGGATACTTTACCACTGAGCCACCCGGGAAGCCTCCTTTTGCGGTTAGTCTGTTTGAATCTTGGTGCAACCACCAAGCACTGCAATTTGGTTGATGTTTCTTGCCTTCTAACCTGTAACCGTTGCCCACTCCCCTTCTCGTGTCATTTATTGGTAGCATATTCTGGATTTTGCTGTTTATATCTTGGTGGTGTCATGTAGCATGTTCTTCTGGCCCTTATGGTTGTGGTTTAGTCGCTAAGTTGTCCAAATCTTTGCAACCCCATGGACTGTAGGTCGCCAGGCTCTCAAACTGTCTCTCCAAGAAAAGAAAGAGATTAGATGAAATTCAGCCTTTTTACTAATACTCTTAAATTTGGAGAGAGATGGGATCTCTAGCAGAGTAGACAAGAATGTTATTCAGTCACTTAGTCCTGTCTGACTCTCTGCGACCCTGTGGACCTCAGCACACGGGGCTCTGCTGTCCTCCACTGTCTTCTGGAGTTTGTTCAAATCCGTGTCTATTGAGCTGGTGATGCTATCAAACCATCTTATCCTCTGCTACCCACTTCTCCTTTTGCCTTCAATCTTTCCCAGCATCAGGGTCTTTTCCAATGAGTCAGCTCTTTGCAGCAAGCTGAAACTCCAATACTTTGTCAGCATCATCCCTTTCAATGAATATTCATGGTTGATTTCCTTTAGGATTGACTAACCCTGTGAAATGGAGAAGGCAATGGCACCCCACTCCGGTACTCTTGCCTGGAGAATCCCAGGGATGGGGGAGCCTGGTGGGCTGCCATCTATGGGGTCGCACAGAGTCGGTCACGACTGAAGTGACTTAGCAGCAGCAGCAGCAGCCCTGTGAAAGGATTCTTTGAATTTGGAAGGCCCTAAATGTTACCTTTAGAGTAGGAGGAGTTGCCAAGGATCGCAGCCATGCAGGAGGCCAACAAGCACAGAAGTGTGATACAGCCTTGGCTGGTTGGAGTGGACCTTGATTTATGACATGGAGTGGCACCCCAGAAGAGGGAGCAGAGCCCTGGTTTCCAAGAGAAGGCTACTGGCCATGCTCCCTACCCCACAACCCGGCTCCTTCCCCATATTTGTGTCATCAGACTACAGAAGAGTGAAGCATTTAGTAAAATAAACCACAACACAGCTTACAGGATCACGAGCCTCAGATAATGTGAAAAGGGGGGTCAAGGAAAATTCCCCTGCTATTCAGAGGAAATATAGTGTTGCTCTTGTTAAACCTGAACAAGGTAAGACACAGTGCGGCCATCATGCAAGCTCATTATAGAAAACAATGACAGCAAATGAAAGAAAAGGAACAGAGCTGGGGAAAAAAAAAAAAAAAAAGATGAAGGGCCTGTCTTGAGTGAAAGCCTATTCCTGGAACTATTTACGAACATTCTGGATAATAGAACTTAATAAGACTATAAATGCAGTAAGACAAGACCTTAAAAGTAAGATGATATACAATAACAGAATGAGATTTTTAAAAATTTCAGAGCACAGGAAACACACTAAATTTAAAAAGACACTGTTGATGACTTTAATAGATTAGAAGTAAGGAATAATAAAGGCACCACTGGAAATCAAATTACCGACAAGGAAGAATTACTGAAATTATTCATGATAAATACACAGGAAAAAAGGCAAAAGATTAAAGTAGGTTGGAGGAGATATGGTAATAATGGACAAAGATGATCCAATATAATGATGAATAATGTCTCTGAATTAGGAACCCAACAAATGAAATAGGAAAAACACCACTCAGAGAGAGAAATCATCAGAAACAAAGTCAAACCTGCAGATCAAAAGGGCATAGGAAAAAAAAATATGTTAGTACTGACATTAAGCTGTATCCTGGTCAAGATATTGAACTTGGAGGGTAAACAAAGACTTCTCAGACGTTCAGGCAGAAGCAGCCTACAAGGGGAAAAAAGTCAGGTGTCCCAGACTTATTAAGACAATGGAGCAATGTCTAGGGTGTTCTGAAGGAAAGAAAGCAAAATCCAAAAGTATTAAACCAACATAAGTTGTTGTTTAAGCAGAAAAGCAGCAGGCAGACACTGGAAAGAGTCTTTGCTGCAGATATTTTGCCCAGTCTTGTTTGTGTATATGTTTTTATCATCAAAATAATCTTTTTTTTTAATAAAAACACACGATTATTGCAGAAAATCAGATAATGTAGAGAAAAAGAAAAAAAAAACAAACGTACAATTCCACCTATTCCAAACCAACTTCTATTAACACCTTGGAGTACACATTTGCAGATGATTTTCTATATAGATACCAGTTGGGATTTTTTTTTTTTTTAACACAAATGTCACAGTACCATACTGTTTTGCAATACTGTATGTTTTTCTTCACCTAATTTACTGTGAACATCTTTTCATGTCATTAAATTTTTTCCTAAAGTGTAATGATTATGTACTGTTTTATGACTTGGCTCTTTATTTTTTAGTTAATTCACTCTTGGCCCTTTAGATGGTTTCCTTTCACTATTATAACCCATAATGCAGTGAATGTGCTTTATAAATACATTTTTGTGCGTACCCATACTTCTTTCCATGTCAAGTTGCTGGGACCAAAGCTAATGACATTTTTAAAAGACATTTGACATATATCAAAAGCTGCCATCTAGGAAGCTTGACCAAATTTCAGTCCCACCAGAATACTGGGCTGTTAAAAAGGCATCCTGTTGGTTTCTTAAACCTTCTGATTGGTGAAAAATTGTCCCTGAAAATTGATTATGTTTTCATATCCTTTGATTACTAGGGAGGTTGATTTTTTTTTAAAGTATATATGAGTCATTTATATTTCTTCTAGAAGAACTTCATTTTCATGTTTATTTTTTTGTCATTAAAAAAAGTGGGCATCTGTTTCTTCTTGTCCTGGAAGAAATGCTTATGTCATAAAGATAGTAGCCCTCTATTACAGATTTTCTAAATCACTTTCCTGATGTGACATTTAGTTTCTTAAATTATCCTCTCATCTGTTTTTTTCCTTCTTTTTTTAAGTTATGAAAATATGATAACACATTTACAGGAGACTTGAAAAATATAGAATGAAATTACATATAGTTTCACTACATATGTGACATTTAATGTGACTATGGTCTTCTCTATACAGAAATTTTATTTTTTTTCCTACCACCAAATCTGTCAAAATCCTCCTTAGAAAACAACAGGGAAGTATCCAGTATAATATATACATTTCTGTTTAATCACCACGGAAATGGAAAAGCTCAAGCACTTGACCTTGCAGATTTGACCCTCCAGCTCTGTTCTATGTATTGAGGTTTTAGATCATCTGGTTCCACGGCAGTTTGCCTTCATCTCTCCCAGCGCCAGGTTGTTGATGACCTGCCCTGATCCATTTCTCTTTTCTGGGACACCCGCGGCTCACCAAGACCCTGTGGATGGAGAGATCAGAGAGGAGCCCTGTGCTTTGGGCACCAGAGCTCTATGCCAGTCCAGTGGAGCTGCCAGCAGGTACCAACCTGGGTGCTGCAGAGGCAGCCCTTCCCCACGGGGGTGCCTGTCAACATTCCCACGGATGGGAGGTGTAGCCTTGGGCTGTTGAGAGATGTGATTCTGGATCCAGATTCTGTCCCTGGGAGACCTGATGGGGGGCCAGGTGACACTCTAGTGCCACCTTGAAACCTTGGGGGAGAGTAGGAGTTGCCCAGGATGGCAGCCATGCAGGAAGCCAGCAAGCACAGAAGTGTGGTACAGCCTTGGCTGGTTGGAGCGGACCTTGATTTATGACACAGAGTGGCACCCCAGAAGAGGGAGGGAGCTGAGCCTCGGTTTCCAACATGAGTGCTGGAGAAATCTGGGGAATCTGCTGAGAGCCCTGGACCAAAAGAATGACCTGGGTCCCTGCATGGACAGGGAGGTATGAAGAAGCTTGGTCATGAGGAAATAAGGGACATCCTTGGTTCAGAAACCAGGGGTGGTTAAGTTGTGGCATGTGGGCTCAGCAGTTGCTGTGTACAGCTTGTCACCTCTTGGCATGTGAGATCTTAGTTCCCAGACCAGGGATCGAACCCAGATTCTTAGCCACTGGGCCCCCAGGGTAGTCCCTCCTGACCATGTACATCTTATAACTACCAGATTAGCAGCTGCTACTGCTGCTTCTCCTTCTTCTCCTCATTTTGATGATAAAGGCGACTTCATCGATCATGTAGTTCATCCAAGTTGGAAGTTACAATGAACTGGAATCGCTGAAGAAATGGGGTTTCCCTAGCCATTCATTTTTGTCCCCACATGAAGTCTGTTGTAAACAAGGACTCTTGGTTACAAATTAAGAAAACTTGATCCAAAATTATATTTATCTGTAGGCTTTCCTGAGGCTCAAGCTCTAGGCAGGAGCTTACAATAGTACTTCCTTATCAGTTTCCATAGGACCAGCCAGGACTGTCAGTCAAATGTGATGCAATAGTTAAATGAAAATGGAAAGCTTGTGTTTTGTTTGAGCAGAGGCCCCAGGGGACACTTTGCTCCAGGGATCCACTTTATAATGTCACAGAGGGAAGCTTACTACCCCCCAAACTGTGGAGGCTGAGCCAAGACCCCAGGAACAAGCACCCTCCAGTTAGGGACTTGCCATCTCAACTCCTGGGGTGGACGGCTGTGAAAAGGGATGAGTCTGGAAGACACGGCAAAAGACAGACATGCCTCAGCCCCTGCCCTGGGGTCTCTGTTTCCAGCTTTTGAAAATGAACCCCAACTATTTATTTTCCTGCATATGAGCTCTGTCTGCCCTTCTCGCCGGCACTGACCTAGAAGAACGGGCTGTCCGACTACATTCACAGTTCAACTCAGGGAGTCAGCGTGCTCTGGTCACTGCGCAGGCGTGCGTGAGACTGACCCCCACCCTCCAAGTGGGCTCCTCCCCAACAGCATCCTGCCAGCAGGGGCGACCCGAAGGAAAGCCCACGTGTGTGAGTTCTGGAGAGAAGACAGACAGGGGAAAGGCTGGGTTTGCTGAGAAGCCAGTGCTGTAAACCCGAGATCCCCTCAGCCACCAGAAAGGAACAGAAGAGCATTTGTTATTCTTTTAAACGTGTCTTTTAAGCATCTGGCAAGTCACTGTATATAAAAGTAATGCATGTTCCGATGAAAAGAGGGCTTGAGTGAATAAAGCTGCCTATTCACGGTCTGGCCCGGTGTGTTTGACTTGAATGACAATCAGAAGGACGAGTGCGTACTTGACATTTCTTCTCAAGCCCGCGCGTCTAATGCGTTGCCAATTGTCTCCAGGACGGGCCTCTGGGAAAGACCTCCCCACCATGCGCTCCCCAGCAGCAAAGTAACTTCTACTGACTCACTCCCCATGGAACCACTTTGGGGGGAAAACTCATGGATCTGAACTTTACTTCTCTGTTCTGGCGACTGAGCTGGGGGTGTGGATTCCCAGCTGCTGGTTTAAGTCAGGCCACTTGCTGTGTTACCATGGGCAGGTTGCTAGGCCTCTCTGTGCCTTAGTTAAAGGACTGGCAAAGAACAGATGGTCAGACCTGCATTTGTGAAAACCTCCTTTAGATCAGGGGTTGGCAAACTACGGCCCACAGGTCGAATCCAGCTTCTGCGTGGCAGGTGAGGTAAGAAAGGTTTTACAGTGTTAAATCACTGAAAAAGTGCAGGGCTTCCCTGGTGGCTCCGTGGTAAAGAATTCGCCTGCCAAGGCAGGAGACGCAGGTTCGATCCCTGATCTGGGAAGATCCCACGTGCCACAGAGCAACCAAGCCCGTGTGCCACGACTACTGAGCCTGTGCTCTAGAGCCCGGGAGCTACAGCTATTGAGCCCACATGCCTCAGCTACTGAGGCTGTCATGCCCTAGAACCCGCGCTCTGCAGCAAGAGAAGCCTCTGCTATGAGAAGCCTGCAGCAGCTAGAGAGGAGCCCCTGTGCCCCTCGCCGCAGCGAAAGAAAAGTCTGAGGAGCAACGAAGACACGGCAGCCAAAAATCAGTCAATACAATTATTTTTTTTTAGGTCCAAAAAAGAATAATATTTTGTGATATGCAAAAATTGTGTGATATTTATATCACACTTAGTGAAAGAAGCCAGACACAGAGGGATGAACGTTATATGATTCCACTTATCTGAGGCACCTTGAATTGTCAGACTTAGGGAGACAGGTGCAGGGCCACTGCCCGGGGCTGGGGGAGGGGAGTGGTGAGTTACTGTCGAGTTTGGGTGGAGTTTCAGTTCAGGACGATGGAAAAGTTCTGGAGCTGGACGGTGGTATGGTTGCACAACAGGGGAATGTACTCCAGGCCGCTGAACTGTGCACTTAAAAATGATAAAAACAAGAACTTCCCTGGCAGTCCAGTGATTAAGACTCTGCACGTCTAAGGCAGGGGGTACAGGTTCGATCCCTGGTCAAGGAAC
This sequence comes from Ovis aries, assembly GCF_016772045.2. Classification (NCBI taxonomy): domain Eukaryota; kingdom Metazoa; phylum Chordata; class Mammalia; order Artiodactyla; family Bovidae; genus Ovis; species Ovis aries. The sequence goes on along the minus strand of NC_056075.1, from coordinate 41,114,094 downwards.
TAAGATCCCACATACCATGCAGCATGGCCACAAAAAAAAAAAAAAAAAAAGGAAAAGAAAAAGAAAAAACTGATGAAAATGGTCAATTCATGTCACATCCATTTTATCACCACAAAACAGTTATGTAGAATTCAAGTTTCAGTGTCCATAAACCCAAGTTCTGTTGGAACACAACCGCACGCAGTCACTTCTGGATCTTTTATGGCTGTTTTTGCTACGACTGCACAGTTGAAAAGTGGCACCAGAGATCATATCGCTCACAAAACCTAAATTATTTCTATCTGGGCTCTTGTAGAAAATTTTTGCCGAGCCCTGGTCTAGAGACATAAAATCTGCTGCTCTTTATCAAGGGCAGGGGGCCCAGCTCTGTATCAGAACACTAATTCACAAGCTGTATCTCCCCCTATTCAGATGTCTCTGAATTCAGAGTGTCATTCATGGAGGCAGAATGCTGAGAACGAAAGACATGCTGATGGGGGCCTAGCTCTGCCATGAATGGTCTGGGTGACTTGGGACAAGCCCTTCTTCTCTCAGGACCACAGTCTACATAGAGGGGTGGGTGTGCATGTGCGCCCTGGGTTTGTCCCTAGTTGGAGCCACTTCAGAGCTGTTTTATAGTGGATTACTTACGGCACTAACTAACTAGAAAGCAGAGCACCGAAGAATTGATGCTTTTGAACTGTGGTGTTGGAGAAGGCTCTTGAGAGTCCCTTGGATTGCAAGGAGATCCAACCAGTCCATCCTAAAGGAAATCAACCTGAATATTCATTGGAAGGACTGATGCTGAAGTTGAAACTCCAGTACTTTGGCCACCTGATGCAAAGAACTGACTCATTTGAAAAGACCCTGATGCTGGGGATGATTGAAAGTGGGAGGAGAAAGGGACGACAGAGGATGAGATGGTAGGGTGGCATCACCGACTCAATGGACATGAATTTGAGTGATCTCTGAGAGTTGATAATGGACAGGGAGGCCTGGTGTGCTGCAGTCCATGGGGTCACAGAAAGTTGGACACGACTGAGCAATTGAACTGAACTGAACTGAGTTATGGCACTACCCTGTGCCTCAGTTTCCCTTCTGTAAGCGGGGTAATAGTAACCTACCTCTAGGATTTTTTTTTAATTCATTGATTTTTTTATTGGCATGTAATTGCTTTACAATGAAGTGAATCAGCCAAATGTATTCATATATCCCCTTCCTCTCGGACCTCCCTCCCATGCCCCGCCCCCACTCCCGTCCCACCCCTCTAGACCCTCACGGAGCTCCGAACTGAGCTCCCTGTGCTTTATAGCAGGTTCCCACCCCACTCCAGTACTCTTGCCTGGAAAATTCCATGGACGGAGGAGCCTGGTGGGCTGCAGTCCATGGGGTTGCGAAGAGTCGGACACGACTGAGTGACTTCACTTTCACTTTTCACTTTCATGCATTGGAGAAGGAAATGGCAACCCACTCCAGTATTCTTGCCTGGAGAATCCCAGGGACGGGGGAGCCTGGTGGGCTGCCGTCTATGGGGTCGCACAGAGTCGGACACGACTGAAGCGACTTAGCAGCAGCAGCAGCAGCAGAGTGTATACGTCCTTCATAATCTCCCAGTTTAACCCACCCTCCCCTCCCCCTCTGTGCCCACATATCCATTCGCTATGTCTGTGTCTACATCTAGAATTTAAAAAATAGTTGTGTGTTATTTGGGATAATAAGTTCTGAAGATAGGTGAATGTGCTTGGATTGTTTTTCCTGGATAACACCCAGGCGGCCCAAATACAGCTTCTGCCTCCCATAGTCCTACCCAGGTCTTCTTCTGAAAGACTCAGAAAGCAGTCAGGCCCAAATGACCCTGCAAAATGAGCTTAGAATGCAGAGCTAAAGCGAGATCCTTGTTTGATTTCTTCTAGTACCATGAGCAAATAGTTTCCTTTAGAGATGATTATGAACATTACTGCTGCATAATTAATTGTCTTAAAGCCAGCTCTTGCAAAGCAGTGACTTACTATTTTTAGTGAGCTTTCCTAGTCTTTTCATTTTGTTTCCAAAATAACTGAGTTACAGATAAGTTATAACGAATGACTGGTTCATAGCTTGAAGAGGCTTGCATTGTCTTATGGAAACCTATGCAAGGCCCCAAACTGCCATTTCTAACAGAGTCAGAACAGCAGGAAGGTGGTCAAGTTTCATAAGATTTCTTGTCCAGGTCAGCTTTATCTCTGGTTGTTAAAACTGCCATAGAAAAATGTTTATAGAGAAGGGCAGTTGCAGCCTAGCCTTGATGTACTGTTGCCCGGAACCCTCGTGCATGGAGACTGACCAAAATGCACGGTAGTGCTGAGAGGCAGGGTAGACGATGGAATAGGCTCTCTAGAAATTGCGCTGCATGTGCAAAATGGCAGCTCACATTTTAGCCCCAGAAGTTTACCCCAGTCTGGGACCATCCACTCAAACAGTCAGGCTGTAACTTAATTCTGTAAATGAGCGTTCTGTGGAAAGAGCGGTTTTCAGCTGGGGAGTCTCCATACGTCCGTCTCTCTGCAGCCCCACTTTGTCAGATCCTTAAAGACAGAATTGAGAGCTGGGAAACTTAAGCCTGTTTAAAAGAAACTCAGTCCATATGTGGACCCCTGACAAGATCCAGGGTGTGCTGGAGATTCAAAAATATGTGATGATCACACTTTGTGTGGGACTCGGGAGAGGGGAGTGGAGGAAAGCTGGATAACTTTTTTTAGCAAGTGAAGGCATGTGTCGGGCATGGATCTGAAAGAGATTCTGTAAACGCAGTTTTACAAGCAGTGGACTAAACAGACTCATCTGGGGGGTGGGGGTGGGTGGAAAATGTGGTGGTAAAAGATTCTGTTCTAGATGATACTTGTATCTTTTGTAACAGTGGTGTTTTGACTGCCTACAATCACCAGGCAAGAGCAGAGGAACTGGGGAAAGTGGTAGGAATTTGGGAGGACTGAGCTGATAAAAAGCTTGTGACATGAGCAGCCAGGCAGGGTTTGGGTTTGGTGCCATATATGCGGTGGTGAGCTATAAACGGTAAACCACTGGTTCTCCAAGAAAAGACAAAGAAGCCCTGATTTATAGTCTGCTGATTTCTGTGGTGCAAATATTCCCCCCATGGCCAAGGCCAAGTCCAAGCCATCCAAGTGAATGCCCTGGACATGGCCTTGGCAACAGGGGCATGGAGTTGACTCCTGTGAGCTAGGCAGAGCCGGCTCCCTCACATGGGTGAGATAAATGGTGATTCTCCAGGATTTAAGAGAGAAATGCAAGCCTGGACAAGGAAGAAAGACCGGGAGGAGGAAACCGATCAGGTGTAAATTAGGCTCCGTTATTTAGGAGGAAATGTCACCCATCACTTTGCACTGGAGGTAGGTCACTTAAGCAGGGATGTGTGGAGCACTTTCTGAGAATTTTTTTTTCTAAAAAATTAAAAAAAACATTATTTACTTATTTGGCTGTGGCAGGTCTTAGTGGCAGCACTTAGGATCTTCGGTCTTCATCCTGGCAGGTGGGCTCTGGTTCTCTGACAAAGGATCGAACCCTGGTCCCCTGCACTGGGAGCACGGACTCTTAGCCACTGGACCATCAGGGAAGTCCCTGAGAATTTTCATGTCTTGAAAATTGGGAAAGATGGGTCCCTGGTGGTTCCTGTTGGATTGTCAGCAATGTGATGGATGCTGAGAATGATAACCTTCAGCACACCTCTGTGTGAGAGGCAACGTAATACTGTTGGGCTCTCTGCAGAGCACAGTCTTTAGAAACAGGAACAAGTAATTATATGACGACAGAGACGGATGTGGGGGTGTGGGGAAAGAGTAGTGAATTGTAACCAGAATGTCTGTGTCAGGCACCGATAATCAGGATGATCACTGAGCTCTGAAACACACCCAAAGAAGAAGGGTAAACTAAAAACATAAGTTGTTGACGTCACAAATGACATCAGCTTGCAAACCAGCACTCGGGCTGTTACAGACCACGCAGCTTACTCTCCAGTGGAAGAGAGTCTGGGAGATGCCTGCAACCCCTGCATCCGAACATACTGCTGCGTGGCCTTGGGCAAGGTTCTTAACTTCTCTGAGGTTCACCGTTGTCCTTTGCAAAATGAGATCTTGCCGAAACACAATGACAGAGACCAGCACCTCCCAGCGTCTCTCATCCTTGCTGTTGTTCTTGAGGAAAAGGAATTAGCACCTGCAGTGTGACCCTGAACCTGGGGTCTGCTATGAGGCCATGTCACTTCAGGTCACTCTTAACCTCCCCAGGGCTCCCTAGCTCCCTCGCTTCATGTGTCAAGGAAGTAGGTTGGATCTGATGATCTGCGAAGACCTCATGTGTTAGATAGGAACAGCCAGGGTGACCAGATGCCCTCGCTTGCCTGGACAGTCCTGGTTGATGCCTGCTTATTATAGCTCCATATTCACCGCTAAACATGTCCCTGTTTGGGCAATATGGTCACCTTCTAATAGCTAACATTTTTCAAATACCTATGACTTACCAAATAGTGAGTTATGTAAATGTGATTTAATTTAATCATTTTACTTGCATTTAATCAGTTAAGCTGATGAAGACACAAACGTAGAGAACTTAAGGTCGCACAAAAAATGACAAACAGATCTGAGACCCAGACCCAGATCCTAGATCTTCCTGAAGCCAGTGTCTCCAGCCTTCTTAGCCAGCATGCTTGACTGCACCCACATTGTTTAGTCACTCAACAAATATTTACAGAGTGCCCGTTATTCTATTCTAGTCTTGTGGTTCAGAAGAGGGTTCCAGAAACAAGTTCAAAACCCATGCATGTGAAGTTGGTTATTGGTAATAAGTAAAAGCATCATTAATTAGGCCTGTGCCCAGCAGGCACTGGAAGCTTTTGTGCATGTGTGGTACATACGAGGCCCATCTAGACTTCAAGGAAGCTTTCACTAAACGAGCTTTGCCTTTTCAACTTGATGCTTTGGGGAGGCCCAAATAATGTGAAACGTTAGCTTAAGTAAAGCAACAATTAAGTAGGTGTGTTTGGTGCGGGGCATGTTCCAGCTTGATAATTGTTCTTTATCGCACCCAGATGTGGGTCAGATTCCCAGAGATGCCCAACCCAGATGCCAAAGAAAATCAGGGAGACCTACAAGGGGCTTAAAGAAATAGCACCACTTTTCAGGTACTGGATGGCTCAGCCAGGGCCACGGGGACTTAGACAGAAAAGGAAAAAACAAAGGGTCCTGTAAGATCGGTAGGAGGGTGGAGATGAGAGGTGGGGAGATTAGTTCTGTGCTCACGCATAGCCTGTGTATCAAGCACTATTCTAGACATCGATTTTGCACGATGTTTATACAAGCCTCTAGGACTCCCCGTCGCTATTTTTCCAACTGCTGCAGATTCATTTCTGCTGCGTTGTTCCTTAGAACTATATGCCATGGCTGACTCTCAACCACCTTCGCTCACATTCCCAGGGTCTATTTCAAGGCTGGGTAAACCATCTAGGCTTCTAGATCTGACTGCTCCTTATGTTAGTGATGTCCGTTTCCTCTGAGGGGAAAGCAAAGTAGGTGATGTTGGCTTCTGCACAGCTGGGCCACCAGGACCAAGAGGCTGGATGCTCGTCAATGATGTAGCTAGGGCTTGAGTGCCATGGAGTCCAAACTAGTGCTCTTTACACAGCAACCTGGGCGGCCTGAGTACAGGTCTCAGAGTTTCAGGAATAAAAAGAGAAAGATCCAAGGAGAATAAAATGGCTGGTGCAGAGACGTGTCTCGTGGCTTCAGTCCACACAAACCAGTCCATCACATATCTTCCTTCCATGGTTCAGCTGTCCCTCCACACCACACACCTAGCTGGAACAGAACATCTTTCAGGGAAAGGAAAATTTATTTGCTTAAGTCTCATGGTGGTCCTGGCAGTTGATGGAGGCCCCTCTGAGCTCTCCTGTGGCCCCTGTGCTGGACAAGGACAAGTCACTTGGTCAGGGTTGCAGGGAGCGTGCTGTTCTGTGATCCCTGGACCAGCTGTACCAGCATCATTTGGAAGCCAGGCAGAAATGTGGCATCTCAGGCCCCAGAAGAGCTGAATCAACTTTTCATACACACACGTCAGTTTCAGAGGCTCTGCTGGGTGAGTGGAGACCTGCTCAGACTGTGGCTGCCCACTTAGATGACTGGGGCTCAGAGGATGACAAGGACAAGGCCTCTCAGGCACTCTTAACTTTCATCACTCTATTTTCCCCCTTGTTCCGATCTGTAATTGTTGTGTTTATTTATTTACTTGCTTATTGCTTTGTCTCCTCCAGAATGTGAATTTTATGGGGCAGCAAAGATACTGCCCTATTTAACGCTGGATCCTTAGTGCCCTTGGACTCATTGGAAAAGACCCTGATGCTGGGAGGGATTGAGGGCAGGAGGAGAAGGGGATGACAGAGGATGAGATGGTTGATGGCATCACCAACTTGATGGACATGAGTCTGAGCAATCTCTGGGAGTTGGCGACTGACAAGGAAGCCTGGCGTGCTGCAGTCCATGGGGTCGCAAAGTGCTGGACATGACTGAGTGACTGAACTGAACTGAACTGAACTAGTGCCCTTGGGAGAGCCCTGCACAGGCAGATACACAAAAATTACTAGTGGGTTGGCTACTTGGTTGGTTGAATGAATGGTTATGGAGAGTGAGGACTAAAGAAGAAAGAGAAGGTGGATTGGCTGATGTTCCCTAAAGCACATCTCGTTGACTACACTGACCTGTAAACTGTTTGTCACTATTTGTCACAAAGTTCCATTAGTAGAAATGTGTGACATTAACAGGCCGATTGTAAGGGATGTAGACCTGTCAGAGGGATCCTTCAATCAGCCGGTGCTGTGTGCTTGTCATGTTGGTTTTAGCAGGGAAACGCTTGGTAAGTGAAGTCTGATGTAGAAACCCAACCTTGATGACCCACGTAACTGGGTGTTCAGTGCCCTGGGGTTCCAGATCAGGGGATGTGGGCAAACCCAGCTGCCACCTGGCCCCCCAGCAGGTGCCCTGCATGGTTGCAGGGTCCTGCTTCTCAGGCTCTGCTGGGGGCTGGCCTGGACACACCCTTGCCTCAAGCCTTGTTCTGATCCTTGCCTTCTTTGGGGCACAGCCCAAAGTTCTCCTGCACCTCTCCTTCATCTTTTAAAAATATTTATTTGACTTTGCTGGGTCTTAGCTGTGGCCCTTGGGATCTTCTCTCTTCATTGTGGGACCTTTTTAGTTGCGACATGTGGGATCTTCAGTTGTGGTGTGCAAACTCTCAGTTGTGGCGTGTGGGATCTAGTTTCCTGACCAGGGATGGAACGCAGGCCCCCTGAATTGGGAGTGCGGGTCTTAGCTTCTAGACCATCAGGGAAGTCCCACCCCTCCCCTTTCATGATGGGGCTCCATGGTCAGGGATCTGCCAAAACTAATCCCACTCTCCCAGTGGAGGGAGCCACAGAGTAGAGCAGGCAGAGGAGCCTGCCCCAGCCGCACAGGGTGAGCTTGGCGCTTCCCTGGTGGCTCAGCTGGTAAAGAATCTGCCTGCAGTGCAGGAGACCTGAGTTCCATCCCTGGGTTGGGGAGACCCTCTGAAGGAGGGAATGGCAGCCCGTTCTAGCAGTCTTGCTAGAAGAATCCCATGGACAGAGGAGCCTGGAGAGCTACAGTCCATGGGGTCACACAGAGTTGGATGCTGAGGGACTAACACATATATAAACGGGTGACAGCAGAAGGGTCCCTAGGTCAGCAGTGAGGCTGGGAGACCAGCGCTTGCTCCCCAGGAGGAACCTTCGCTGCCTGATGCTGCTCCTTGTTGCTTCTGAAAAGAACTGCTGAGTGAGAGAATGTGGTCAGCCAGTCGGCGCTTTCCCCACCCAATCTGCAGATGAGAAAACTGCAACTAGAGAAGGCCCGTGATCTGCCTTTAGCCCCCAGGGGCTGAGCTGGGCCAGCTCTTCCTTCACCTCCCTGGGCTGGCCCTGTCTTTCAGCAAAAGAAAAATATGAAGCATGGATGAGTGGTATACAGACTGGGGGTTTGGGTCCCCTCCACCTCAAATTCATACGTGGAAACTTAATCCCCAGGTGATGTTAGGAGGTGGAGCCTTTGGGAGGTGACCAGGTCATGAGGGTGGAGTCCCCATGAATGAGATTAGTGCCCTTATGAAAGAGACCCCAGGGGGTCTCTTGTCCCTCGTGAGTTTGAGGAGCTGGGGGCGGGGGCGCGGTGTGGCTGTGAATGATGCGAGGCAGCACGTCCAGATGTCCCTCTGGGAGCAGGACCCTGGTGGCCTCTGCTGCCTGGGTATGAGGAGTGGGAGGGGTTAGGTAGGGCCTAAGTTTAGCACTGAAGGGGACAGTTCAGGTGAAACAGCCCTTGGAGACCCCTGGAGAAGGGTTTGGAGGCTGCCCCACTCTGTCAGTCCGCCACCACCAGGCTCTCCTCGGAGGCTGGAGCTGGTCTCCACTGCTTTGAGCAACAGACGGAGTGGTCGGTTTGCGTTGCTGAGCCGTGTTGCCAGGAGAAGGAGAAGGGGGTTCACTTCAGGACCAAGAGGTGGTGACACTGTGATGCTCACTCAGGATCGTGATGGAAGGAGTGGTGTTACCTGCCTGTGACCTCAGCCTGAAGTGGCGGGGAGTGTAGCCTGAGCCACCGAAACTGTCTCCCCTCCCTTCTTTCTCCGCTTCTCAATTTTTCTCTCTCTTTTCTGACCCTGCTCCCTGCTCCCCCTGACCCCGTTTCCTAACTAGGAACCCTGAACCCTAAGTTAATGTGGGGATAGGATACAGCTCCCCTGAACGGTAGAAAGAGCCTCTATCTGGGAATCGGACCCAGACTCTGGGTCTCTATCTGTCGCCTACTAGGTGAGACCTTGGCCAAGTCGCCCAACACACCTCTGGGTTTCTGTTTCCTGAAACCTGGCCTCTGTGTGCCCCGGATTCTATGCCCCTTGAAGGCAGCTGCTGTCATGCTTGGAGTCAGGACCAGGACCAGGTCCTGAGTGGATCGTCAATCTCCTGATCCACCAATGAGTGAATGAATGAATGAAAGAGCAGCTGCCTTATGGGTCTCCTGGGGGACCACTGTGGGAACAGGCTTTGTGAACTGGCACCGTGAGATAAGCATACTGTCTTTGTGATGGCTGAGATCAAGGGAGGAGGCGAGGACATCTCCAGGTACCTTTTGGATGGACAAGGGGTGGAGCCCACAGTCAAATCTTCTCCTTCCTTCTCCTGTGCAAATGTCCCACGGGGGGATGGAGGCGGGGGAAATAGGCAGATGCCATCTAAGGTGCCTCAGAGTCACAATAAAGCAGGGATGGGAAGGTGGGGGATGGTCCTGGCTTAAAAGACATGGCTGGCTTCTCACCTGGCTCACCTAACCTCCCTGCATTAGGCTGAGCTGAGGCTCGGGGTAGTGGATGCCAGCAGCCACCTCCTGGGTCATCCAAGAGTCACCTGGCTTGTGCCGGGGCCCGCCTAGACCCAGCAGAAGAGATACTAGAAGGATCTGCTGCTCACAGTCCCCCTCCCCCATGTCCTAACAGGGAGCATTTCCTCTGAGCGAAACTTTTACATGCAGGCCCCTGGGAGGGACCCGTAAACTGGGTTTATTAACCAGCTGAAAGGCGAGTAGCTCAGGACCCAGGGCCCTGATGCTAGGAAGATTCAAACATCACCACGTCTGTTTATTTTTTTAGGTTTCTGAGCGAATGTGTATTCCTGCATGTTTAGAGATTGGCAGCCCTGGAAAATGAAGTTTATTTATCCACCCGATACGCATCACATAAACAGCTGCAAACGGTTTCCCCACCCCACGCGGCCATGGCACTAGGCTCTGACCTGTGGCCCTGCAGCTTAAAAGCTGGCTGCATTTCTTGAGCGTTCTGCCCCAGGCCCGGTTCCAGGTGATGTCCATGGGAGACGGAGGCCTGAATCCTGGGACTCAGGTGGGGCTGAGACCCAGCCTCGACTGCCAGCGGGGACAGCTTCCACAGTTCTGGTCTGGCCACCTTGAGTCCGCCGTATCCATTCATTTGTTCCTTCTGCCAACCCATGCTGGTCTCTCCCAGGCCCTGGGCTAGATCCTGGCGATGCCGAGCTGATTCTCTGCCTGGCCCTTGGGAGCCCCTCCCCTGTAGGTGAGAGCCTCCAGGGACCATGTCTGGAGGGAGACAGTGACTTCTCTCTGGGGTATCCTTCAGCCCCAAGCGAGGCCGCCTATCTCTTCTGTTTCTCTGGCAGTGACAGCTGTCCCTCGTCCGCCCAGCTCTGTTCCCATCTGTGCTGGGGGAAACGAGCTTAAGGACATTTCCGGAAACGAGGCAAGGTCAGGATGCTCAAGTGTTTGGAAGTCATCCTAGAGAGTGAGTGCTGAGGCCAGCTCTCTCCGCAGACGCGGCTGCATCTGGGGATTGCTCTGGGTGTGCACGTGTTCTAATTGATTAAACGTGGAGGTACTAAAAAAATGGTGTGAGATTCCTGGACTGCTGATGGAATGTATCAGCCCTTTCCTGCTTTGCATTTTAGTTCAGGCCAATGTGATAGTAACAAATGTGCAAGGGGAGGGTAATCAGACAATACTCTGTGTGTCCTATAGACACCCCCCTACCCAAAGACTTATGGCCCCTGGAAGGTTAATTTGGCCAGGGTGTATGGATGTTATTGTTTTTCTTTCTAGGAAGAACAGTTCATGTTTACAAGATGGATTATTATCAGACCGCATAGAGAGACGGTGCAATTTCTTGCTTGAAAATTACTCTTCTGAACCTTCTAAGCCACTGAATCAGCATCTTGCTTTATCTTCACTTCTCCCTTGAGTTTTTGACCCACATCTCCTAATAGGAAGACTCGTTTTCCAGCCGGATGAGCAGTGGGACTTCCAGGGTGGAATTAGCCTTTCCAGTTTCTGTCTTTAATTGGCCCAGCCTTCGGATGGGTGCAGCCACCTGAGAGATGGTCCTTCAGAAAAAGCGGGGCTTGAAGAGTGACCAGGATGCCGATTTGGAGAAGGGAGAGGACATCACAGGCAAGGGGGCAGCCTGAGTAGAGGGCGGGGGTGAAGCTGACCACAGGAGGGGGGAGGGATGGTCAGGAAGGCAGGACGGAAGGAGGTGCGGTTTCCAGGCTCCTGCCGCACATGCACCAGCTGGCCACATCCGTGGCCACGGTCGCCCAGAGTGTCTGAGACGCCACTCGTGCATGCCAGCTGCTACTGTTTTCTTTGGTTTGTATTTTTATTTACTTACTTTATTTTTGGCTGCACTGGGTCTTAGTTGAGGCATGCAGGATCTTCGCTGTGGCATGTGAGCTTGTCTCTAGTTGAGGTGCGTGGGCTTAGTTTGTCCCACGGCTTGTGGGATCTGAGTTCTTTGACCAGGGATCAAACCTGTGTCCCCTGCACAGGCAGACAGATTCTTAACCACTGGACCAGCAGGGACATCCCCCAACTGTTACTGTTGATTAAGCAGAGACCAGAGGGCAGGCTCTGTGCCTGGCACCTTTTTGGCATTACCTTGTGTTTGAGGTTGAACTATGTCCCCTGCAAAATACTTGTGGAAATCCTAGCCCCAGTATTTAATGGAACCTATGAATGGTATGGGACTTAATTTCAAAATAAGGATCTTTACAGATGGGATTGGGTTGAGGTCATTTGGGTAAGACCCTCACTCAGGACGACTGGTGTCCCTATCAGAAGAAGGAACTCTTGACACAGACACACAGGGCGAGGCCACGTGACCGCAGAGGCAGAGACTAGAGCGATGCGGCTGCAGCCCAAGGAAGCCAAGGACTGCCGGTCCCCACTGGAAGCTGGGTCAAGAGGGAAAGGGTTCTCCCCTAAGGTTTCAGAGGGAGCATGGCTCACTGAAGTGGTTGGATGGCATCGCCGACTCAATGGACAAGAGTTTGAGCAAACTCTGAGAGATTTAAAGGATGGAGGAGTCCAGCATGCTGCAGTACATGGGGTCCAAAAGAGTCAGACATGACCTAATGACTGACCACCAACAACAAAAACAATGGGTCAGTGACACCTTGATTTGGGACTTCTAGATGCCAGAACTGTGAGACAACAAATTCCTATTGTTTTAAACCACCTCATTTGTGATACACTGTAACAACAGCCCTAGGAAATGAATATGCCTTGTTTTACACTGCACTGGGAGGGCTGATGCTGAAGCTGAAGCTCCAATACTTGGCCACCTGATGCGAAGAGATGACTGATTGGAAAAGACCCTGATGCTGGCAAAGATTGAGGGCAGGAGGAGAAGCGGGTGACAGAGGATGAGATGGTTGGATGGCATCACCGATTCAATGGATGTGAGTTTGAGCAAACTCCAGGAGATAGTGAAGGACAGGGAAGCCTGGCGTGCTGCAGTCCATGGGGTCACAAAGAGTCAGACACGACTTAGCGACTGAACAACAACTAGGAAATGAATGTGCCTTGTTTTCCCCTAAAGCATCACTACCCGATCTGTGGTAGGCAGAATATGCCTCCCTCCTCCCCGCCCCAAAGACATTTGTTCTCTAATCCCTAGAACCTGGTAATAGGACTTTGCAGATGAAATTAAAATTTTGGACATAAAAATAAGAAGGTGACCTGGGTAGACCCAGTTTAATTACCTGAGCCTTTAACAGCAGAGACTTTTTCTCTGGCTTGAACAGAAGAGACACAGGAGAGGGAGAAGTCAGAGGTTTACATGCTGTGTTGTTGCTGACTTTGCCAACGGAAGAAGGATGAGGAGAGAGACTCCTGGTGATTGGCCAGCCAGGAAACAGGACCTGGAGCCCCGAGGAACTGAATCTGCCAACAACCTAGATGAACGTACAAGCAGATTCTCCCCGACAGAGTCCCCAGAAAGGAATGAAACTCTGCCAGTACCTTGAGTCCAGCTGAGCCCACTGGACTCCCGAACCACAGAACCGGGGCATACTAAACTTGCATTGTTTCAAGCCACTAGGTTTGTGGCAATTTGCTATTGCAGCCTGTGTGCGTGCGTGCATGCTAAGTCCCTTTGGTCGTATCTGACTCTTTTCGACCCTGTAGACTGTAGCCCGCCAGGATCTTGTGTCCATGGGATTCTCCAGGCAAGAATACTGGAGTGGATTGCCATTTCCTCATCCAGGGGAACTTCCTGACCAGGGACTGAACCTGCAGTTCCTGTGTCTCCTGCATTCACAGGTGGATTCTCTACCCCATGATCTCTGGGGCTTATGTGGGGATGGTACCCACAGCAGATGGCTGACACTGATGGGGTCATAATGAATCACTGGAAATTCAGCAGGTTTGAGCAGGAAAATCAGCTCTGAGAAACAGAGCCAGGTAAAGTAGCAGGGGCCAGCCCTAAACAGCCCAAAAATGGCCCAGGTGTGTGGGGATATATTCTTGGCAGAGGGTCTGTCCACTTCCATCTTGGACAGAATTTCATTTTGCCCATCAGCTAATCCCCGTAGGATGGCACAGATCAGGTGAGGAAGCACAGGGGCTCAAAGGCCTGTTCTGGCATCACAGGCTTTGTGACCTGTCCACCATGGCAAGCCTCTGCCCTGGCACTGAGTGTAGCCATGCATTTTATATACACGCTTGATGACGAAGCATCATGTCTTTCTCAACAATGCAGTCAATACCATAGTTACTATTTCATTCAAGAGGAGGCATGCTTGTTTTTTAAATTATTTATTTATTTACTTGGATACACTGGGTCTAAGTTGTGGCATGTGGGGGTCTAGTTCCCTGACCAAAGATCGAACCTGGACTCCTTGCATTGGGAGCTTGGAGTCTCAGTCACTGGACCATCCAGGTAGTCCTGGAAGCGTGGGTTTATACTAGATTACCTTTATCACTGAATATTCAAATAGCACTGTCAATACACAAATTCGGCAATTAGTTCCCAATGACCTCTGGAAATAAGGTCCATCTCTCTTGGACTTGCCCCAGCCAGGCAACCTGTGGGAGTGCCTTCTACCCAGTGTAGGGTTGCCGTATAAAATATAAACCATTCACCTCACTCTGAATTTCAGATAAACAATGAATGTAAGTGTATTCCGTGTGATATTTGTTCATGCAATATTAGGGAGTACAAAGAAGTATTCATTGTTTATCTGAAATCCCAATTTAACTGAGTGTCTTGTAATTTATTAAATAGCTAAATTTGGCACCCTTAACCCAGTGGTGTTCTGAAGTGATGCCTTGTCTTATTTGGAAGAGGCTAATGTCTTGATTCCTGTTTTGGAGTACACAGAGGACTTTTTACAATGGGTCTTTTCCTTGTCCCGAGAGGATGGGACGAAATGATGCCTCAGTCAGATAAAACAAAGAACCTGCTGGTCGTCATGAAGAGCCCACACTGGAATGAATTCCTGTGTGATACTGAGAAGATCCTTAGAAGAAAGCGAGCGATACTCTGCCCTAGATGGCTTGAGCTGCTGTTGGAGTCAAGACTATTAGAGGTGAAACTTGAACTTGGTGACATTCAATGTTCATTACCTGTAAATAAGGACACAAGAGGCTCAAGGAGGTGGAGTAACTTGCCCATGGCTTCACAGCAAAGAGAAAGAGCAGGAAACAAAGCCAGGATTAGGGCTTCAAAGAGATAAAATATAAACCTTAATGTCTTAATGTCTCTTCATTCAGGCTGGAAATAATAATACTAGCTAACATGGACTGATCATTTGCCACGAACCAAGCACTTTACCTGAAGCCTCCCATTCAATCTGTACAGAAACTCTTCCAAGCAGGTGTTAGTATTATCTCTGTCTACAGAGGAGGATGCAGAAAGAGGACGCAGACGATAAACCTATGGCTGGCAGAGCTGGACTCCAGGGCCCATGCCCCCAGCACTCCAGGACAGCAGAGGGTACAACCTGCAGGCCCACTGGCTAACTGAAAGAGGGGCCGGTCCCCAAACAGAGACAGGAGTCATCATCTGAATGGGATGGCCAACTTCTCTGGGAGGTGCTGAAGAATTGGCCCCAGTGGCTTACATTTCCATCCATTGGCTAAAGCTCCTGCCCCTCCCCTGGACCTTCATGGACCCGTGGATCTTACATGGCCCCCACCACCTGCTCAGGGTGCTGGCAGCATAAATCACAAGCGCTTGCTCCAAACCCAGGCTCCCTCCCTCATGACTGTATGACTTGGCAAGCTCTTCATGTTTCCACAGATCTGTAACGTGAGGGTCAGAGTGGTACCTGACCTGTATGGGATAACCTGGAAAGCCACGTTCACACTCGCTTGGAACAGAGTAAGTACCCGGTAAATGTCAGTAACCAAGTACCTAGTCTGTGCTAAGAGTGCAGGGTCATGGTTTTTGCAAAAAGGGAGCCACCAAGGCTCTGAGTGATGAAAAAGCAGGGTGGTGGTCCCCACCTCCCAGGAAAAACAGACTAGAGGCTGAAGCTGCCCCAGAATCCTAATGGACTGGGGAGGCAGAGCAGCTGTCCTGATGCGGGAGAAAAACAAACCCCAAAGGAGGGGTGTGTTGTAAGGTTTTCCAAAGACAGTTCAAATCTGGGACAGACTCGCTTTGTTGGGAGGGCAGCTGGACACTCCCTCACTTTAGGGTGGCAGTCCAGGTGGGCGCTGTGGCTGGAAACCCAAACAGCCGGGCGGGAGCTTGAAGCTGAGCTGTAAGGATCAGGGTGCAGAGGCGGTTCTCAGGCTTAATCCAGGTGGAGAGATGCGGCCACAAGCTGGAAATGTGGGGCCAGGCCCCGCTGGGGACAGAGGAAGCCGGATGGAGGGGACACGCCAGGCCAGACCCTAGGGGAGGCCGCCCGCTGCCCTTGCAGGATGCCGGACCCACAGGTGTCAGGGTAAGACATTCCGTCCCAGTGGGATTCCTGCTGCAGACACAGCTCGACATGAATCGCTCTTCAACTGCACAGCCGGAAGGACTTCAGGGTAAGGCCGGGCGCAGGCCGGATTGCCTTGCTCCAGGCGCACCCCCTCATTCATCCCGGGGCGCGACCCGCCCACCCATCCACCCTGTCAGTGCGCGCCCGGGACGCGCGTGGCCACACGGGGGCGCCGGCGGCCGCCGCGCGCCTCACAGCGCAGAGGCCGGAGAACAAAGGGAGCCCCGGAGACCTCGGCCTCCCGCACCTGGACCCACCTGCTCCGCGGGCCCGCGGGCCCCGTGCCGCGGCGGCCTCCGGCTCCCGCGAGGGAGTTAATTTTTGCTCAGCTCTGCTCTTAGAAACCTGTTAAAGAAATCGCTCGCCCCTTGATGGACTTTCTCCCCAGCCTGGGGACAAAATACGAGCGCGCTGGGACGCCGAAAGTGTTACTGGGTTTGTGGTTTTGCGAGGAGTCCTGCTCTGGATTCCCCCGCCCGTCTCCTTCCCTAGTTCACCAGGATCCTGGCCGCATCACTCTTCTCCACTTGGGTTTATTAAAGTGAACTTTTCACGTTTGGACACAGTAGACACATCCTCGGGAAATAGGGTTAACAAACGGAAGGCAAAAATCAAGGGGAAAGAGGAAGGCACTATGGAAATCAGGTCTTGCCAGGAAAGGTAACTTCCACTGCAGTAACTTCGAAATTTACTTCAGGAACTAGATGCAAATTCTATGTAAAGGTTCCCAGATGCCCTAATTAGGAAGCCCCCCAAAGAGGCTGTCACAATCACCATCAATTACCTAGTATCTGCTGAGGACATGTGGCACAAAGCAGCTCATGAGCTGTCCACGACTAGCCAGCAAGTGTGCCTGGCCCTGGACTACGAGAGGGGAGAGGCAGGCTGGGTTTTTCTGGGCGATGCGATCTGTGTATGTGCTTGCTTGCTGAGTCACTCAGTCATGTCCAGCTCTTGGTGACCCTATGGATTGTAGCCTACAAAGCTCCTCCGTCCCTGGGATTTTCCATGGAGGGGGTTGCCATTTCCTCCTCCAGAGGATCTTCCCCACTCAGGGTTCAAACACCGGTCTCCCTGCTCTTCTGCGTTGGCCAGCAGATTCTTCACCACTGAGCCACGTGGGAAGCCCTGTTATGATTCAGGGGTCCCCAGTGAACTCTCCTATTTCTGCATTGTTGTCCAAGGTCAAATTCCACAAGGCTTTCTCCTTGGGCACTGCCATCTTGGTTCAGCTGGCCTTTCTCCCTCTGGTTCATGGTTCAGCTGTGAATTCCTGGGGGTTTGGGGGAGCTTCAGTCATCACAAGGAGGGACTTCGGGCTCACAGAAACCTGCACTGGGACTGCTTCAAGTGGGTCCTGGAATGAGGTGGTGGTGCTGCAGGCCCTTTTCATTCAGCCAACAGTAATACTGTATCTGTTCATCAAAGACCATCCTGGCTATCTCTGACACTCTTCCCATTCTGAAGAGGACCTGTCCCTAAACCCTGCTGGCAACACAAGATGATGGAACGCACGTGGGAGTTGGGGGGAGATGGGCCAAAGCAGCCCCTGAGGACGCCCCTAGTTGAGGAGATCCTCTTGGAGGAGGAAGGGGAAGGCAGGGGGCCCCTCCAGTGAAGTCCATCCTGTACAGAATTCTGCTATGGTGACAATTTCCTCTAAAATCTCCACTGTCCAGTGTGATGGCCCTAGCTGTGTGTGGCTATCGAGTATTTGAAACAGGGCTGATGCTATCAAAGAGCTGAACTTGAAATCTTATTCAATTTTTACTTGATCACATTGGCTAGGAGCTACCATATGGGACAGCACAGCTCTAGGCAGTGAGGGGGAGGGGTCTAAAAGAGGCAGGAGGACCTCATGGTTGATCTCATCCTCATTTGCCCTACACCAGCTAAAACTACCTGTGTGCTTTCTCTCCAGTCCGCTGGGAGGCCTTGCTTTGGTGGAGGTGGTGGTTGAATGCTGGGTGGGAGTGAAGGGAGAGAATGGAGTCTTGCAGCCAAGCAATGGTGGTGGTGGTGGTTTACCAGCTAGCTAAGTTGTGTCTGACGCTATGCAACCTCATGGGCTATAGCCTGCCAGGCTCCTCTATCCATGGGATTTCCCAGGCAAGAATACTGGAGTGGGTTGCCATTTCCTCCTCCAGGGATCTTCCTGACCCAGAGATCCAACCTGTATCTCCTGCATTGCAGGAGCAATGGTGTACGGTATGTGGTATGTTGCCCTTAAGCAGCTATGGACCAGGGCTTAAAGGACTTTTCTGGGAGACACCATCACTAGTAGTTAGGGGTGAAAAGCAGGGTTCCTCGACTAGGGTTCAAAATACTTCAGAGTGGATGTAGGCTTTCTGTAACCAGTTCGCTCTTCAGTGATGAGTAAATGACAATTTCTCTGTTTCTCTAGAGGCAAGAAGTGTGTTCAGAGCTGGGAGGGGGTGGAGATCATAAACAAATCTGTCTTTTCAGCTTGAAAGGTGAAACCTCAATTATGCAGAAATGGGTGATGCCAAGGATAGTGGTGGGGGAGCAAGGTGCACATTCAGTGACTTTGCCAGAATCACACAGTTAGTCCTTGACAATGTCAGGATAAAAACCCACGTCTTGCTCTGGTGGCTGCTGAAATGAATCCTAGCCTGATGGAGAGGCCAGATTTCTGGGTTTCTCAGCCATCAGCCGGCGTGGTGGCCCTGAGTCCATCACTTCCCCTTTCAGCATCCTGACTTCCTCCCCTGTAAAATTCAGGAGTCAGCATGATGATAATATTTCTTTTTTTCTTTTCTTTTTGGCTGCACCAAAAAGGCAGCATGTAGGATCCTAATTCTTTGACCAGGGATCAAACACATGCCCTCTGCATTGGAAGGCAGATTCTTAACCACTGGACCACCAGGGTTTAATATACACTGCCTCATCTTTGGACACTGTCTCCCTAGAAAGACCTATCCATGTCCCTCAAGCCATTTGGCAATCAAGTAAACCATCAGAGCAAGGCATAGTGCCAGTTTTTATTCAGATGCTTCTCACATTTTCAAAGATGCTCTTTTTAAAGCCGTTCTCCAGTGTTAAAAGTGTTTTCTGCTCAGCACCATCCCCTCGACCTCCCTGCCACTCCCAGGGACTGCTTCTGGGCCTTGGGTACCAATGAGTGTTGTGATGCTTTCCAGTTGGATGGCCATTTGTATGACAGCCATTTCACCTTGTGGTGGGCCTTGGGTAGACACCACCAGGCCTTTCAGCTGGGGCAGAGGTGGTTGCTGTTTAGTTGCTCAGTTGTGTCCAACTCTTTGCGACCCCACAGACTGCAGTACGCCAGGCTTCCCTGTCCTTTACTATCTCCTGGAGCTTGCTCAAACTCATGTCCATTGAGTCGGTGATGCCATCCAACCATCTCATCCTCTGTGGTCCCCTTCTCCTCCTGCCTTCACTCTTTCTCAGCATCAGGGTCTTTTCCAGTGAGTCGGCCCTTTGCAAAAATATTGGAGCCACCTGATGCAAAGAGCCGACTCACTGGAAAGACCCTGATGCTGAGAAAGAGTGAAGGCAGGAGAAGGGGACCACAGAGGATGAAATGATTGGAGCTTCAGCATCAGTCCTTCTAAGTGTGGCAGAGGTGGGTTGGGGAATCCAGCAATGGTGGCTCCAGACTCTTTGAAAACCAGGTTTTCATATTATTATTTCATAATAATATCCATGTAGTGCTAGTGGGTGTTCAGCTCTTCGCTTAATCACTTAGCTTTTCCAGTAGTCCCAGGAGGTGGGAATAATAATTAACAGCTAATGATAATCATTGCAAACACATTGCATTTCTCATGTACCAAGAGTTTCTCTAGAACCACGGGTATCTGGATAAAAAGGTCTCAATGCTTGTCACATTAATTCAGTGACTGCTTTGCATGACCCTAGTAAATTACTACAAGATAAGGCTGCCAGTGCAGGAGACATGGGAGACACGGGTTCAATCCCTGGGTTGGGAGGATCCCCTGGAGGAGGGTAAGGCAACCCATTCTAGTATTCTTGCCTGGAGAATCCCATGCACAGAGGAGCCTAGTGGGCTACAGTCCCTAGTGGCAAAGAGTCGGACATGACTGAAGCAACTTATCACACAGACACACACACACACACAGACACACACACACACACACACCATTGTTTTCCAAATTTTATAGCTGAGAACCTGAAAGACTCAGATAACTTAAATTTTCCTCCAGGGAAGTCTTGGCTTGGAAATTCAGGCCCCGTTCTAAGTTTAGAATCATTGATGATGATCAGTACTGGGACTCATGATTCTGTTTAAATGTCATAAGCTCTCTGAAGACGGGTCCTATCTCTCCGATCCCCCCAGCCATTCTGATCAGCACATCCCAGAATTAACAACTCTTAACCATAGTCTTTGGACTATTGTAGATTTCTCCTTTCGAAAGCTTCTTTTATGCTATGGACATTCTTGAGATGTAGCTTAAAGAATGAAATTCAAAGTTTTGCAAGGTGCTCAGAATCACATTAAAAGGGCTCATTAGCACTTAAATGTCAGTAGCCCTTTTATTCCTCCAGCTTTTCCATCGGGTGAAGGACCAGCCACCCATTAGAAAACAAATTATTAAAAGAGAAATTATAAATCTTTAAAAGAGAGAGGCCCATGGCAGCCGGGGCCCCCCCACCCTGCTGTCTTCTTCCTGGAACCAATGGGTGAGCAGTAGTTTGTTCCTTGAAACTTCTAGGGCATCAGAGTCCTGGTGTCCTCATTTTCCTTCCTTCCATTGATATATCATTACTAGAGTGAAAAAAGAAGGACGTCTCGAGGGCTTTTGCAAAGAAAAAATGGGTGACTACTCAAGACATTTTGTAAAGGGGGGAAAATTGCTAGGAAAAGGGACCTCGGTGGGGGGTGAAGGGGCTGTGAATGTGCCCTTGTCTGGAGGCTCTTTCAGCTGAAACCTGGTGCAGGCATTCGTGGTTCAGTTCAGACTGTCACCTTTAGTTCTTGCTGGCTTTTCTGCCCTCGGCCCTGAACCTCAACAGATTGGGGCTTATTTACCTATTCACACTCGGCCGTGGAAGCTCATTAATAAGCTTATTAGCTACACCATTCACGGGAGGCCATTGACAAAAGGGGTTCCAGCCACTTGAAGAGGGAAGAGAAAAAAACTGTAGAGAGATTATTTTCTCATTCAGAAACCTCACTGGTGTGAAAGCTTTCCTAGACCCTCTGAGGTCACTTGAAGCCTAAATATGATGACAGGATTTTTTTTTTTTTTTTTTAAATTCCAAACATGGTTTTGCTTTTCTCTAAACCAAAGAGTTTGCTGTTGTGGGCTTGCGGGCTTCACTCACTTGAAAACGGACACTCTTAAGGGAATAAGGGGCTTTTGATGGATGGGTGTCTTTTTATTCCTATAAAGAATAAATTCTGCAGACTGCATCTGGACACTGAAGTAGGTGTTCTTATTTGTCATTTTCAGCGGAAGGCTTCCTTTTCATTCAGGGTACACAGAGCCACTGATGAACAATGGGTAGGGATGGCAGCTTCCTGCACCAGTAATTTATGTGAGAACGTGTTAACAGCATTTTCAATGGCTGATGGATTCCTTGCAGGATGGGAAAGGAATCTGTCCTGAGAGACTTGAGTTCCCCACTGGTGGGGAATATAAAGTTGTAAGTGCCAGCCTCCAAGCAGGCAGACACTCAGCCTGGTCTGAGACATTGAAAAGCATTGATGTGGTCAGAACAACTCAGGTGTGGGAGATGGTTGAGGTCACCTGGCTAAGGTGTCTCCGTGAATTAAATGATAATGGGACTGATCCAGGTTAAAAGACTTGACCAAAAACCATAGCCTGCCCCTAAGCATAGGAACTGATTATTTTATTTTGCTTGAGACTCAGACTATTACTTTTGCTGTCACATTTCCAGAACAGAATTTCAGAGCCATTCGCCTGAAGCATTTCAACGGATCTGTACTCTTGGTGTTTCGGTAATTTTACATAAAAGTTCTCTGAGAGGTATTGTGAAGAAGAATGATTTTCTAATGATGTGGCACCCTGAAAAAATATTTTCGTAAATGTTGTGAAGTGTGCAGTGTCAATGACCCATAAGCAACTGCCTTTCTAAATGCAGGAAAAGTCGATTTCCCAGGTCAATTTGGTACTGCTGCTCCATCCATCTTTAGGACTCCAAAGCACTTCTGGGTTTAATGACCTTTTCTAAGAAAAAATAATTAAGGTTTTTATCTATATTGTCTTGGACTTAAGGCACCACTGCTTGGGAGCTGGATGAGTGGGGAAGGAGAGCAAGTATGTTAAAGAATAAATTATCCCGTAGACACAGCCTAGTGGAAAAGGTAAATGGAAGATATGAACTTTAACCAGTTACAGCTTGGCATTTAGTTGAAGAATCTTAAGATTCAGAGAGAGGAATTGATTTGCTTAAGGTCATACAGCTATTTATAGCAGAGTTGAGTCCTTAGAATCTTCCGAATTTATTGATCCAAATACATAGCACCAAACACTATTTTTCCCCCTCAGTTTTGAACTTTTCCCTAAGACAGCCAGATTCAAAGTCAGGCTCAGCTGCTGCCATTAACCAGCTGGTTAACCCTGGACAAATAACATCTCTCAACCTGTTTCCTTAGCAGAAACTGGGACTATTACTCTGCAGGGTGGCTGTGCGGTTGAAAAAGGAGACTCTACTCCGTGCGCCCTGCCTATAGCAGAACCTCCGTAAACACTCGCTTCTCTGCTCATCGCTATCGTTTTGATGGGCAGACAGGCATGCCCCAGGTTACTTTCTCTCGTCTCAAAGTTTCAGTTGCATTCTATTTCTCCCCCACGCGCCCCAATACCACGCAGATGCAGTTTAAAGTCTCGTGGCCGCGGGTAGGGGTGGGTAGAGAGCAGGCTTTCTGTCATTTGTTTTGACTTGAAACGAGACAGCGTAACGTAACCACCCGGCAAACCGTGGATCAGGCGAACTGCCCAGGGGAGGAAGGGGGCGCGGGCCCCGGCCGCATCCACGGAGGATGCTGCCTGCTGCCCCTCTGCGCCCCGGTGCGGCCCGGGGCCCCTCGCCCTCCCCGCCGGGGTCTCGGGGCCGCTCGCAGGCGTCGGGAGCCGCGCCGAGTCGGGGCGGCGGGGCGCGCGGCGCTGATTGGCAGAGCGGGCGCCGCCGTCCAGGAAACGGCTCGGGTTTCAGCGGGGGCGTGACCCGCCGGGAGGGGGCGGCGGCGGCGGCGGCAGCCTCGGAGAACGCCGCGGAGAGCCGAGCCGGCGGGCGGGCGAGCAAGGGAGTGAGCGCGGCCGCCACAAAGCTCGGGCGCCGCGGGGTCTGCGCGCGGCGTAGCTGGCCCGGCGCGGCGACTCCTTTCCAGGCTGGCGGGGCCCGGGCGCCCCGAGGCCGCGGCTTTCCTCCGCGCTCCAGTCGTTCGCAAGTTGCGAGCGAAGTTTGGTGGAGGAAACGCCAAGCCCAACTCCTTTCTTCCTCCCGCTCCCCAAATCCGAGCGCAGCCCGCGGGCGTCATGCCTGCGCGCCTCCGCAGCCTGGGGTGCGCGTGAAGCCTCGGAACTTTGGCGCCGGCGAGGACCACTTTTTTTTTTTTTTTTTTTGCTGGGAGTTGGTCGTTTGCTCCATCCCGACCCACGCTGGGCGCGGGGACAGACCCGATCGCCGGGGATCGTTGCCATTCAAGGTAATCGCCGAGTCGGGCGCCTCGGGGGAGCTTCGCGGGGCGGGAGAGTGGGTGCAGTGGAAGCCCGAGACACCCGGTGCACGGCCTCCGGAACGGAGGGCTGGCCCTGTGGAGGCGGCTCCCTGTCCTTCCTCTTTGGCTGCATAGGTGATGGGGGAGCTGGGTGCCTGCTGACGGCTGGCGTTTGGGCAGTGCTGCCGCTTCCACCCCCATCCAGATGCTGACATCTGCTTCTGGCGCTGACACCCCCCGCCCCCGCCCGCCTCCCTGTCAAACTCCGGCCGGCGCACTCCCACTGGCGGGGCGCGATCCTCCGACCCCAGAGCTGGCGGGCGAGCGGCGGGGCAGCCTCGCTGGTGGCATAGCCCGGTAGGTCCCAGACTCGGAGGGGACATCGTCGAAGGTGCCTCGTTCCGAGGCCCGGGGAGCCCCCACTCCGTTCCATCCAGGCCCGGGCCGGGGACCCTTCCCCGGGAGGGGTCCGCTGAGGTGGGGCTGGCAACACCTCTGTAGGGTAGGCGAGGGCTCGGGGCGGGGGGTGGCACTCTGGGAGGGGGGCTGCTCCGGTTCCCCGATTGCAGTGCCCTTCGGCCTCCCTGGCCCGCAGCCGCCGTCTCGGCTGGAGGGAGCGCGGCTCGCCTGGGGCTAGGGGGCGAACTGGACCGACTTTTTCTAGTTCGCTGCCTGCTCTACCGGCAGCAGCTCGGAGATGTCGAAAGCGCAGGCGAGTTCTAACTTGCGCGCTCATTCTTTCAGCTCCAGGGCCGCGCCGGGGAGTCAGCCGAGGGCTGGGCCCGGCGCTGGCTCCGACCCTCG
This sequence comes from Ovis aries, assembly GCF_016772045.2. Classification (NCBI taxonomy): domain Eukaryota; kingdom Metazoa; phylum Chordata; class Mammalia; order Artiodactyla; family Bovidae; genus Ovis; species Ovis aries. The sequence continues at coordinate 41,089,768 of NC_056075.1, read as the reverse complement.
CGGCCACCGGGCCAGGCGAAGGGGTCCGGCTCGGGGCCGTGGAGCCTCAGCCGCTCCCCTCGCCTCCCGCTCCTTTGCAAACTCTTCTCCGGACCTTCCTTCCTCTCGCCCAATTCAATAAAACCACCCTTAAAGGCAAACCTTCTTTCACCCATTATGTGTTTGGCGTGAAGCGCTATCAACATTTAAAACCCCATTGTCCCCTGGGTCCCAAATCCCTGTAAATCTTCCACCGGCCTCGACTCATTTTCATCTGAAAAGCCTGTTTAGTTTGAATAGAAAAGCAATCGGGCGCCCCTCTCTCTCGCCCTGGAATGTCAATTAAAATGCAGATTTCTCTGAGCTCTTTAGCGCCCCGAGAAGGGGGAGAAATTCACTATATTCCTAGCACACAAATGAAACAACTGCTACAATTGAAACCGGATTGGTGATGTTGAGTTCTCCCGGAGCTGCTGCAAGTTCTTGGCTTGCCGGGGGTTAACGGGGAAGAGAAGGTGGTCCTGGGTCAGCCTGTATTTTGTCTTGAAATTTCACTGTGTTGAGGAATTTCCACCCCCACCACATCTGACCCCTTGAGAGCCCCCTGCTCTGTTCAGGCATGGGGGTCCTAGGGAGGCTTGGAGCCTAGAAGGTGGGTCTGCCTCCTGGGGGCCTGGGCACCCCCCACCTTGCCTGGCACTTTTGACTGATGGGAAATCTGCCGGGAAAGAAGCTCCCAAGTGCTCGGGTAGAGACTCAGTTAAGGTGGGTGCTATATTGGCTTGGCTTCTTGAAGGGTGGAGGGTTTGGGAATGTTCTGTAAATTGCATGGATCTGGTATAGGGACCGCTCCCCAGCCAAGCCCTCTCGCTTGTCACTTTGCCTGTCTTTGGGGGCAGGCTTGTGCCGAGGTGAAAATGGACAGGGGGGTTGGGGAACGGGTGGCCAGGAAGAGCCATCCATCACTGGGAGGGTGACAACTCCTCCCGCTCCCAAGCGGAGAAGAGAGTTCCCTTTCAAGGGGAAAAATAAACACGCTGGGGCTTTCACTGAGGCTCAGACTCCAGGAAGGATTATGGTATTGAAGGCAGGAAGCTGGGATTGTGGCCGGCAGCGGCACGCTGGGCCTGTGTTCCCAACACTGAGCCTGGGGACCTCATTATCCTGCCCAGGAGGTCCCTCCATACCTTTGTCCACTCGGGTGAGGATTTGTGCGGACCTGCCACCCTCCATCTCCACTTTCCAGAGATTTGGGAAGGAAGGGGGTGGCCGCGGAGCCTGGATCTGGAAATGGCTACATAAGTCAGTTGCTGGTGCAAGCTGATGGGGTGAAGGGATGGCTTGAGATCTCGCTGAGGTCACTCACTGTCCGCCTCTCCCTGCAAAGGAAGCTCCTTCAGGCTAGGACAGGTAGGTGAGGGGGCTGGGGAAGCAGTCTGGGGCCCACTCTCTTGCTGGGATTTTCCTGGAGTTGTGTTAGAGGCAAAAAAATTCCCATGCATTCTGGAAATGCTTCGTAAATCAGTGAGAATGTTTGTGTATTCTCCTCCCACGTGTATGTAGAAATAGATATGGACTTATCTTTTGAGGCTCTTACCTCAAAGAGGAAAGAAAAACTGGCCAAAGAAATCCTTCAAGCAATCTGAAAGCACGGGGTGGACGCACGCGCTCTTCTTTTGCTGTGAATCACACCATTTCACGTGTGCTTTCTTTTGAAGAAGAGGCTTTCTTTTTTCCTCCTCTGAAAGTGGAGCAGCGTCCTCTTTTCCCCTTGCTCACTCTAATCCTTAGTCAAGGCTGAAAGTTTATTCTGATGTAGCTTTGGGGACGCTCAAGCAGTATTGAAATCCCAAGTCATAATCTGAAACATGAAGTCCGCAAGCAGAAAGCGTGGGGTTTCGAGATTTGTATATTAAAGGTCTCACCTCCACCCTCAATCCTATAAAATGTGGTTCTTTCATATGTAATTCACAGAATCTGTGATTGGATCAAATTCTCTGAAGCTTGTGCATTTTGGTTCTTATTCTTAGTAATTGATACTGAACAAATGTAAAGTCTTGGATTATCTTAAGCTTGGAAATTTCTCTTTGCTTTTGAATTAAATGGGTGAGCAGACTAGTACATTGAACACCCCCTGGTAACTTCTGTTCTGAAATTTTAGTCAGTAAGTTAGCATATTGAAAGTTATTGGCCCAATCACCTACCCTGAGAGTAATTTACATATCATCATCACCATCATCATCATTAATGAACACCCGTGTTATTCAAAGGAGTTTGCATCTGCTCTGTTTCTTAATGCACTCTGTCTAGTTTGAAGACACGCACTAGGCCTGGGCTGCCATTCGTCACAGTGGAATGGGATTCAAGCTTTGAACCTCTTTTTGGATCAGCTGCTTTGAATGTATTGCAGTCTCGTTCATTCTTTGTAAGTGTCTGCTTGGCGAAAAGATTGAAATACATTTCTGCATTTGAAAATGAATCTTGACAAGTGTAAACTGGTGGGAATTTTTGGTCGCCTTCCTGGGGTTCTTTTTATTTTGCTGGTCTCCCTTCCTCCCGAGGGCTCCAGGGAGGGTGGAGCAAGCCACTTAGCTCCAACCCCCAGAAGCAGACACCTCTGAAGCCCAGTTGGTGTGAAAGAAGTTAACAAGAGGCTGGCTATGCCAGCCGGAGCATCGTTAACTTGGCTTTTGTAGTTGCCCTTGAAACTAAGGTCACGTAGCTTTGGCTTTTGGAGGGCGGGAGAGGTGACAGTGGGTAGGAGGAGAGAGTCCGCTTGCCCAGCTGAAGTGGCTGCACGTATCTGGGTCCTGTAGCTACTCTTTTTATCTCTGTTTCCTAAGAGTAGGCTTTCTCAACCGTCAGCCTAACACGTTTTTGTGGACCGGTCTGGTGGAAACCCCTGGGACTCAGGTGCGGATGGAAGGTATTTGCAGATGATGAAAGAGAACTGGGTTGAACTAAATTGGTATTGGGGAAGATTTCACTGACTTGCAGTGTCTCTCTCCTCTAGAGGTTGCAGCAGCAGCAGCAGCGGCAAGGCCAGCGAGCGGCTGCCGCAGCACCTTGATTCCTGAGCCCACCGCCGGCTGAAGGCATTGCTGCAGGCAGTCCATGCTCGTAGAGGAAGGGTGCAGATGGGATTAACGTCCACATGGAGATATGGAAGAGGACAGGGGATCGGCACTGTAACCATGGTCAGCTGGGGTCGCTTCCTCTGCCTGGTTGTGGTCACCATGGCAACCTTGTCCCTGGCCCGGCCCTCCTTCAATTTAGTTGACGATACCACGGTTGAGCCGGAAGGTAAGTTATCTCATTTCGCTCTCAGGGTACCAAGTTTGGGGATTTGTCTGGGGGAAGTGGCAGTGAGGTCAAGGCCTGTTTGAGAATCAGCTGCCCCTTGCGTTGTAAAGGAGACCTCTAAGAGCGGAGCTTGTGGCTCTCTGCCCCCTGCAAGCCAGGGATTACAAGAGAAGGTTCTCAGCTGTCACGCTGAGGGCAGGGTGGTGTAGTTCGGTGGTTTCTTGGCGTGTGCGTTTTTCTCTGTGCTGGGTAAGGGAGGCGGCTGGCAGTTCATCCAGTGCCAGGAGAGCCGTGGCAGGCAGCTCAGAGTTGAATGCCATCTACCACTCCCTGCTTACCCGAGAGAGTCTTGCTCACAATGTAAAGGATTGCAGTTTGCCGGCAAAAGGAGTCATGCAGGGAAATTGCCAACCTCTGAAATGCTGACATTTTATTTTCATTGTCTAAGGAGAGAAAGCTTCTGAACTTCAGCGTGGAGAGGGTTGAGACATTACATTCTTTTTAGCCCTTGTAATTCATAATACTTAAGCCACACGTCACAGAGCAGCAGATTCTATTTTAGGTCAATTTGAAATGTACCTGGGCCTTTCCCGAATCTCTGAGAACTTCCAGATCTAACAGGGTGTGCGTTGGTGTTTCAGCTGTGGAAATTGCACGCAGGCAACACATTATGCATTTTGGAACATGCAGAAAGGCATGAGGCCAGTTGTGAGCACAAAACTCACAAGGGCTGAATTTTCCCGCCAGGCAGACTTGGAACCTCTTCTCCTGGGTCCTTCCGCGACGTCGGTAGCCCAGCCTCAACTTGGTGCCGCACGAGATCTGTCATCAGTAGGGAATATTGGTAGCTGAGTTATTTTTCGAGTGGTAATCCGAGAATAAAACGGCAGATCCTAGCACTCATCGCCACTTAATGAACCTGTTTGCTGAGAGCCCACCTGGTGCCTGCTGAGCTCTGGGGGCCTGCGTGGGCTGGGGTCGGTCAGCTGTTCTGGAAAAGACCCTGCTCGGAAGAAGACCGCAAGCCTGTCCAGGACCAGACCGGGAGGGGAGGGCTGTGTCCTCATCCGAGGGGGGCTCCCACTGAGACCCTGAGTCATGCAAGGATAAAGGCATATCTTTTTTTTTCTAAAATGGAGGCGCTTCTTACTAGAAGCAGCTCAGCAGTTGCGAGTGGAAGCTTGTGCCCTTTTTCTTACCTAGAGGTATGGAGGTTTGTAGTAAACAGGTGTAGTGACGCTGCAGTGGCTTCCAAGTCTCCGGTAGGGAACCTGGTAGGAGTTTGCGTCTGAAGTGTTCACAGGCTCTGGCTCCAGGGATTATGGAACTGCCTCCTGGTGACATGAGCTCCAATGTCACTTGCAATGGGGATGCATGTTTAAAGGGCTTAACTTGAGGGAAAAGGTTCCCAGTTTCTGAAAGTCATGCCTGTACGTCTTTAATTTTGCTAATAATTAAAATGGATGTTTCTCTAATTGCCGGTTTTCCCTGGGGTGCATGGCTCAGTACACACACTGAGGCTGCTGAACAGGAGGGTTTCCTGCAGTGTGAGCCCAGGAATGGCCTAGGTTAGGAAGAAAATGTCATTTCTCATTTCGACTTTCAGGGCAGCGTGATTGGGAGTTTATTTCAACATAAAGTGTAAAATGGTCCTGGAGGACTTCTTTTTATCGTCTTTAATTATTGAAGGGAATTTAAAAATATATGTGCACATACTGGTAGGAAGAGGTGAGGCAGGGATGGGGAGGGGGTGGAGACGGACGAGGACGCAGTACCCCCCGGCAGTTCTTTGTGTAGAAATGTGCATTCAACAATGTGAGTGTTGTTGGAGGCTGGTCTTCCCAGCCTGGCATCTGTGAATGCACTTGGGGGTTGAGGGGAGGTGCCTGAATTCTCTGAAACGGGAGGTCATATTTTGGGGTTCACAGCTCCTATGAGGTTTGCGTCCAGAGTTGTGAGAGGTTTTTTTCAAAGGTTTAGTGGAAGCTGTGCAAAACCCTGGAAAGAGGTGGCTTTGGAAAAAGCACACAACCCCCTGGATCTCAGTTTCCTTTTCTGTCATCTGAGGGCTGGATTAGATAATCTTCAGGGTCTCTTTATTAATGTTAAATGAATATTGATATCTTCAGAAGCCTTCTGATGACCCGCCTCAAAAAGGTTGCTAGGAGATTTAAGTGGGTCTGGACGTAAAACGCAGTTAGCACAGGTCCTGCTGTCTAATGAGTACCTGGGACAAGTTGTTGTCCTTGTTCCTGGTGAGTTGGGCACGCCCATCTTCCCAGTCCCATGGGCTGGCTGTGTCAGTTGCCACAACATCAGGAGACATCTAGGCTTTTGAAGAAAGTTGTTCGCTGATGGAGGAGCAGCTGTGTTGGCTTTCTGTAGGGTCTGCACTTCCCCTGTCGACTGATTTGAGCCCTAAGATGAATTCTTCCAGCGCAGGAGTTTAGCTTTGGTGTCAGAGGCTATTAGGAAGGTAATCTAATTATAGATGAGAAAGAAAAATTTTTAGCAACTGGAAGCAGACTAAGTCGGGCAGCTCCAGTTTAGGCTGTGGTCCTGGCGAATTGGAGAGAGACCGACAGAGTCCCCCATCCATGTGTGTCCATCAGTCGCTATCTGTCCTCCATGGCATGTTTTAACTATAGCTTTGGATAAAGTAAGTTCAGCCTTGACTTTCTATCCTACAGGGCCTTATCTTGGAAGACTTTTTGGCTTGCTAATGCGAAAGCTCAGTTTAGATAAATGTGGCCAGAGAAAAATGTGACTAAGTTCCAGGAAGGGGCCTGAGCCCTCCCTCTAGAGAATCCTTTTCCAATTGTCTCAGCTTTGTACAGTATCATCTCATTGATCATCATCCCATCCCATCCATCATCTATCATCCTGTCATGTATCAACATCATCTCATCTACCATGTATCATGATCATATATCCCGTCACCTGTCATGTATCATTTGTCTTCTGGACACGTTCTGAAGTGGTAGCTGTAGGTTTGGGTCTACTCAACTGACTTCAGAAAATAATCTCTAGAAGACTTTACTTGTTAATATTCCAGACTAAAAAAATGAGTATTTTTGGTTGGTCAGTCATTCTTGTCGGGGACCAGCTGTGCAGGGTTTAAACTCAGTTACTGACTCTAGGCGGCCAGTCCTCAATGCCAAGTACTGTTCTGTTGATTAAAGTTCTAATTATTTATAGTCAAGCTTGATTACCCTGTAGCAGAGAGGACTCTTGCTTTCAAGTTCTTCCTGACATTGTCACCTACTCTGGTTAATTAAGTCGTTGTTGACTTTAACGACATCTTTGTTTACACCAGCCCAGTAGGAGTTAAAATAAAAGGCCTTTTCCAACCCAAAACCTTTAATTACTTTCCCACCCTCCAGAAAGTTTGACGCTGAGAAGTAACAACCTGGGAAGAAAGTAGTTTGCTTTTTTTTTTTTTTTTTTTGCAGTCAGTTTTGGGGCAACCTTCTGAGGTCATGCTGTCCTGAGCTGATGTGAATTGGTCCAAAGTTCAATAGCAGAGAGATGGAGCAGGGGGTCTACATGGAGACTTCCCCACTGTCAGAATTTTCCAGTGTGGGTTAGATCTTTCGTTAGAAGTATTGTAAAGGCCATAATATCAGCCATACGCATTTAATTGCAAGTTAAAAGGAAAAGAAAAAAAAGAATATATCCGCATACCAAGAATGAATGATTTAAAATAATCTTCTGTTTTGTATTATCTGCATCTTTGTTCCTCAATATGAGTGTTAATATTTAAGAGTTGACTGTAACTTGATAGTTAGCTTAGGAACAAGGACTTATTCTTAGTAAATTAAACCAAATGCAGGCTTGTGCAGTTAAATACACAATGAAGTACACATTCTTTATTAGTATATAAAGTATTTCACAATTCATAGACAAAGAGCTGTGTTTAATATTATTTCTAGAGCAAAAATTTAGCAAGCCCAGAGAATTGGTATTTGTATATTTTCTCTACTGGTCCGCTCTCATGCAGATTTGAAGTGTGTGTGTATTTTGCTTTTTATTTTAACCAATTAAAGCACTGAGTGGCGCTAGTGGTAAAGAACCCTCCTCCAATGCAGGAAACATAATGAAACTCCGGTTCGATCCCTCTTTTGGGAAGATCCCCAAGAGCAGGGCCTGGCAACCCACTCTAGTATTCTTGCCTGGAGAATCCCATGAACAGGGGAGCCTGGTGGGCTACAGTCCATGGGGCTGCAAGGAGTCATACACGACTGAAGTGATTTAGCAGGCACACACCTACTAGGTGACTAGCTCCCACTAGGCCATCACTGAAGACTTGTTGCTTTCAAGTCCTTTCCCATTAAGTTGAGGGTGAGAATTCATATAACTAGAGCAATCCCTATGAGATGTTTTCAATATCAAGCTTAATGAATAATTACACGGTTATGAAATAACTGGGGTAGTGTTTAAACAGGAAGAGTTTTGTTTAATGTTTACATTCTCAATAAAATGTGTCCAGGAGCCTTCCCATTTGCAGTCTCTTGTTTGGGTGTTTACATATCCAGAATAATTGTTAAAAGGCTATCTCCCCCCCGCCGGCACACTGCCCACCCCACCCCCCAATTAGAGTTTGGCTTAATTGTACATTTCCATTAAAAAAATCCTCTTATTTTAGTCTTTAAAGGGAAAGATGGGAAATGGAGTATGGGATTTTTGGTTCCATAGGAAATACAATTTGTGTGTTACTTTCTGCTGTGCTGGTTAAGATTTGTAGCAGGGTGGCTTGCCAGGTAGGCAATTCAGAAGTGATTGTTTGGAAGTTTTTCAGGCTATGCCACAAATGGTTTTCTGATCCAGTGCATTTTATGAGGCTGTGCAAAAGACGCATGGTCTTTAGTATTATTTCGTTTTTCTGGAGAGATTACTTTAGCCTTCGATTTTGCATCCTTTTTGTGCTTTTTCTGTATCCAAGTGAGATTTAGAAATGGCTCTTTGTCCAGCTTCCCTGGCATTGCGGGGCCTGGTGTGGTTAACCGTGTCACACCCTCCCCGTGTCCCCTCTGACTCTGCTGTCTTGGTAGTATCTTTAAACTGACGGTGACCGTGTTGAAGGCCGTATGTGCCAAACCATGGACCTAAAGCAAGGGTGGAATGTTTGACCTTAAGCCAAAGAGGAGAGGGGTTTCTGATCATTAAATCCACGATGAACAAATCAGCTCTGATTGAAGAATTCAGCTCTGACTTGCTAGAGGCTCTTGAACTTGAGTTTATAAAGCTCTACGCAGCTCGTATTCCATTTTGGGGACAGTGTTTATCTTCGTGGGAAGCCTTAAGGCTTTCTGGCAGGCTGAGAATCTGTACACACTGGCCACTTCCTCTTGATCACTCAGGTAGACCTGGAGTGACCCTACTAGGTTCAGTTCTGGTTTTCCTGGATCAGGGAATGAGAGGAGGTGGGGAAGGGAGGGAAGGCTGGTTCTGTGAAGAAGTCTGGTTGAACAAGCTGCTGGCCTTTTCACCATGATGGGCCCCCATGTCCTGGAGATGTTTCTTTCTGAAATTAATAGAGGTCACGCTTTTCCCAGTTTTTTTTTTTCTCCCTTGTTCTGATTGTTACCATCCCATTTTAGGGGATGATAGGAAATCCAAGATGGTAGCCACATCCGTGGTAGGTGGTGGTTGCAGGCTTTCACTGGCCTCTGTTTGTATAACTTCAAGCTTTTACCATTTATAGGTTCATGCAAAAGGATATGTAATGACCAGTTTAGACCACGGTCGTCCTTAAAGAGTACAGGTCAAGCAAAATAGGCAGGCTTTAGAGCTTCAGTAATTTGTGTTTTAGGAGCTTTGTACACTGATGGAGTTTTAAGATGTTGGGTGTGAGCTGTTGTCACTTATTCCACTTCAGAACACCATAAGTAGTTACGTCCCATTCTGGACTTTTGCCATTTTCATGTGGATATTAAAAATTTCAGCTTCTTCTTGACTGTACTGAGTCAGGGAGCTAAGGTGTGGCCTACTCTTTCCTTTAACCCCTGTCCAACTAAAGCATGGTAAATTCCAAGTCGTGTCTGAATGGAATGCGCGTATATAGAATATCGAGTCGTGGTGAACATGTTTTATGAGGAGGTAAAAAAAATAGCTTATAAGGAAAATACCGATAGATTCAGAATTGAGAACAAGGGATGTATATATTTTGTGATTTATATGCAGCACTTTACTTGAAAGAAAAGAGCCCAGTTCTGAGCTCTGACATTAGTACAATAAACTCTGTATAAACCATGATGATTATTTTCTACGCGAGAACTCCTTCTAAGTTACTATGTGTGACCTCTTTTTAAAGACCAGTTTACGCTTCAGTTTTTACATACGTGACCAATTGTAATGTTTTAAAGATATCAAGACATTGAAAAGGCCAGCGTTGTGTGTTGAGGGGAGTGAGGCAGTGCTGTAAGCTGAATTGGAAGATCTTTGCAGGGGTGAGTTGAGGGTTTAAACTCTTTGAAAATCCTTAAACTTCAGATCATGAATAGATGATGAGATTGCCTCAAAGGAGTGTGACTGCCTTCAAGGCGCCGCCTTCCCTTGGGAACTCCCTGGTAGTCCAGTGGTTAGGACACAGCCCTTTCATTGCCAAGGGCCTGGGTTCAATCCCTGGTCAGAGAACTAAGATCCTGCCTGCCACATGGGTAGCCCCTCACCCTCCAAAGAAGCCACTTCCCTCCCATCCCTCTAAGCCTCCTGACCTTGACCGAAACATGTTGCCTTCTTAGGTGGGCACACAATTAATTATAGATCCTAAATATTATAAAGGTTTCCAATTGAAAATCACTCACTCACGCCTGTAAAAGACCAGGAAGCCTCTATATAATTAGCCTAAATTCTGCATTTGCTTTTTTTTTTCATAGACATGAATAAAATCATTTTAAATGGTATGTGATGTGCTTTCTGGGGACAGAAACTCTCCAAAAGAACTTGGCCTTGAAAGCTAGACAAGGCAGGTTTGACTCTCTCTATATCTACTGGTGCTGTGACCTTGGATTTGTTGGATAACCTCTCTGAGCCTCCCTTTCTTTATCTAAAAGTCTATCTGATAATAAATATCTTGTAAGGGGGACCTTAAGGATTAAATGCAAATGGATGTAAAGCCGTCACTGTATTTCCTAGCAGATACTAGGTGCTCAGTGAGTGCTTATTTCCTCCCCGCCCCACCCAACTTCCTCCTTTAGGTAAAAACCTGAGATAGGATGTCTAGTCAATATTTCAGGGATGTTTACCCCACCATGTAGGATGTCTAGTCTTCTGATGAGAGGTATTTACATTAATTAAAATAGAAAGGGAGCTCTTGGCTCTGGTTTTATCCAACCCTTTTTATTATCTGGGGCATTTACAAATCTGGACTTTAGAAATGTGATCCTCTTGCTGCTTGTGGTCCAAACAGTTCAGGGTTGACTTTTTTTTCCCTGTCTAAAGTCATTTGCAGCTATGTAATAATAGCGGGATGTGTGCTTCACAAAGAGCAATGTATTTTCTCAGGGAGTTCTGTGTTTGGGGACTTCCAGACGAAGGATTGTCAAAAGGCCCTGTGCAGAAGGATGGGGGGAGACCTCCCTGGCAGTCCAGCGGCTAGGACTTCATCCTTCCACTGCAAGGGGCACGGGTTCGATCCCTGGTTGGGGAACTAAGGTCCTGCCTGCTGTGTGGTTTGGCCAAAGAGAAAGAAAGGAGGATGGAGAGAGGCTTATGGGGTTGGCTGGTGGGAAGGAGGGGTGTTGCATTCTCTGCCTGGGTCCTGGCCCTTGAGTGGTGTCCATAGCACGTTAAGACGGGCTTGCCAGGGTGGTATATTCTGACTTCCTCCAGGCTGCCTGCTGGGCCTTCCTCAGTGCATAGGTGTCTAGACTTCCAGTCTTCATGGCAGAGAGCTGTTTATGGTACCCATGGTACTGGGGGTGGAGGGGGGCTGAGTAGTTATTTGTATGTTACACCCCTTGGGGGTTATTTGACAGGACAGGTGGGGCGGGGGTACGAAGGATGAGGGTGTGAGTAGGGGTAGGCAGTGTGGGTGGGGTCATAGTCTTTTTAGCCCATTCATTCCTTGAGAGGGTGAGAATGCAGATGATAACAATATCTATTAAATGCCTGCTGTGTGTTGGACCTTGTGTGAGGTACCTTGACATACTATCTCTAATCTTTTTTCCCTAGTTTTATTGAGATATAATAGACAGCACTGTTTAAGACGTACAGTATTGTGATTTGACTTATATGTATTGTGAAATGATGACCACAGTAAGTTTAGCTAACATCCAGCATCTCATAAAGACACACACAAAAAGAAAAAGAAAGTTTTTTTCCCTTGTAATGAAAACACTCAGGATTTACTCTCAGCAACGTTCATGTATACCAACTATACGGCAGTGTTAACCGAGGTCATCATGTTTACGTTTTATCCCTGGGACTTCTTTATCTTGTGACTGGAAATCTGTACCTTTTGGCCCACTTTCCTGTAGATCCTCCTCCCCGCACTGTCTCTAATCTTAATAACGCAGCGGACCCCAGCTATTCACATTCCCATTTATACGGACGAAACTCTTGACCTAGACTCTTGAAGATGAAATGATTCCTCCAAGACCCCATAGTTAGTGAGCATGGGCCCAGGCCTTGGGGTCAGTTTATTGGTGCAGCAAAGATTCCCCAGTGCCTGCCTCTTTCCTGAGCAGGAGGGTCTTTTGTGGGATCTTTTGGGGGCCCGGTTATTCCTAAATCTGTCATCTGACTCTCAAACATGTAAGGACACTGCTGGTTAATGCTGTTTCTTCTCATCTGTCCACATCTATTCCCCTAAAGCTATTTGAAGAAAAGTCATGGCAGTAAAACCATTCCAGTAATTACTGCCTTGGGATTCTTCTGGAACGGCCTCTGGTGGTATGTCGCTTATCGGTAAGAAGCTAACCCTTTCTGCTGCCCAGGAGATCAGAGGGTGGCTGCTCTGAGTCCCAGTTAGTGTCCTGTGGCAGGGAGTCAGGACGGGAAGGACTCGCTCCCACGCAGCAGCTCCAGGCCATCCTGTTCTTCTTGTCCCGACTGCGTTGGGTGGTCTGCCCTGGGACCTGCTCAGTGTTCCGTTTTGGTTCTCCGTTTGACGTTGTGTTAAACTTTTCTTGAGCATTTTCTGATTTGAGATTGGGTCAAGGCCTACCTGTGAGACTGCTGGTATACCCAGGGCTCCTGCAACCTTTGGTCATAGACATGATGCATGCTGGGCCTGTTAATGTCAGAGACTAGGAAGGCAAAAAAAAAAAAAGTACAAAATAAAAATAAAAGGGGGGAAAAATTCCAAGAATGAAAGGGCAGAAGCTCCAACACCTACACTTCCTTCGGCCTTGGCCAGGAAGGATGTCCTAGGGGAAAAAAAGAGGCTGAGGAACAGAGCCCGTTTTTAAAGCAAATAGAGTTCAGTTTGATGATTTTTTTTTTTTTAAATGCTCTCTGAGTGGTTCCAGCTAGACGTGGGGGTGAATCAGGGCTGATTCAGTTAGCCGTACTTTGCACCGATCACCTGCTTGGCGGATTCAGAGGATGCCAGTGTTCAGGAGGGGTCTCTGTGTGGGGGAGAAGTTGTATGATGCGTGGTGGGGAGGCAGCACCGCAGCGTGTCCCCTCTAAACCTCGAAGCCCTGATGTAGCTGCAGCTTCTAGACCTGAGTGCTGTGGCGTGACTGTGGCACAGCTTTCACACTGCAGCGTAATTGCTATGGGTGAATAGTTTGCCCCTCAGTTGAGTTGAGACCCTACTGTTTCCTGCTCTGTGCCAGGCTCAGTGGGGATAAACTGCTGCTGTTGCTGCTGCTGCTAAGTCGCTTCAGTCATGTCTGACTGTGTGACCCCATAGATGGCAGCCCACCAGGCTCCCCCATCCCTGGGGTTCTCCAGGCAAGAACACTGGAATGGGTTGCCATTTTCTCCTCCAGGGGATCTTCCTGACCCAGGGATCAAACCTGCGTCTCCTGCATTGGCTGGCCAGATTCTTTACCACTGAGCCACCTGTGCCCCCAGTTTAAGTTATGGCGAGTGAGGAGGTCGGGGCAGCCTGCAGTTGGCACTTGTGTAGGTTGCTTCTTTTTTTCCCTTGTCTATCTGGAGCTGCAGTTTCTTGCTTGACCCACGTGGAAGCAGGGAGATGGCCTAGGAAGCCAGGGGGCCTGGACTGGGCAATGAACATGATTCTGCTTTCATCTTCGGGGCCTTGCCTGGGGACTCAGAGGTTTGAATAAGGCTTCCTCCTCATCCCCTGGAGAGGGGTGAAGTCTCCACTTAAGAAAGGACCTGGTATGCCCTTGTCCACATCTCAGGAAGCTAAGATACTGGGGAGCCTTGCACAGCCCTTCCCAGGTCGGATGCTCTTGAGGGTTTTGAAAGGGGCTCTGTTGGGAGGTGGATTTCCCCAGTGGCTCAGCGGTCAAGAATCTGCCTGCAGTGTAGGGGATGCTGGAGACTCAGGTTGAATCCCTGGGTTGGGAAGATTCCCCTGGAGGAGGAAATGGTAACCCACTTACAGTGTTCTTGCTGGGAAGTCCCATGGACAGAGGAACCTTGTGGGCTACAGTCTGTGGGGTCCCGAAGAGTTAGCACTCTCTCATGGTGGGGAGGCAGAGACTCTTGAAAGTTTGTTTGTTTTCGTGAAGCCTTCACCTCCATGCAAATAGGCGGCTCAGAGTTGGGGAGAAAGGTTAACCACGGTGGCGCCTATCTTAATTTGGAATTTCCTGAATGAATGTGGTTTCAGTCCTCCAGCTCAGGATCCCCCTAGAGAGACTTTTCTCCGCAAATCACCGGAGAAAAGTGATCCCTGTGGCTTGTCCGGCCTCCCTGGGTCCTGCGGGGGCCCAGCCAGCTGGGGATGGGCCCCGCCCACTGCAGAGGCTCCCTGCCCCCTCTGACTTTAGGGGCACCTCTCCCAGGGGTCCTTCTGATCCAGCTGCTCGCTGGAGACCCCGCGGGCTGGGAATCTGTGCCTTTGCCCAAACGCAGTTGCTTCTCTGGCTGGGCCTGAACTTGCGGGGCCAGGGCTGCCAGATCAAACCCATGCAAATGAGGAGGCCCATCTGTTTCCCAGTATCCAGCTGCTGTCCCTTCATTTGCAAATGGCTGGGATGCTGCTGGGGGAGGGAACATTTCTGGGGACGCCTCTGCAGGGTCCGAAGCGGTGTTGAAGCTGGGGTCCTGCTGAGAGAAGAAAGGACGAGCCCTTTAAGTAAACTTGCTGAACAATACCCCCCAAAGGTCCTGAGTTACAGGTGCAGGAGGCAGTCTTGCCCTCTGGAAAGAACTCTTCACCTTCTCTTCCCCCTTGCCTCCCCCCGCCTCCCCCCCCATTTGTCACTGGGGTCACTTTCAAAGTATTCATGTATTCAGAATGTACTCACTGAGGGAGGGGCTGGGGAAAATGTCACATGTGGACAGTCATCTGACTGTTAAGGAACTTCCTGGTGGCTCAGATGGTGAAGAATCTGCCCGCATTGCAGGAGACTGGAGTTCAATCCCTAGGTCAGGAAGATTCCCCTGGAGACGGGAATGACAACCCACTCCAGTATTCTTGCCTGGGAAATTCCATGGACAGAAACTGAAGTCCTTGCGGTACACGGAACTGGCACGACTACACTTAAGGGACTTAGAGGGCAAATGTATCCACTTGAATTGGCACTGGTTATCTACTTTGTGTTAGTAACGGGCCCTGTGAGCCACAGGTAATGCTAAGGTGGAAAGCTGACCGACCGCCCCTGAAAACTTGTTTCTGGAATGTAGTCAGATTGCTGGCTTTGGAGCTTGCTTTCTGGAATGCCGGCCAATTACCCTACTTGCTGGAACCCAGGGCCTCAGGCATTCAGCATTTTTTTTGTGGCCTGCCATGGGGTTGCCATTAGTCATCCTTGAGTCGAGCTGGGATCCTCTTTCTTAGGGAGTTCTGTGGGGGTTACTGTGCCCCCCGCCCCATACAAGTATCTCAGATTTGTTGGATGAATGAATAGTAAATGGTATTTTCATAAGCCACAGGCCTCTTCCTTTACAAAAGGAATCAGACGGGTGTTGTACGTGGCTGTTGATAATGGTGACTCTTATAAGATCCTTGAATGTTTAGGAACATTCCAAAAATCCCTGCTTCAGTAACTTATATACATATGATGTGGTAGATTTGTTCTTTTGAAAGAAAACTCAGTTTTAAAGTCAGACGAATGCAAATTGAGGTTACTTAGTGATTTTTGTTGCTGTTCAGTCGCTCAGTTGTGTCCGACTCTTTGCGACCCCATGGACTGCAGCACGCCAGGCCTCCCTGTCCTTCACCATCTTCCGGAGCTTGCTCAAACTCATGTCCATTGAGTCAGTGATGCTGTCCAACCGTCTCATCTTCTGTTGTCCCCTTCTCCTCCTGCCTTCAATCCCACATGATTGGAAAAATATTAATAAAATCTGCTGATCAGTCATATCAAGCTATAGGCCACAAGCAGAAGCCTGGCCAGTGCTTGAGGGTGGGCAGGGAACCTCTGCTGGGGTGGGGGACATCTCTCAGATGTACCTCCACTTGCCAGAAGCCTTCCCAGGCAGCCTCTGGTTTTGTCCCCATGGTGACCTTGAACCAGCCCAGAGGTAGCCAGTTCTAGTAAGCAGGACTCTGAGGCTGAGTGATGTGAAGGGGCTGCCCAAGTGGACTGGGTTCATCACTGCTACAGCGGGTCTCCAGCTTGTCCTGGGATCCTGGAGCTGGGCTTCTCATGAGATGGCCCTTGGACCAGGAGCATCAGCATTACCTGGGAACTTGGAAGAAATCCAGAATCTCAGACCCTACCTCAGGTCTCCTGGCCTAGCAACTTTGGAAGTGGGGCCCTGGAAGCTATGTCTGGATGGTATTTATGCAAAGTCTTTATGCAGAGTGCCCACCCCAAACTCTCACTTCGAATGGGTGGGTGGGTGGAGACAGACTGTATTCTGTAGGAATATACTAGATGGAGAAACAAAGACCCGATGAATTGGAGACGGGAGCCGTGCAGTCCGTCTTAATGGGAATCAGAAGAGTTTTCACAGATGAGATGTTTGAGCTGGGCTTTGACGCCTGAATAGGAGTTTGCCATGCAGGGTATTGGGACTGGGGTTGTAGGTAGAGGGAACAGTGCCCATATGAACAGACAAGCCTAAGCTGTGAGGGGGCGAGTGGAGAGGCATCTAGGGCCAGGAGCAACCAAGGCCTTAGCCTGGGTGATGTTCTTTGGGTTTTATCTTGTCAAAGTGTGGAGTGGTCTGTGCCCACTGCCCCCCCCCCTTTTTTTTTTCTAAGTAGAGGTAAGATTTGCTTTTCAAAAGATTAGTGGCTCATGATGAACATGGGGCCACCCACAGATGATGAGAACTGCAGAGATCTTTCAGAGAGATGGCAGAGGCACTACAGAGATCTTTCAGAGATAGGGCAGAGGTCTGCAGCAGTGGGCCCGTGGGAGTGACATCCATCCTTGCTTTCTTTCCAGAGCTGTGAGTCGGGGCACAGCTCTGCAAAGGCTGAGTGAATAGGGGGAGGAGCTTTGGGGATGAGGGGTGAGAGGGAGCATAGGGGCTTTAGGGCAGACATGGGGCTTGAGTTGATGTCACATGGAGACTCTATTCAGCAAGAAGCCAGTGGAGGAGGACAAGGTGGAAGGTCACCTGTCTGTTTTGGAGAGGACCTCGGTTGGCATCCAGGTAACGTGTTCCCTCCGGCAGGTGGGAATACGAACCTACAAGCAGGGACTTGAGGGGCACTGGCGTGTGGTGGTGGGAAGAGCTGCAGAGATGGTGATCAGAAAATAGGCAAAAGCATTGGAGGAGCCGGGGATGGAGTTCAGAGCGCATCCACGGCTATGGGGGTAGAGAAGGGGCTTCCAGAAGGGCAGGGAGGCCTCAGTGCGTGTTCCTGTTCTTGAGAACGTGTGTGTGCACACACAGACACACACACAGGCCAATGGAAAACAGGATGCAGCTATAGATAAATGTGCTCTAAGTCGTGTGTTAGGGGCTCTCTTTCTGTCATCCCCACCCTTCCAAGTTGGGACGATATGCTTTAGGGGGTTCCGCCTTTCAGGGTTGGCCAACTGCAGCCAAAGAATAAGGATTTCAACGGCAAGGTCTTCCCCACAGCTGGTACCTCTGAGTTCTCACCAAGTGCTAGCCATTGTGTGCGGAGCTTTCCACGCACTGGCTCATAGTTCCTGGCCTGCAGGGGCAGAACCCTGAGTGATGAGGAAGCCGAGGGCCCTGTCCCGGGTCCCACGCTCTCTTAAGTGGCAGAGCTGAGAGTCAGGCCTGTTCTAAGTCTGGTCTTTTTAACATCCCAGCCCATTCTCGCCTTTTCTGAAGAGTCACCAGGGAGGGGACAGAAGTGAGACCTAATGCTTGGGCTCAGGGAACAGCTCCGGGAGCCGGAGGAGCATTGGATGAGGAAGGTGGCCCCCCAACTTTGTACAGGGGAAAGGGCTGCCTGGGGCCAAGCGCTGTCACCAGGACTCGGGGAGGAACGTGTGTTTTGTGGGGTGCAGAGGGTTCTCTTTTTAGGACCGGAGATGATGTGTATTCATTTTACAGGTGAAGAGTTGGCAAGGCCACCCTTGACCTTAAGAGGGGGCCGACAAGGCTCAGGCCTAAGCCCCCTTGTTCCTTTATCCCTATACCTCCTCATCAGTTCCCCTCCCGCTCCCCTCGTCCCCCTTCCTGCTTGTGGTGACACAAGTACAAAGCCTTCCACTGAGAAAAAGTGGGAGATTTTCCAGTGGTCTCGGTCAGTCTGCAGGGCCAGCTTTTTGATGATGTGGTTTTCCTTGGAACAGCGTGCCCAAGGAAGCCCAGGTTTTGAGAAGGGCCAGCCTCCTCCGCTGTGTCTGGCAGGCATGTCTCCAGAAGGCTTGGGGCCTGGACGGCCAGGTGGCCAAGCAAATAGGCTCCCCGTCTGTCCAACCTGGGCCAGGGGAGCCCCTCCGATATGACATAGTGTCCTTTTCGGCTTCCTAGGCACGAGATCATCTAATGGCTTATCTCTCTGGGAAATGGTTTTTGAAGAGAGGGCTCAAGATTGAAGTTCTTGCTCAACCAAAGCTGCCAATATCTGGGGACCTTCTGCAGATGGTTCTGTTTTGATACTCACCTCTTGGTGGTCCAGTGGGGACCTCTGGAATGTTTTTTTGCTCTAATGTTTGATGCACATATTATGTCCAGGAGCAAAAATATCTTTTTGTGTCGCTCTTTCTCCCTATTGGAGAGCACTATAATGAAGAGTGTAAAACATTGGATCAAGGGATGCTGACAAATTAGGGAGTGGATATTTCTACATTTTGGGTTCAAATATTAGGCGATAATGGTGACTCTTAAATGGTGCTTTTTTACGGCACTTGGACTATTTATGCATTTATTTTCTCATAGGCAGCAACAAATATCCTTTCTTCTCAGACTCAGAGAGCTGTTTGCCCTGTTTCTCAAAGAGAGACCTAAATTATAGGAGGGGTGTGCCTAACTATATAATTTTTAATGGTTACCATATTGGAAGCATTAGCCATCATCCCGCCTGATCAGGGGGAATGCGAGCCAGGCTAGAGTTTCTGGAACAGTCAAGCTTCTGTGGCAGAGGCAGCTATTTATTAGTGGTCGTCCTGGCCCCCATGATACCCACAGGGAGAGTGTTAAGTCCTGACACATGAGTCTAGAAGACACCCCGACCACGGGCTGGAAAGAGGAGACTGCAGCCTGTTTACTTCTCCCATGTTCCAGGGCTTTGAATTCCTTGAGGCCCCCATTTTTATGTTGGCAGTATTTCTTGAGGTAGAGAACTTTCATCTTTATATTGTGCAGAGTATTTGTGTCTCCCTTCCCACCCCGAAGGAACAAGTAGTACCCAGGCCTTATAAGGCCTCCGTTTGATGTCCGGATTTTGTCTTCTGCAAGCCCGTTCTTGTAAAGGCGAAGCTTCGAGGCTGTCTGAGCTGAAAACAGCCAGCTCTGCTTCTGCTCTCTGGCCGTCTGCAGGGCCCCTATGCTGGGGAACACAAGGGTGGTCATTTCTGACTCCATGAGGGGGATCCCGGGACCTTTAGATCTTTCTGAAGCTAACTTTGGATGCCACCTAGATGGAAACTGTGCTGTAGGAAAGTGGAGGCTGTGCGCTTCCAAAGTCCCTGTGCTCTAAGACACCATGGGTCACTGAAAAGTGATGCCAGGTGTCTGTCTGTCTGGACCCTGTCCAGCTGGTAAAAAGCGCTTTGGCAGTGCCGTGTATGTGAGGCAGTTCTGTATTCCGTTCCTGTGGAGAGATCGCGGGGTATTGGCCAGTTCAAACTTCTTGGCAGGACTGGGGTGTGGCTGCTGCGACCATCGTGAAGACCAGAGGGCGAGTCTGGAACAGACCCTTGCCTGTTGTGTGCCTGTGGACTGCCACGTTCGGGGGCACGTGCAGCTCCATCCCGGGTATCTCTTCTGTCAAAACAGTGGCAGCCCCACCGCACAGATGTTTGCTCTTCTTGTGCAGGGTGGCAGAAGGAACCAAGGCTGGGTTACTATTCTCGCCCCAAACGCGGGTGTTATAGTTCCCAAGGGAGCCCCCGCTGTCCACACCCCCTTGTAGAATGTCCCTTCCTCTCTCTCCCTTCCCTCCTTGTCTCACAGAGGGATCTGTTTAGGATCTGTTTCTTTCTGTTTCTTTCTCCCTTTCGTCCGCTTTTTCTGGAGGAATGTGTTAAGGGTTTGGATGCCTCTGACTTTCGGAGATGGAGAGACCTCTTGGGGGACCCCTCTGCCCACCCCACATCCTTGAAGCTGGAGTTTCCCTTCTTAGCTGTGAGCATCCTGACCTTTGAAAAGACACTGGTCCCAAGGAAGCCCCAGAAAAGGGTGCATTTGTGAAGTGACGTGGTTTGCTGTCCCTGTGGCATATGCTGCTCTTTTCTTCCTTAACAGTTTAAACCTGTCATCCGTTCCGCACGAAGCGATTGGACAGGGCAAGACATGGGTTTCCCATCTGTTCCCTGTTTGCATTTGGGCGCCATTTCAAAAACCACACGGGAAAAGTTTATAGGCAAACATTATAAAAAGTGGCAGTCTGAAGTGCCGCCGTGGCTGGTTTGGCAGCGTCAAGTGTTACCTGAAATAGCTCCCCGTTCCAAACGTGCTCGCTGCTTCGGTTGTCTCAAGACGGCCTCCTGATGACACCAGGGAAGAATTCAGCCTGGCGAAGAATTCAGCAGCGAAGTCCCAGAAACCACAGCCTGTTCTGCCTTTTGCAAGACCTCCCTGCCCCTCCCTGGACTCTGGTCGCCTCCAGCAAGGACTCCTGTCCCCGTCTGGATTTCCTGAGAGGTAGAGCTGGTGACGTCAGCATGACGTCAGACCTCTGCCCTGTTTGACGTCACACATCTTCTCTTTGCAGTCAGCCGCCCCTCAGTTCTAAATTCCAGTAGCTCCCGTAGATCAGGGCTCTGGAGTTTCTTAGGGGCGGGAAGGAGATGGAGCTCCAGCAGGAATCACACACTGACCATAAGCTGAGGCAGCTGTTATTCACCCTGTTCACTTTTCGCCAAGCTGTAGGGGTGCCCGTCTCTCTCATTTTTTCATATCAGATTACTCCATTTATTGGAAAGCAGCTGCCTGATAAGATGCCGCTGGCGCTTCTCAAGTGTTTGAAACTCATGGGGAGAAAGTTCAGATGATGCAACCTAAGATACGCACAACTGAGTTGTCCCCGCTGGTCGTGCACTCAGCAAGTAGGGACAAGTGCCTCTTCATCCTCAGAAAGTAAGCTTTGTCTGTCGGGCGCTTTCAGCTGTGGTGACGACGAAAGTCCGGCACTGGCGCGACTGTGCCAGCCTTGTCGCTTCATTGTGGATTGTCGTTTATATTCCGAAAGGTGTGAAGAGACATTTTCTGTCTATGGAAGCTTCTGAAAGAGCACTTGCTGTGTAGCAAGGTGGCTTCTGGAACCTTCTCCCGGTGTGTTTTGGCGAGAACAGAGGAGGGACGTGTTGGACTGTGTGCTCCCTGTGATTGCTCCTCTCCTCTGTGAAAAAGAGTAAAAAGTATGCTCCATCACCAGAAAAAAACAAATGGAGGAACTGGTAATATTGCCATAAAAGGTATCGTTTAGATCTCCCAGGGAATACTCTGCCCGTGTCAACTGTCCTATGGTATAGAGCAGGTGGTGTGGCTTGGTGATGTGGCATTGGAAGGCGGTCGTGTCCAAAGGTAGAGGGGTTGGTCAGGTCCCGCAGATGCAGCATTGCTGCCCTGGGAGGATCTGGTCCACTGTCCCCTCTGAGCGAGAGGAGGGCGGTCCCACTGTGGCGGTGTCCTCGGAGCACTCGGGAGCACCTGGTGGGGAGTCACCTGGAGATGGCAGCCCAAGAAGGGAAACCAAGCCCTGGGGGCCACGTGGGAGGGGCAGGGAGAGAACTGCCTCCACTGAGCCAGTCTGGGTCCCTGCTAATAAGTATCAGTGTTCTTGGAATCGTGGCCTGGGATGGCTTTGACGCAGGCAAACTAGGCCGCAGGAGCTATTGGGTGGCCTGGGAGGGGCTGGGTGTGTCATTCCACCCCTTCCCACCGTAGACCCCACTTGCCCTCCCTCCCTGACTCTTTAACCCCTTCTTCCCTCTTCCCCTCTTTCTAGTTATCCACCCACCCTCCCTAAAATGTGTCCTCCTAGATTACGTGGGAGTATCACAGGATTCTGCTGGGGTTTCCCAAAGATGCCCCAGACCCTCAGATGAGCCTATTGTGGAATAATCAGCTGGGGAGGGAGGAGCACACACTTTCTGAATTCCCCATGGGAGTAGTTAATGGTTTCAGAGCTTGAAGGTGGATGGTCTTGTTTTATAAATGAACATCCTCACCCTATTGATGTATTTTGGGGAATTATTTTACTATCCTTGAAGCTGATCATTTCATTGGAAAGCTGGGTGATAGTTTTCACCTGGTTTTCTTGGAAATTAAAAACACTTTTAGTATCTCAAGTCACCTTATCAGTCAGTCCTTTTGAGCTGGGAGCCCATCATTAGTAACATCATTTTATATCTATGGGATATAGCTCAGTTGGTAAAGAATCCACCTCCAATGCAGGAGACCCTGGTTCAATTCCTAGATTGGGAAGATCTGCTGGAGAAGGGAAAGGCTACCCATTCCACTATTCTGGCCTGGAGAATTCCATGGACTACAGTCCATGGGGTCGCAAAGAGTTGGACACGACTGAGTGACTTTCACTTTCATAAATCCAGGTAGCCTCTTGATTATCCTCTGAGAAGAGTGGTGCTTGTGATCTTGGTAGTGTCTTCAGCCTTGAAGAGTGATGGTGATGGTGACTGGCCCCATAAGTTATAGTTGGAAGATCAGGTTCATATTGGATGGCTTGCTGGATTCTCAAAATAGTATTCTGTTTGGGGGCATTCACGAGCTTAAGCAGGAGCAGAGTGCACTTGGAACTCAGGGTGTCGTCTTTTTCTCATGCAGGTTGTTGTTCAGTCTCTAAGTCATGTTCACTCTTTGCAACCCCATGGGCTGTAGCATACCAGACTCCTCTGTCCTCCACCAGCACCCCTTCCACTAGCATCTCCTGTGTGTCCAGCCTGAATAGGATGTGGCCCTCCTCCTGCAGGAGCAGGTAGTGATGTCTTTTTGGTGATATTGGGCCAGCATCTTAGATACCCTAGGTTTCAGCAAGACTTTGTGGTTTGCCTGTTTCAGATGAAGGAGAGGATTCTTAGTGAAAATGCTTTTCTTTGAGAAATCATAATTCTCCCTTTTGTCTGGGAGAGAGATTTTTCTGCATCATAACTGCAAGTGTCTTGCCCTTTTTTTTTTTTTCCATCTTCTTAAAAACAAAACAAAAAACTGTCTTAGAGTCTTCCTGTGCCTCCATGAAGTAGTTACATGGCTTTCCCTTTTCCAAGGGCCAGGGGGACAGAATAGAGCAGAATGGGCCACATGGGTTCGGGACTCTCCCTTAAAGGAGGGAAGTGTTGTTGCTCTGTCCAGCTATTTCCTTGCTCAATCATCTCTTGATGACCAGTTCTGGCTCAGAGGAAAGCAAATTCCACAACACTCTTGGTGACATGCTGATCATGCAATGCTGGTCCTAATAAATAGTGATTATTTGATAACTCAGGCTGAGGCAGTGTCAATTCATTCTAACATTGTGGGTGCTGTTTATGTAATCAGTTGTGGGAGACCCAGGACTCAAATGACATCTGATCCTGGCTTTGACCAGCTGTAAAAGGGGGTGGGCCACGTGCCCTGGAGAGGCTTGTCAATTGAAATGTTGTGTGGCCGTGACTTTAGGATGCAGGAAGTGAGAGAGAGTCTGAGATTTGGGGCCAAACTGACTTCTTTGTTCTCCTCCTCTTCCCCTCTACCCTGCATTTCTCTTCCCATCCCTTTTCTGCTCAGGATCCAGAGTTCAGTACATTTTATTAGTCATTGAATTTAGCAGCATTATGACTTAAACAGCCTTGGGAGGCCCCATCTGGGGACCTTCCAACTAAGTTAATAGCAGTATCTTGTAAGCATCATTTTGCCCTTCCCTTCTCTCTAAAGACGCCTTCTCTGATGATCCTACACAACAGAAGCTGGCGAATTTTCTGTAAAGGGCAAGACTGTTAATATTTTAGGCTCTGCAGGTCACCAGATCTGTCAACTGTCATATCACAGCAGCCCCGGACATTATGTAAGCGATGAGCATGGCTGTGCACCTGCACGACTTTGTTTACAAAAACAGGCCATGGGCTGGGTTTGGCCCCAGAGGCTGTGTGGTTTGCCAACTCCTGTTCTGGAGTCCAGAGCCTGCCTCTCTGGATGTGCCCCTAACATGCTGTATTTCTTCCTCCTAACACTCGGGACCACTCCGCAGACTTTATAGTTTTGTAGATTTTATATTTGTTATCTGTCACCCCTCTGTAATTAATCACCCACAAGTGCAGGGAGTAGTTTTGTTTCTGTTTGCTTCTTGAGCATCCAGGATAAAAGCATGTGGCCCATAGTAGGTGTTCAGTAAAATGACTGTCGACTGCAAAAAAACAAGCATTTGAAATGTAACCTTCTTGTCAGTTGGGGCTTTCTGCCCTGTTTTGGGGTGTAAGTTTTTCCAGGTTAAATGTGGCTTCTGTTTTCTTTGTGATTACCCCTTTATGTTGCCATCCTGTTCAGTGTCTGGGCCCTTGCTGGTATGGTTGCCTTGGGGGGTGCCCCTCTGGGGAGCCCTGGCCTTCCACAGTGGGTGGTGGTCGGGGGTCGGGGAGCACGGATTTCTATAACCTGATGCGTGTGGCCCTCGCTTGTTCTTGGACCCTGGCACTGAAACATGAAGTAACTGTATTTCAGTCTCATGTGGGACCCTTGTCCAGACCGCACTTAAGGACAAAACAATTGCCTTGTGATGCTGACCAGATTCGGAGCCATCCCAGAGCTGAGACGCTTTGTGCTTTCTGGGCCTGGGACTCCGGGTACCATTCATAGTGCTCTCTGTGAAGGCTGAAAGCCAGTTCATGGACTCTCGTGGGTCCCAGCCAGCGGCTCTGGCTGTTCTCCTTAAAGACGCGCAGTTCCTGCTCACTCTGTTAGCAGAGGCCAGGTCCTCCCGGGCCTGTTTTGCCCTGCATGCTTGTGGACCATGTGCATGCTCAGTCGTGTCCGACTCTCTGTGGCCCCATGGACTGTGGCCCAGCAGGCTCCTCTGTCTGTGGGATTCTCCAGGCAAGAGTACTGGAGTGAGTTGCCATGCCCTCTTCCAGGGCATCTTCCCAACCCAGATGCACATCTCCTGTGTGTCTCCAGCACTGCAGGTGGATTCTTTACCTCTTGAGTCACTGGGACCATTATCCGATTTGTAACAATCACCTTCCATGTGCCTGCCTGGGTCAGGGGAGGGGCTCGCAAAGATCCGGAGACATCAGCCCTCCCTCTAGCATCTTGGGCATCTCCTCGGGGCATGGGACAAGTCCATCTGGAATGTGGCCCATCCCCAGGAACTGGTGAAGGGGAGAGACCCACTTTGCTCTGGGCTGGGGTGGCTGGTGGCAGGCTCTCATCCAGGAGAGTGTGCGTGATCTCGAGGAGGGGCGTGAAGTATGGGCGGGGTTCAGTGGGGAGGCGAGGGAGGAAGGAAAAGCTCTTGAGGAGACAAGGCAGAAGAAGGCTGAGGAGCCTGGACACCGGGCTGTGTGGGGGCTGGGGAGCAGGGAGGCACCCAGCTCTCCAGATAGAGCACCAGGCCTGCAGGCCTCCTCACCTTCCTTTGGGTCCCCTTAAGTGCGATTTAAGATCCATTTAAGTGGGCTTCCCTGGTGGCTCAAATGGTAAAGAGCCTGCCCACAATGCAGGAGACCTGGGTTTGATTCCTGGGTTGGGAAGATCCCTTGGAGAAGGAAATGGCAGCCTACTCCAGTATTCTTGCCTGGAGAATCCCATGGACAGAGGAGCCTGGCAGGCTACAGTCCATGGGGTCACAGAGAGTCGGACATGACCGAGAGACTACCACACACGCGTGCGATGGGGGCTGCCTCTCAGCTCCCTGGAGCGTGTTTTCTCTTTTCGGCTTTGACGTGAAGGCCTCCAGGCTTTCATCATTTTAAGGAAAACAGCACAGACGTCAGTCTCCCAGACCAGCAGTTTTCTGATCTGAGCCTGAGAAACTGAGGCATTTCTTTTTAAGAAGCTCAGATTTGTGATAACAGGGCGAGTCAGCACACACAAATAGGGAGAGGTGTGTGTTTGTGTGAGTTTGTGTACACAGCGCAGTCATGTGGAATGAAGCCATTTGTGAAAACACACATTTTTACAAATTAAAAATGCCACAGTGCGAGACTTCTTCGGGTACTGGTGGTAAGCAGGCTTTGGATCAATAGTCGACTTTAAACTTGGACAGTGTCCTTGCCAGTTGGGTTTTGGGTTTGTGTTGAATGCTGTAAGGTTTGCTGGAGACTCAGTGGGGCAGCTTTCGCTGGGTGCTTCCTCTGGTTGGTTTCGGACACTCCTCTGCTCCTTGTTGAGGGCAGCTTCCTGGGGTACAAGGAGAGGCAGACAGACACCCCTGGGGCCATTTGCGAGAAAAAGAAAAAAAAACAACAAAAAAAACCGTGAACTGCCTCTCCTGGAAGTCAAGGGGCCTCCACTGACCTTTGTTGGACGTTCTCTCCTTTTCCTCTTTTCCCATCTGTCTCCATCTTCTCTCTCCCGCCTTTCTGCAGAGCCACCAACCAAATACCAAATCTCCCAACCAGAAGTTTACGTGGCTGCGCCCCGGGAGTCGCTAGAGTTGCGCTGCCTGTTGCGAGATGCCGCCATGATCAGTTGGACTAAGGATGGGGTACACTTGGGGCCCAACAATAGGACAGTGCTTATTGGGGAGTATTTGCAGATAAAAGGTGCCACGCCTAGAGACTCCGGCCTCTATGCTTGTACTGCTGCTAGGAACGTAGACAGTGAGACTGTCTACTTCATGGTCAATGTTACAGGTGAGTCAGTCTGCCAGTCCTCTGCTTTCTCTTCCCCGTAGTCGTTTTTCTGGGTAAAGTGTTATCAGACCAGTGAAATCCACAGTGGGGTCTGCTAATTGGATACTGGGCTCAGAGCTTCACAGTCGGTGATTGATCTGTTTTTGAAGTTCTTCTATGGGACCTGGTATATGAGAGAGGCTGGTCGTTAAAAATGACAGGGTTCTCATGTGCAACGGTACATTTTTAAGACTGCACACTTTCCTATAAGTAAGAAAAAATACATCTTTTTTTTTTTTTTTAAACTCTTGTACCACCGGCATCCTTGGCATTTAGAACATAGGATTGAAATTTGGATGCCAAAGATTTCTGCTTCCTTTTGTTAAAATTTGAGTTTCTCTCCCTGACTTTTCTTCCACGTGGCAACCAGGTCCCCTTTTGTGGCTGAGTTTAAAATTCTTTTTTCAGATTATTAGGAAACAGTCAGAAGACCCCAGGGTTAAGTTTTTCTAGGGACTAATTCCTTTCTTGAAGGAGACCCCGAGTGCTGAAAGATTGCATTGGAAAGAATCTTCAGCTATTATACAATCAGTAAATTTGTTGGGGACTTGAATACCGTTTGAAGCTTAAAGTCCTGTTCCAGTATATCCCATTTTATAGCATGTTTAAATAATGTGAAAGCAGAACATGAGAAGAATCATAATAGAGACCAACTGTCATCGCGGAGAGGAAATTTAAGCCATTAAAACCATCTTAACTAAACACGATCTCAGATTCCTTTTTGCCTGGGTTCCTGGGTTGTTGAATTCCCTTTCCAGGAGGCCTGAGTTGTAGATGATTGCAACCTTTTGCTTTGCAAAAACACAACCATGGCTGTGTTCTTTTGAATACAGATGCCATCTCATCCGGAGATGATGAGGACGACGCAGATGGCTCGGAGGATTTTGTCAGTGAGAACAGTAACAGCAAGAGTAAGTAGTCTCCGATCGTCCCCGAGAGAGGAGAGCTCGGTGGGAAGTCCTGACTCGTAGCTGTCTCCCTGGCGACTCCTTGGGATGCTGTTGACTGCAGTCCCCACTTCTCCACTGTGTCTTCTATTCCTGACTTTCAAATCTGAGAATAAAGCAGTGTTGCTGAACACCTTTCTGTACTGTTTGTCCTTTCTTATTGTGTCAGTAGCCACTTTCTTTTGAAAGCACTCACGACTTTTCTTTCCTTGGCTTGCTTTTCCCCTCCGGTTCCTCGCTTTCTGGAGATGTAAAGCCAGCAGAATCACATGACATCCTGTCTTCTTCCTGTCGATGTTGCTTGGCCTGACCCAGTGGTTCTCCGTCTGGGGGGATTCTCCTCCTTCCCCCTCCCCTGGGGGACACGGGGCAATGTTTGGTTGTTTCACCGAAGGAATGGGGTGATGCTAGTGGCATCAAAGAGGCCAGGATGCTGCTCATAAACATCTTTTCAATACACAGGACAGCCCCGTAACAAAGAATTTCTCCAGATAGTGCAGAGGTTGCGAAATCGTGGCCTGCTAAGATATTATTGCTTGCTGAGCAGAACTAAGAGAAGCGTGCCTTATATTGCCAGTAGAAAAGGGGGGGACACTGAATGCTGTTTGCATGTTTAAGGACAGGTCAGAGCACTGTCTTAACTGACACTAGGAGAGCTTTACTTGGTGAGTGGGAATGTGGGCCTCTCAGAGCTGTGCAGCCTCAGTTCAAATCTTGCTCCAACACTGCTGAACTGGGCAAGTAATTAAACTTCCGTGCCTCAGTTTCTTCATCTGTAAAATGGGAATAATAACAATATCTTTGGGGGCTGTTATGAAGATTAGTGAGTGCATATTTGTACACTGCTCAGAAAAACATTTGTGAGTGTTTATTCAATAAAAGAGATTAAATACAGCAAGTTGTATTTTCCAATAACATGGCTGGAATATTTCCAAAGTGACCTTACGTCAGTCGTTGGCATTCTTGGATGTTATAGTCTTCGATGTTATAGTCTTCCTTTTCTCAAAAGGATATTAGTCAGTTTAATAAATTTAAACAAGACCTAAATAATGGGACACTTAGTTATTAAAATAGATCCAGGGCTTTTTCAAGGAAGAAGAGACAATCAATGTTGTTCAGCACCTGGGATAATGTTTTTCTTCAGTGGGGAACTAGATTTGTCTCTGAGTCTCCTAGCAGCATAGGCAAAAAGGGATATATTTTGGCTTATATTAGTTTTCACTTTCTGACAAGAGAAAGCTTGCAGTCTGGACCACTAGCATCATCATTACTTAAGAACTTACTAAAAGTGAAGATTCTCAGGGCCCACCCGGGACCTTCTGCTGAATTAGAAGCTTTGGAAGTCACTCTGATGCTGCACAGTAAGTGTGAGAACCGCTGGCTTAGGGATTCACACACACACAGGTCTGCCTCCAATAGGAGTTGACTGTTAGAAGGCTTGTTGGTAAAACAGAGGGTGACAGGGTGAGTGAAAGTGTCTTCCACTGTCATTTGTACCAGCCTTTTAATGAGGTGGTTGTTCTTATTATTGTGACTTAGTAACAAAACACTGGTAGATGAGAACATGTCACTCACTTCTTACTGTTGGCTCTGGCATGAGAGGCTGTGAGCCTGACGATGATGAGAAGGGTCTGCTCAGGGCAGGCTCTGCTCTGACTGCTGGTTCAGTCAGTGCCCCCAGCAAACTCTTAAAGTGAAGAGAGGAGTTGTTTGTGTTTTATTGACTGAGAATCTGTGACTCGATGAACACAAAGCCGAGCTGCAGTTTCCGCCGTAGGCTTGTTGCCTGTCTGATCGCCATGCCCCTCTTCCAGTTCCCAGGGTGATGATGCAGGTGGGAGAAGGGTGCTCGCAGAGTCGTGGGCAGCTCTAATGTGGTACCCACGTGTGGTAGCCGTTGCATTGTCTGGGGGCATCAGACTCAGTGAGGTTCTGTTGGCGAGCTGGAGAACTTTGTCCTAGTGATCAGCCCCCTGCCTGACAGCATGTTACCCAGAATACGCAGGAAGTAATAAAATGTAACAGAAGGTATAGGTGATGTACCAAGTAGGCTGAACGAACTACTTCTCTGTCTGATCTCCCTCTCTGATGACTCTCTCTGCTTCCCGAACACTAGTGCTGACTGCCCAGTGCCCAGGTAGTAGGTTGTTCCATTTAATGAATGCCAGCCCACGTTGAGTGAATTGCCGTGCCTTCACCTTGCAACCAGGGTTCTTTGTAATTAGCTCTCGAATGACACCAGCTTTGCCCTGAAGTGGGTGCTCTGGGGTGATTAAGGACTGGTGTTAGCTGTACCAGGGAGATACTTCGGTCGGGAACTGCCTCTGTTTGGGGCCCGTGAAACTTTAGACGCGATTTAAAGTGATAGCAGTTCTTAGCTGGCTGCGTGGCCTCTGCCATCTGTTACTGTGATTAGGCTGGTGTGATTCACAGGTGCGGCCTGGGGCGGCTGAGATTAAGCAGCTGTGGCCGGCGTGGACAGAGGAATGCCACTGCCAGCGTAATTGGCAAAGCGGGGAAGGGGATGTTGCCATTAAAACAATTTTTTGCCACCTCGAGTGTCAAATGCCTGACCTGATTAGTAGGGAAAACTGTAGAAGCACCAAATTCTTTGCATTTTCAGCCACCTGGAAACCACTCATGCGTCCAAATGGATTCCTTCGGTGTCTTCTGATTGTCTGGAAATGCCCCTGGGGTGTGTTTGAAAGTTCCCCTTTAGTGAAGTTAACAAAGGATGCTTCAGTGACCCTTTGCTGACAGTGATATTTCTGAGCTTCTCCAAGAAGAGTTTTTTGGGGCTTGGTCCACGTTAGTTGTCCATCATCTGACTTGAAAAATAGATGGCAGGTTACTCCGGTTGCTGATATGCTCATTTATCTAATTCTGGCAGTGCACTCTGAGAAGGCAAGCTTATCTGCCTGGTAGAGTTCTTTTTAGATTCTATACAGAGTACAGAAAACACGGTAGCCAAATATAATGGTAAAAATAACAGTCAAAAATTAAGGCAGGTTTGCCTTTTGGCCATGAAACTGCCATCCATTAAGCTCCAGGTCTGATTTGATTTTTATGGGAATGTTCTGCAGTGTTCAGGTATATCTGAACTTCTACTTCATCCTATGAGACCTAACTCAAAAGTGGGCTCCTCTGTAGATTTCCTTGTTTATACTGGCCGTTTGAGTGGCTTTGAGTGTTTGCATGTTCCATTGTACAATGTATGGTACCTGCCTTTCCCCTTAGATTGCTTCTGAAGGGCAATGACTAGCCCAGATGTTGAGTGAATATTTTGTGGTATCACCATCCTCCCAGAATCTCTTTTACGGATCCCGTTGAAGACAGAGCAGTGTTCAGGTTTGGTCCGTACATGAAGAGAATAAGTCAGTGTTTCTCAAAGAGTATCCTTGGGAACCCTGATTCTGAGTAATCCTCTGCCAAAAATCAGCTGTATTTTAAAATGAATTTGGAGAATATCTCATACCGTAACCCTTTCTCAAAGACTTATGGCGTCTATCAGCCTAATACAAGCTCTGAAAAGTTCTGTAGTAAAACATCTGTTTCTTTTTGTCCATTCCCAGGGTTTTCCAAACTGATTGCCCTTTTCTAAAATATAGCATCTATTAACATCCTGCTGCACGTGCTTTGAAAATCCCTCCAGTGAGCTGATTTGATTGATCTAACCCTCCCGCCCCCCCCCCCACCCCGCTTTTAAGTCAGGTCCTTCCATCACAGATGTGAAGGGCATTCTCCGGTCATATTTTAGCAGCTGACTTGCTGATGACGTCACACTTTACCAGTGCTAGACGGTTCCCCGAGCAGAACAATCTTGTGATGTCATTACAAGCCTGGCTGCCAGGAAATAATGCTGTTACATATGCCCTTTGGTGAAAGAGACTTTCTCTGGACAGAAAGTTGCGATTTCAAATGCTAATTTTTGAAATGCATCCAGGTTGAGGATTTTGAAAGTCAAGCTTTATCTTTTAGCTTAGAAAAGCATAACTTAACTAGTCCCTACCTTCCCTAGGTACTCGGTATCTTAATGGATTATCTGGCAGCAAGTAAGTATACATGTCTGTCCATTTTTTCAAGGTACTTTTATTACCACCAGCTTGTGTTTAAGTGATGATTGTCTCTGAAGAGCTTGAGACTGACTTCTTGGGAAGAACATGATTGACAGAAGGTTCAGGCTGGCTGCTTAACTAGAGGGAGTTGATAGTAAGACAGCTGTATCAAGTGGAGTGTGGTTCTTACTATTGAGTGAAGAGAGAGAAGATAATTTTCGATTTTGGTTTTATTCTCCTTGAGAGCTGCAGCTGCCCATCTTCCATACTAGGGAGAAAGGGGATTTTTTTGTTTTTTTTTTTGGCAGTAACGGGAAAATGAAGGTTCTTGGCCTGAGATTCAATCTCAGGCCTGCTGATGGTAGCAGATCACGGTCACATTTGCTCTAATTCAGATTGTTCCTTGGTAGAGATTGTCTCTAAGTTGGTAATGCTAGTTTCTTAGTTGTGTTGAAGTTTCCAGGAGTTGAAGAAAATGCATTTTTGAAAAAAAATACATAAGCTGCGTAAAGTTTTTGAAATTCCTTTTCAGTGAAACCTCGTCTCATGGTTTGAGTGTTTCATCATAGAAGCCAGTGATGATGCTCCATCTACTCAGCCAGGGTGAATATCTTTTCTTTCTCAGCCTTCCTCTGCTCCATCGGCAGTCCCCTTTTAAGGCAGAGCCTGGGGACCTCCGTGGGCAACTGGTCTCCCAGTAGGGGGTCACTTTGCCTGGTTTGTTTTACAGTGTATCTTACTGAATGCCTCGCTGATCAGCAAGTTGTCGTTTTTCAATGAAACTTCTCAAATACAGCCCTCCTGCCCCCTGCAGTCACACCTTCACTGCCATCTTCATATTTTGTCTGTTTTCTCTCTCTCTATGCAAAACTGAAGTCATGGGAAGTGCAGTCTGTGGCGAGGATAGGGGAGAGCTCTCAGACACATACCCCTTCCCTCATTGAGGGTCAAAGCATTGAAATGTCCTGATTAGTGATATTTTTAAAGGCCCTAATTATAGACTTAAGACAGAGGCCTTAGTGGGGCTTTAGAGAGTTTGTGAGGCTTAATCTAGAAGCTGAAACAGGCCGTGGTTTTTTTTATTATTATTATTTTTACATCAATAAAAATACAGTTGGCAGTCATCAGCAGCCACAGCTCACATAAATCTTGAACTTTTGACTTAATTACCATGGGGGAGTTCAAAGGGCAGCATGGAGTGGTTGAAAGAGCACTGCTCAGGGAACTGGAGACTTGGATCTAGCCTCCGCCCAGCCTCTGGCCGTGTGACCTTGATCACATCACTTAACCTTTCTGAATGACATTGATCATACCAGCCGTTGGGCCAGATGGCCAGTGAGGTCTCCTTTGGTACATGGTAATAGGAGTTCATGTTTTTCCTTTAAACCCCCAGGCTGTATTCCCTCTATTTGGTTTGAGAAAGAGAGAGAACACCATAAACCTTAGATGTTAGAATTGAGATACATAACAGTTTTTGTGGGAACAGGCTCAGCAGTCCATCTTTTCTCCTTAGGTTTAAGTCACATGGTCAAAACAAAGCCTCTGATCCTACCATTTGCTGACAGAATTCGTATCTGTGTAGGATACAGACAGATACCTGAAAAGAATGTTAAGAACTGGGAAGGGCCTTAACAGAACTTTCAGTTCAACGCCCTCATTTTATAGCTCAAGCTTTTTACAGTTCTCCATCTGGTGTCCATGCATCCATTTATCCATCCATCCATTTATCCATCCATCCATTCAATAAACGCTTGAGTGTCTGCTCCATCATCTGAAGATGACTTAAGCTGTAACCTCCAGGTGATCCACTCTTACTGGTCAGCAGACATTGAAAGGGATATATTTCAGTACAGAAACGCCCTGGGCATGGAAACATACGCATAACTGAGAAAATGGGGGCCCAGGGCAGGAGGAGGGGATCTTTATTGGTGGGATGAAGGGGGTTAAGAAAGGCTGTGTGGAGGGAACTTTGGGGGACATTTCTGTGGGGTTATGAATCTGCTTCACCAGACATATGTTAAGAGGCTTCTGCTGTATTAAAGTTGTACTTCCTTGGCATCGTTACTAACATACAATATCTGTTTCAGTGTAGAAGATGATAATGAGTAGGATAATCTCATCCTTGAGGATGAGATTGTACTTATTTATCTTGGCTGGGTCTGACTGTCCCTTTAACTTGGTCATTATTAGTTTTTAATGACTAAGAGAATGTCGTACTTTTGCTACATACTGCATCAGAAGGTTTGAGCATGTCAGAGCAGAAAGGGCCATACCTATGTCTAGGTCAACTTCTTTACTTCTGATTTGGGCATGATCCATGTTTATGTCATCGGGGGTTTGTACCACAATTCTTTCTCTATTAAATAGATCGCTAAGATTATACCAGGGAAGGTTTGCAAAGTGGAGACCGTACACGTCTTTCAGGCAACATGATGTGGCCTTGGCCATCGATACTGAGTGCCTGCCAAGTGCTAGAGTCGTCTCTGCCTTTGTAGATCATTAATTCATTAACTGAGTCCCTCCTGCAAATGAGAGTTGTTCATGCTGGTCACCGCCTTGGATGGAAGAGGGCCTCCTTAGGTAGAGGAGCTTTTTCCCGGGCCTGGTCCCTGTTTCTGTCCAGCTGCATTGTAGTTTATGGAGTAGTGGCCCTGGCATGTCCACATGTCCGACACTGCACGCATGGCGGGAAACATTGAAGATAGGAAGAGTTTGCAGAGGACGTTGATGCTGGAAGCACAGCAGAGCTATCCCTGTAGTTATTTTTCTAGACCGTCCAGATTCTTCAAGTTTTGCAAAGCTAGTTTATTTCAGAAAGAGCCATTGTAAAACACTAAAATAGCCCCTCCTCTCCAGCATCACACTCCTAATAAAATCTATGAGCTGGACACCTTGAAGGAAGGCATCATGCCTGTGGGATGTTACCACCCAGAGTGGGGTTGCATGGGGGTTGGTGGTGACCCATCGCTGCTACTCAGGGAACCTCGAAACCTTGGCCCTTTCTGTTGAGTCGAGCTTTACAGTTCCTCAGGGAGAGCAGGTGTCATGAATTCAGGTTTCCAGTGATGGTCATGCAGGCGATTGGCTTCTGCTTTGTTGATTAGATTTCATGGTGCCCCACTCACCTGTGATCTCTGAGCCTTTAGGAGAGAAACATGGCCGTGTCTGTTTTGCACAAGCAGGTTTTATAGGTGCAGTTTTGATGATTGAAATTTCACCCCAGGAAAGTGGCTACCTGCCAGAAATTCCAGCAAAATTCTTTCACTCTTGTCCTTAAATCATTACTCCGGGGCCAAGTAAAAGGTGCTCGTTGCCAGTGTGCTGTTGCCACAGGCTACAGCCATAGGTGCCCGTGTGGTGTGGGTGATCCCTGGGCAGGTTGCAGGCTCACCCACAGCTTAGCCCTATGAGAGAGGAACAGAGCAATTTTCCTAGAGCTGAAAGCTCAGTCTGCTTTTCAACCCAGGGAATACGGAAACCATGCCTAATGGTACACAGCACGTATCTGTTGATTTCTTTTATATAAGAAAAAAAAAAGAAAAGACATTCCATAGGATCAGGGCAGCTGTAATTGATGGTATCTGAAAGAGTGACTCCATTAATATTTAGCTAATTCATATGAAGAGGCTATTGTGTTTACTTAAACAGATGACATGAATGCAGACACCTGACTGCATGAGGTATGCCTTTCATTTAGGTCAGCTTTGTAAAAGCCTTTGTGTAACGACAAAGCTCATTATTTATTTTGTGCTCTTAACGCTTTCTTTTTCAGTGGTTGTGGATGGACTTTGCCAAGTAGAAGCTTTTCAAATGAAAGATGATTGAAATTGTTTTGGGATATGCCAGGCCCTGGGAGACCTGTGATAAATAGAAATTGAGTACTCCCTGGGGACCCCCTCAAAAGACTAGGTGTGTTTATGGGCGTTTGACAGCCCAAGTCAAGTGGCTACCAAGTTGCCTGCTCATTACAGATGCAACTGGATGCAGGGGCGAGAACGTGGCTCTGTCCTTCCACCCTGGCTTCCCCTGGGCCTTCTCTCTCTGGAACACAGACTGAGAAATTCTGCCTCACTTGGCTCTGCCTTAGCATCACGTCCATACCAGCCATACCTCCCCACCCCGCCACCCTCCACCTTGACACTTAGATAAGCAGATGGGTAAAGAAGACACAGCACATTAAGAAACCCTCACTCCACCTTTTATAGCAGGTTTCAAGAGCAAGGGTGAGGCAGAGAGGGGTGGGTGTTCTGGATGCAGTTGTTCCACTTCCTCTTTCTACCACGACAACCTGGCTGCTAAGTGAAGGGCATTGGCACCCTGCCAGGAATGTGCTGTGCCACCCGCAAAACAGGAGAGGAAACTTCTAAATCATACTGGGGACAAAGCCCCTTCCCCGCAACACTGCCTCTGGTTTGTGGGGGGTGTGAATTGTTGCTCAGTCTAACCCTTGTAAGCAGTTATGGATCAGTCTTCTAGAATTTCAGTGTTCTAGAATGTTCTTGGATGTTCCAGGCCCTGTTGATGGATGCTTTGGGCAGGGGGATATGGGGATTTTGGTCACATGTTTGTTGGGACAGAAATGCATGTGAAGAATTAAATCGCCATACAGGATGTTGTCAGCGGAAATCCTGAGCAGTGATAAAGGAGACAGCATGCCTCCAGTTGAGGCTGTCTATCTTGGATGCTAGTCCTGCGTGTCAGGGAGGTTGAAAGTATGGATTCCAGTGCTTTGAGAGTAGGTCGGGGAGACAGACAGTGGGCCCTAGCATCAGACTGCCTTGGCTCAAATCCTGGTTACACTGCTTCTAGCTCTGTGGCTTCCGGCAGGTTACTGCTCTGTGACTCAGTTTCCCCATCTGTAAACAGGGGTTATAATTGAATTGTTGTCAGGATTAATGAATTAAATGTGTGAGAGCTTTTGAGGGCCATGTCTACCTAGCTGGCTCAGTGGTAAAGAATCTGCCTGCCAATGCAGGAGACACAAGAAACTCAGGTTTGATTGCTTGGTTGGGAAGATCCCCTGGAGAAGGAAATGGAAACCCACTCCAGTATTCTTGCCTGGAAAATCCCATGGACAGAGGAGCCTGGCGGGCTACAGTCCATGGGGTCTCAAAGAATCAGACATGACTGAACATGCACAGGCTGAGATGATAAGCTATACTATTGATCACCCTTTAAAGCGCCAGTGGATAAGTTGATGTGGCTTTCGAACACAATTTGTTTATGTGTATGTGTGATCGTTTCACAGGTGCGGCGATCTAAAATGGTATATTTTTTGGGGGTGGAGGGAACTCAGCTGTTCTTACTGTATGTATTGTTGCTTTGTGTCTAAAGTAGCATTTTAAAACATTCATGAATTTATATTCTGGCAGCAAGTACAAGGGAAAGAAAAGTTCCCTGTTAATAAACTCTTAAGCAGCCCATCTCCAGGGACCTTCTGGGAGGCCAGCTGGATCAGACTTCAGAAAATGTTTCTCTAATGTATTGATAAATATTACCCCAAAGTTTTGAAAGTGTCAGATCGTTCACATACAAACCTGTTAGGGGTTTATTGATGGAGATGCAGTTGTCCATCTATGTACATTGTAATGTCATTTTCCAAAACAGGAGCACCGTACTGGACCAACACAGAAAAGATGGAAAAACGGCTGCACGCGGTCCCAGCAGCCAACACTGTCAAGTTCCGCTGCCCAGCTGGGGGGAATCCAACACCAACCATGAGGTGGCTGAAAAACGGGAAGGAATTTAAGCAGGAGCATCGCATTGGAGGCTATAAGGTAGAACGAAGCTTGTAAAATACTTACATTTTTAAAAATACTTAATACTATGACTTAAATTTTTATTTCTTCACTTTTTAAATAGTCAAAGGTTAGCAGGAAATAACAGAAGGAATATTCTCTTTTTAAAAAATCAGTAATTATCATAATTGATCATTACCACGTTTGATATTTTAAAAAAGTTACCTCGGACTTGCATGTGCTTTTGAAGCATAATCCCCGTTTGTGTTGTTCTTTATATGAAGAGAGTTTAATAAAAGAAGGGTCAAAAGTTGAGAGTCTGTTTTCTATATGTTTTATGGTCTGTAAAACTAAAACTAGAGCAGAATTTGAGACGTACAGTTGCCCTGTTTGAGCAGGATTGTGTGAATAGTGGATGGACTTGGATGAGAGTCTGGGGTATGAAATATTACTTATTAAGAGAGAACGCTTCCAAGATGACAGAGGCAATCTCCCTGTCCTCCATCCTCAAGGATTCTGAAGAGCCCGTTACAGGAGGTGGTGAAATACAGTCTCATCACTCACTGGAGAGGCTGAAATGGACAACGTCTCCCCCAAGATGCCCCTTCAGGCCTTTGTTCATCCATTCAGCAGACATTGATCCAGTGCCCTCTGTGGCAGGCACCATCCTAGGCTCTGGGCAAAACACAGCCTTTAGCTCATCAGGGGTCCTTGTCCAGCAGGAAGGCAGATAAAGCTCTGGCCATCAGGACACGGATATGGGTGGAATTAGAGGAGTGTATTGTCCTGTGGCTGTTCAGTGATGTTGGCTCCTTGAGACACTAAGGTAAAGGAGATCACAAAAGGATTCTGGGCTAAGCTGGAAGGAAGATTGTCTCAGAAAGAGCGATACAGAATCTCCAGATCAGTTAGCCTGGAAAGGGAGAGCTTTGTGAATTTAGTATGTGAGGAAGACTTAAGGAACTTGACTGTGAAATTCTTTGGTGCATTTGGAACATGAGTGGGTGTATCAGTTACCCATTGCTGCGTAACAAATTACCCCGAGACCTGGAAGCTTTAACAACAACATTTATCCACTCACAGCTTCCATGGGCCAGGAATCCAGGTGGCTTTGCTGGCCTTCTGTCTCAAGGCTTTTTGCTGCTGCTGCTGCTGCTGCTAAGTTGCTTCAGTCGTGTCTGACTCTGTGCGACCCCAGAGACAGCAGCCCACCAGGCTCCCCCATCCCTGGGATTCTCCAGGCAAGAACACTGGAGTGGGTTGCCATCTCCTTCTCCAATGCATGAAAGTGAAAAGTGAAAGTGAAGTCACTCAGTCATGTCTGACTCTTAGCGACCCCATGGACTGCAGCCCCTCAGGCTCCTCCGTCCATGGAATTTTCCAGGCAAGAGTACTGGAGTGGGGTGCCACTGCCTTCTCCGCTCAAGGCTTCTTATGGGACTGTAATTATGGTTTCAGTTAAGGCTGGGCTCTTACCTGAAGGATCAACAGGGAAGAATCTGCTTCCAGACTCACTCTCGTGGTTGTTGTCAGGGTTTAGTTCCTTGCAGGTTGTTGGACTAGGGCCTCAGTTCCTCACTGGCCATGGGCTGGAGGCCACCCTTAGTTCTTTGCCACGTGGGCCTCTCTGTAGGGCAGCTCACAGCATGGCAGCTGTGAGAACAGACAAGAACAGAGGAGAGCATGAGGAAGGACGAGGTCACAGCCTTTGCAACCTAATTGTGGACGAGCCATTCTACCACTGATGGCTGTCATCTGCATTAAGCAAGTCACCAAGGGAGGTGGTGACTGAGGGCATGAATATCAGGAGACGTGAGCATCACGGGACCATTGGAGGAGCCTGTGCGGTGGATAATACAGAGTGTGCAGACAGACGTCAGGTCCTTAAGAATCACGTGGGGGCGGATTTCTTGGTGGCAGCAAGGTGGTACCTAGGAGGACTCTCCCTGGTGCACTTCTCACCTGTGTTAACACACCAGCATCACTCTGGGTGACGCACGAGTCCCTGTGTCGCCACTTCTGTGGTCAGGTAGGGCTTCTCTCCACCCAAGGTGCCCTGGAGCCCTTTCCTGGAATACCATCCCCAGTGACTCATCTCCAAAGGGGGTTAGTGTTTTCATCTCCAAGAGTTTATGGCTTTTAACACTGAAAGATGGCTTTCTAGAAGCCAAAAGCCCAGAGGATAATTGGGAAAGCCTCTGAGTGCATTTCTAAGTGCACATGTGGGCAGTTTATGTGTGAAGTGCATCGGCTGGAAGGTGGATACCTTTGAAGCTGTGGAGTGGACACTTGTCTTCCACAACTTGCTCTTTGGGGGAAGCGGTAGCAGAAGGGTGATTTGTCTCTTTGTTCCGTCCTTAGATGGGCACGGTGAGGTTGGAGTTGGCTTTTTTTTTTCTTTAAAGAAATGAACAGACACAGATTTCATTAGGCAGTGCTGGCTGTAAAGAAAGGTTAACCCACTAAAATTGGGCCCCTGGGCTTGTTCTTGGGCTTCCCAGCTGACACCAGTGGGAAAGACTTCCCCAGCAATGCAGGAGACTCAAGTTCAATCCCTGGGTTGGGAAGATCTCCTGGAGGAGGGCCCAGTCTAGTATTCTTGCTTGGGGTATTCATGGACGAAGGACAGGCTTTGTAACCTGGTGGGCTACAGTACATGGGGTCACAAAGCACTGGACATGGCTTAGTGACTGACCACACACACGCAGGCTTGTTCTTACCACCAGACGTTCTCTGGAAATATAACGGATGCAATTCCAATTATTATTAAAACATTTTTTTATCCTTTCAAAGCATTTATTGGATTTGTTACCATATAATTTCTGTTCTATGTTCTGGTTTTTTGACTGCATGGCGTGTGGGATCATAGCTCCTCAACCAGGGATCGAACCTTCATCCCCTGCATTGGAAGGCAAAGTCCTAACCACTGGACCACCAGGGAAGTCGCTCAATGATTTATTTAAATATAGCTTAAGTATCAGACAGAGAAGGCAATGGCACCCCACTCCAGTACTCTTGCCTGGAAAATCCCATGGTCGGAGGAGCCTAGAGGGCTGCAGTCCATGGGGTCGTGAAGAGTCGGACACGACTGAGCGACTTCACTTTCACTTTTCACTTTCATGCATTGGAGAAAGAAATGGCAACCCACTCCAGTGTTCTTGCCTGAAGAATCCCAGGGATGGGGGAGCCTGGTGGGCTGCTGTCTGTGGGGTTGCACAGAGTCGGACACGACTGAAGCGACTTAGCAGTGTCAGAAAGGTAGTCAAAATCCTGGTGGTTAGCTCATTTCCTTCCTGGGAGTACAAAGGGTCGATGAGCCTCTAGAAATTCCTGGTCTCAAAATAAATAGGACCAACATCATTATTCTGCCTGAGGAGTTTTTTTGCAAGTCTGAATTAGTGATTATAAACACGCTGGAAGACTGAGGGTGCCTGATGAGGAAGCGCTGCTTGATTTTCACCGGGTGCAGTTCAGTTTTGATTATTGATAATATCCCGCTAAATGAAGAGCAGCTACGTTCTAAAAGAAAAATGAGGAACCTTTAGCCTCTTCTCGTAGAGGCAGAGGTGACTGAAGTATTTTGGTTGTTTGATGTTGGAGTCATTTCTGGAGTGAAAGAGGAGTGGAATTTGAGTGTATGGGGATGAAAATCTAAAATCTGTTTTGCTTTTCTACAAAAAGGGGGAAGGCAGAGAGTACCACACCTTTGGGCTTCTCTGGTGGCTCAGTGATAAAGAATCCATCTGCCAATGCAGGAGACTCAGGTTTGATCCTGGGTCGGGAAGATTCCCTGGAGAAGAAAATGGCAACCTGCTCCAGTATTCTTGCCTGGGAAATCCCATGGACAGAGGAGCCTGCCGGGCTCTAGTCGTTGGGGTCGCAAAAGCGTCAGACAAGACTTAGTGATTAAAACACCACCCCCACCACCTTTGGAACATGGGGTGCTGGCTGGCTCTGAAGAGGGTGTGTCTCTTACCAGGATGGGTTTTCTCTTTGGAGAAAGGGGCTGGGACAATGGGCTTTGACTGACCTCAGAGATTGCCCCATCTATTGCAAGGGTAGTCAGCCTGGGTTCACTAAGGGGTTTTCACACCAGGTGTGGCATTGGTCATTCATTCTAGAAAATACTGGGCACTCTTAGAAATTCCATCGAGCTTCATGGGCTTCTGGGACTTGAAAAGACAGAGCTCTCTCATCTCCTGGGAAAATGTAGTTCCCTAAAGCCTAAGCCTTGCTAATGCTATGTTAGACCCATCCCAGGTCTGCGGGCCCCCAGACTGTGAAGTCACTAAATGTTACAGAGGCTGACCTTCCCCTGAGGGCTGCTCCCACTGGTCTGAGCTCCAGACCCGTAGGGCTGAACAGGGCAGAGTAGGGAGCAGGGTCATGATGGTGGTCTTTCCCTCTGATGTTATTTTTGTTACCTACATACACTTGTAAAGAATTGTGCCTCTGGGATTTCCCTGGCAGTCCACTGGTTAAGATTTCACCTTCCAGTGCAGAGGGTGTGGGTTTGAACCCTGGTGGGGAAGCTAATATCTCACATACCTGGTCTAAATGACCTCTCCTCTCATTCCCTATTTAATGAAGAAACAAAGTATCAACTTTTCCAAGATGTCTTTTTCTAGAAAGCGACTTGAAAGAAATCAACTTGAAACTTTCTGCAAATGCAACTGTGTTATTTCTGTGAATTTTTTTCCCCCCTCTTTCATAAATCTCATTCCATAAACCACGGCTGTGCTCCTGTGGCTCAACTGTCTGTCTAGCTCTTTCTACCTGTTGATGGATCGGGTGCTTTGGCCCTGATCTACTGTGGTATGCCTATGTGTCCACTGAAGGGAAAAGGAACACAAAAAACCAAAGTAAAATCAGAGAAAATTATGAAACAGGACAGAAAGCTCATTTTAATTAAAATGGCTGGTGAAACTCCTTGGTGTTCTGTGTTTCAGTTTTATTTATCAAAGAACTCATGCTGAGCCATTCTTAGGTGATTAAGAGTCAAATTATTGTTTTTCTTAGTATGTGGGCAAAGGCTGGCTGGATGTTATTAATTTATTTATAATGACAAAGCATAACTTGAAGCAAAACCATATCTCCCTGATTGTGCTGATTCCTGGGCTTTTTTTTTTAACATCAGTTGAAAAGTTGGCTAAGCTCTGTACTTCACGTCACCTGTCCTTAAGATGGGAAGTTGGCATAGAGAATCTCCCATGTTTGATCCTTTCCAGCCCTAAAACTTGTGATTTAGCAGCATAGCCATGATGTAGCTCAGGCATTTTTCATGTTAAATAACTGCGCAAATTTTTTATAAGGAGTTTGCTTTTTAAAAAATATGTAATTAATTAATTTGGCTGAGCTGGGTCTTCGTTGTGGCACTTGGGATCTTTGTTGCAGCTTGTGAGATGTAGTTCCCCTGACCAGATATCGAATACCCAACCCCCTGCCTTGGGAGCGTGGAGTCTTGGCCACTGGACCACCAGGGAAGTCCCAGGAGATTGCCTTTAAGGCTAGGCATTTATTAGGGCTCTGGACAGTTGTCACAATTAAATGTAGAAAAATGACAAGATGGCTGAGATTAATAGGCCATCTCCATTCCTAATTCATTCCTAGGTAATGATTTAGGCATAGAGGAGAAAAACATTTTTGAAAACCATCTTTTGAGCCACCAACTGCATAAGACCCGTGGAGAGACCATGGGATAAATCTCTGCCCCAATATGACCATGGAATTGGCACAAGGGTCGATGGCATTCAAGAGGTTAGAATTTCCATGGAACTACTTGGCAGAGAGAAGCATTGTACAGCATAGACTGTTAGTTTCCAAGTATATTTCAGGTCCAAGAAAAGACAACTAAAAAAAAAAATCATTTTCTTATGATCATAACTGGTTGTTTCGATGGGTAGATTAGATTTACATTTTCTAGGTTATTAAATGTTATGCTTAACCCCAAAGTATGTTTATTTGGAAAAGTCACGACTAATGTGACTTTGTACTGTATTTATATACTTTGCTGAGCTTTTTTTTTTTCAACTGAGATGTTTCTGCTTTCATCTCAGATCAGGCCGTCTGTGATGAGAAGCAGGTGTAGTTGGTATCTGCTGGCATGTGTGGTCTGTTCACTTGTGTCTCGACTGTTCTGGGTGCCTCTTGTGTGCATCACACTTTGGCCTAAAGAGGTGAGCTGTTCCGCCCCTTTTACAGATGACGCTTGTCACATGGCTCCTCGGTGGCAGAGCTGCCATTTGGATCCGGGCAATTTTTTGCTCCAAAGTTCATGCTCTTATTAAACTGCTTTTTTCAAACATGGTTCCATGTTTTGTTTAAAAAAATAAAATAAAAACCACTGTTATGATAAATGAAAAACAGAGATGGTAATAACTTCCCCCGAGCACATAAATACCAGATGAATCAAGGCGTACTGTTGAGAGCAAAGCTGTGGGTCGGGGGTGCTTGGGGGATGATATGATGCTGTTCTTCCAGTGTCCATGACCTGGGAGATTTTTTTTTTTGGGGGGGGGTGCATGTGTGGTAAAAGCATGGCATAAAATTTGTCATTTCTTTTCCAAAACTTTTTCATCCCCTAGAATAGAAACCCTGTATCCATTAAGTATTAATTCCCTGTGCCTCCTTTCCCCAGGCCCTGGTAACTTCTCATCTACTTTCTGTTTCTGAATTCGCCTCTCTAGGTGTCTCATATGAGTGGAATCACAGGAGATTTGTCCTTTCGTGTCT
The DNA here is from genome assembly GCF_016772045.2 of Ovis aries. Taxonomy (NCBI): domain Eukaryota; kingdom Metazoa; phylum Chordata; class Mammalia; order Artiodactyla; family Bovidae; genus Ovis; species Ovis aries. The sequence goes on along the minus strand of NC_056075.1, from coordinate 41,045,501 downwards.
GGTTTATTTCACTTCGTGTGTTCAGGGTTCATCCATGTTGTAGCGTGAATCATAACTTCATTCTTTTACAAGGATGGCTGGGTAATATTCCACTATATGGATAAGACCACGTTTTGTTTATTCATTCATCTATTAATGGGCACTTGGGTTGCCTCCACCTTTTGGCTACTGTTGATGCTGCTGCTGCGAACATCAGGGTACTAGTGTCTGTTTGAGCCCTTGCTTTGAATTCCTTTGGTTGCATACCTGGGAATGGAATTGCTGGATCATATGGTGATTCTGTGTTTAGCTTTTTAAGGAGGGCCTTGAAATTTTTGAAGCGTTAAGTTCAAAAGGCAGTGGATACCCCACTGGCAGTCTGTCCCCAGAGCACCTTTCTGGGCATTTTTAGGGAATAGACATCTAAGAGAACAGGCTTGCATTTTATATTCCCTTCTTGTCTCCTCCGAAGAGATCCATCGCTTACTGAGTAGAGGGAAGAGTTTCTGCCACAGGTCCTAGAAGATCAGCGCTTGCCCAGCCTTGTTCTCTGGACACCACCTGAAAAGCAAACTTGGTGTTTAAGCATTAAACAGGTGTTTGCTTTCATGTCTGCCCAGTGATAGGCAGCAGTACGTGCCCCAGTGCTTGGCACAAGTAAGCTCAGTTCATATATACACATCCCAGAGAGATGATTTGAAATACCCTAGGAACCAGCTGAAAATGGGAATCTGGCAGGGGATAGTAAGATTTTGTGGGTCTTAATGACAGCTGGCCTGTGTTGAATTACAGTTCATGGGGCACTTTATGATGGCCAGAGTTAAAAGGGAGGGCTGTCCTTCTCTATAATTTGAACCCGTTTGAACCCTGATGCTGGTGGAAGGAAGTTGTGAGAATATTTACCGTCATATGGACACTGCATTCCTCAACTTGGCACAGAGTTCAACTTTCTGTCCAGCTTCTGGGTGTTTATTCTGCTTGTTATTGAACACCTGGGTATTTAGAAATGTCCAGAGTTTTTTTGCAATGTGGAAAGCAAACATCCAGGTGACAGCTGGATCTTTGACCTTTCACCCAGGTGTTTTGGTGTCCTACCAACTCAATGGACATTCCCGGTTGTCAGCTACAGGCTAGGGGTTTAACAGGCAATTCGGAGGCTTTAGGTAACAGAGGAATTTTGAAAAGGAGAAAAAAAAAAAAAACAACAAACACCTGTCTTGGTCACCTTTTGTCTTTGCAATGACAGGGTATGGAATGTTTGTGGGTCTAGTTTTTGGATGGGAAGTCAGAGAGCGTAGGCTGTTCGCTTAGTCAACTTGGTTCAAGTATTGAAATGTTATTTTTAAAAGTCTTTAGTGAACATTAGCTCTGAAACCCCATGCTCTCTCCTTTTGTTCCTTGGCAGATGAAAAATACTGATGAATTCCACAAAGATTTAGCCACAGGCAGGAATGAAAAGAGGAATTGTGGTGTACTGGTTGATGCAGGCTTTCGATTCTCCCGGGCTCTTGAGGTCGGTCTGCTAGAGAGCTACACGTGCGGTGGATCTGCCGCAGGGCAGCTCCTCGCCTGGAGTTTTGTTCACATTTTCTGTTGTGTGCATGGGGGATGTGTGTTTAAATTTAAAAAGTGAGAATGAGGAAAGTGTAAACACTTTCAATCCCATTGCTTTAATTATATTATATATATGTTATATACTACTGACAATTTAGTATATTTTCTTTCTGATTTTACCTTGTATATAAGTCATGCTTACAGATTCAGGCCTATATGCACCTAGAAGGGTGTGTGTGGGGTGTGTGTGTGTGTCTGTATTTTTTACAAAAGGGAATCATAAATAGACACTTGCATTCAGGCTGCTGCTGCTGCTAAGTCGCTTCAGTTGTTTCCGACTCTGTGCGACCCCATAGACGGCAGCCCACTAGGCTCCCCCGTCCCTGGGATTCTCCAGGCAAGAACACTGGAGTGGGTTGCCATTTCCTTCTCCTGTGCATGAAAGTGAAAAGTGAAAGTGAAGTCACTCAGTTGTGCCCGACTTTTAGCGACCCCATGGACTGCAGCCTACCAGGCTGCTCCGTCCATGGGATTTTCCAGGCAAGAGTACTGGGGTGGGTTGCCATTGCTACTTGTTTTCATTCATCAATAACTATTAGTGATGTTTTACCAGCACTGGACAAAAGAATGCTTCATATTTTTTAGTGGCTGTATGCTAGTCTTCTGGAATAAACTACTCATTATGAATGAGTCTGCTCCTCATGGGTTCCAAGTTTCTTTTTCTGTTACAAGCTGTGCTTGAAGCAATGATTTTGTCATGAGCTTTGAAGTAATTCTGCTCTTATTTGTGTAGACAAGGTTTCTAGAAGTGGAATTAAGTAGGTCTCCCCCAAATGTCTGTTTTAATAGGTATGAGTAAATTATTTTACAGAAATATTTTTCTCAACTTTCATTCCTGTTATGAGTCTGTTTCCCTCCACCCTCACCGAGTGCTCAATGACATTGATCTTTCTAATTTTTGTGAATCAACTGGTGAGTAACCGTGTCTCATTATTGTTTTAATTTGCATTTCCCTGCTCCTTAATGAGGTTAACATCTTTTCATATGTTTACTAGATGTTCGCATTCCTCTTCTGGGAATGCAAAGATGGTTTATGTGCATTTGACCTAATTGGCAGAAACGCTGGAGCATTCAAAACCTGGGGGATTGAGAAAAACATATTGAAGATAACATCTTATACATTTTTGTAGTTTCTTTCGGTTTACCCCGATTCTTGGTGTGGAAATGGTGTGTTTCATGGCCTTTTAGCCAAGATCAAGTTTAATCTGGTGGCTTCCCTGGTGGCTCAGTGGTAAAGAATCTGCCTGCCAATGTAGGAGACACAAGAGACACAGGTTTGATCCCTGGGTTGAGAAGATCCCCTGGAGGAGGAAATGGTAGCCTGCTCCAGTGTTCTTGCCTGAAACATTCCTTGGACAGAGAAGCCTGGTGGGTTACTGTCCGTGGGGTTGCAAAGAGTCAGACATGACTAAGTGACTGAGGACATTGTTTACAAAACACAGAAACTTTTCTACCTCTTCCCTATTTTTGTACAGTTACTGTTAATAGGCTCTTGGCTTGTCATTAAGCAACTAATAGTTAATGGTAGGATGTCCTCTACGAAAGTGTCAAATTGTCTCCTTGTTGGTGGTTTCCAAGGGCATCCATTTGGAAAATGCCACAGCTCATAAAATTTGGGATTGGTGGCAAGTCAAGGAATCAAATATTGGAGCCATGGTGTAAGAAAATAAATATTAACAGCATCGTATGGGGTAATATTGATTGAGTACCAAGGTCTCTGGAAGGGCAGAAACACCCTGTTTGGTAAATGTGTTTCTCATTGTGAAAGCATTTTATAAATGTTAACTTATTAACATTATTGTCGTGCATCTCTAGGAAGTAAATATCCATGGGAGAACATGCCTTTGTAGAGGGATCTTACGTGCACTGCCATAGCCCTGACGAAAGATTGCGGCTGACCATATGCCCGAGGGTTAAAAAAAGAAAAAGGCAGTGGCATGCCAAGCTGCATGTGCCAAGATTTAACGTCTGGGCCGAGGCAGACCATGCCCTCTCTGCACAGTTCAGGTTCAGCTCCATTTGGAATCTGCTCTGTGCCAAATCTGGGTCCAGGCACAAGAAAGACATTGACAGTTTGGACGGGGTCCAGAGACAGGCACTAGCCGTGATTAAGGGCTTAGGCCCATGACATTTGAGCGGGGGCTCAAAGAACTGAATATTTACAGCAGGGCTAAACGCTGGATTACGTGGCTTGGTGATGTCAGGGCCTGAGTTACCCTCCACGTGACCAGTTCCTCAGAGGCCAGGCAAGTCCCATTCCTGATATTCCTGAGAGCTGGGGGAGAGGGAGGGTCTCACTGTGGGCTCATCTGGCCTAAGTTAAATCAAGCGCTTTCCATGCTCAGAGCCTGCAGCCGCAGTGGAGTCCCTGAGGCCCAGGATTTCGGTAGAGAATTCTCCTTGCACTGAAAATTTTAGCATCCACATCTTGTCCTCTTTCTGAGCATCCCTTTAATACATGCTTCAGAGAAGGTGCTTATCCCTTCTAAGAGGAGGCATAGCCTCTTGTTCTGGGTCTCCTGAAAGCCTGTGGGCCAGCCAAGGGCAGAAAATGCATCTTCTCCCAACACAGAGAATGGACTGTCTCCGCTGTGGCTCTGATGCCTGCAAATTCATTTACTGCCAGACTTCTTGCCTGTGACAGTGAGACCAGCGCCCCATCACCAGCTCTAGGACCTTAGACTCTGAAACGACCTCCACGGTTGTACAGGGGAAGTTGTCTTCAGGCAGTAGCTGAAAACAAAGTGACTGCTCAAAACTCAGTCTTGATGCAGGGTTTGTAGTCTGTTAAGAAGTAGAGTCCAGCGTTCACCCCACGATGCTTCCTAAGGGTGTTGGTGATGACCAGCTATCTTGCTTTTGGACTCAGCATCAGTCACTGCACTCTGCAGTGGTGGCTTGTGCTGAGCTGAAGAGGCTGACATGAAGAGCGTTGTACTACAGCGTGTCCATCTAATCTCTTACCTCTGTTGGCTCTGCTTCTCGAAGTGGACAGCTGCTCTGCCCTCCTGTTTTGTATAATGGAGTGTTCACGAGATGATTTTCTTTCTTCGCTAATTTAGTTCCTTGAATCACTCATGTGCTTGCAGAGGCTCTGCTGGTATTATCGGTTTTTATGTGATTAAGGCAGAAAACACTTGCCGCTCTCAGGGAATCATTCAGAAGGTCAGTTGGAATTCCTGAAACGATAGTTAACATGAGTAGGCCCTGGCTTTTTATTTTTTTTCTTTCCACTTCTCCAGAATGCCTTGTCCAAAATGCCTTTAAAGAATGATATGGATTTGGAGAGAACTATTAAAGCTGTGAGCCTGAACGATGCCATCTGCATTTTGTTCTTAATACGGGGGAAAAATCATAGTTGCTCGAAAACCTGGGTCTATTCAAATATTTTAAAAGCAAAATGGGCACATTAGAATCTAGCCTGTTTACATGTTGACAGAACTAGGGTAAGAATCATAGTAACTTATTTTCTCACGTGCTGCTTATCTTTGAAAAGTCTCGAGGATTCTGTAAACAGATGGATACACACCTTAAGTTGCCTAAGGATTTATTGCTCCCCTATTTGGAATTCTGAGTATATATCTCAGGGACATGTAGCATCTTATTTAGCCACCCCGAGTGATGGGACAGGGAGCAGATCTAAGTTTCTAGCTGAAACTTCTTGATGTCCCAATAGCATCTAAGGGCCACATGGAAAGTGCTGGGAGGCCTTCAAATCAGAAGGCTCCAGGAACAGTAACAGTAGCTACCTCATGGGTTCCTTGGAGGAGTTAAGGTTAAACTTGCTGAGGTTGAAAGGAGTGCTCAGGGAAATATTGGGTTAGCCATCAAGTTCGCTCAGGTTTTCCCGTAACATCTTCCAGAGTGACCTTTTTGGCCAGCCTAGTACCTGGTATCCGGTACGTGTTCACATCCCTAACACCGGCTCTGTGTGGTTCCTTGGTGCCATAAAGTCTAAGGGTTCCCAGCGGATGACCAGTCAGAGGCTCACCTGCCCAGGAACCCTGACGCTGGGGTTAGTGTTGCATTCCCTGGCCACTTGGCAGCTTCTGGAGGAACCCTCAAGCCCGTGACATGACCGACCTCCTCCATACCCTCTTGAGTCTGAACATGTCCATGCCGGCTTGCCAGATGTTCACTGTGATGCTAATCATGGTTTTCCTTTGTCTCCCAGTCTGAGTCCTTATTGTGAGGAAGCTTCAGAATTCAGGTGGTTCTTCTTTACCTTCCTTGTCTCCCTCAACTTCTTTTCAAATCACAAAAGCACAGCACCTGGTATTCTGTGCTAAACTTGTCCAGTAACCGCCTTTCCTCTTCGCAGGTACGAAACCAGCATTGGAGCCTTATTATGGAAAGTGTGGTCCCGTCTGACAAAGGAAATTATACCTGCGTGGTGGAGAACGATTACGGGTCCATCAATCATACGTACCACCTCGACGTTGTTGGTGAGTGTACTTCTCCCTGAGTGCCAGCCATGTGCCATCCTGCTGCAGCTTGACTCATTTGAAGTTGTGAAAGTGATCGTTGTTTCTCCCTGTATTTTCAGGAGAGTTGGTTTGTTTTCATTCTTTCTAAATACAGTCATCTGAGAAGGATGCTTCTGTCGTTGGACATGTGTTCTGTTTCCTGATTAGCTGAGTTACATGTGTTTATTGTGGTCCCCTTGGCTCCCAAGCATCCTCTTGTGTGAAGTGGATGTGATGTGAAATGTGCTGATGTTCTGGAAGCTGAGATTTCTCTGAAAAAAAAAAAAAAAAATGTTAGCATGTGTAGAGAATGGGTCCAGTTAGGCCATGGGGGAACATTGTTTTTGAAAGAAGGTCAACTGTATAATGCTGGCTGAAGAGTAAAGGAAAAGGTATTATAATGACTGAGCTTATAGCTGGCTGGAGGAAGGTTAACATCAAGGAGCCATTCAGTTCCATCAGAAGAAAGTTGTTAGACACCACAAGTTCAACATCCATTCCTAGAACCTATTTCTTCTGTGAAAAGAGAACTGTTTTAATGGGCTGATGGAATACTTTAAATGCTTAGAGAATTAAGCTATTTTTAATGAAATATCTGAAGACCACATAGCTTGTTGTCCTGGAAACTCAAATTTCTTCTCAAGTCTGGTCTATTATGATGGGTTTTGTTGTCATTGATGAAGAAAGGGTGTTTTGCTGTGTTGTTAGAGGATTGATAAACTTACACCAAGGACATGTCTTCTTGTTTTGCGATGATGGGTTGAGGCCTTTTCTTTTGTGGAAGCCGTCTTTTCTTGTTGCCATCTACCCTGACTCTCAAAGTGGCCACTTGGCCTTGAGTCCTTGCTGTGGGGAACCTAATCAGTTTGCACATCTCCGTATGCCAGGTTGTTCCTGCTAAGGTCTCAGGGTCAAAGCTTACCTTGGTTCAGTTTGCCTTGATGTGACCCTTTGTAACCCCACAAACTCATGCCCACCCACTGTGTATCCATAAACA